>NW_024544710.1:2400000-3600000 GCF_018167655.1 Microtus oregoni | reverse complement strand
CATGCATGTGCACATGCACAGAAGAAGCAGGACACAAAGGAATACACAGGGTATGATTCCATTTGCATAAGGTCCAAAACCAAACAAAACTAAAAGCATTGTGTACATGAAGATACAACTATAAGGCTCACGCCTTTAATTGCAAACAGATCCCTGAATTCCAAGCCAGCCTGGTCTACAGATAGTTCCAAGCCAGCCTGGTCTACAGATAGAGTTACAAGACAGCAGGGGCTACATAGTGAAACCCTGTCTCAAAAAAAATTTTTTAGAAGTTGATGTCAGGAATGATGTCACATGCCGGTAATCCCAGCATTTGGGGGATAGAGGCGGGAAGATCACAAGTTCAAGGTAGCCTGGGATACATAGAAAGTTAAAAAGTTGAGAAAGTGGGGGCTGGAGAGATGGCTCAGCGGTTAAGAGCACTGGCTGCTCTTCCAGCAACCACATGGCAGCCTCCAACTGTTTGTAACTCCAGTTACAGTGGATCCAACATTCTCACACAAACATATATAAAGTAAAAGCAAAATAAAGTAAAAATAATTTTTTTAAAAAGTAGCTGCTTCTACGAGAAGGGGTAAACTACAATTTACGAAGACACACGAGAGGACTCAGGATGTAGCTCAGTGGATGGATCGTTTGCCTGGCGTGCACGAAGCCCTAAATTCGATCTCCAGGACCACATAAGCCAGGCATGGTGGTGAAGGACGTGCCACCTAAGCCTCCCCAAACAAGTGCCACAAACTGGGAGCCTAGTGTTCAAATACCTGAGCCTATGGGGGTTATTCCTCCTTCATAGCAGCCCAACAAGTGTGAATTCAACGTGTGACAGGAAGGAAGGAAGGAAGGAAGGAAGGAAGGAAGGAAGGAAGGAAGGAAAGAGCAATTGCAAAAACAAGCCAAGCATGGCACACACCTATAATTCCAGTGCTCCAGAGGTTAGTGGCTTCAGAGAGACACATGGAAGGTTTCTCAAGCAAATTTCCATTTCCCAAGGGGTGGCCATGATGTTCATTTGTAACTAGTTTTATAGGTCTGCCAGCTGGTTTAGGCATGTAGCGTTTACACCTGTATTCTGTATGATGTCATTACATTTTTTTGTAGCATTAGGGATAAAATGGAGCTCTCATGCACGATAGGCAAGCACTCTAGAATCAAGCTACACATGCCTTGCCTACAACTAGGAATTTTTAACAAATCAGAATACGTTTCTGAGTTACCCTGATTTTTTTTTGGTCCAGTGCAGGGGAAGAAACGTGTCCCTACAAGAGAGATGGGGGAGGGGCAGCCAGGGGGGGGGGCTGGGCAGAAGAAAATCAGGAAATGGGTTTTGCAGACCGCACAGAGCAGGACCAGTCCATGGCGAGCATCCTCTTGCACACTGGGAACAATAAGCTGAGACAGCGACAGACAGGAAACAATCATATTGGGCGGCAAGCATGTGGAGAGCTGTCTCCGCTCCCTAATGAGCAAATCCGCACACAATTCAAAAAACCCAGTGGTCGTGTTTTGCCAATTATTGTAGTGAAAATGAATCGGGAGGTGGAGAAGATGGCAATATGTCAGGCTGCGGAGAGTACTAAATTGATGCATGGTTACTGGTTGCTAACGCTAAATAAATACCAACCTTGAAAATCGAATCTGGCAGTATGCCCTGGGGAATTTTAAATGCTCATATCTTTTTACTCAATAATCCTACTTCTGGGATTCTATTCTAGAAAAGCTATGTAAAGGAAAGAAGAGGCTATATGAATGAGTCTAGACATGATCCCCAAAGCTCACTTTTCACCCTAAACCCTGTGGTGTGGGCAGTGTCTACCTAGCATCAATACTTGAGGGTTTCATATGTTTAAAGCAGAGTCACGAATTCCTTGGTCCTTCCCAGCCCAGCCATTGCCCACATCCCAATAAACAGCTACCATCCTGGCCCACACCACTGCCCTCTCCACCGGGACACCTACAGCACCCGTCTCCCACCGCCATCACTCTAGCTTCTCTCAAGTCTGTTGCCCACACAGCAGTCAGAATAGTGTTGGGGTTTGTTTTGTCTTCTTTTGTTTTGTTTCTTAGGCAAGCTGCTACAAAAGCCGCTTGCTTTGTTTTGAAATATGAGTCTCACTGTGTAGCCTATACCAACCCTCTGTTTCAGAACTTTGCTGTTGTTGTTTTCAAGACAGGGCTTCTCTGTGATGTTTTAGAAATTTTAAAGCATTCTAAAGACAGGCGCGCTGGCTCACACCTATAATCCCAGAACTCTGGAGACTGAGGTAGGATTCAGATTGAGGTTAATATACGAAAAGTTCATGTCCAGATCCCAACTAAAACTGTGAGGATTCCTCTGCTTGCCGAACAGAATGCGCGCTCATAGCCACCCTGCTTCACCCCACACTGGCCTTCTTACTCTTATTGTCCCTTGCAAACAAGGGACTCTCTCCCTCCTCCAGCCTTTGCACCTGCCACCTCCTGTCCAGAATATTCATTCTCCCTCTAGGCTTCCTGGGCTTGCTGAGAAAGGTTTGTGATCTAGCCTTCTAAACCAGGGGTTCTGTGATCTGGCCTTGTAAGCCAGGGGTTCTCAACCTTCCCAACGCTTTAACATCCTGTGTTGTGGTGACTCCCAACCTTAAAATTATCTTCATTGCTGCTTCATAACTGTAATTTTGCTACTGTTATGAATCATAATGTAAATATCTGTGTTTTCTGATGGTCTTAGGCGACCCCTGTAAAGGGATCACTCCGCCCCCAAAGGGGTCGAGACCTACATGTTGTGAGCTGCCGTTGAAGCAACCTCCCTGGCCAGCTTCCCTTATCACACCTCCTGATGGGATCTGGAGCGACTAGAAGTATTTACTTACACGGAGCCCTGTTGTCTGTGTCTTCGAACTGGAATGCAGGCTTCAAGGGAGCAAGGACCACGGGTCTCTGGTTCAGTGCTGGATCCCCAACACCTAAGTTCCAATGTCCAAGTGAAATGAATGAATATATGTATGATAAAGGCTCTGCCAAGGTTTGCCGTAAAGAACCACTGTGATCCTGCATTGGCAAAAATCTATTAATGATGCCAGTTGAGGCAGGGGATGCCTCAGGAGATACCAGCAGAAGTATCTTTTCCAGGTAACAGAATGGAAATAACAGAGGTTCCATGTTCAGACAAATGTGTATGCTTATGTTCTGACTCTGACCAGTTGTACATCCGTGGCAGATGAAGCTGAGTCTCTGAGCTTCCGTTTCGCCATATATGTAGGTTTTATTTTTTACTTTTTTTTTATTGTGCTCTATACAGAACTCAACAGCTTGTCATTCTAGGCTAGCACTCTACCGATGAGGTGCATCGCCAGGCCTTGAGATAGGCCTTTTTGAGATAGGGTTCCACTCTGTACCTCCGACCTCAAAGTTACTCTACAAGTAACTGGGTCTTGCTTTGAATGGAAGATCCTCCTGCTTCCGCCTCTCAAATGCTCAGATCACAGATGTGCATTTGGTTTAAATGGTCCCCTCTTCTCTTCTGCCACAGCAGGAACTCAACCCAAGATTTAGCGCATGCTAGGCAAGCGCACTGTCACTGAAGCTCACCCCCAGCCTCTCCCCACATTTAAATACAGGGAACAGCAACAGGCTTTCAAGGCAGATCCATGGACTGGGTGGCTTTGTTGGGGAGTGGGTGAAACAGGAGAAAGCCCTGGGAAGGCTAGGGCCTAGATGTCAACCACATAAAGAGCAGCCTTGAAGGAAGCAGAGCTGTAACCTGCTGCGAGAAGGGCTTTAACATTTTGTGCACTGGTGTTTTGCCTGATTGTATATCTGTGTGAGGGTCAGAAGCCCTGGAACTGGAGTGACAGACAGGTGTGAGCTGCCATGTGGGTGATAGGATTTGAACCTGGCTCCTCTGGAAAAACAGCCAGTGCTCTTAACCTCTGAACCATCTCTCCAGCCCTGTAGCTATGGTTCTTAATTGGGGACGGAGCAGAAGGAGGCCCTGTTTTATTCAGCCTTTCTGAGCGGGCAGAATTTCACCTTAACCTTTGAATCCTGAGTTCTATGGAGATCTAGATAAAGAAGTCCCCTTTGGTGGCTGTGATAAAGCTGGTGCCTGGGGAACAGAATAGCGCCCTCCACGGTCAGTGCAGCGGAACTGCTACTGGTGGCTGCAAAACTACAGTCGCTGATTAGGGCAGTAGCTGCTTAAGGGGCAGCTACTGAATTGAACGAAAAACAACAGGGAAAAATAGCAATTGGGGACTGGAGAGATAACTCAGTGGTGAAAAGAATTACTGCTTTTGCAGAGGACCTGGGTTTGGTTCCCAGCACTCACATGGCAGTTAACAATCATTTGTAACTCCAGATTCTTGGAATCCCGACGCCATTTTCAAAGAGAACCCACTTCTACAAGTAGCGTTCTGACCTTCAGACTCAAGCTGTGCTGAGCATAAACATAAATGAGTGTAAAAATGAATAAATCTTTCAAAAATAACAGCAGGGGGTGGAGAGATGGCTCAGCGGTTAAGAGCACCGGCTGCTCTTCCAGAGGTCCTGAGTTCAATTCCCAGCACCCACATGGCAGCTCACAACTGTCCATAGCTCCAGTTCCAGGGCATCTGACCCTCACACCAATGAACATAAAATAATAATAATAAAATATTTTTTTAAAAAAATAACAGCAGTTGTTAGTGCTATATAATTGAAAATAATTTTCCACATTTCCGGTGATGTGTTGTCGTCTTTTTCTCAAGGGTTTTTGCCAGATCTGTGCTTCCATCTGTCTCTGCTACATTCAGGGGCTCTGTTCCCAGAAGCCTCAGCCGCTCTATCCTGTCTCTTCGCTTGTGGCTCCTTTTAAAATCCTGGACAGCATTCCTGGCCCGCTTATTTTTGTTGTTTTGTTTTGTTTTGTTTTTGGAACAGAGTTTCACACACACTTTCTCTCAGGCTGGCTAGGAACTCATTCTATCACCCAGGCTGGCCTGAAACTCATAGCAGTCCTCCTGCCTCAGCCTCCTGAGTGCTGAGAGTATGCAACTGGCTCTATTTAACTTTGACTCCATCCAGTTTCATCAACAGATGAGTTCAGTCCCATGTCACCTGCAAAAGCCCGGGAGAGCCAGTTCCTATAGGAGCCCCTAGCTGCTAAGAGAGACAGATATGTAAACTATACACAAAATCCCCGTGCATACTGTGCTGGTCGATTTCTGTCAACGACACCAACCTAGACAGATCTGAGAAGATGGAATCCTAGTTGAGAAAATGCCTCCATAAGCCTGGCCTGTAGGCAAGTCTGTAGGGCATTTTCTTGATTAATAATGATCAATGTGGAAGGACCGTACTCACTGTGGGTAGTGCCATCCCTGGGAAGGTAATTCTGGATTGTATAAAAAAGCAAACCACCTATGCCTAGCGGTGGTGGTGCATGCCTTTAATCCCAGCACTCAGGAGGCAGAGGCAGGCAAATCTCTGTGAGTTCGAGGCCAGCCTGGTCTACAAGAGCTAGTTTCAGGACAGGCTCCAAAGCTACAGAGAAACCCTGCCTTGAAAAACAAACAAACAAAATGCAAATGAAGAAAACTTTAAGATACCATCTTACACCTGTAAGAATGGCTAAAATAAAAAACACCAATGATAGCCTTTGCTGGAGAGGTTGTGGAGAAAGGGGTACACTCATCCATTGCTGGTGGGAATGCAAACTTGTGCAACCACTTTGGAAAGTAGTGTGGCGGTTTCTCAGGAAATTCTGGATCAACCTACCCCTGGACCCACCAATACCACTCTTGGGAATATACCCAAGAGAGGCCCTATCATACAACAAAAGTATATGCTCTACTATGTTCATAGCAGCATTGTTTGTAATAGCCAGAACCTGGAAACAACCTAGATGCCCTTCCATGGAAGAACAGATGAAGAAAGTATGGAATATATACATATTAGAGTACTACTCAGCAGTAAAAACCAAGGACTTCTTGAATTTTGCATACAAATGGATGGAAATAGAAAACACTATCCTGAGTGAGGTAAGCCAGACACAAAAAGAGGAACATGGGATGTACTCACTCATATTTGGTTTCTAGCTAGCCATAAACAAAGGACATTGAGCCTATAATTAGTGATCCTAGAGAAGCTAAATAAGGAGAACCCAAAGACAAACATATAGGCATCCTCCTGAATATTAACCTTCATCAGGCAATGAAAGGAGACAGAGACAGAGACCCACTTTGGAGCACCGGACAGAAATCTCAAGGTCCAAATCAGGAGCAGAAGGAGAGAGAGTACGAGCATGGAACTCAGGACCGCGAAGGGTGCACCCACACACTGAGACAATGGGGATGTTCTATCGGAAACTCACCAAGGCCAGCTGGCCTGGGTCTGAAAAAAACCTGGGATAAAACCGGACTTGCTGAACATAGCAGACAATGAGGACTACTGAGAAGTCAAGAACAATGGCAATGGGTTTTGATCCTACTGCACGTACTGGCTTTGTGGGAGCCTAGGCAGTTTGGATGCTCACCTTACTAGACCTGGATGGAGGTGGGTGGTCCTTGGACTTCCCACAGGGCAGGGAACCCTGGTGGCTCTATGGGCTGACGAGGGAGGGGGACTTGATAGGGGGAGGGGGAGGGAAATGGGAGGTGGTGGCGGGGAAGAGACAGAAACCTTTAATAAATAAATAAACGGGAAAAAAAGTGTAAGATGAAAAAAAGGAAAACAAACAAACAAACAAAAAAGCAAACTGAGCAAGCCAGTAAGCGGCGTTCATCCATGGCCTCTACATCAGCTCCTGCCTCCAGGTTCCTGCCCTGAATTTCTGTCCTGATTTTTCTCAGTGATAGAAGCGACCTGAGAGTTGAAGAAGAAATAAACTCTTCTCAAGTTGCTTTTGGTCATGGTGTATTATCACAGCAATCAAAACCCTAACTAATACACACGAGAACATATATACACATATGTACATGTGTACACACACACACACACACACACACACACACACTTAGTCTTTCCTATCTAGGAACTCTGACCCTGTTTGAATACACTTTCCCGCTTCAGCTCAGTTCTCTCCAGCTTCCAGATTTGGCATCAGCAAATCCTTGCGATAAAAGCTTCTGCTGGGGGCTGGAGAGATGATTCAGTGGTTAAGAGCTCTCGCTGCTCGTATGGACAATCTGGGTTTGAGTCCCAGCACCTTTATCTGACAGGTCACATAACTGCCTAAAACTGCAGTTCCAGAGGACCTCCCAGGCACCACCACGCATGTGTCCATAAACTCAAACCGACACACATACATACACAGAAAGAAAGAAACCTTTGTCTATTTTTAGAAAGGTTTCAGTGTAGTCCCCATCACAAAGATGACCTCTCTGCCCTGAGTAGATGAAGTAGACACTAGCTCGATGCTGTTAGTGAGTGTGAGAGTTTAGGGTTATGCTAATGTTATCCCTGCCTCCCTGAGTGGTCTGGACCAGCTCTGACACAGGGTTTCTGTAGGTGTTGTTAGAGGGGGCACTCCTTGCACTGTCAAACACACCATCACCTACCATGCCGCCACTCCCTTCAGAGCTTCTGTTATGGTATTAGTGAACTCTCTGAAGGAAGAAAGGCTCCCCCGCCCTGGAGACAGAATCATGTAGTCCCTGAGAAGCTCAAGCACCACCCTAGAGACTCTCTTCAGATTCATTTAATCCTCCTGAAACACCCTAGGGGACATACACTGTCATGAGCCCTGTTCTCCTGTGACTGTTACAAACACTAGGTGACAGAAGTGAGATTCCTCCAGAGACATTCTCACTGCTCTCCACAGACGCATTGATTTTTTTTTATTGCTTTAAGTCACCAGCACTGCTTACTACCTGGGTCACATAGCCTCCAAAGACAAGCCCAACGCCAGGTTAGAAGAAGCAAAACCCTAAGACACCAAAATAACCTACTAGGATCTCGTGACTAGATCAAGTAAGCCTCACAGGCAATTTTGGCAAAGGCATTCTGTTGAGATCACAAAGGAGTGACCCCTGCGATAGAGCTGAAAGACCCGATGTCCTGAAATACTAGCTTTGACCCTGAGCCATATTGAGATCGGAAATCTGGAATAAGATCCCTCACCCCAAGGCCAGTGATTAATTCAATTCATTTCAGGATGCTATTTCAGTGGAGCAAAGGCTACAGTCGCAATATGACATGGCTCCTTGTAAAGCCACATTGGCATTCGGCCTTGGAGAAGACCCACGAGACATACATTTCTAAAGCGCTCGTAGCTGGGGTCTTCCTTTCCTGAGACATTCCTGTGGCCTAGCTACAGACAAAAATGTTCTTGGCAGATCTCGTTATACTGTGAGCTACTTAAGTAAGCAATATAACTCCATTAGGGGCAGGGAGGAGTTTGGCTCAGTGACAAAACTTGCTCAAAACTCTGGGTTCAAGGCCCAGCAAGACAAAAAGGAAGCATTGTGAAAATAATAGGTTAGTGACAAAGCAGGCACCTTAGGCATTTTTCCCGATCAGTGTTTATTGTCAGCGTGACAGGATCTGGGATCGCCTAAGAGACAAACCTCCAGGAACCCCTATGGGGATTATTTAGACTTCTAGGCATACCTACCTATAAGGGGTTGTGCTGATTGTTGTGTGACTTAACTGAGGCGAGAACACACATCCTAAAGTGAAGGGTGTCTTGGGGGTGGAGGAGGGTCTATCAACTGGGGAAAGTGAGTTGTTCCATGATTGCCAATGTGACGTGGTCAGCTCTGTTAAGACCCTGCTGCCTTGGTCCCCCTGTCATGATGGATGATCCCTTGAAATATAAGCTAAAACGAAGTCCTCCTTCCTCGAGCTGCTTTCGCCAGGGTGTTTTTATCATAGCACTGTGAAAAGAGACTAAGATAGGGCATAGTGCAGTGTTGGCCGCTTCTCTCTCCTCAGAGGGAACTTGACAGTTCTACAGGTTCCAAATGCATGTGGCCTGAGCCAGTAAGATGAGTCAGTGACTAAGAGCAGCTGCTCTCAAATGTGGGGACCTGAGTTCAATCGTGCAGTGGGACCCACAGAGTCAATGGAGAGAACTGGCTCCCACGCAGGGTATTCTCTCATCTCCAAATATGCATACGCCCACCCACACCCACATCTACACACAAATACATAAATGTAATAAAAACGTGCACTCTTTTGTCTCACCTGTTGCTCAATCAGCAGCACACATAAATAAAAAAACACACTCTAAAAATAAGAAAACGTTCATTTAATAACTCTAATTTTAAAAAGAATAAAGTGCGACCAGCTAGGGCTGTTCGTAGAGTGCTTGGCAAGAATGCATGCAGCCTTGGCTTCCACTCACAGCACCACATGTACTAGGCATTGTGGCGCTTACTGTAATCCCAGTACTCCAGAGGTAGGAGCCAGAGGTTCAAGGTCGGCCAGGCGGGCAGGCAGTGGAGCTGCTGCGACTGCACATGCCTTTAATCTCAGCACTCGGGAGGCAGAGGCAGGAGGATCTCTGTGAGTTCGAGACCAGCCTGGTCTACAAGAGCTGGTTCCAGGACAGGCTTCAAAACTACAGAGAATCCCTGTCTTGAAGAAAAAAAAAAAGAGGTTCAAGATCATCCTTTGATAGTATCAAGTTCAAAGCTAGCCTGGGTGATGTGAAAAAAGATAACAAATTGCATCTCAGTCCATTTAAGTAGAGAGTGAATGATGCATAAAAACAGAAATTTATTTCCTCACAATTCTAGAGGGTGGGATAGCCGAAACTAACATAGCAGCAGCAGCTGGAGTATTTGGCTGCATCGTGTCATATGAAAGGGCAAACAGATAAATGAAGAAAAGGAGAATAAGAGGGAGGTTGCAAAAGGGCAGAGACCCTGGACCCATCCTTTAAAAGAATTGCATCGTGTGTGTGTGTGTGTGTGTGTGTGTGTGTGTGTGTGTGTGTACAGGCAGGCACTTGGACATGCCACAGTGTGAGTGTAGAGCTCAAAGAACAACTTGCAGAAGCCAGTTATCTCCTTCCACAATGTGGAACCTAGGGATGGAACTCAGATTCTCAGGCTAGGCAAGAGGTGCCTTTACCATTATGATATCAGAAGGTGCCATGCAAGCTTCCAATGAGCCACATCAATGACCAATAATTCTTTTTTTTCCATTTTTTTATTGAGAAAAGGAGAAAAAAAAAACAAGTTTCCACCTCCTCCCAGCCTCCCATTTCCCTACCCCTCCTCCCACCCTTCTCCCCCTCCTCCCACCCTTCTCCCCCTCCCCCCACTCCTCTCCCTCTCCCTCTCCAGTCCAAAGAGCAGTCAGGGTTCCCTGCCCTCTGGTAAGTCCTAGGTCCTCCCCCCTCCGTCCATATCTAGGAAGGTGAACATCCAAACTGGCTAGGCTCCCACAAAGCCAGCACATTACGTAGGTTCAAAACCCCGTGCCATTGTCCTTGGGTTCTCATCAGCCCTCATTGTTCGCCATGCTCAGAGAGTCCAGTTTTATTCCATGCTTTTTCAGTCACAGTCCAGCTGGCCTTGGTGAGCTCCCAATAGATCAGCTCCACTGTCTCAGTGGGTGGGTGCACCCCTCGTGGTCCCGACTTCTTTGCTCATGTTCTCCCTCCTTCTGCTTCTCATTGGGACCTTGGGAGCTCAGTCCAGTGCTCCAGTGTGGGTCTCTGTCTCTATCTCCATCCATCACCAGATGAAGGTTCTATGATGATATGCAAGATATTCGTCAGTATTGCTCTAGGATAGGGTCATTTCAGGTTCCCAATCCTCAGCTGCCCAAGGAACTGACTGGGGACCTTGGCTTAGGCATCTGGGAGCCACTCTAGGTTCAAGTCTCTTGCCAACTCTAAGGTGGCTCCCTTAACTAAGAATTGTGCTTCCATGCTCCCCTATCCAACCTTCCTTTATCCCAATCCTCCCTTTTCCCCAAGTTCCCCCCATTCTCCCCTTCTCCCTTTTCTTTCCCCATCTCCCCTTACCCCCATCCCACCCCACCCCCAAGATCTCAATTTTCTTCCCGGCCATTTTGTCTACTTCCCATAGCCAAGAGGACAACTATATGTTTTTCCTTTGGTTCACCTTCTTACTTAGCTTCTTTGGGATCACCAATTGTAGACTCCATGACCCTTGTTTATGGCTAGAAACCAATTATGAGTGAGTACATCCCATATTCATCTTTTTGGGTCTGGGTTACCTCACTCAGGATAGTGTTTTCTATTTCCATCCATTTGCATGCAAAATTCGCGAAGTCATTGTTTTTTACCGCAGCGTAGTACTCTAATGTGTAGATATTCCACACTTTCTTCATCCATTCTTCCATTGAAGGGCATCTAGGTTGTTTCCAGGTTCTGGCTATTACAAATAATACTGCTATGAACATAGTTGAACAAATGCTCTTGTCATATGATCGGGCATCTCTTGGGTATATTCCCAGGAGTGGTATTGCTGGGTCCAGGGGTAGGTTGATCCAGAATTTCCTGAGAAACTGAAACACCGATTTCCAAAGTGGTTGCACAAGATTGCATTCCCACCAGCAATGGATGAGGGTACCCCTTCCTCCACAGCCTCTCCAGCAAAGGCTATCATTGGAGTTTTTTATTTTAGCCATTCTGACAGGTGTAAGATGATATCTCAAAGTTGTTTTGATTTGCATTTCCCTGATCGCTAAGGAGGTTGAGCATGACCTTAAGTGTCTCTTGGCCATTTGAACTTCCTCTGCTGAGAATTCTCTGTTCAGTTCAGTGCCCCATTTTTTAATTGGGTTAATCAGCATTTTAAAGTCTAGTTTCCTGAGTTCTCTATATATTTTGGAGATCAGACCTTTGGCTGTTGCGGGGTTGGTGAAGATCTTCTCCCAGTCAGTAGGTTGCCTTTTTGTCTTGGTGACAGTGTCCTTTGCTTTACAGAAGCTTCTCAGTTTTAGTAGGTCCCATTTATTTAATGTTGCCCTTAATGTCTGTGCTGTTGGGGTTACACATAGGAAGCGATCTCCTGTGCCCATCTGATGTAGGGTACTTCCCACTTTCTCTTCTATCAGGTTCAATGTGTTCTGACTGATAGAAAGGTCTTTAATCCATTTGGACTTGAGTTTTGTGCATGGTGATAGATATGGGTCTATTTTCATTCTTCTACAGGTTGACATCCAGTTATGCCAGCACCGTTTGTTGAAGATGCTTTCTTTCTTCCATTGTATACTTTTGGCTCCTTTATCAAAAATGAGGTGTTCATAGGTTTGTGGGTTAAAATCCGGGTCTTCTATACGATTCCATTAATGACCAATAATTCTAAGAATTCAGTAGTGCCTTGGCAGTGACCAGAAGCTCTCTAACTGGACTTAAGACCTTGTGGTTGTTTGAGTAGGAATGGCCTCCACAGGCTCATATATTTGAAGGCTAGGTTACCAGGGAGTGGCAATATTAAGAAGTGTGACCTTGTTGAAGCAGGTGTGCCTTGTTGGAGAAAGTGTGTCACTGGGGTGTGGGCTTTGCGGTTTCAAATGTTCAAGCCAGGCCCAATGTCTCGCTCTTCCTGCTGCCGGTAGAACTCTCAGCTACCTCTCCAGCACCATGTCTGCGTGCCTGCGTGTTGTCATGCTTGCCACCATGACAATAATAGACTAAACCTCTGAAACTGCAAGTCAGTCCCAATTAAATGTTTTCTTTATAAGAGTTACTATCATCATGGTATCTCTTCACAGCAATAGACTACTGACTAAGACAGACCCAATCAACAAGAGGGAGACCATGCCTAGTACTGGAACTATAGCTAACTACTCAATACTAATGAAGTAAATCATGGTTATTGGGGGAGACGCTACAACCACTAATTTACTAAAACAGCATAATCACTAACAACAACCTATAAACACTGGTCTTTATACCTGCAGATAAGTATAGCCCTCATCCTTCACCAAGGAAACTTCTCCTTGTAACAAATGGAGACCACTACAGAAACCCATAATCAATCAAAATACAGAGCTGTGGAGCCCAATCTCGATGAATACATCTACAAAACACTCCCACACCTAAGGCTCCGGGAATGTTAAGGAAAAGAGGGTGGAAAGAGTGTAAGAATCAGCAGATCAGGGAGTTTGCTGGGAGCTCGTCTATCTCCTGGTAACATCAGAAGCTGCACCCATAAAGTCTCACTAATATGGCTACCCAAATGTGAGCCTAACAAGGATGATGCAAAACTGGGTGGAGCAAAGTCCACAAGGCCTCGCCCCTTTCTTAAAGAACTACAGGCAACTGAGAAAAGCTGGGAGTGAGAAAGGTGGCTGTTAGGAATATTCCTACCGCGAGCTCTCTCTGCCTACGCAAAAATCCCAATCAAGCCAAACGACAACAAGCCGAATTAAAGGACGACGCTTTCCAGGGAGCAGTTGAAATAGACTGGGGGAGTGCTCAAGGTTTTGGCGGGCTACCTTGCCCCTCCTTGGGCGAGGGTTCCTAATGGTATATGGGAGGGATTGGAGGAGGAAAGGAGAGGAAGGAGGAAATGGTGTATCAAACTATAACCTCAGAAATTTTAGAAGAAAACGTCAAGAGTCGGCATGAGGAACCACTGTGAGAGATCAGGCAGGGATGAGTGTGGTGGTTTGAAAGAAAATGGCCCTTTAAGGGAGTGGCATTATTAGGAGGTGTGGCTTAGTTGAAGTGGGTGTGGCCCTGTAGGAGGAAGTCTGTCACTGTCCAGTGGGCTTTGCTCAAGCTATGATCCGTGGGGTAAATGTTGTACAGCCATTTCCTAGGGGTGGAAACATTCTGTTCTGACAGCAGTGGGAGGCTTACAAGGCTTCTGAAATTCACAAGAAATTGACAAATCAAAGCCCCTCTTTGAAGTTTTTTAAAAGGCTCTTTTTTTACATTTTATTTATCCAGCATGTGTACAATTGCTCTGTGTGTGTGTGTCTGTGTCTATGTGTGTCTGTGTGTGTCTGTGTGTGTCTGTGTGTGTTTGTCAGCAACTTGTAGGAAATGGTTCATTCCTACTATGTGGGGCCCAGAGATCAAATTTGCATCATGACATTTGGTGGCAAGCACTTTTACTTCACAAATCACCTCACCTATCTTCTCTAGGGTTACACAAGTGGCAAACAATTGCTGAAGGACAGGAGGCACTTCTGTGTGACGCTACCTGCAAGTTGTGTAGGGGACTCAGCTGATGTAGCTCTTGGCCCCCTCGCTGGTGTGAGCTTTATTGGTGATGCAGTAGCCTGAGTCACCTATGCCGGACTTTCAAACCTTTTAAAGCTGTAATAAGGAGGAACGTTAGCAAGTAGATGAAGAACGTGTACCCCTCATCTACCTCTGCTGGGGATGTGGAGCGACTCCAGAAAAGAGGAAGAGAGTGAGCCGGGCGTGGTGATGCAGCCTTTAATCCCAGAGCTCCGGGAGCTGAGGCGGCAAGAGGGTCTCCGAGTTCAAGGCCAACCTGGTCCACACAGTGAGATACAGGCCAGCCAGGGCTGCATAGTGTGACCCTGTCTGAAAAAAAAAGCAAACAACAAAAAAAGGCAAAGAAAGAGTATGCTAACTCCTTGCAAAACTAAACACAAAAGCTTTATGCAACGCAGAGATTGTTCTCCTGGGAAATGAATGCAAAGAAATGAAAAGCTTTTGTTCACACGAAGAATTGTACAATTATATTTGTAACAACCCCAATCTGGACTCCAACAAGCAAATGCTCTTCAGAAGTGAATGGGAGAGCAGTGCGGTGCTTCAGGATGTAGACACCTGCCACCAAGCTGATAACCTAGTGAGTTCAATCCCCAGAATATACAGAAGGACAGCACTGACTCTGAAAGTGGTCCTCTAACTCACTCCCCCCCCACACACACACACCACGTGCGTATAAATTTGAAAATAGTTTACTTTTAAATTATGGATTGTAGTGCCTGTGTCGTGGAGATCCCAAGAAGACCACCAGAGATATAGACTCACCACAACGCACAAGCAAGGTTTATTAATCCTGTAGTACAAATCGCGATAGGAACCTTGTCTTGTACACCAACGCTGGGGGGGGGGGGCAGAGGAGGTGCCCCACTGTTCTTAGGCAGGGTTTATAAAGGCAAAAAACAGTAAATCTATTGTTATGGGCATAAGGGGTACGGGTGACTCTCTGATTGGCTCCAGTCTAGGGGATTTTCCACTCTGATGATATCCACCTTCAGCAGCGGGGCTGCAGTCTAGGAAACTTCCTGCTCTTCTGATAGCCACCTTGTGGCCTAGCACAAAATGGAGTTGGTTTTGACCCTTCAGGATATGTGGATGTGTCTGTGTAGGGTTATGTGTGCATGTGAGCACAAGTCCCTGAAGAGGTTAGAAGAGGGTATCAGATCCCCTGGAGGTCGACTTACAGGCACCTGTGAACCATCCAATATGGGTGCTAGTAATTGACCCTGGGTCCTCTGCAAGAGTAATATATACTCTTACCTGCTGAAATATTTCTCCAGCCCATGGATGCAAAATTTTTGAGAAAAATTTTCACGGTGAATAATTAAGGCTGTGAATGTGACTTAGTGATGTTGAAGCATGAGGACCTGAGTTTGGATCCTCAGCACCCATGTAAAAGCCAGATGTGATGGGGTATATCTGTAACTCCAGGTATGATATGGAGATAGATAGATCCCAGGGCCTTCCTGGACAGCCAGTGTAGCTGAAATACCAAGTTCTGAGTTTGGTGAGAGATCCTGTCTCAGAATAGAAAAAGTGGAGGGGCTGGAGAGATGGCTGCTTTTGAAGAGGACCAGAGTTCGGCTCCCAGCACCCACATTGGGTGGCTCACAACCACTTGTAAAATCCAGCTCCAGAGGACCCAATGACCCCTTTTAATCTCTACAGGCACCCCACACGTGCATATACTCTCCACACATAGCCACCTAATTCAAAATAAAATAAATACCTTTTTTGTTTGTTTTTTGTTTTGAGACAGAGTCTCACTATGTAGCCTTGACTGGCTGAGAACTTGCTATGTAGACCAGGCTGGCCTCAAACTCACAGAGATCTGCTTGCCTCTGCCTCCCAAGTGTTGGGACGAAAGGCCACCACTCCGAGCTTAATAAAGTAAATTTAAAAAATAAGGTGGACATGTGATTGAGGAAGACATCCGGACATCAACCTCTGGCCGCCTCCACACACACGCACACAGGTAGGTGCGACCACATGTGCAGATACAACATACACAAAGTGAATGGTTAAAAAGAAACTGTGGTATAGCTGTGGCTTGGTATACTACTCAGCAATAGAAAGTGATGAGCTACTGAATGGAATGGGTCTCCAGTTCTAGCTAGTCTCCAGAGTCTCCAGAGACTAAGAACTAAAAACAGTCTCTCTCTCTTAGCTGGATGTGGGGGTGCATTTCTTTAATCCCAGCACTGGAGAGGCAGAGGCAGCTGGATCTCTGAGGCCAGCCTGGTCTACAGAGCAAGATCCAGAATAGCCTGGGCTATTCTGTCTCGGGGGAAGGGGGATCCAAATTACTTTTAAAAGTCCAAAATCTTTTTAGCTGTAGGCTCCTATAAAGAGACTAGTGACATAAACACTTTAATTCCAAAAAGAAAGAACCAAGGCATAAAAAACAATCACACCAAAGCCAAAGCTTAATATAGCATTGTAAATCCAAACCCTGTAGCTCAAGGTCCAACATCTAGGACTGGTAATGATCTGGGCTCAAAGATCATTCTCCCTCTACCAGCCTGAAGTAGCTACGGATGGGTTTTTAGGCTGTCTCCCCTCCACACCTGAAGCTTGCATCTTCAATATCCTGGGGTCTCAAACTGAGGCTTCACCTCACCAAAGGTCTCTCAGGGCCTCTCTGCAGGAACTCTACCCCAGACAGATGGTGCCAAACCTCAGCTGTTCCCCATAAACACTTCAATCTGCAGCTTTTGTGCCTTCGACCGGTATCATATGGGTGCTGTTTACATCGCCAAGTTTAGCTTGAGATGTAGTCTGGTCCCCTTGGACCACAGCTGTGTCAGCTACTGTTTTCTGAGTCCGAGGAAACATTTTCCTATTGTCCCAGGAAGCCCAGAAAGTTCTCCCTCAAGGATGCTGCTCTCTTTATTCTCCCTCAAGGATGCCGCTCTCTTTAACAATCACAGCCGCTGCTTCAGCACCAGCGTGATCAACAAACACAAATTCTTACATAAAATATCACACAAATGGCCAGGGGCCCCATCCCTGGTAAAGTCCTTGCTCTCTTCGGAAACTTTTGGTCCTTATTATCTCTTTCACTAGCAGTCTTCCAAGCCCCAGCAAGACGGGCCAATTAAGCTCCGCCTCCAGCACACGACAGTTCTTCCGGCCGGTGTTTCCAAATGCTTCCATGTTCCTTTCATAAAAACAGTCTATGGCAATAAAAACTGACACGGTCAGTTCCATCACAGCAACACCTTGCCTCTTCTGTACCAATTTCTAGCCTCGTTTCATTTCTGTTGCTGTGATAAAATATCCTGACAGAAAGCAGCCTAGGGTAGGAAAGGCTTTCCTTGGCTTACGATTCCGAGTTACAGTCCATTATTTCAGGGACGTTCAATCAGGAACATAAAGCTTCATGCTCACAGTCACGAATGGAGAGACAATAAACACACGGGCCCTTGCTTGCTGTTTATTCTCAGCTGGCTTTCTTCACTGTTAAACAGTCCACAGTAGACTGCATCTTGAACTGTAAAAGAGATATAGATATGGATATGGATATAGAAATAGATATAGACAGACAGAGAAATGCAGGATTGGCAAGATGGCTCAGCAGGTAAAGGTGCTTACTAGGGTCTGGAGAGATGGTTTAGTGGTTAAGAGCACTAACTGCTCTTCCAGAGGACCAGGGTTTAATTCCCAGCAACCACACAGCAGCTCACAACTGTCTGTAATCCTGTTCCAGGACATCTAACATACAAGTGGTACACAGACATACATGCCAACAAAACACTTTAAAAAAAATTATTTATTTATTATGTATACAATGTTCTGCCTGCAAGTATGCCTGCCCACCAAAAGAGGGCACCAGATCTCATAGATGATTGTGAGCCACCATGTGGTTGCTGGGAATTGAACTCAGGACCTCTGGAAGAGTAGCCAGTGCTCTTAATCTCAGAGCCATCTCTCCAGCCCCCAACAAAACACTCTTATACGCAAACTAATAAAATAATTTTAAAACTTAAAAATGGTCAAGGAAAACTAGACATGGTGACATATGCCTGTAACCTCAGCACTCAGAATGCAGAGGCAGGAGAATCAGTAGTTCAAGACCAGCCTGGGCTGCACAGAAAGTTTGAGAAAAGCCTGTGCTATGTGAGAACCTGTCTCAAACAAACAAACATGAAAATGGGCAAAGAACACGAAAAGGCATTTCACTGGAGTTGTCTACAGATGGCAAACACATAAAAATACACTCCACATCATAACAGAAGGGTGCAAACACATAAAAATACACTCCACATCATAACAGAAGGGTGCAAGCACATAAAAGTACACTCCACATCATAACAGAAGGGTGCAAACAAGTTAAAAGTAAACAATGGGCCAGGGAGGGTCAGAGAGGCCAGAGAGGGTTCAGTGGTCTATAACTTTAGCTCCTGGGAATTTGATGTCTTCTTCTGCCCCCTGTGGGCACCAGGACACATGGAAGACATACTAACACAGAGGCATACACACATACACATAACTTTTTTAAAACTTTAAAAATCTTTTTTTAAAGCAAAAAATGGAGCATGCCTTTAATCCCAGCACTCACTCAAGAGTCACAGACAGGCAGAGCTCTATAAGTTCAAGGCCAGTCTGGTCTACAGAGAGGACTCCGAGGCCAGCCAGGAATACATGGTGAGACACTGTCTCAAAGAAAAGTAAAAAGATGGAAGAGTAAAATGATTAATTTTGGTTGCCACTTTGACTGGATCCAGAATCAACTAAAAGAGAAGTCACATATAGAAGATATTTTCTTGATTATTTATTGATTAATTTTTATTTTACGCAATGTTTTACCTGCATGTATACCTGTGTACCATTTGCATGACCAGTGCCTGCAGAGAGCAGAAGGTATTGGATTCCCAGAACTGGAGTTACACACAGTTATGAGCCATCATGTGGATGCTGGGAACCGAACCTGGGTCCTCTGGAAGAGCAACCAGTGCTCCTAACCACTAAGCCATCTCTCTAGCCCTTGATCAAGTTACTTGAAATGGAAAGCCCTGCCCTCATTGTGTGTAGCACTTTTTGGTGGCAGCCAAAGAAACGGAAGACTGAGGGAAAAGCTTTGCTTTTTGACTAATTGCCCTCAAGTATCAATAGTGAGTTTGTCCACCATGTTACTGCTGTTACTATTGCCATGTTTATTTGTCGGTGTCAAAACCCAGCTTCTTCAGGCTTCCAAAATAGACTGCAAACCAGTGGCTCCCCACAAATCCTCCATGCTTTCAGCACCAGGTTATGACAGACTTGTGGACAGAGCAGCCACCAGGCTCTCAGACTTCCCTTTAGAAAGACAGCCATTATTGGACAGCCCAGACCATATCACATAAGCCAATCTAATGAATAGCCTTTTAATATTCTACTGGTCTTGCACCTCTACAGAACTCTGACTAATATAAAAATCCTATATCCTGCTAACCTTAATAAAGGGAAATCTGGAATGGTTATGTTAATATCAAAATAAATGTATGAGCAAATATTATGAGGATTAAAGAAAGTCATTTCATAATGATCAATTGACCATTCATCCAAAAGATAAAGCAATCCTAAACATTTATGCACCTAGTAACGGAGTTCTAAATTATATGAAGTGAAAACCATTACAACTGAAGGAGAATAGACCAATCCACAGCAACATTAGAGACATTTAATATTCCTCTTTCAACAATTAGTGTAACTGCATTGATTTAGGAAGGATATAAAAGAATTAAACAGCACCATCAACAATAGGATAACATTGCCCTATGCAGAAACCTCCTCCAGGCCTGAAGAGAAGGCTCAGGAGTTTAGAACACTTACTGTTACAGATTCAACGCAATGCCCATCAAAATCCCAGCAAAATTCTTCAAAAACCTCGAAAGAATGGTACTCAACTTCATTTGGAAAAGCAAAACAAACAAACAAAAAACAGGATAGCCAAAACAATCCTGGGCAATAAAAGAATTTCACTGGAGAGATGGCTCAGTGGTTAAGAGCATTGCCTGCTCTTCCAAAGGTACTGAGTTCAGTTCCCGGCAACCACATGGTGGCTCACAACCATCTGTAATGAGATCTGGTGCCCTCCTCTGGCCTGCAGACAAACACACAGATAGAATATTGTATACATAATAAATAAATATTTTAAAAAAATCCCTGATTTCAAGCTCTACTACAGAGCTACAGTACTGAATATAGCCTGGTATGGGCATAAGAACAGACAGGAGGACCAATGGAACCAAACAGAAGACCCAGATATCAATCCACACATCTTCAAACATCTGATCTTTAATAAAGAAGAAAAAAATATCAAATGGAAAAAAGAAAGCATATTTAACAAGTGGTGCAGGCATAACTGGATATCAGCATGTAGAAAAATGAAAATAGACCCATATCTATCACCATGAACAAAACTCAAGTCCAAATGAATCAAAGACCTCAACATAAAGGCAGCCACACTGAACCTTATAGAAGAGAAAGTAGGAAGTATACTTGAATGCATTGGCACAGGGAACCACTTTCTAAATAGAACCCCAGCAGCATAGACACTGAGAGAAACAATTAATAAATGGGACCTACTGAAACTGAAAAACTTCTGTAAAGCAAAGGCCATGCTCAACAAGACAAAATGACAGCCTACAGAATGGGAAAAGATCTTCACTAACCACACATCAGACAGAGGTCTGATCTCCAAAATATACAAAGAACTCAAGAAATTAGACACCAAAAGATCACATAATCCAATAAAAAATGGGGTACAGACTTAAACAGAGAACTCTCAACAGATGAATCTAAAATGGCTGAAAGACATTTAAGGAAATGTTCAACACCTAGTCATCAGAGAAATCAAATCAAAACAACTCTGAGATTCCATCTTACACCTGTAAGAATGGCTAAGATCAAAAATACTGATGACAACTTATGCTGGAGAGGTTGTGAGGTAAAGGGAACACTTCTGCATTGCTTGTGGAAATGCAAGCTGGTACAGCCCCTTTGGATGTCAGTGTGGCGATTTCTCAGAAAATTAGGAAACAAGCTTCCTCAAGACCCAGTAATACCACTTTTGGGTATATATACAAAGGATGCTCAATTGTGCCACAAGAACATGTGCTCAACTATGTTCATAGCAGCTTTGTTTGTCGTAGCCAGAACCTGGAAACAACCTAAATGCCCCTCGATCAAAGAATGGATAAGAAAAATGTGGTTACATTTACACAATGGAGTACTACACAGCAGAAAAAAATAATGACATCTTGAATTTTGCAGGAAAATGGATGGAGCTAGAAAACATTATTTTGAGTGAGGTAACCCAGACACAGAAAGACAATTATCGCATGTTCTCACTCATAGGTGGTTTTTAAACATAAAGCAAAGAAAGCCAGCCTACAAACCACAATCCCAGAGAACTTAGACAACAATGAGGACACTAAGAGAGACTTACATAGATCTAATCTATATGGGAAGTAGAAAGTAGAAAAAGACAAGCTCTCCTGAGTAAACTGTGAGCATGGGGACCTTGGGGGGAGGATTGAAGAGGGGAGGGGAAAGACAGGAAGGGGAGTAGAGAAAAATGTAGAGCTCAATAAATATCAATAGAAAAAAAGAACACTTGCTGTTACCAGGCAGTGATAGCGTGCACCTTTAATCCCAGCACTTGGGAGGCAGAGGCAGACAGATCCCACTGAGTTTGAGGCCAGCCTGGTCTACAAAGGGTGTTCCAGGACAGCCAGACAGGACTGTTAGACAGAGAAACACTGTTACACAGAGAAACCCTGTCTCAAAAAAAAAAAAGGCTGGGTGGTGGTGGCGCACGCCTTTAATCCCAGCACTCGGGAGGCAGAGGCAGGCGGATCTCTGTGAGTTCGAGACCAGCCTGGTCTATATGAGCTAGTTCCAGGACAGGCTCCAAAACCACAGAGAAACCCTGTATTGAAAAACCAAAAAAAGAACACCGGGCGGTGGAAGGCGGCCGGAACACCGGGCGGCTGGAGGACGCCCAGCGCAGCCAGCGGGGACCAACTGGGACAGGCTGGAACCGGCTGGGACCTGAGCGGCAGCAGAGGACACAGGCTGCTGGTGGCAGGAACCATCCCAGCAGCAGAAGCAGGCTGCAGGGACCGCGCGAAACACGAAACACGAAACACAGATCGCCCCACTACAATTAAACCAAAGAGGTAGGCATTCGGTTGGGGAGGTCCCTGGCAAAGGAGGAGCCGGATCCTATTCCTGAAGACCCTTCTGAGGGGTGAGAGGGATCTTGGCCCCCCGGCAGGAACCAGGAAACAGAGCAAGGGCATTTTGTAAGAGGAGCCCCTGGCCAGCAGGGAAACCTGAATCAGTTTTAACAGACCCCTTAGATAGCATCGATAGGAGGAGATGGGCAGGCGTCAAGGAAAGAATTCACCCAATAATCTGAAAAACAACATGAAAACACCAGAACCCAATGATCTTACAACAGAAGGTCTCCAACACCCTAACACAGAAGAAGTGGAAAAAATTGACTTTTTGAAAGCAGTAGAGTCCCTTAAACAACATGTGAAAAATGCCCTTATAGAAATGGATGAGAAGTATAACCAAAAATTTGAAGAAATGAGTAAATACGTACATAATACCCTGGGAAACCAAGAAAGAACGATCAAACAGGTAATGGAAACAGTTCAAGAATTGAAAATTGAAATGGAAGCAAGGAAGAAAACACAAACTGAGGACCAGCTGGATATGGAAAATCTAGGTCAACGAGCACAGCCTACAGAAACAAGCATAATCAATAGAATACAAGAAATAGAAGAAAGAATCTCAGATTCTGAGGACACCATAGAGAAAATAAATGCTCTGATCAAAGAAAACGGCAAAGCCAACAAATTCTCATCACAAAACATTCAGGAATTATGGGACACAATAAAAAGACCAAATATAAGAATAATAGGAATAGAAGAAGGAGAAGAGTCACAGCTCAAAGGCCCAGAAAATATTTTGAACAAAATTATGGAAGAAAACTTTCCCAACTTAAGGAAAGATATTTCTTTGAATATTCAAGAAGCATACAGAACACCAAACAGACTGGATCAAAGGAAAACATCCCCTCGCCATATAATAATCAAAACACAAAATATACAGGTTAAAGAAAGAATACTAAGAGCTGCAAAGGAAAAAGGCCAAGTAACTTATAAAGGTAAACCGATCAGACTTACACCTGATTTCTCAATGGAAACAATGAAAGCCAGAAGGTCCTGGATAGAAGTACTGCAGAAGCTAAGAGACCATGGATGCAAGCCCAGATTACTATACCCAGCCAAGCTTTCGTTCACTATAAATGGAGAAACCAAGACATTCCAGGATAAGAACAAATTTAAACAATACGTAGCCACGAATCCAGCCCTACAGAAAGTAATAGAAGGAAAACCGCAACCCAAGGAATCCAGCATTGCCAACACTGCCTACACTAACTCAGGCATCTAGCGACCCTTCACTAGCACAACCCAAAGAAGGGAGACACACAAATTCTACTTCCAAAAACAACAAGAATATCTGGCATGAACAACCACTGGTCATTAATATCACTTAATATTAATGGTCTCAATTCACCTATAAAAAGGCACAGGCTAAGAGATTGGATACGAAAACAGGATCCAACATTCTGCTGTTTGCAAGAAACACATCTCAACCACAAAGACAGGCATCTACTCAGAGTAAAGGGTTGGGAAAAGGTCTTTCAAGCAAATGGTCCTAAGAAAAAAGCAGGTGTGGCCATATTAATTTCTAACAAAACTGACTTCAAACTAAAATCAATCAGAAGAGATCGAGATGGGCACTTTATACTCATAACAGGAACAATTTGTCAGGATGATGTCTCAATCCTGAATATTTACGCCCCTAATATAAAAGCACCCATGTATGTAAAAGAAATATTACTAAAACTCAAGGCAGATATCAAACCACACACACTAGTAGTAGGAGACTTCAATACACCTCTCTCAGCAATGGACAGGTCAATCAGACAGAAACCTAATAGAGAAGTAAGAGAACTACTGGAGGTAATGAAGAAAATGGACTTAACAGACATCTATAGAACATTCCACCCAAATAGGAAAGAATATACCTTCTTCTCTGCAGCCCATGGAACCTTCTCGAAAATTGACCACATACTCGGAAACAAAGGAAACCTCCACAGATACAAAAAAATATCAGTGTCCACCTGCGTCTTATCAGATCACCACGGATTAAAGTTAGAATTCAACAACAATCCTACCTCCAGAAAGCCGACAAACTCATGGAAACTGAACAGTAAACTACTGAACCACACCTGGGTTAAGGAAGAAATCAAGAAAGAAATTAAAGTCTTCCTTGAATTCAATGAAAATAGAGAAACAACATACTCAAACCTATGGGGCACTATGAAAGCAGTGCTAAGAGGAAAGTTCATAGCACTAAGTGCCCACTTAAAGAAAACAGAGAAAGCATACATCGGAGACTTAACAGCACACCTGAAAGCTTTAGAAAAAAAAGAAGCAGACACGCCCAGGAGGAGCAGAAGACTGGAAATAATCAAACTGAGGGCTGAAATCAACAAAATAGAAACGCAGAAAACAGTCCAAAGAATCAATGAAACAAAAAGTTGGTTCTTGGAGAAAATCAGCAAGATCGACAAACCCCTATCCAAACTAATTAAACGACAGAGAGAGAACACGCAAATAAATAAGATCAGAAATGAAAAGGGGGACATAACCACAGATACAGAGGAAATTCAGAGGCTCATTAGATCTTACTACAAAAGCCTGTATGCCGCAAAACTAGAAAATGGAGAAGAAATGGACATGTTTTTAGATAAGTGCCACATACCAAAGCTAAACCAAAACCAGGTGAACGATCTAAATAGACCTGTTAGTCGCGAAGAACTAGAAACCGTTATCAAAAATCTACCTTCCAAAAAAAGCCCAGGACCAGATGGTTTCAATGCAGAATTCTACCAGAACTTCCAAGAAGAGCTAATACCTATACTCCTTAATGTATTTCACAATATAGAAACAGAAGAGTCATTGCCAAATTCCTTTTATGAAGCTACAGTTACCCTGATACCAAAACCACACAAAGACCCAACCAAGAAAGAAAATTACAGGCCTATCTCACTCATGAATATCGACGCAAAAATTCTCAATAAAATACTGGCAAACCGAATCCAAGAACACATTAGAAAAATTGTCCATTATGATCAAGTAGGCTTCATCCCAGGGATGCAGGGCTGGTTCAACATACGCAAATCTATCAATGTAATCCAGCATATAAATCAACTGAAAGAAAAAAACCATATGATCATTTCATTAGATGCTGAAAAAGCATTTGACAAAATTCAACACCCCTTTATGATAAAAGTCTTGGAGAGATTAGGGATACAAGGGTCATACCTAAATATAATAAAAGCTATTTACAGCAAGCCGTCAGCTAATATTAAATTAAATGGAGAAACACTCAAAGCCATCCCACTAAAATCAGGAACACGACAAGGATGTCCACTCTCTCCATACCTCTTCAATATAGTGCTTGAAGTTCTAGCAATAGCAATAAGACAACGTAAAGGGATCAAGGGGATTCGTATCGGAAAAGAAGAAGTTAAGCTCTCGTTATTTGCAGATGATATGATAGTATACATAAGCGACCCCAAAAACTCTACCAAAGAACTCCTACAGCTGATAAACACCTTTAGTAATGTGGCAGGATACAAGATCAACTCCAAAAAATCAGTGGCCTTCCTATACACTAAAGATAAGGAAACAGAGAGGGAAATTAGAGAAGCATCACCTTTCACGATAGCCACAAATAGCATAAAATATGCTGACCAAGGTAACTCTGACCAAGGATGTGAAAGATCTATTTGACAAGAACTTTAAGTCTTTGAAGAAAGAAATTGAAGAGGACACCAGAAAATGGAAAGATCTCCCTTGCTCCTGGATTGGGAGGATCAACATAGTAAAAATGGCAATTCTACCAAAAGCAATCTATAGATTCAATGCAATCCCCATCAAGATCCCATCAAAATTCTTCACAGATCTGGAGAAGACAATAATCAACTTTATATGGAAAAACAAAAAACCCAGGATAGCCAAAACAATCTTATACAACAAAGGAGCGTCTGGAGGCATTACCATCCCTGACTTCAAACTCTACTACAGAGCTACAGTATTGAAAACAGCTTGGTATTGGCATAAAAACAGAGAAGTTGACCAATGGAATCGAATAGAAGACCCTGACATTAACCCACAAACCTATGAACACCTGATTTCGATAAAAGAGCTAAAAGTATACAATGGAAAAAAGAGAGCATCTTCAACAAATTGTGCTGGCAAAACTGGATGTCAACCTGTAGAAGAATGAAAATAGATCCATATCTATCACCATGCACAAAACTCAAGTCCAAATGGATTAAAGACCTCAATATCAGTCTGAACACACTGAACCTGATAGAAGAGAAAGTGGGAAGTACTCTACAACACATGGGCACAGGAGACCACTTCTTACATAGAACCCCAGCAGCACAGACATTAAGGACCTCATTGAATAAATGGGACCTCCTGAGACTGAGAAGCTTCTGTAAAGCAAAGGACACTGTCGCTAAGACACAAAGGCAACCCACTAACTGGGAGAAGATCTTCACCAACCCCGCAACTGACAAAGGTCTGATCTCCAAAATATATAAAGAACTCAAGAAACTAGACCGTAAAAGGCTAACCAACCCAATTATAAAATGGGGCATTGAGCTGAACAGAGAATTCTCAACAGAAGCACTTCAAATGGCCAAAAGACACTTAAGGTCATGCTCAACTTCCTTATTGATCAGGGAAATGCAAATCAAGACAACTTTAAGATACCATCTTACACCTGTCAGAATGGCGAAAATCAAAAACACCAATGATAGCCTTTGTTGGAGTGGTTGTGGAGAAAGGGGTACACTCATCCATTGCTGGTGGGAATGCAAACTTGTGCAACCACTATGGAAAGCAGTATGGCGGTTTCTCAGGAAATTCGGGATCAACTTACCCCTGGACCCCGCAATACCACTCTTGGGAATATACCCAAGAGAGGCCTTATCATACAACAAAAGTATATGCTCTACTATGTTCATAGCAGCATTGTTTGTGATAGCCAGAACCTGGAAACAACCTAGATGCCCTTCAATGGAAGAATGGATGAAGAAAGTATGGAATATATACATATTAGAGTATTACTCAGCAGTAAGAAACAAGGACTTCTTGAATTTTGCATACAAAGGATGGAAATAGAAAACACTATCCTGAGTGAGGTAAGCCAGACACAAAAAGAGGAACATGGGATGTACTCACTCATATTTGGTTTCTAGCCATAAACCAAGGACATTGAGCCTATAATTAGTGATCCTAGAGAAGCTAAATAAGGAGAACCCAAAGAAAAACATATAGGCATCCTCCTGAATATTAACCTTCAGCAAGTGATGAAAGGAGACAGAGACAGAGACCCACATTGGAGCACAGGACTGAATTCTCAAGGTCCAAATCAGGAGCAGAAGGAGAGAGAGCACGAGCAAGGAACTCAGGACCGTGAGGGGTGCACCCACACACTGAGACAATGGGGATGTTCTACTGGGAACTCACCAAGACCAGCTGGCCTGGGTCTGGAAAAGCCTGGGATAAAACCGGACTCTCTGAACATAGCGGACAATGAGGACTACTGAGAACTCAAGAACAATGGCAATGGGTTTCTGATCCTACTGCACGTACTGGCTTTGTGGGAGCCTAGGCAGTTTGGATGCTCAACTTACTAGACCTGGATGGAGGTGGGGGGTTCCTTGGACTTCCCACAGGACAGGGAACCCTGATTGCTTTTCGGGCTGGGGGGGGACTTGATAGGGGGAGGGGGAGGGAAATGGGAGGCGGTGGCTGGGAAGAGACAGAAATCTTTAATAAATAAATAAATTAAAAATATATATATATATAAAAAAAACAAAAAACAAAAAACAAACAAACAAACAAAAAAGAACACTTGCTTGAGAACGAGAGCACCATGTAACAAGGCAGGCATCCTGAACATGCATGTAGTCCCTGCTCTGAAGGAAGACAAAGCAGGGCACCCGCCAGAGCTTGCTTCTTTTCAGCTTAGTTAAGAAAACACAAGCCCCAGGTTGAGGGAGATATGCTGACCCAAAGCAACTCGGGGGGAGATGAGTGGGGGAGGACATGGAGCACTCTCTTTTGGCCTTTGTGCACACAGGCCTATATACCACACAGACACATGTGCATACATTCTCAGAGACACTCACAAATCAAACAAATAAATGAATACCCTTTTTAAATTTAATTTTAAAAACTTCCACCTAACAATAGGGTACACATTCTTCTCAAGAGTATATGATGCCAGGCGGTGGTGGCGCACACCTTTAATCCCAGCACTTGGGAGGCAGAGGCAGGCGGATCTCTGTGAGCTCGAGACCAGCCTGGTCTACAAGAGCTAGTTCCAGGACAGGCTCCATAGCTACAGAGAAACTCTGTCTCAAAAAAAAAGAAAGAAAGAAAGAAAAAAGAGTATATGATAAATTCACCAAGATAGAGCATGTAATGGGTTAGAAAAACTTTACAAATTAAAAAACAAGTAAAGTCATACACATGTTAGGGTGCTTTGGTATGTACCCAGACCTCACGGGAGAAGGGAGAAGAGGTCTGGGGAAAGCTTCCATGCCAAGGTAGTATCTACACTCATTTCTGGGGATTGAACCAAGGCCTCCTGCACAATGGCAAGTGCTCTACCATAGAATTTTTGATTGTTTTCAGTTCTGAGAGAGAGTCTCACTATGTAGCCCAGGAAGATCACAAAGTTGAGATCCTCCTGCCTCTGCCTCTAGCATACTGAGATTACACACCTCACTACTAAATGTGCCTCTAAACTGGGCCTTTCATTCTTTTCAATTGTGTGCTCACGTGTGGGGGCAGGTGGGTGTGTCTGCATTCAGTGAGTGTAGGCACCCATGGAAGCCTAAGGCATTGGCTCCCTGTCTTAGTTAGGGTTGTCATCGCTGTGATGAAATACCATGACTAAATGCAACTTGTGGAGGAAACAGTTTGTTTGGCTTAACACTTGACATCAGAATGCACTGCTGAAGGAAGTCAGGGCAGGAACGCAAACAGGGCAGGAACCTGAAGGCAATCCTAGGAGCTGACATAGAGGCCGTGGAGGACAGATGCTTGCTGGCTTGCTCTCCATGGATAGCTGAGCCTGCCTTCTTAAAGAACCCAAGGGCTAGAACCACCCACAGTAGACCCTTCCCCAACCATTCATTTAAAAAAATGCCCTATGGGTCTGACAGTGGTGGGCACCCCTTTAACTCCAGCATTTAGCCATCTTGATCTACAAAGGAACAGGAAAAAAAAGTGTCCTACAGGCTTGCCTGTGGCTGAATATTATGAAGACATTTTCTCAAGTGAGTTTCCCTCCTCCCAGATGACTACGTGTCAAGCTGACAAAACACTAGCCAGCACACTCCCCTGAAGCTGAAGTCCCAGGCGACTGTGAGCTGTCAGCACAGTTATTGGGAACAAAACTCAGCTCCTCCGGAAAAGCAGAGTCATTTCTTCAGTTCCAGTAAGCTTGGTCTTAAAACAAACAAAAACAAAAACCTCAGTCTTGAAGGATAAGCAGAGTTATCCAACTTGATCTGTCCTGACATCACAGGATGGTAATCTGAGCTTTCTGAAAGCAGAGCAGCGGGGTCACAAGTTTGAGACCAGTCTGGGCTACATTGAAAGATTCTGTCTCAAAAAAATTAAAATGTACAAAATAAAGGAAAGCATCCCAGGTAGGGAGAGCAGCCTAGAGGCTGAAAGGAGCTGTAAAATGGTGACTGTCTGGTGCTTAAGGGGTGTAGCAAAACAGCTGTTCGCGATATTAGCAGAATGGCCTTGGGACCTCAGGCTGAACAGGGGGACACCATCCTATTAGATACTGGAGAAGAACTGAAGGTCTCAATTAGAAGTAAGACAGTGTCAGATTTCTGTGTCTTAGAACTCCCTTCAAATGTCACGGGTGGCTTAAGGATCGATGCTGAGACTGCTCCAACGGTATATAAAATGTGCAGGAAGTGGGGCAGTGGGGAGGATGAAAAGGGGCCGTGCCTAAGACCAGCAGTGAGGAAGTTAACTGTCTGACTAATGCAGAGTTCAGGCATGGAGTCCACTGACGTCTGTGTGTCATTTTGAAATGCTACAAATAGGGCTAGCAAGATGAATCATCAAGTAAAAAGTACTTTCTGCCAAGTCTAATGACCTGGGTTCAAACCCTGGGACTCGTTTGTTAGAAGAAAAAAGCAAACTCCCGCAGGTTGTCCTCTGACCGCCACACTTGCTATGGTACATGTACACACACACACACACACACACACACACACGGGGGGGGGGAGTCATTACATAAATAAATACATGTTTTTATTTGTAGTGATTTTTTTGAGTCAAGGTCTCACTATGTAGCCCTGACTGATCTGGAACTCCCTACGTAGACCAGGCTGGCCTTGAACTCATAGATATTCATCTGCCTCTTTCTTCTGGATGCTGGGATTTAAGGTCTGTGCCACTAGGCCCAGTCCTAAAAAATGTTTTGTTGTTGTTGTTTTAAGATTTATTTATTTATTTATTTATTATGTATACAATGTTCTGCCTGCATGTGTCCCTGCAGGTCAGAAGTTGGCACCAGATCTTATCACAGATGGTTGTAAGCCACCATGTGACTACTGGGAATTGAACTCAGGACCTATGGAAGAACAATCAGTGCTCTTAACTGCTGAGCCATCTCTCCAGCCCAAGAAATCTTTTTTAAAAAGAAAAGCTCCTTTGAACGCGGGGCTGACTGGACAAAAGGATATACTGCACGGCAAAAGGATATACTGTGTAGCTTCCAACGCCACCAGGATGAATGAGGAGGTGTTGGAGAGATGGGAAAGACAGAGGAGGGAGGAGGTTTATTGTTTTGGTTGTTTTGGGTTTGAATCAATTTTGGGGATTTTCTTTTGTGGGGGACATTGCAGTGGTGAGGGACATATATGGAAGGATTGGGAAGCGAGCAGGATTGGGATGGATGATGTGAAATTCCAAAAGAATTAATAAAGAGTTATGTTACATATGAAAAAAAGAAAGAAGCCGGGTGGTGGTGGTGCACACCTTTAATCCCAACACTTGGAAGGCAGAGGCAGGTGGATCTCTGTGAGTTCGAGACCAGCCTGGTCTACAAAGTGAGTTCCAGAATAGGCAGAGCTAAACAGTGAAACCTTGTCTTGAAAAACAGATAGATAGATAGATAGATAGATAGATGAGAGCGAGAGCGAGAGAGAGAGAGAAGAAACACTCCAACAACAACCAAAAAAGATGGATTGATGGGTGTGCTTGTGAAAAGATAAATCTAACATGTTTACTGTTAATTATTGGTTCAGGGCAGGTCTAGTTTGGTGATGTACATAGTCTCAGGTATTCCAGAGACAGGATGACCTATTGAGTCTCAGAGTTCAAGGCCAGCCTAGGCAAAATAGCAGATCCTATTTCAAAAGGGGGTTGGGTTACAGAGACAGCTTGGTTAATAAAGGGCATTGCAGACAAGCATGAGGATTGAAATTTAGTCCTCAGTACCCATGTTAAAAAAAATTGATGTAGTAGCACAAGTTTAATCCTAGTTTTGGGGAGATGGAGACAGGTGGGTCCTCAGGCTTGCTGGCCAGTCAGCCTTGTCCAATCAGTGAGTCTTGGGTTCCAGTAAAGGACCCTGTCTCAAAAACCAAGATGGACAGCTCTCGGGAAACAATACGTGAGGTTGACCTTTGGCCTCCATGCACACCACCGTAGACATGTCCATCCATATGAACACACACACAGTGGGGGAGGGAGGTAGGGAGGGAGACTTAGAGAGTCGGAGGGGGCAACGAGGGCTGTTCAGGAGGCTTTATCACCCTCAGCTGGTACTCCCCAGAATGCCATGCTGCTCCAGCTTTGCCAGCCCCTAAATGAAACCCAGATACCCAGTTCCTTCTGTTTTCTGTTTTTGTTACACAAGTCAGCTCCCCAAAGACCATGAGGCACAGACAGATTCTATTAGAGGTCCAAGTTATGGCCCAGACGTGGAGAACAGTTCTACAAGGCCAGGGGTACACAAAGTTGTCCTCGACATCAGCTCTGCATCAGCTCCAGTGCCTCACCCCTACACTCCTGTCTTACAATGCCCCTTCTCCTGAGCCCTGTGCTCCTGGGACCTGGGAAGTCCAGAATGCCAGGTGGGGAGGGTGCATGCTAGGCTCTTTATGACCAACAGAGGTTTGGTTTGGTTTGGTTTGGTTTGGTTTGGTTTGGTTTTTGAGACAGGGTTTCACTATGTAGCTCTGGCTGTCCTGGAACTCACGATATAGACTAGAGTGGTCTCGAACTCACAGAGGTCCATCTGCTTCTGCCTCCAGAGTGCTGAGATTAAAGTCATGAGATATCAACCCCACCCCCCAGCTCTTTTCTATTCTTGATTGCAGAGTGTGGGGCCCAGAGATCCCTATGCATTGCCCACCTGGAATGGGATTAACAAGATTTCTGTGTTGTTGCTTCAAGCTTTTCTCTTTAGAGTTAAGTATTGCTGGCATCACAAACAGATGAGAAACCGCAGCCTCTTGGTTTTGGTGCAGGTGGAGTGGGCAGTGAGTTTGGGCCAAAGTTGATGAACCTCTTTTTGTGAAAAGAAGGCTGCCAGCTTCCCTTCCTGATTTCCCTTGTTTAAATAACACGTCCAAGCCTCAGCCCGAGGAGATAATTACTAGAAAAATACAGCTCAGAGCCATTACTGCTCTGACTCATTCCTGCTCTCCAGCAGGTGTTGCCATGGTTTCAAGGCTGCATCTTCCTCCTCTCTGCTCTCTCTGCCCTCTCTCCAGTTAATTTGTCACTCTCCTCCACAGTCGGTCTCCACAGACTGACGCGCAATGAAGCCTGGGTAGACGCTGGCTTTTGTGGCGTCTTTCTCAAATAACATTGTTGTTTTCTTTTTCAGTGTTTTTGAGATGGGCTCTCACGTCGCCCAGCTTGACCTTGAACTTGCTATAGAACCAAGGCTGGACTTGAATCGCTTATGTCCCTGCCTTTATTTCCCAGATGCCAAGGATACAGGCGTGTGCCACTGCACTTACCTATTGCCTTTTTCTTGAATTAAAAAAAAATCTATACCAAGAGATAGAACAGGACATATTAACAGAAGAAAACAAAAGTCATAAATTCACATTTCAAAATACTGCCGTTTTTACCATTTTCCACCCAATTTCTTGTGATGTATACTTTATAGTTGACATTATATATGTACATTATATAGTTATTTTCTAAGACAGGATCTTATGTAGCCCAGGCTAGCCTCAAGCTCACTAAGTAGCTGAGGATGGTCTTGAACTTCTGCTCCTTCTGCCTCCACTTCCCAAGATCATAGGTATATGCCACCACATCCACTTTTCCATGGTGCTTGGGGTTAAGTCCAAGGCTTACTACATGCTAGGCAAGCTCCCTGTCCTCAGCTAGTCCCCGGCCCTAGTGCATGTTTTTATACATGTCTGGGTGAGCCTGTAGTGGACCTTTCTTTTTTTCTAGAGCTATTGGTCTTCAGGTACAGCTTTTCACACTCGAGTCACACACACAGGCTTGATTATTATCTTTGTAGCTGTGATTATCTATTATAATGCACCTAAGCTTCACGATGTTCCAGGTCCAGTGCATTGTTGTGTCGTGTCCTGGAGGTGTGTGGGTGTTATGTACATATATACACACGCGAGTGTGAAGCACGCATGCGGAGGTCAGAAGTCAACTCTGAGAGTCCCCCACTCTTCTGAAATCCTGTCTCTGCTGGGACCTGGGAGTCACTGTTTCAGATGGACTAGTGGCCTTCCTGTGACCGTCTCCCCAGCATGGGGATTATGAACACATACCACCATGTCCAGTATTTTACCTTGGTTCTGGGGATCAAACTCAGGTTCTCGTGCTTTCATGGCAGGCACTTTACTGGGCTCCATCTCCAGAGCCTGGTTTGATCTCCCTCCCCCGTTGTGTTTTGGTTTTTGACAGATTCTGGCTCTGTAGCCCAGGCAGACCTCAAACTTTTGATCTTTTTGCCTCAATCTCCTTAGTGCTAGGATTACATGTGTGTACCACCATGCCCAGCTTTCATAATGACTTCTGCCACAGGCAGTGGAATGATATAGGCTTAAAAAATTCTGCCTTTTGTACCCTGTCAACTACTATTGCTGCAAATAATAATAATAATTATTATTATTATAATAAAAACGAGGAGCCACTAGGGAATATAGGCCTGTGTCGGTGAGAGGACTGGAGAAAGGGGCCACCACCTCACTTCTCCCTTTTCCCTTTGTCTGGCGTCCCTAAGGTGTTACTAAGAGCCCACGCCAAAGAATTGCAGTAGCTTAAGGCTCGCATTGCGCACGCGTGGAGGAAGCGTGGGTGGGGACAAGAGCGATTTTAGAGCGGGTGCAAAGGAGGGTGTAGAAAAATAATGACGAGCACCGAGGCGGGGCTTTCTCGCTTAGCTCAGCCTTCGTCTCCGCCTCTCCGCAGGGCTTCAGCTCCTTATTGGTTAAACGTTTCAGGCCCCCGTTGGTCAAGGAACCAAAGGTCTGGGTCTGCCCCAAGCTATGCCTGCCTCCGGAACCGCGGCAGAAATGGTTGATTGTGAAGCTGCTTACAGGCATTGTTTAGGACATACTCTAGGGGCCTGAAGGGGCCTTTTTCTTAGCACCGGAAGAGTTGAGAGTTCAACCGCAAGCCTAAGAGATGCCGCCGAAGGGGAAAAGTGGTTCTGGAAAAGGGGGGAAAGGTAGAGCGGCCGAGACAATGAGAGAGCGTGGGGTGGGTTAGGAGAAGGGCGGGAGTGTGTCCGGCAGCTATGGGGGTCATAAGCCTGGCAGCAAGTGACTAGGGGCCCCCCAGAGCCGCTATGGTTTGTTTAGGGTTGTTCCGGTAAATCAGAAAATATAAGTACACGAGGGGCGCTGTGGTTCAGGGAACACATGGGGTTTCAGTGCAGGGACCATCGTGGCGGCGAATAGCTGGTGGGGATGGTTCCTCGGGACCTAGAACTGCTGTTTTAAGAGTTTATTACCACTAAAATTTGATCCGATTAAACGTCAGCAGTAAAAGGAAGCCCACACTGTGGTCCTTACGGGTCTCTTTAACAACTAAATTATGACGTGCCCTCCCCTGACCCCCTTTGAGGAAGGACTCGTTTCTTGAAGACGAGAGTTGGACACCGCTGTGCTTTCAAGCTAGAAAAATAAGACACAACTCTTATTCTTCGTCATCCCTGGAAGTAGTGGGGAAGATAGTAGCCAGAAAGTACTGTACTGAGTTCAGTACTGAGAGATAGGGATATTGTAGAAGGTGGGAAGAAGGGAAATAGCGGGGAGCTACTTCAGGCAGGCCAAGATAGAGCAGCCGCAGTAGGGTAACTCATACCCGACCCAGAGAGTCCAGCCCCAAAAGCACCGATGGGAAACAGCACAGTTTGTGTAGCATAGCACTGCTGAAGTAAAACTTCAAGTCAGATTATCGAGTGGGGAAATTAAAGCAGAAGACTAAATCATCGGGGGTGCTGTGTGATGTTAGTAAAGGTCGTGGAGGGCCAGGAAGCCCGTAAAGAGGTCACTTGAGTAGTTCTTGGAAGAGATAGAGGTGGCCCGAACTCTTTGGTTGTGGGAACCCAGAGAAAAGACAATAAAGGGAGTGCTGTAGAGCGATGGCCCAGAGGCCCCAGAAACCAAGCTGTTTTTAAAGAAAGAAATATGAGAATGGGTGAGGTGCCACAACCGTGCTACAGCACAGGGTGGCTGAGGCAAGGGGATCTGAGTTTGAGGTCATCTGGAATACATAGAGCACCTGTATCAAAACAAAAACCAAAATAATTATGAAACTAGAAGGATACGTGGGGAGTGAAGGAGGAGGAGAAAGGCGTTTCCCCCATTTTGGAGATCTTTGGTTGTCCTTCTTCAGCTCCTTAGCTCCTGTTCATCCATCTCCCATTCCCTGGCTAACTAAAATATCTGTCCGTTTCCAAATTCCCCTTCCACAAGTTTTCACCTGCTGGGTTCTCGGGAAGTGATCTGTCATTCTCACTGGAATGTGGGTTCCTTGGTGGCAGCTATGAACCCTATTCACCTTGTACCCCTCAAGGCCTGGAACTCGGGAATTATTTAGGAAGCATTTGTTCAACTGAATACTTAATCCGGGGGGGGGTAGTTCTTAGACATCTTGGCCTCTAACAGTGTGCTGCCTTTTTTAAAATATATATATAGCTCATGTTTTTTTATTTATTTTTTGAAAAAGAAAATCTTTTTCATTATACATACCAATCCTTTCTGACCCAAAACGTAACAGTAGTAAGATGTTCATCTAATGCTTGATAACTTGAATGGCAAAATCTTGCCAGGAGGCCAGCAGAGAGGCATTGTGGTAGATTGCAAACATTTGGGCATAAATACATTCTTTACTTTGTAGTATCTTTATTCTCGGAAAGTTTGGGTGTTCAAATTGCAAGTGTCAAACACTGGCACAAAAGATAGTAGAGATTATGTAACTTTCTATAATGGCAGTGCTCAGTGTTCTGCCATTGGAGGGCAAGATTTGGGATGGGGTCAAGAGGATTTGAAAGAGGCTTCTAGAGCTCGTTCATCATGCCCACACTCATCTCTTTGTTTTCTGTGAAGTGTTTTGTAGGGTGCATTTCCTGTTATTAGAGATGAGTCACCGGGGAAGGTAGCTTGATTGTGTGACTCACCATGGAGCCTTTTGGAGCTTGGGGATGTAATGGAAAGATCACCTTGTATTATGAGTTGGACGCATCTAAAAATGTCAAAGTAATTTGAAATGAGTACCTGTCCTCTTTTTTTTCTAAAGGAGGTGCCACTTCTGGGAGTGACAGTGCTGACAAGAAGGCTCAGGGCCCTAAAGGTGGTGGCAGTGCAGTAAAGGTGAGTTAGCTCCCATCCCCCCCTCTTTCCATGCTAAGTATGAAGGTGGCTAGCTGTGTGGATGCATAGAAAAGACCGTGAGTAACTTGTTCTTACATAAGAGGCTTAACACTGAGGGTAAAGGAAAGAAGATAAAAAACTGGAAGCCAAAGACCAATCTCATTTTTTGTTGTTTTGGGTTTTGTTTGCTTGTTTGTTTGTTTTTCAAGACAAGGTTTCTCTGTGTATCAGCCCTGGCTGTCCTGGAACTCACTCTGTAGACCAGTCTGGTCTCAAACTCCCAGAGATCCGCCTGCCTCTGCTTCCTCAGTGCTGGGATTAAAGGTGTGTGCTACTGCCCAGCTCAGTCTCATTTTTAAAAGGTAAGATTTTTGTGGCGGACCTCTCGACCGGCGAGAAAGAATGACCACCACACCAGGATTCCACTCAGAACACGCTTTTACTGGAGTGCCCTTGATTGATGGGGAGCATGGAATGAGGGGGCGGGAAAACGAGAAACAGGGCGCAGACGGGAGAGGCAGCAGGAAGCGAAGGGGCCGGGGTGCACTTAGGCAGCCGCTTAAATAGGGAATTGGCACACGGGTCGCCCTGTGATTGGCTGCCACCAACAGCTGACACCAGACCGCATCAGGATAGGCTCAAGGATCCTCATCCACCGCGCATGCGGGAAGCGGGGACGTGCAGCTCTCAAAGCCATAGCCAAATATGGAGTTGTTTATAACCAACAAGACAGGATGTCGGCGCCATCTTGTAATGGCGATCCTGTCCGGCTCACTACAGATTTTCACACTTTTAGTACTGTTCTTTAAAGTCTGTTAACTTAGGGACTAGGGTGCTAGCTCAGTCGGTAAAGTACTTCGAAAAGGACCTGTGTTTGATCCCCAGAACCCATATAAAAAGCTGGGCATTCCAAAACCACAGAGAAACCCTGTCTCGAAAAAAAAAAAACACACAAAAAAAGCTGGGCATAATGGCATACATTTAAAATTCCAGCATTGCTAGGTAACCGGCCTCGCATAATTGTAGAGTTCCAATTCAGTGAAAGGCCCTATCTCAAAAGACGAAAGGGGATTGGATGGCACCCAGATTATCATCTGGCCTCCACACACACTTGCACACAAATTTGTTACCTTGACCATGCAAGTGTGGGTGGAGATAAGTCAGAAAATAATTACTTGAAGCCCTTAACCAGCCAATCCCAGAGGAATGCCTGCAGACAGGACTGTACCACTATAGCTGTGTAACAAGGAGTTTCATGTTTGGGTCAGGATGCAGGAGGTTTAAAAAAAATAGATTTCATTGCCTCTGCCTACAGATTCAACCATATTAATAAAATGACTTGTAGGGTGTTCAGTGATGGGAGTTAATGTGTTGTTTTGTAGTTACCCGGGATAATTCAAATGTGACTCTTGCACCAAGAAGAATCCGTTTCCTTTCCAAACACTAACTAGACATGCTTTTCCCTTGTAGGTCAGACACATTTTCTGTGAAAAACATGGCAAAATCATGGAAGCCATGGAAAAATTAAAGTCTGGAATGAGATTCAATGAAGTGGCCACACAGTACAGTGAAGATAAAGCCAGGCAAGGGGTATGTTGCACTTATCTGTCATTTGAGTGTCCTGTTGTCATGCTAGAGCAGTAAGGTAGCATGCAGAAAACCCTGAGTTTGAGCCACCACATTGCAGAAACATTTTCTCCACCAAGGAAATACAAAAGCAGGGATTATTTTCTATGTTCTATCATTAATGTAGCCATACCTTTGTTTTAAGAAAAGTAGAAATGTCTAGCTTATGGGACTAAAGATGTAGCTACATAGTAGAGCATTTGTGTGGCGTGTGTGAAGCCCCAAGCTTGATCCCACCAATTGTAAGTTCTGAGAAGGTGCATAAGAATCATCTGTGTAGAAGGGGAGATGGGGAAGGGGATGTGCTGTGTGACACTTGTCCTTATGAAACCAAGCACCAAGGACGCAGAGTCACCTATGTCCAAATGTAGGTGTGACCTACCTTTCACAGACCACTTCAGAATACAGCAGTATCGTGAGCACTTGTCCCCCATCCAGTCTTAGACTTCTTGTTCCCATTTGTCCCTGGTGAGACAGCTCCTACATAGCCCAGATGAATAAATACAACCCAGTGAGCCATTGTATTCATACTGGGAACTCTCTGAAGCTGCAATAGAACTATTCTCTTTTTAAGGCCACTTGATACCATATGCCTTTGGATTTTTCAGGGTGACCTGGGTTGGATGACCAGAGGGTCCATGGTAGGACCGTTTCAAGAAGCAGCATTTGCCTTGCCTGTAAGTGGGATGGATAAGCCTGTGTTTACAGACCCACCGGTTAAGACAAAATTTGGATATCATATTATTATGGTTGAAGGAAGAAAATAAAAGCACATGAAAGACTGAATAAATGTTTTATATTTCGTTTATCTCCTTAAGTGGTATTATGAAATGATCCTCCTACCCTGTGAACTGTCGTGGGTACCAGTATGTTCTGCAGTCACTCCCACTTCTCAGTTCTCAGTGATGACTCATGCAGACTCCTTTAATGAATCCCCATTTTCTCCAGACTAACTTTGACCATCAATGTGTCCCATAAATTAACTCTGAAACCATCTTCAGAGGAGTCAGATCTTAGGCCCCTGAAAACCTTGGGCACCTAGTAGGCGAATTAGCAGATGAAAAGCATAATTCAAGTTAGTTAATGGATCTACCAGGACAGGTGTCACTAGCTCCATTGTCTTAGTGGAGTACATGGCAGCCAAGCAGCCATCCAATATCAACTTTCTCCTTAAGATTATTTTTATGATTAAGGTGTCTGTGTGTTTGCGAGTGTGCATATGTATGTAAGTGCCTGTCCCCTGGAGCTTGGTGTGCAGGTGGTTGTAAGCCACCTGACATGGGGAACAGGAAGCAAACTGGTCCTCCGCAAGTGCAGCAAACACTTTCCTGAGCCGTGCCTCCTGTTTCTCAACTTTCTCTTCAAATAAATGTCTGTCAAAGGAGGTACTTGGGGGCCTGCCAGATGGCTAGCAGGTTAAGGTACCTACTACCAGGTCGGATAGCCTGAGTTCAGTCCCTGAGACCCACATGGTAGAAGAGAACTGGTAACCATAACTTGTCCTCTGCCTTAGGGTTTCCGTTGCTGCGGCAAAACACCTTGAGCATAAGCAATTTGGGGAGGAAAGGGTTTCTTTTGGTTACGCTTCCATACCACACAGTCCATCCTTGAACATCAACGCAGGAAGCTGAAGGCAGAAACTGAAGCAGAAACTATGGAGAATTCCTAGTCACTGGCTTGCTCCTCATGGCTTTCCCAGCCTGCTTTCTTAGAGAACACAGGACCACCAGCATAGGGGTGGCATCACCCACAATGAATCAGGCCACCTCATGTCAGTCTTCAATGAAAAATGCACCACAGCCTTGCCCACAGTCTGAACTAGTGGTGGTATTTTCAAAACCGAAGTTCCCTCTTCCTAAATGACTCTAGCTTGTGTGAATTTGACATAAAACTAGCCAGCACATCCTCTGACCTCCACATGCATGCTGTGGCACAGAAGGAGGGATGGTGCATGCACACACACACACTAAATGGTATAATTTAAAATTAGGGAAAAGATACTTGGCTCTCCTATGAAGTTTTCTATACTAAACTATGCAGATATTCTCCAGTTGCTGGCTAAATGAACAGAAGTCAGCATAAGAGCACTTCCTTCATGCTCCTTGCATGCTGTCCTGGTTGGGTTTTGTTGGTTTGTTTTGTCGGATTGCTTTGTAGGTAAGTCTGGGACACTTCTTTTTTTAATATTTATTTATTATGTATACAATATTCTGTCTATATGTCTGCAGGCCAGAAGAGGGCGCCAGACCTCACTACAGATGATTGTGAGCCACCATGTGGTTGCTGGGAATTGAACTCAGGACCTTTGGAAGAGCAGGCAATGCTCTTAACCACTGAGCCATCTCTCCAGCCCTGTGGGACACTTTTTTTTTTTGGTTTTTGGTTTTTCGAGACAGGGTTTCTCTGTGGCTTTTGGTTCCTGTCCTGGAACTAGCTCTGTAGACCAGGCTGGTCTCGAACTCACAGAGATCCGCCTGCCTCTGCCTCCCAAGTGCTGGGATTAAAGTACGCTACCATCGCCCGGCTGTGGGACACTTCTTGATTAATGATTGATGTGGGAGGGCCCAGCCTACTGTAGGCAGTCTGGACAGGTAGTCCTGGATTATATAAGAAAGCAAACTGAGGGGTCTGGACCCCGACAGCTCAGCAGTTAAGAGAGAGCACTGACTGTTCTTCCAGAGGTCCTGGGTTCAATTCCCAGCACACACATGGCAGATCATAACTCTAACTCCAGTTACAGGGGATCTGGCCTCCTCACACATGCAGGATACCAGTGCACAGAAGAAAAAAAGCAAACTGAGCAAACCATGAAAAGCAAGCCAATAAGCAGTATTCCTCCATGGCTTGCTACTTCAGGTCCTGCCTCCAGCTTCCTGCCTTGAGTTCCTGTCCTGACTTCCCTCAGTGAAGGAGTGGGACCTGACAGCTGAAAGATGAAATAAACCCTTTCTTTCCCAAGTTGCTTTTGAACATGGTGTTTTATCCCAGCAATAGAAACTCTTAACTAACACATATGGATTGCATTAGGACTCTTTTCATGGCTAATATTCTGTTATCTAAAGATTGTGTGTGGGAGAATGTTCTGTGTCCTGTGTGTATGTGCGTGTGGAGGTTAGATCTGAAGCTGTCTGCCTTAGTTTGTCTGCCTTTGTTTTGAGACGGAGGAGTCTCTTACTGGCTTGGAGCTCACCAGTTCAGCTCGGCTGGCTGGCTGGTCAGCCAAGGGATCCTCTTTTCTTTATCTTCCCAACCCTGGGATTGTAAACTTTTGTCGCCACACCAGGTTCTGGGGAATGAACTTAGTCTTCATGCTTGTATAGCAAGAACTTCACTGATTGAGATTGTTTTTTTTTATTTTTTTGGTTTTCGAGACAGGGTTTCTCTGTAGCTTTGGAGCCTGTTCTGGGACTAGCTCTGTAGACCAGGCTGGCCTTGAACTCACAGAGATCCGCCTGCCTCTGCCCCTGAGTGCTGGGATTAAAGGTGCCGCCACCACCACCACCTGGCATAGTTAAGTTATATTTATTTATTTTGTGTATTATATTTTATATGTGCCATAGCAAGTATGTGGAGGTCAGAGGACAACTTACTGATTTGGTTCTCTTTCTCTCATATGGGTCCTGAGGATCAAACTTAGGTCTTCAGGCTTGGCAGCAAGTGCCTTTACCCATGGAGCCATCTCGGTAGTCCATTATGTCTATATTTAAAATTTTTTAACTGCTGTATTTATGACATATAAAAATGTGTCATGAATAAAATACCATATTGCTTTAGAAATAAAAATTTACCAACTAATTTTTTTTGTTTGTTTTGTTTTATTGAGACAGGGTTTCTTTCTGTAGCTTTGGAACCTGTCCTGGAACTTGCTCCCTTGACCAGGCTGGCCTTGAATTCACAGAAATCCATCTGCCTCTGCCTCCCGAGTGCTGAGATCAAAGGTGTGCACCACTGCCACTCAAGAGTTCTGAATTCCTGCCATTTAGCAGACGTGCCACTATGACAGAACAGTGTTCAAAGTAATCTAGGTATGATGCTATGTGCTTTAGTCCCAGACTCTTGGGGCTTAGCTTGGGGGCTTTTGAATTAGGCCAATCTAGAACTACATAGCAAGTTCTAGGCCAACTTGGGGTATAATAATAGCATTGCTCTGTCTCAGCACACAAATCAGAGCTCAGCTAAGATACAAAGAAAGTACTTATTGAAGTAGTTTCACATACGATACTACTACCACCTTACACCACTTTCATGTAGCTCAGTAGCAGAGCACTTGCTTAGAATAAACAAGGCCATCTCCAGTCCACTCCTCACCTCCAAAAGAGTTAATAATCTCACATAATGTTTATAACAACGAATAATGAAAATAAACTGAAAACCTTGAAACTTTGAAAAGCTTTATAATACCTAGTCTTTTCCTCAGTATATTGTGGATCCCTGTTGGGTGGATGTCATCCCCAAAGGGAAGTCAGAGAGCAGGAAAAGTGAACCAGCAAAACTAGATTCTATGGCTTGCAGAGCAATTAAAGCTAGCCTGGGAGTAAGTAGGGAGGAATGGGCCTCGTAGGCCAAGTATCTCTGTGGGAAGTTAGCCGGGAAGTTAGCCGTTGACTGGTAATTACAATTCTGGAGAAGATGATGAAGGAAACATTTGAGGAGTTTAAGGCTGGGTGTGGTAGCTCATCCCTTTCACCTCAGCATTTGGGAACCAAAGGTTGGCTGATCTATATGAGTTCAAGGTCAGCCTGGTCTATGTAACAAGTTCCAAGACAGCCAGTGTTGTTTTTTTTTTTTTTTAAAAAATGCTGCAAGGTCCCCAGTGGCAGTAGGCAGCAGAAATGTTGTAGGTCCCAAATGGTGGTGGCGGGCCATGTGGTGGCAGGCAGCGGGCCCTGGGAGCAGCCAGTCCCAGGCAGAAATGGCTGCCGGTCCCAGAGCAGCGGCCCAAGCGGTGGCGGCTGGCCATGTGGCGGCAGACAGCGGGCCCTGGGAGCAGGCATTCCCAGGCAGAGACAGCTGCTGGTCCCAGAGCAGTGGTGGCAGGCCATGTGGCGGCAGGCAGTGGGCCCCAGGCAGAGACGGCTGCTGGTCCCTGAGCAATGGCTGGTTCCAGACAGGGAGACACATGGCGGGCGGGCAGAAGACAGAAACATGGATAGACACGACATGCAGGGTGAGGTTGAATGTTTATTCAGGGGGTTATGGAGGAGGAAGGGTGAAGGGGGGGACAGAGAGAGAGGGGGAGAGAGAGAAGAGGAGAAAGAGACAGAGAGGGGGGAAGCAGAGAAGTGGGGAGAGAGGCAGAAGCGAAGCTGCCTCTCCGAGAGGAAGATGGAAAAGAGGACAAGCTCAGGCCGGAAGCTGAAGATCAGCCTGCCTCAGGGGATGGGGAGGGGAATGGGTGTGGCTTGTCTCTTAAAGGGACCAAAACCATAACATTTTCAGGTCTTCCTTATAATAAAAAGCACGCAGGTCAAGAAAGCAAAAAAGGAAGGGCCCAAGATGGCGGCAGGCAGGTCAGAGGTAATGGGAATGGGCGTGGCTTGTCCCTTAAAGCAACAGGAAAGCACAACAGCCAGGGCTACACAGACAGGCCCTGACTCGAAAAACAAAATTGAAGGTTGACAGATTTAAACACAGCATGGTGGGTACATTTAATTAAGACTTTGTTTCTTTCACCAAGGACCTCATTTATAATAAAATAATTGCAAAGTGAAACCAAATTGAGATTGTACTTCTTTATCTGGTAAAGCTCAAGACATTTAACATGACTGGGGGGGGGGTGTATGAGGGGAGTGGGAATGTGAATTTTAACCTCTCTGGAGAGTAATTTGGCAGAATTATCAAATTTAGAAATATACCCATTGATCCTGGAACTTATTGCCTAAGTGTAGTCATGCATAAAAGCCACAAGGATATTTGTGACAGCATTATTTGGAAGGAATCTAAACGTTCATCAGTGGTGTAGCACAAAGAGATTAAAGTCAGATGTGCTACAGCGTATGCAGCGAACTAGCCCTAGGACAGGAAAAGGTGTATACGAAGAGTTTGGGGTATGCATAGCTCAGTGTTGACATTTGCCTGGCATGGGAAAGGCCCTGGATTTCATCCCCACTGCTGCAAAAAAATGTAGACAGTCTCTGGGAGTGCCATTTAGAACTGAGGGGACAAAGCAAGTTAAAGCTCAGTGGTTAAGAGCACTGGCTGCTCTTCTAAAGGACCCAGGTTCAACTCCCAGCACCCACATGGCAGCTCATCACTGTCTAACTCCAGTTCCCAGAGTTCTGACATCTTCACACAGACATGCAGGCAAAACACCAATGCATATGAAATACAAATAACTAACTTAATATATAATTATTGGGCATGGTGGCAAACACCTTAATCCTAGCACTTTTTATGCTAAATTTATTCATTTAGTTATCTTACATACCACCCAGTTTCCCCTCCCTCCTCTCGTTCCCCACCCCAATTCTAGCACTTTAATCTTACACAGACCCTGTCTCAAAAGAAAAAAAAAATTACCTCAGGCTTCTTGGTGGCACGTGCCTTTAATCCCAGCACTCCGGAGGCAGAAGCAGGTGGATCTCTCTGAGTTCAAGGCCAGCCTGGTCTACAAAGTGAGTTCCAGGACAGCCAGGGCTGTTACACTGAGAAACCCTGTCTCAGAAAAAAAAATGAGAATTTTGACTTCATACCCTTAGATTTGGATTTTGTTTTTGAGACAAGTTCTCACTGTATAGCTCTGCCTGACCTGGAATTTGCTCTGTAGAGTAGGCTAGCCTTGAACTCACAAACCTGCTTCTGCCTCCCCCAGTGCTGGAATTAAAGGCCTGCCTTGACACACCCAGGTAGACCAGGGAACTTAAATATTTTGTGACGTGAAATCCTTTGGCAGTGTGTACAAAGCTGTGTATCCTTTCTCAGAGCTGAGCATTGTTGTTGATTTTTATTTTTTTTTTAAAGATGAGATCTCTCATTGTGAAGCCCTAGCTGGCCTGGAACTTGGATTGGCCTGCCTCTGCTTCTCCAGTGCTGGAGTTAAAGATATGTGCTACTATGCCCTATATTCGAAAGTTCTTTTTGTTGTTGTTTTAGGTTTTTATTTATGTATGTGTGTGTGCCTCCTGAGTTTATGTATATCGCAGGCATGCAGGTGCCCTCAGAGGCCAAGAGGATGTCAGATCTCCTAGAGCTGGATTTGCAGTTGCGAGCCACCTGATGTGGATGCTGGGAACAAAACTTGGGTCCTCTGGAAGAGCAGGAAGAGCTGTTTCTCAGAGTTTTGATTAAGTGCATGCATATCTACATAAGATAGAGGGCTGAAGAGATGGCTCAGCAGTTAAGAACTCTGGCTTCTCTTTCAAAGAACCCACGTTCAATTCTCAGCACCCACACGGTAGCTCACAATTGTCTGTTACTCCAGTTCCAGGGGATCTGAAACCCTCTTCTGGCACATTGTGCACAGATATACATACATGCAAAACACCCATACACATAAAAATAGATAACTTTAAAAAAACATAAGATTACAAGACTGTCACATATGCTGAAATACAACTGAAAGTTTAAAATTATAGTATGTATGTGTGTATATTTCATAGCAGCAAATAGTAGATCTAAAAACTACTTATATGGGGCTCAAACTCAAGACCTCCCTACCGCTGGCAGGCCTGTAAAGGCCTGCATTGCCACACTCAGTTTATGGGGTGCTGGGAACCGAAGTTAGGGTCTTGTGCATGCTAGGCACACACTCTACCGACAGAGCTACATCCCCAGTCCTGTCTATCTGCTTCATGAATTTTGGGGCAGGGATTCTTTTTTTGTTGTTTTGTTTTGCTTTGAGAGGTTCTCACCAGTGTAAGCCTGGCTGGCCTGAAACTCTTTTGTAGATCAGCCTGGCTCAAAACTTACAGAAATCTGGTTCCTCTGCCTTCTGAGTGCTTCAGGGATTAGTGGCATGTACCACCAGCTGGGCTTGTTTTTTTTTTTTCTTCGCAGGGTTGTGGGACAAGACCTCACTGGATATCTCGGGCTGGCCTGGCATGTTTTCCCACTACTACCTGTAGTAATAGGGGCGGCAGGGCTGCTTTCTCAGCACCCCCGGCCGCCTGCCCGGCTAGCTTATGCCCAAAATAATTACACAGACACTGTATTCTTTTAATCACTGCTTGGCCCTTTAGCCCTACCCCTTACTGGCTAATCCTGTTATCCCGATCAACCCATCTCTAATAATCTGTGAGAACTGGTCTTACCGGGAAGATTCTAGCCTAGTCCATCCTGGGTCGGAGCTTCATAGCGTGCGTCTGCCCAGGAGCCAGGAGCATGGCGTCTCTCTCTGAGGCGTCTGCTCCCGAGAGAGCTGTGGAGTCTCTGAGCTCACTTCCTCTTCCTCCCAGTGTTCTGTCCTGTTTTCTCCTCCCACCTATCCGCTAACCAATAAAATGGGCCAGGGCAGTGCCTTTATTAGCCAATGACCTTCCTCCATCATTTCCCCTTTTTCGGTTTAAACAAAAAAAAAAAGGCTTTAACATAGCAAAATTACATATAACAAAACAGTTATCAAGTAAAAGTTACAATAATCTTTATCATAACTAAGGAAAACTATAACTAACTATTCTTAACTCCATCAAAGACTCCAGAAAGATATATTACCTAAGTAAACAAGAACTAAGAAACTTCAAACTCTAGAAATGACAAAGACATCTCGCTGCCTGGACAGTCACCCAAAGTTCTTTTGTACCGTTGGGGCATCCATCTTCAGCCTTCAGGCCCATGGTATCCAGCAGACATTTCCATAAAGCAGGAAAATTCAAAGTCAGTTCAGTCACTATCTGTTGTGTCCTGCAGAATGTCTCGCAGACTCTTTCAAAATGAATCAGGAACCCCAAAAGATCATCTCACCTTAGGCAAGTTTAGTAGTCCTCTCTCTGCGGGTTCTCTGTGTCCAGTTTATGCAATAGTCCAGGCAAGAGCAGTTTCTTGTCCAAATGGCTATCAAAACTCCATAACGAGCCTCTTCGATGCCCATCTTCCTCTTGAAATAGATTGGTGCTGCCAGGAGCAGAGTGTCTCATTGTCATGAAAAGTCCTCAGTTATTAAAACATTAAATGTCCTATTCTGTAATCTTTGAAAGACATGAAGAATGTCTATCTAAAATATATCTCTATATATCTAGAAAATCTAACTAACATGACTACAAACTTGACTATTATGATTATCTATTAACTACCTATATACATTACATTTTTAAATGAACTACACAATCACAATACCTTAATCAATATCAGAAATACATATACATTTAACAAAATTGACCTTAAATCGCTATCAATAAAGCAAAATCTATACTAATGTAAATTATTCATATCTATATCATATCCCCCTTTAAATGTAAAAGAACATTTATAAACATTTTTTGGGAATTTGGGCGCAGTTATTTCTCTCCAAACTGTTTCCTGCTGAATGGGGGCGTCGTTAATTTGGTCTTTCATGGTATAACCTGTGTGCTAGTTTCATCTCAGTTGGCAGTTGAGCGAAGCAATTTTTTGAAGGCGTTCACACCAACCCTTCAGGAGGGCGTGGTCCATCATACCAAACTGGAATAGAAGAAATGAACAGCGTCTCATCCTCTGTGAAAACAAAATAAGAAACTCCTTTCCAAAGTATCATATCCTTAGATCCAAATTCATAATATCTATGTTGGATTAGTTCAGCAGTATTTATAAACAAATATCTTTTAGCATCTGTTTCTCCTTCCTCAGCATTTAAACAATTCAAAGAGAGCATAATAGCATACAGTATCAAAAGTCTCTGTGTATTTTCCATCTTTGTACGCTTTTTTTTAACCTCTATTTTGTTTATTTTTACTTTTAACTTTTTGCTTTTTGAGACAGGTTCTCTGTATCTTTGACCTGAAGTAACTCTGTAGACCAGGCTGTCTTTGAACTCTCAGAGATCCGCCTGTCTCTGCCTCCCAGGCATTGGGATTAAAGGCGTGTGCTACCACACCTTGAAGTCACAGAGGTCTATCTCCCTCTGCCTACCAAGTGTTGGGATTAAAGGTGTGTACCACACACAACAACTCTCTTCCTTTTTTTGTTACTTTAAGAACTTTAAATTTTAGTCTGCATATATTTTTAACACACTTCAAACCATTTAGAAATTTTCTTTGTCTTTGAATCTCTGTTTACTGTATATCTCTCTTTTTCTGACCACATGAATCTTTAATTTACCAAGCAATCTCAGTAGGACTAAAGGCGTGGCTTTGCCAGCTAGATTCAGTACATTCCTTAGCTTTCCAGCCTCATGGCGGATATACAGGCTGTAGCCATGTTTACTGCCACAACTGTATGGCATGTCAAGGTCCCTGCCAGCCAGCGAGCTACAACAGACAACACTCAAGTCCTCTCTCGGTAGCCGGCCCTCCTGCCTCAAACAGTCAGAGTTTGCCCTGGCAGGATGGCCCAGAAAGCCGGCATTTTTAAACGGCGCAGCTTTTTTCCTGCTACGGCTGAAAACCAAAAAGCATGCGTTCAGCTTTTCGTCAACACCGTTCAAGTGTTTCGTGGCAGGACCTCTTAATGAGCTGCAGGCTTTGCAGCTAAAGCTGAGTCAGGAAGCCTCTCTTAGATGAAAGCGCATGCTTGCCTCTAACAAGCAGAGCAGACCCGAGAACACAGCGAGTCTAGTTGCCATCAAACAAATCGTAGCACTTTACTCCAAATGCTCTATTCAAAAGCTCTGTCTCCCGCAGGAGCCAGACAGAGATCACAATGGTGGCACAGCCCCAGGAAGTCGCGCTTTAAAATGACACAGCGTTTTTTCTGCTACTGTTGCTGAATCAGGAAATCTCTCTACAGCATGCCACCAACAAACAGCAAAAATCTGTGTTAAACTCTCTTTCCCTTATTTTTAAGCCTTCTCAGGTTTTTTAAATGGGTTTAGTTGTCCACACGTCTGGGCGCCAACTGTAGTAATAGGGGCAGCAGGGCTGCGTTCTCAGCACCCCCGGCCGCCTGCCCGGCTAGCTTATGCCCAAAATAATTACACAGACACTGTATTCTTTTAATCACTGCTTGGCCCTTTAGCCCTACCCCTTACTGGCTAATCCTGTTATCCCGATCAACCCATCTCTAATAATCTGTGAGAACTGGTCTTACCGGGAAGATTCTAGCCTAGTCCATCCTGGGTCGGAGCTTCATAGCGTGCGTCTGCCCAGGAGCCAGGAGCATGGCGTCTCTCTCTGAGGCGTCTGCTCCCGAGAGAGCTGTGGAGTCTCTGAGCTCACTTCCTCTTCCTCCCAGTGTTCTGTCCTGTTTTCTCCTCCCACCTATCCGCTAACCAATAAAATGGGCCAGGGCAATGCCTTTATTAGCCAATGACCTTCCTCTATCAACTACCTCCTCAGCTTTAGACTTGAGACACACTAACAGGTTTTATTTTGTTCTATTTTTGAATCAGGGTCTTATATATCCCAGGCTGGCGGTAGCAAAGAATGACCTTGAACTCTTTACCCTCCAGCCCAGCCACATCCCAAATGCTGGGATTACCAATGTGCAAAGGTGCCATCACACCAGTCACTCTCAGAAGGTGCACAAGCTTAAGAAGCTGCAGGCTACCCTGGGAGCAGTGGGGGATGCAAAGGCTCTGTGTGCCACATGCAGCTAAATAGGAGCAGGGCTCAGGCCATCATGGGTGATATAGGGGCCAGAGCCCAGAGTGCAAATGCCTTTGCTGTCCCCTTAAATCCTGAATGTGATGTGTAGAGGCCAGAAGCTGGATATTTGGTTGTTTGGTTTTTTTGTTTTTGGTTTTTTGAGACAGGGTTTCTCTGTGGCTTTGGAGCCTGTCCTGGAACTAGCTCTGTAGACCAGGCTGGTCTCGAACTCCCAGAGATCCGCCTGCCTCTGCCTCCCAAGTGCTGGGATTAAAGGCGTGCGCCACCATCGCCCGGCTAGAAGCTGGATATTTGGACAAGTATTTCCCCAGGCTTGGAGATCAGTAGCAGGACCTGCTCGTTTCAGGGGACCTAGGAAACTGCTTCTGTAAAGGCACTGATAAACTCGGTAGCAAACTGAACTGGCCTCAGAGGTCAAGCCCAAGTTTCTTCCTCTAAACAGGACCTTTGTAGTTTTGTGTGTGGAGCATCTGAACAGGGCCAGTGTCCTGTCCTCATTTAACAACCTTGGTGGGAATAGGTCCTCAACAGATCTGTCAAATGACTCTTCGTTTCCAGAAGGAACTGTTTATTGAACAGTTGTCAACCAAACTGGATTCTTCTAGACCTTGGAAATACATTTCGTGCACAAAACAAAGTGAATCTCTGCATTCATGGAACCGAAGAGTGGGGTAATAGTTAATCCACAGCATGGGGGACGGTGCTCTCCTAGGAGTGGGGTTGGAAGCTTTAAATAGGGAGGGGAGCGATGAAAGATTAGTCTGTTCTTGGCTCCTGGCAGTTCCTTAAACCCTGAAAATCTCCTGAAAGGTGTGTTTGCTGGTGCAATGACTGGTGGCTAGACAACCCCACCTCCTGTTCCAGCTCTGGGAGGGGAGGCAGGTAGCCAGGAGACCAAGGTTTCATTGGAGGGGTGGAGCTGCCCAACCTCAAGGGTTATAGACTTAATCACTAATATCCAACTACTTAATCAAGCTTGCTTATCTCACTAACCATCCAAAAATACCCTACCACAGACCCCAAGCACTGCATAAAACAATGGAGTTTGGGAAGGTTAAGGTTAATACACCTAGTTGCTGGGGTTGTGTGTGTGTGGGGGGGGTGTATGTGAGAGCTCCCTGCAGCCTCCTTCATAACTATACGTAATCATCCTTTCTAGTCCCTGTTCCTAAAGTGTATTTTCTTTAATAAACTAAGTATAGTAAGCAGTTTTTGGGAGCTCTGTGCGCTGGAGGGTGATGAGAGCCCAATCTGTAACCATGTGTCATTCAGCACTAGCCTTTGAGCAGGCCAGCTGCATCCGCTTGCGAAGACCGTCACAGCTGGGCTTGCTGACGTCCCTCCTAGGAAGGGCAGGAAGGGCCGCTGAACCCTACCCAAGTGTTCACAGCTGCTCTGATTGCATGTAGCCTCTGCTTTCATGGAGAAGCTGCAGTATACAGGCTGGAAAAGATTAGGGGAAGGAGGCTCCATCTTTGCAGCCAAGGGGAAGTCATCATCCACGTGGATGAACTTTCCAGTGTGACTACTCACACTATACTCATACTATAGTCAATAACTCCAACCTATGCGCTGTAAGCAAGCCCATAAATTTGGTCTCCCAGGGTGAATCATACTTTGGTTTGCCATTAGGGCCTTTGGAGGAGGGGTAGACATTGCTCAGTCCTCCCACATGGGAGAAAATTCTTTCACACTGCCCTGTGAAGGCAGCCTTTGCAGAACTGAGACCTTAAACTTGTAGTCTCATGCGAACTCTAGGTGGTAGCCAAACTGAATTGCAAGCATTGGTTGTTGCCAAGAGAAGTGTTTTAGTATGGATTCCCACCACCACACTGGGTGTCAAAAATGATGGAAGTAAAGAGATCAGTGCTATGTAGATCTGTTGATTCAGTACCAGGTTAAGTCTGCTTCATATGCCTTACTCTCTCATCATGGGCCCTGTACACACCCTGTACCTCAAAGGTTACGGTAAGGATTAAACAAGACACCTGTGTGATATGTTGAATACCCAGTAGGCACTTCCTTTCTTCTTCGTTTTGTTTTTTTTTTTTTTTGAAGCAGAGTTTCTCTGTGCAACAGTCCTGGAACTAGCTCTGTAGACCAGGCTGACCTCAAACTCACTGAAATCCACCTGCCTCTGCCTCCAGAGTGCTGGGATTAAAAGGCTTGCGCCACCACCGCCCGGCCAGAAGGCACTTTCTAGACACTAGTTCTTGGGTGACAATTTATACTATGCTGCACTTGTGTTTCTGAGGATGAATCGGATTCTCTCTAGTCTACATCCCAAAGACAGGATGTGATAACCTCAAAACAGCAGCATAAATGGGGTGTAGTGTCAAACACCTTTAATCCCAGGAGGCAGAGGCAGATGGATCTCTGTGAGTTTTATGGCAGTCAGGTAAACAGAGTGAGTTTGAGCACAGCCAGGGCTATGTAGAGACTAAAAAAACTTAAAAAGACTAGAAAACTGAACAAAACAAAACAAAAACCAGTAAGTGGCTTTAAAAAAAAGCAGACAGTCAAAGGTAAGTGAACTAACTACCCAGGTGGTAGGAAGAGTCACTGCAGGGCAGGCTAGTAGCTGAAGAACGCCAGCACAGGCACCATCTGCAGCCAAGTCGCAGGCACAAACAACACTTTACTACATGTCTCAGGATTTAGGATGCTAAGTGACAAGCTCTTGTAGTAACTAAAGAGTTTTTGTATACGTCTGCCTATCACTTCATGAAAGAAAGTGAACGAACCCTGTCTCAAAAAACAAAAAAAAAGAAAAAAGAAAACAAAGAACATGAATGGAGAAGAAAACACTTGAGAAAAGTCACTTTAATTTTCTGATCTGAGCTGACAGACAAGATGGTCCTTTTCAGAGTAAAAAAATAACCCAGATAGTTTCACAAAAACTTTAGGAAGTATCAATTAAAAATACAAAAAAAGTCATCTGAAAGTTTGTATAATATGCCTAAAAGAAAAAAATGAAATATTCAAGGAAAGAAATACTAAACAAAACTTCTGTTCAGTTTCCTTTTAGACATACTAACCAGGCTCTAAAGTTCTCAAGCGTTGTTAAGTTGCTTATATAAACTTAGAGTCATGAGCATGACCTCAGGATCCGCACTCTTTATGTCAAGAGCTTTCACTAAGCAGTTGAGAGCCTCCTGTATCTTCCCACACTCTTTTAGTTCTCTTCCATGAGCTACAAGAGTCTCATAGTCATCAGCAGCCTCCACGGCTGGTTCCTGCGGAGGATCAACCAAAGGGTCGCTCGACAAAGGTTCAGGGGAACAGGGAGAGCTCTTCGGGGTCAGAGGTCTAGGCTCAGACTCAGTCAAGCTGCTCGGCTTGTTTCCTGAAGCCTGTGCTTCCTCAGAAGGATCCTCTTCTGTGTGCACAGAGGCTTCCTCACTGCTCTCTTCTTCCTCTTCTTCCTCATGACCTGGAGCACTCTCCTCCTCACTGCTACTCTGAAGCCTTTCCTCCATATCTTCCACGTCATCTAAAACCACATTGATCAGAGACCTCCTAGAAGCCAGAGATCTCCTAGAATCTAAGGATATATTCACACTATCAGTTATTTTTGGTGAAAAGAACCTTCCAGGTGGACTTTTGTCATCTTTGGGAGATGAAGCATCAAATTGTTTCACAGATGAGAACTGATAGGGAGAGGTGCTAAATGAACTTGTGCTGGAAGTACCTTTAAAAGCATCTTCATCTTCAGTGTCTGAGAGGATCCTTCTAGCTTTGCTTCTGGTTTTCACAATAATCATGTCTGGTTCTTCATCACTCTCATTAAAAGAATCAAAACTGCGATTAACTGCTGACTCTGCCCTAGTGTTAGCTGCAGGGCTTTGCGAGCTATTTTCTTTCTCAACAAGTCCCAAAAACTTGGAGAGATTTTGTCTATTGTCTGCGGAGTCTTCCAGGAGAAGATTGAAATCACATGCATACTCTGGTGGTGACTCTGAAAGGTCCTCTTTCAACTCCAACTGGGCCTCGCTAGCTTGAGCACCCTGCAGTGCACTAGGAGATGCTGACAAGACATCAGATATTTCTATCACGTGCGCATCTGATTCTATGTTTTGATTTTCATCTGCTGTGGGACTACTATCCTGTAGATCTAAATTTGACCCAAGATCAGCCTTCATGGATTGTCTAGGTAAATAATTAAAACTTCCCAGAAGGTTCTCCAGCAGGGTCTCTTGTCCAGGTGATGCTTGTGATGCCTTCTTTTGCATAGCTTCATTTCCAGCTGCAAAACATTCTGCAGGTCCCAGTGAAGAGTCAGTCCAAATTCCTCCCTCCTGGGGTGAAGTAGCTCCAGTGTCAGCATCCAATGTACTTTCATAGTGGTGCCCATCACCTTGCAGCAAAGTAACATCAAGTGACTTGGAGGGATCTTGGGACTCATCTTGGGACTCACTCTCAGAAGACTGATCACCAATGCTTATACTGGCCATCTGAGAACTGATAGCCTCTACCTGAGTAGGATTAGTCAGAAGGTGTGATGGTTGAGGCCGGGGTTTGTTCAATTCAGGACCTTTCTTATTCCGTTGAGAAGAAAATGCATGTGCTCTGAGCAAGGTCTCTTCATTTCCAGTTTTTTGTCTTTCCATTGTATTTTGAGATTCAAATTCAACAAGCAATTGGGCTTTCTGCACTCTCTGTTGAATGTACGGAGACTCTTCTACCATGGCAAGTTCTTCTTTAACAGACAGCTCATGAGTGAAGATCAAATCATGGTCTGAGATTCCTGCTATGTTCAGTGAGTGTAGGTAGGCAATATGCTCATCTAGTTTCTCATCAGATCTCCGCTGAGCAGCATGCAGAGACTGAAGCTGCAGCTGGGTTGCAGAGTTCTGCAGATCCCCAACTGTGAAGAGCTCTCTTAACTCTTGTTTGCTAAAATAGCGGAATGGGTTCTTCTTATCACCAGTACTTTGTCTGATTAACGAGTCCTTGAAAATCTGTCTTCTATATATTTTTTCCTCTACAGTCCCACAAGTGATTAGGCGATAAACCACAACATTCTCTTTCTGTCCAATTCGGTAAACTCTATCCACAGCTTGAGCATCAGTTGCAGGGTTCCAGCTAGGGTCAAAAATGACCACTCTAGTTGCTGCAGTTAATGTTAGACCGACACCACCAACTTGAGTGGTAAGTAGAAAAACAGAGTATTCTTTATTTTGCTGGAATAACTGAATTCTTTTTTCTCGTTCCCAAAGATGAGTAATTGTGCCATCAATCCGTAACATCTTAAAGTGCTTATTCTTTAAAAGGCGCTCAATGATGTTGAGAATTTGTCTTGACTGAGAAAACACCACAGTTTGATGCCCTTCATCTTGAAGTCTCTCTAGCAGGGCCATTAAGAATATCATTTTTCCAGACTCTTCCATCAGTACCCTGTCAGTTAGGTGATCAATGCTGTTCACATCTGAGGTATCTCCTTGCTCATTTTCATCCCGAGCAGACAATGTGGCGGTCCCTAAATTGAGCAAATGACAAGCTCGTGCAGACAGCAGCCTAGGGTGATCACAGAGTTTCTTTAAGACACCCAGCTCAGCCAGAGGTGAGCGTGTCTCCATTAGTAACTCCTTGATGTGATCTAAAGACACGAACTTCCTATAAATCTCCTCTTGTAAAGGCACAAGAGGTATCCAAACAATGAAATCATTTTTCCTGGTAAAGGAAGGCATCTCACAAATGCCTTCAACACCTGGATTCTTTTCACTAAGCCTGGCCTCTGGCTTATCTGCCTTTTTCGTTTGCACTTCTTCTTTGGTCCTCCTGAGAAAATAGGGTTTTATGATTTCCATTAAATTTTCAGATATCTTAAGTCCCAAGGCTTTTTCCCCAGGGGTAGCATCCTTCTCTCTTGCTCTAATAATAGGATTTTCATATTCCATTTTAAAAGTTTTTAATGTTCCTAACAAGGAGCCTTGGCAAGCAAAATCAAATAAGGACCATAGTTCTTGCAAATTATTCTGGATTGGTGTTCCTGTGAGGAGGAGGCGATTACTTGCGGGAACAGCACGAGCACATATTGCTGACTTGGTGGAGGCACTTTTGATCTTATGGGCTTCATCAAGAATGACATAGTCCCATACAAATGTTTGGTCATTAAAGCTTGCAAGTTGCTTCCAATTATTGATTAGCATCTGGTAAGTAGTGATAATAACGCCGCTCCTTTGTTGAATCCGTGTCAGGTTTCTAGTGCGTTCATCCTTGCTGGAGCCATGAAAGGTTTTGACTCTCATTCCTGGTGTCCAATTGGCAAATTCTTTGACCCATGTATTAATGAGACTGGTTGGCATGATCAATAGCACATGATTCACAAGTGAAGCATCAAACATACCAGACAGGAAAGCAATGATCTGAACAGTCTTTCCTAATCCCATATCATCTGCTAAGATGCCCCCTTTTCTTTGATCCTTATACAGGCTGTAGAGAAAGGCAATGCCTTCTTTCTGATGCTCAAAGAGTTTCTCATACAGCTCCCGATAAAGCATCAAGCCAGAGTTGCACACATCTGTGAATTCGTCATCACCATCTTCTTCTGCCAACTGCTCCAAAGCTTCCTGCAGTTTTTGGATTCTGCTGATCACCTTTTTGGTGGGAAAAATATCCTTTGCCAAATTGAAAAGTTTCAATGATTCTTCCAGATCTCCATTCTTAGCTGCTTCTTTGGCTTCTTGCACATATCTATTTGGGAAAAAAAGGTAAAGAAATAAGACATGGGACTAGGGGTGTAGCTCAAGTGGTAAAATACTTGCTTGGCATAAAGGAGCCTCTAGGGTCAGAGTCCATTTTTTAATCCAGACTGTAGTGGGCTTTAAAAAAAAAGACAGTTTCAAGTACCCCATGCAGTTCTTCTTAAACTCACTATATAGCCAAGGGTGACCTTGAACTTATCTCTCCCTAGCCTCTGACCCCTAACCCACCTCATGAGTGCTGGGAATTATAGGCATGTGCTATGCCCAATTTTATATGAGGTGCTGGGAGACAAACTCAGGGCTTTGTGCATGCTAGGCAAGCATTTTACTAGATGAGGTTCATTCAGCCCTGTAACTAAATTGGGTTTCTAAAGCCTTTAATTCAGGACGGCAGAGATTAGCACAGAAAAAAAATACATACTTGTACTTCAAGCACTTCAGAGGCTGAGACAAGAGGATTAAGAGTTCCAGGCCAGGGCTGGTGAGCTGGCTCAATGGGTAGAGGGGTTGCCACCAAGCCCTGAGTTTGATCCTTGGAATCCACATAGAAGAGGGAGAGAACTGACTTCCTCAGGTTGTCCTCTGACCTGCAAACATGCTGTCATGTGCATCTACTCACCTACACTCAAAATAGCTAGCTGGATGGAGGAATGGATGGATATAAAAAGGCCTTTTTAAGTTCTAGGCCAGCCTGGGCTAGAGTTAATTCCCTGCCTCAAAACAAACACAAAGAAGAACTACAGTTGGAGATGTTAGTGTATGTCTATAATATCAACCCTTGGAAAGTAGAGACAGAATTAGGAATTTAAGGCCATCCTCAGCTACAAAGCAAATCTAACACCAATCTACGTTACATGAGACTCTAGTTCAAAAAAAACACAAAATAAAAATGAACAATGGATATGAATAAATGCTCAACATTATTAGTAGGGAAATACAAATCAAAACTACAATGAGACTCCATCCTGGCCCAGCAAGATAGCCCAGCTGGTAAAGGCACTTTCAGCCCAGGCCTTACAACCTGTGTTCACTCTCTAGAAGCCATTATAGAAGGAAGTCCCCAGAGCTGTACTCTGACCTCTGCACATACATACACACACGCACGCACGTGTGCGCGCGCACAAACACACACACACACACACACTAACAATAAGTAAAAAAATATAAGAAACTCCATCTCACCCAACTTAGAATAACCATGACAAATGCTGACAAGAAAGCAAGAATTCTGGGGTAGGGAGCAGTCTTGACATACTGTTTGGAATATACAACAGTACAGCCTCTATGGAAGACAATATGGAGGTTCCTCAAAAATGAGAACAAAAATACTTTATAGAACTGGGTGTGGTGGTGTAAGCCTTTAGTCCCAGCACTCAGGAGGCAGAGGCACACGATCTGTGAGTTCTAGGTCAGCCTGGGCTACAAAACCTAGCTCCAGGACAGTCTCCAAAGACACAGAGAAACCCTGTCTTGAAAAACAAAACAAAACAAAAACCATTAAAAGGGAAATAAGAACATAAAAAGATGTTAGTCATGGGGAAATGCAAACCAAAACCACAATAAGGCACTACTTTATAACCCTCTAGGGCTGGAGAGGCGATGGCTAAATGTTACGAATTTCTTTGGAGGGTAATGAAAATATCCTAAAATTAGCTATGTGAAAGGCATACAATTATTTGAACACACCACTTCCACAACTATGTGAATATAATGAATGTCACTGAACTGTATAGTATCACTAGGAGAAATGCCTGGCATAAGCATTCAATGAAGGTGTTAACTCAAAAATGTCTATGGTGGACCCATAGTCTACAAAATTTAAGCTGCTTAATCTGGTAGTACAAGTCCTCTCTGACATATCCTACGACCCCTCTGTCTTTACTAGTCACTACCTACCTTAGATATTTTTGTTTTAGAGACAGGGTACTCCTATATAACCCTGGCTATTCTGAAACTTACTGTGTAGACTGGACCAGACTGATCTGGTCTCACACTCAAAGGTCTGCCTGCTTCTGCCTCCTGAGTGCTGTGATCAAAGGCCTATACTATCATACATTACAAGTTTTATTCTAAGTCCTTACACCATTACGTTTTTCTGTGTCCTCTAAGTACAAACTCGCACCACCACTCTCTTTCTAGAACACTCCCCTCTCTCACTGTGCTAACTTCACCTCACTAATCTTTAAAGATTTTCAGAGGCAGGTGTGGTACCTCACATCCGTAATTCCAATGACAGCAGGAACATCATGAGTTAAAGGCCAGCCTGAGCTATACACTGGCTCAAAAGGCAAAAAAAAAAAAACAAGGCTAAAAAACATTGATTCTCAGGCTAAGATATCTAATTCAATGGTAGAACACTTGTCTAACATTCACAAGGCTCTAGGTGTAATCTCCATTACACAAAGACAAGAAAAGATGACTCTTAAATTTTCTATAGACATTCTTGGGAAGGGGCTTGTTAAGACACAAATCTCTGGGTTTCAACATTAGATTTTTTGACTCTCTGTTCGAATTTAAGAATTCACAGACCCATAAAAGTAACTAGGTGATTGACACTAATGCTTTTCACCCAGAGGCCACACACAAATATTTATATGCACAATAGAGTACTACTCAGATATTACTAAGAAGATCATCAGGTATAGTAGTACACAACGTTAATTCTAGCACAAGGAGGCGGAGGCAGAGGCAGACTGATCTTTAAGTTTGAGGCCAGCTTGATCGACACAGCAGTTCCAGGAAATTTTGTTGTTTGCAAAAAAACAGATGGTATTACAAATCATTTTAAATATGGATAATGGGGAAATAATACCATCAACATACTGTCTATACACACACACATATTAAAGTGTCATAATGAAACCCATTATTTTATATAATTAATACATACCAGTTTTTTTAAAGTTTCTTAAAAGATACAGTTCAGGTCTCACTTAAGGTTTTTTTCTTACCCCATGCCCCAGGTGGATCTGTTATTCTGCCTCAATATTCCCAATAAGTGTACTTAGTGTGTCTTAGGGTAACTATTGCTATGATACACCATGACCAAAAACAACTTGGGAGGGAAAAAAGTTTATTCAGCTTACACTTCCACATTGCTGTTTACCACTAAAAGAGGTCTGGACAGGAACTCAAACAGGGAATGATCCTGGAGGCAGGAGCTGATGCAGAGGCCATGGAAAGGTGGAATATTATTTTAACTAGGCAAAGATGTGTTGTGTTTGTTTATACTGCAGAATATTACTGTAACTATGTGAAGGTGTGTTACATTTGTTTATGCTGCCTTTGTTAAGGATGTAAAGATGTGTTGCATTTGTTTCACCTTGCCTGCCGAAGGCCGACTGGTCTAATAAAAAGCTGAACAGCCAATATCTAGGCAAGAGAGGGACAGGTGGGGCTGATGGGCAGAGAGAATAAGTAGGAGGAAAAATCTAGGCTCTAGAGGGGAGAGAATGAGGGAGAAAGAGAGGGACACACCTGAGGCCAGAAGTCAGGCAGCCACTCACCACAGCCAGCCAGCCAGCCAGCCAGCCAGCCAAGAGAAACAGTGAAAGTAGAAAAGAAAAGAGCTGCCGGGCGGTGGTGGCGCACACCTTTAATCCCAGCACTCGGGAGGCAGAGGCAGGTGGATCTCTGGGAGTTTGAGGCCAGCCTGGTCTACAAGAGCTAGTTCCAGGACAGGCTCCAAAGCTACAGAGAAACCCTGTCTCAAAAAACAATAAACAAAAAATAAAGAAAGGTAAAAAGCCTTGAGGCAAAACAGATGAAGAGAAACAGGTTATGTTATAAGAGCTAGTAAGAAACTAGCCTAAGCTATGGCTGAGCATTCATAACTAATAATAAGTCTCTGTGTCATGATTTAGGAGTGGTTGGTGGCCCAAAAGAAAAAAAGCTGGTAGAACACACACACACAAAATGTTTTAAACTTTGCAATGTGAAGACAGTTCAGCCAGAACAGTGCTTGCTCTACAAGCATGAAGACTTGAGTCTGCTCCTCAGTACCCATGCAAAAAGTGGGAGTAGTGGCATGCACTTGTTATCCCAAACTTGAGGGGTGGAGACAGGAGGGTCCCTGAGTCTTGATGGCCAGTCAGCCTAGCTTAATTGGTGAGTTCCAAATCAATGTGAGACCCTATCTCAAAAATCAAGGTGGACAGAGGCTTAAGAATAGCAGCTGAGGTTGTACCTACGTCCACATGATATACACATATTATGCACATGCACCCACACACCTATATACCTAACACTCTACACAAACACAGAGAGAGAGAGAGAGAGAGAGAGAGAGAGAGAGAGAGAGAGAGAAACACGCACACAAATCATCACAGACCATTAGAAGATCAAGGGGTTAGGACTTTGAGCTTGTGGTGGTTGGTTTTGTCAACTTGACACAAACCTATACATATAACTTATATACCAACCTATAACTTATCTTTTTTTTTTGGTTTTTCGAGACAGGGTTTTTCTGTGGTTTTGGAGCCTGTCCCGGAACTAGCTCTTGTAGACCAGGGTGGTCTCGAACTCACAGAGATCCGCCTACCTCTGCCTCCCGAGTGCTGGGATTAAAGGTGTGCGCCACCACCGCCCAGCTTAACCTATAACATATCTGAGAAAAGGGATTTTTTAATTTTTTTTTTGAGACAGGGTCTCTCTATGTATACCTGACTGCTCTGAAACTCACAAAGAAGTGCCTGCCTCAGCCCCCCAAGTCCCCAAGTGCTGGGATTAAAGGTGCACACTGCCAGTCTGGTTGGAAAGAGGGAATCTTAACCGAGAATGCTTCCATAAGGCGGTCTTGTAGTCGAGTCTGCGAATGTAGTGTTTTAATGATTGATGTGGGAGGTCCCAGTTTCACTGTGGCAGTGCTACCTCTGGCCAGGTGGTCCTGGGACTTGTTAAAAAAAAAAGCAGGTTGAGCAAGCCACTAGCAAGGAAGTCAGTACACAGCACTTCTCCACGGTTTCTGCTCCAGTTCCTGCCTTGACTTCCCTTCCTTCATGATGGACTGTAAGGTGAAATAAACCTTTCCCTCTGAAGTTGTTTTCGTCATGTTTTATCACAGCAATAGAAACTGAAGGAATTGCTTGAAAGTATGTGTGCTAATGTGTGAATAGCCTCTGCCCATCTGGTGTCAGCAATGATCTATGTTGTGATAGTAAAGGAGAAGCTGGGAACGAGGTCGATGCTTGTTTTTCTTATAATCATCAGAATTTCTGTATTTTTTTTTTTTTGGATTTTTTCGAGACAGGGTTTCTCCGTAGCTTTTGGTTCCTGTCCTGGAACTAGCTCTTTTAGACCAGGCTGGCCTCGAACTCACAGAGATTCGCCTGCCTCTGCCTCCCGAGTGCTGGGATTAAAGGCGTGCGCCACCAACGCCGGGCAGAATTTCTGTATTTTAACAGCAATTCATGGATACTGAACTTGCAAAGGTAAGTGACTAATGACAGATTGTGGGAGCCAAGTTTCTGACTGCTGCAGTAGGAGTTTTACAGAGGCATGGCAAGAGCTATCCACAGAGGTACAGATCAGAGTTGGGGACAAGAGTACAAATCCATGTCTACTTTAATGTAGATAGAAATGGTTATAAAGAAATATATATATGGATCATTATATATATCTACTTACTTTCTGTCATAAAAGAGGGTCTAGAAGCAATGATAGTAACAATAAACATACTTAGTACCACACCGAGGAGTCTAATATAACTCCACAATCAAAGAAACCAGTTCTCTGAAAACATGGATGATTCTAGGACCACAGCAAAAATTAAACTATGTAAGAACTTGGAGTCCAAAAGAGTAGGTTATTTTGTGATTTAAATACACGGAGTTAATGGGGTATGGTGGTACACTGCTATAATCCCAGAATTTCAAAAGTAAAAGCAGGATGATCAAGAGTTCAACCAGGCTGGGAAACAAGAGACCCTGTACCAAAACCAAACCAAAACAAGAAACAAAAACCCAAAAAAACTAACTCTATAATGATGTGGATATGTCAAACTGACTCAGGAATCAACTGAACCAGATCACCATGCTTGGAGATAGAACACTTGAATTGTAGTATAGAACTCAAAAGTATGAAATAAATGTCCATGAGCCCATAGCAATAAAATCGAGTAAACAAACAAGTAAATAAATATGGAGACAAATCTCCCACACAGAAGAACGTCAAATAAGGTAAACATTCTACTCTCAATGAGATAAGGTCTAATTCTTACTCCTTAAATGTATGCTGCACATTACGACATGCTAACAAATGGTGCAGTATGGAAAGGGGCCCCTCCGATGACAATTAACCTTATATATTGATCAATTGGCAAGCCAAACTTAAGTCAGGTGATCAAGGTCAACAGAGCTGGGTGTAGTGGTCTACCTTTAGGAGGCTGAGGTAGGCAGATCTGAGCTCAAAGTCAGACTGATTACATAGTGAGCTCCAGGCCAGTCAAAACCAAAAAAAGTCAACAGAAAAATGTCACACTGATAATATGTATCTTTTTGTGTTGCTTAGCTTTTTCATCACTGTGACAAAATATCAGAGAAACCAATTAAAGAAGAATGAAAAGTAGACAGAAAACAGGATATTCAAGACTACTACTATATATCCCCAACATACTACTTCCTCATCATGGGGGGGGGGTGCAAGTTTGCAAAGAATTGCAAAGAATTAGACTATGACCAGTGAGCCCTCTGATCAATATTAGTATTACTCAAAGTTGGAAAACTTCCTTGCTTTTATTATTATTTTTTAGATATCTGTTAGTTTTCTTTTTGTTTGTTTTGGTTTTTTTGAGACAGGGTTTCTCTGCATAGCCCTGACTGTCCTGGAACTCACTCTGTAGACCAGGCTGGCCTCGAACTCACAGAAATCAACCTGCCTCTGCCTCCTGAGTGCTGAGAATAATGGCGTGTGTCACTACTGCCTAGCAACCTGTTTGTTTTTGAGACAGAGAAAGAAAGAGTATAGATTTGGGTGGTGGTGAAGTAGGGAGATTCGAGGAGGAACTGGGAGAAAAGAAAGGGTGACTGGAATATACTGTATGAAAAAAATCTATTTTCAATTTTCAAAATAAAATTTAAAAAGTAATTAAAATCCCAGGGTCTTTCTATGTAGCCCAGACTAGCCTCTACTTCCCCCACCAGCTTTAAAGGGTATTTTTTTTTGACTAGGTGGCAGCACACATCTTGAGTCCCAGCACCCAAAAGGCAGAGGCAGGTGGATCTCCGAGTTCGAGGCCAGCCTGGTCTACAGAGTGAGTTCCAGGACAGCCAGGGCTGTTATACACAGAGAAACCCTGTCTCAGAAAAGCAAAAAATATGGGCCTGGAGAAATGGCTCAGCGGTTGAGAGCATTGACTGCTCTTCCAGAGGACCCGGGTTCAATTCCCAGCACCCACATGGCAGCTCACAACTGTCTGAAAATGCAGTTCCACGAGATCTGACACCTTCACACCAATGCACATAAAATAAAGTTAAATAAATCATTAAAAATAAATTTAAAAAAAAGAAAAGCAAAAAATAAAACAAAAGTATTTCTTGTCTGTTTTCTAGCAACAACAAAAGTTAGATAAAAGTCCTTATACAGAGCCTCATGAAGAGTTCATCTGTACTAACAGGACACAGAGCTGGAAATACAGTGGGAACCACACCGGGGCATGAGTTGACAGGGAGAAGCTTGTGACTGCTTCTATCAACCCAGTGAAACTGGAAGCACGGTCATAGATTCAGAAATGAGGGAGGCATTGAGGCTTTGAAAAGCAGAATGATAAGAAACAACCACCTAATAGAACAGATTAGTGGATACATTAGAGAAATATAGTCTGCCAAGTAATATTATGAGCCTTCTTGACAGTAATTATGGATGATTCTCCATATCTATGGTTTATACATCCTCAAATTCAACTAACAGTGGACTGAAAATATATGGAAGGATGGAGAAATGGCTCAGTGGCTAAGAGCATGTAATGCTCTTGCAGAGGAGGAACCAGCTTTGGTTTCCAGCACCTTTATCAGAGGAAGCTACAACAGCCCATAACCCAGGCAAATTCAATATACTTTTCTATTCTCTGAGATCACCTGCACTCACATAGACACCCACATAGAAATAATGGCGCCAAGGTGACCTTTGCTAACACAAGGTAAAAAAGCCCTTACAATAAATCATAAAAAGACCCAACCTATATTAATTTGGGGTCAAGGATGTGTTTGTGTTCTTTTTCACAAAAAAAGCCATAAAAAAGCTAAATAAGATGACTACATATACAGTAAAAAATGACAAACCAGATAACATCATAGCTACAAACACACCATAGAGGAGTTAAAAAAGAGTCCATGGTCCAGTCTTCCCTGCCCCCAACAGAGAGGAGTGTCTGATTACAGAGCCTGCTACCACCACTCTACACTGCAGGGTGCCATGCTGCACTGAGGGACAGATGCTGAGCTGCTTCCAAACACTTGGGACACACAGAGGCCCTGGTGAGATGACCTAACCACAATGACTACAATTTTCGGCAGTTTAAATCCTGTTTGCTTTGGAGCTGAGATGCAGACTAAACATTTAACTATTTTAATCAATCTCATTTTGATTAAATAATTAAACCTAAAAACTAAGTTTTCCCCTAAAAAAAAAGACTCAAAATAATAACCAAAACCCCTCTTCACTTAAGAAGGGGACAGACTAAGGGTTTAACTGCTGTTCAGAGACTAAAACTGGTATTTAATAACAACAATGTCATTATACTCTTACCGGTATTGACCTAATATTTGTAACTACATATAAAATGTTAAAAAAAGTTGGTACTGACCAAAAATGCTAAAAATTATGGTACTAACAAAGATATTTTAAAAAGTTGGTATTGACCAACAATACAAAAAATTATGATATTAACCTGTCAAATGCTAAAAAAAAAGTTTGACACATTCTATAAATGTTGGGACTTAATACATATGTTAAAAATTTTAGATACTGATACAATATAAAAGATTTAAGGGGGGGCTGGAGAGATGGCTCAGAGGTTAAGAGCACTGGCTGTTCTTCCAGAGGTCCTGAGTTCAATTCCCAGCAACCACATGGTGGCTGACAACCATCTGTACTGAGATCTGGCGCCCTCCTCTGGCGTGTGGGCATACATTGAGGCAGAATGTTGTATACATAATAAATAAATAAATCTTTAAAAAAGAAGATTTAAGGGGCTGGAGAGATGGCTCAGTGGTTAAGAGCACTGTCTGCTCTTCCAGAGGTCCTGAGTTCAATTCCCAGCAACCACATGGTGGCTTCCAAACCATCTGTAATGAGATCTGGCACCCTCCTCTAGCGTGTGGGTATACATGGAGGCAGAAAGTTGTATACATAATAAATAAATAAATGTTTAAAAAAAAGATTTAAGAGTTAGCTCAAGTTGTCTGTGTGGGGAAAAAAAGATTTAAGAGCTACTCTAAACTAGCTTAAAAAAACATTCTCAAATCAGGTAATTCTCTTAAAATAGGAGACTATAGTCTTTGGGAGAATAATTATTCATAAAGCATTATAATTTATCCTAACAAAAAAGCATGGCTCTAAGACACAGAGCCCAAAGGTATCTCTCTCCATTAATCTCTTTTCTTCACAGAGATCAGCAGTCAATGACAGGTTTAAAGTGTCTTCTTCTCAGATGCCTAAGACAGAAGCTCACATTTATAAATGCCTGTTCCAAAGACAAAAAATATAAATAGAAGTCTTTGCCCAAGCCAGGCATAATCATCCTGTCCTGTTACAGAAACACAGGTTTTATTAAAATTAATAAGAAAGAATAAATTGTCGGCCCATTCTTCTATATGGTATGACAGCCAAGCTATCAAGCCATAGGACACACCTAAGATGGGTCACATAAACTTCCAGACAGGCTGTCACTAAGCTAAAAAAGGTCAGGATATTTTGCTCCTTTCTTTGTAATTTAGAGGATGCCAAATAGAGATGTTAATTCAGCCTATGTATGACAGGTAGCATACAAAACAAACAGGTAGTTGTGGATGTGACAAAAAGCCATTCACCTGGTTACCTAGGAGACAAAATGCTAATGATTTTCCCACTCAGTTAAGTTTTGGTATAAAGACTATTTAAAAAATAAAAAAAAATTCTTCAAAATGTAAATTCAAGACTTCATGAGGGACCACTAAAAATTTCCCTCCCGATAAAGCCATGTGAGTTGTCTTTATTCCCGCGCCTCCACGCCGGTCCGGGGAGAGATAGTTTATGTTGGGGTCTGGTCAAAAAAAAAATAATTAAGGGTCTGGACTAACATTGGACCCCAACACTTTTCTGTTCTCTGAGGTCACCTGCACTCACATAAACACGCACAGAAATAATTTAAAAATAAAACAAATCTAGTATTTTTAAAAAGAAGTTATTAGGGAAAAAAACAATGACTGGTATTGAATATGCAGACTTTTTTGCTTATCATTAGTCCCTAAGCAGAACAACTTAATTACTATGTACATAGATTTACATTGTATTAGGCATTATAAGTAATACAGAGATGATTTAAACTAGGACACAGATATGATATCATTTTAAATGAAAGACTTGAGGGAGGTAGAGGCGGTCAGATCTCTGTGAGTTCGAGGTGAGCCTGGTCTACAGAACGAGTTCCAAGACAGGCTCCAAAACTACACAGAGAAATTCTATCTCAAAAAAAAAAACAAAAAAAAAACAAAAAAAAGGAAAAAAAAAAGAATGAGAGACTTGAATACCTGCAGGGTTTTTTTTTTTTTTTTTGTATTCAAGGGAAATCTAGAACTGATCTCTAAGGACACAGAGAGGGACAACTATGTTATCTTAAAACTACTTATCTTCTTATTTTGTGTTTTGCCTACATGTATGTCTGTATACAGTGTGCATACATTTCCTATGAACCCCCTGGAACTAGCATTTCAGATGGAAGCTGCCATGGGGGTATTGGAAATTAGACCTCTTAAGCGCTGAGCCACCTGTCTAGTTCTGCATTATCATTTTGTTGGTTTTTAAAGATATATTTATTATGTATACAGTGTTCTGTCTGCATGTATGCCCACAGGCCAGAAGATAGCACCAGATCTCATTATGATGGTTGTGAGACCAATGTGGTTGGTTGCTGGGAATTGAACTCAGGACCTCTGGAAGAGCAGCCAGTGGTCTTAACCGCTGAGCCATCTCTCCAGTCTGTATTATCATTTTTGAAACAGGGGTCTCACTCTATGGCTTAGTCTGGACTGGAACTCACTATGTGGCCCAGGCTGATCTCAAACTTAACACAATTGACACAACCTCCTGAGCACTGAGATTATAGGCATAGGCCACCATAAAGGTGCACATTACCTTTTTTGTTAGTTTTAAGATATGATCTCATTATGTAGATCAGGCTGGGAATGAACTCACAGAAATCCTCTTGCTCCTGCCTCCAAGTGCTAGGTGTGCAGCACCCTGCTCATTGCCACATATTACCTTCTATCCTATGGTTCTGTAGAAGTCTACCACAAGTCTTATTGAGCTAATAATCAAGGTACCAGTAGAACTGCATTCCTTTCTGGAGGGTCTAAGAGGAAGAATCTTTTCTTTCCAGCTTCTAGAGGCTGCTCACATTTCTTAGATCACAGCCACTTCCATCTCACCAGTCAGCAAAAACCTGCTGAGTCCTCCTTTATAGCATAATTTGGCTCTCCTACCTTTCTCCACCACTTTTAAGGACCCTTGCAATTATCTGGAGGAAATTTCACTGTTTTAGGGCCAACTGTTAGTGACCTTGATTCCATCTTGCCCCTCAACACTTTCTTTTTCTTTTTTTTTTTTTTGGTTTTTCGAGACAGGGTTTCTCTGTGGTTTTGGAGCCTGTCCTGGAACTAGCTCTTGTAGACCAGGCTGGTCTCGAACTCACAACACTTTCTTGTCATATAAGATAATATCCACAACTTCCAGAAATACCACACGAAGGTTGTAGTCTTGTCAAGAGGGTAAAAATACAGGGGGTCAGGGAAGAGAAAGTTACAATTACAAGCAAGGAAGTTTCTATATTACTGACTCTAAACTTCAGAGCTATGTAAGGAGGGAAGTGTGAACCCAAGCAGAGTAAGGAAGAGTGAAAAGTACTGTAGAGCCCAGTGCTGTCAAATGGTTATTCACATTGGCATCCTATCCTAAGTAAGGTAAGGGAGAGTGGAATGCTTAAAATTTAGATAAAACGTGAGTCTAGCAAGGCAGTGATGGTGCACGGCTTTAATCCTAGCACTGGGGAGGCAGAGGTAGGCAGATCTCTGTGAGTTAGAGGCCAGCCTGGTCTACAAGGAGTTTCAGGACAGCCAGGGCTACACAGAGAAACCCTGTCTCAAAGAAAAAAAATTGAGTCTAGTCAGGCATGGTGGAACACACCTGTAATCCTGGCACTTGGGAGGTAGAGGCAGAAGGACCAGAAATTCAATTAGAGGCCAGCCTAGGCTATGTGAGACCTTGTCTCAAAACAACAACAACAAAATGTGATTCTAGCTGGGCGGTGGTGGCGCACACCTTTAATCCCAGCAGTCAGGAGGCAGAGGCAGGCGATTTCTGAGTTCGAGGCCAGCCTGGTCTACAAGAGCTAGTTCCAGGACAGGCACAAAAAAACTACAGAGAAACCCTGTCTCGAAAAAATCCAAAAAAAAAAAAAATCCCAAAAAGCCAGAGTGTTAAATCCAAATCACCTAGGGAAATACAAGCTCCATTTGCTCATTAACATTTACTACATTTGGTTTGTTTGGTAAGCTACCACGTGGATGTTGTGTTTGTTTTCAGAGGTTCACCAGGATAGCTGGGACTATAGGGGTGAACCCCTGCAGCTGGCTGCCTTCCTCTTTTTTTTTGGTTTTTGTTTTTGGTTCTTCGAGACAGGGTTTCTCTGTGGCTTTGGAGCCTGTCCTGGAACTAGCTCTGTAGACCAGGCTGGTCTCGAACTCCCAGAGATCCGCCTGCCTCTGCCTCCCGAGTACTGGGATTAAAGGCGTGCGCCACCACCGCCCAGCGCTGGCTGCCTTCCTATTTATCTCACTCTCTTCTTCCTTCTTTCCATATTTCTGCCTTTCCTTCCTTTATCCCTCAGCCCTCCTGGCTAAGCCTTTGAGTGTCAGATATTACCGGTGAATGCCACCAGGCCCACCTAGGAAACTTTTTAAGCAACTGGCCCCCAGCCTGGGAAATGCTTGGGAAAGTTTGACGTAGGTTTGAAGGTGGATTATCTTTTCAGTCAAAAAGTTTTATGAATGCTGACTGAACAGCGGGGGTCTGAAGGGTGTTTAGGAGCACCACGAGAAAGCTTCCAAAGTTTCTTAGGGAAAGGGGATATTTTATACTTTGGGAAAGTGACCTTCGTTAATGTGTACCCTGTGTCTTTAGAGAGGGAAGCAGGACAATCATGACTTAAGTTACACAATGGGGATCACGCTTTCTCTGGGTAGGGGAGTGGGGCTTGGTTACTGTGACCTATCAACAAGACAGTGGTCAGGCTGCTACCAACCCCCAGGCAGCAGGGGGCACTGGGTGTTCTTGTCCTGCTTGCAGGATTACAGGTGTGTACCACAGACCTCTACTAGCATTATCAGGAAACTGTGTAACCTAGAAGATGGGGCCCAGGTGAGGAAGCCAGTGACTGTGAGTGTACCCAGGAGGGGTATGCATTGCCCCAGGTCACTCCCCTTCCCTTCCTATTCCCTCTGTTATGCTACTTCCTCATGAAGCTCCTGCCTTACCCAAGGAAGGCCTAAAAGCAATGCAGCCAGCCAAGTATTACCAAAACCTCTAAAATCATAAGCCAAAATAAATATCTGTTGTTGTTTTGGTTATAGAGACAGTTTCTCTATCTATACCCCTGGCTGTCCTGGAACTCAATCTGTAGACCAGGCTGGCAAGAAATTCAAAGATCCCACCTGCCTCTGCCTCCCAAGTGATGGGATTAAAGGTGTGCACTACCACTGCTCCGGGAGAACACATAAATCTTAAGCTGTTTTTTAAAGGTATTCTTTTATAGGTATTCTGTTATAGCAACAGAAAGTGACTAACATAAAGCAAACTTGCTGAGAGTTAATCCCTTCATGAGGAGAGAGCCCCTGATACCCAGTCCACTACTTCTCAAGACCATTATCAACATGTAGAAAAATGAAAATAGACCCATATCTATCACCATGCACAAAATTCAAGTCCAAATGAATCAAAGACCTCAAAATAAAGCCAGCCACATTGAACCTTATAGAAGAGAAAGTGGGAAGTACACTTGAACGCATTGGCACAGGGAACCACTTCCTAAATATAGCCCCAGCAGCACAGACAATGAGAGAAACAATTAGTAAATGGAACCTCCTGAAACTGAAAAGCTTCTGTAAAGCAAAGGACACAATCAACAAGACAAAATGACAGCCTACAGAATGGGAAAAGATCTTCACTAACCCCACATCAGATAGAGGTCTGATCTCCAAAATATACAAAGAACTCAAGAAATTGGGCACCAAAAGATCACATAATCCAATAAAAAAAATGGAGTACAGACCTAAACAGAGAACTCTCAACAGATAAATCTAAAATGGCTGAAAGACACTTAAGGAAATGTTCAACACCTTAGTCATCAGAGAAATCAAATCAAAACAACTCTGAGATTCCATCTAACACCTGTAAGAATGGCCAAGAACAAAAACACTGATGACAATTTATGCTGGAGAGGTTGTGGGCTAAAGGGAACACTTCTGCATTGCTGGTGGGAATGCAAGCTGGTACAATCCCTTTGGATGTCAGTGTGGCGATTTCTCAGAAAATTAGAAAACAAGCTTCCTCAAGACCCAGTAATACCACTTTTGGGTATATATAGAAAGGATGCTCAATCATGCCACAAGGACATGTACTCAACTATGTTCATAGCTGCTTTGTTTGTCATAGCCAGAACCTGAAAACAACCTAAATGCCCCTCGATCAAAAAAACAGATAAGAAAAATGTGGTTACATTTACACAATGGAGTACTACACAGCGGAAAAAATAATGACATCTTGAATTTTGCAGGAAAATGGATGGAGCTAGAAAACACTATTTTGAGTGAGGTGACCCAGACACAGAAAGACAATTATCACATGTTCTCACTCATAGGTGGTTTTTAAACATAAAAGCAAAGAAAGCCAGCCTACAAACCACAATCCCAGAGAATTTAGACAACAATGAAGACAGTAAGAGAGACTTACATAGATCTAATCTATATGGGAAGTGAAAGTAGAAAAAGACAAGTTCTCCTGAGTAAATTGGGAGCATGGGGACCTTGGGGGAGGCTTAAAGGGGGGAGGGGAGCAGAGAAAAATGTAGAGTTCAATAAATATCAAAAAAAAACTTGTGCTGGGTGGTGGTGGTGGTGGTGGTGCACACCTTTTATCCTAGCACTCAGGAGGCTGAGACATACAGATCTCTGTGAGATCGAGGCCAGCCTAGTCTACAGAGTGAGTTCCAGGACCGCCAAAGCTACACAGAGAAACCCTGCTTTGAAAAGTATGCATGTGCTCATTTTTCTCTGTTCTTGACTGTGAATATGATGTGACTTTTCCACAGTCATGGACTATAGCCTGGAAGTAGATGCTAAAACAAACCCTTTCCATCCTAAAACAAAACACAACTTGAATACTTGCTGGATATGCTGACACACCTGTGTCCCAGAAATGGCCCCCATAAGGACTGTTTGCTCTAGCCTGACAAATAAGCTATTTGTATTACTTTAGGAAACCAGGCTATGTTATAAGCTAAATAAATGAGGACAAAAAGTAAATAAAATCTTCTGTGCATCAAATAACACACAAGAAGGCATCTCACACAATAAAATGTTTTATGGAGAGAAAGGGCAGGCTGTCTCGAAAACCCAAACCAAACCAAACAAAAAAACAACAAAGAGAAAAGAAAAACAAGTAAACCAGCCATTTATTTTTAATTAAATTAAATTTTAAGTTTGATTTAATCAAATCTTGTTGAAAATTACAACCTTTGAGATATTTAACTTCGAACGCCACAGAGTTTTATACAGAGAGAGTCATTGTGAAGACAGGAGAGTCAACTCTCTTGTGAAGCACACACCCTGTACTGCCTCTACTTACACGACTCCAGGTCTAAATATCCACACACTCGCTAACTTTGCTTCTCTCTGGTTTGTCATGAAATCCTTTTTCTACATTTTTACCCAAGAGAAGGTCCCTTAAGGGAGACCTCCTCAGAATACCGGTGGTTCTGACCACTACCAACACCAAACTTTAATTCCGTAGGACTGGGTGTTACACACCTGCAATACTCTAGAGGCTGAGAGAGAAAGACAAGAGTTCAAGAGCAGCCTGGGTTACACATGGCAAAACCCTGCCTCAAAAAAACTACAAGTTAACAACATGCACTCCATGCTGGAGATATGACTTGGTGATTAAGAGCACTAACTGCTTTTCCAGAGGACCCTGGTTCAGTTCCCAGGACAGAATGCCACACACCCCACTATAGTTGCGATTTTCTTTCCTCTACTGATAAGTGGTTTTGAGCATCCGCTCATGTGCTTGTTTGCCACTATTAGTATGCTTTTAGGAAAAATGCCTACAAGTCCTCTGCTTATGTTTTACGCAGATTTTTAAAAAATTAGTTTTATGGGCATTCGTGTTTTGCCTGAATGTATGTGTGTGCACCACTGTGGAAGCCGGAAGAGAGTATAGGATCCTGCACGACTGGAGTGACAAGCAGTTGTGGGTCACTATATGAATGCTAAAAACCGCACCTGGGTCCTCTGGAAGTGCCAAAAGTTAGTACTCTTAACCTCTGAGCCAACTCTCCAACCCTGTACTACAATTTTTAATAGTTAAATATTCCTCTCCACATTACCAAGCTCCGGGTCAGTCATCTGGTGAAAGCTTGCTTATTCAGGCCCATTTCTTAACGGTTCCGTTTCTGGCTGATGCCTTCCCTTCGCTCACCGACCATTATAACTGGTCATTCTTTCATTTAAAGACAAGACTCTGATCAGGAAGCGAAGCATTTGACAGCATTTATCAAACACTATACAGCATTTCTTTTTCAGATCCCATTTCCACTAACCGATTACTAACAACGTGGGAACCATTTTCCCTCTGTTTTTGCCCAGGCTCAGGTTAGAAAGACTCAAGGACTTCATCAATTAATTGAAATTCGGGCTCTTAAAGAGTTCATTCTGCAGCCGGGAGGTAGTGGCACACGCTTTTAAGCCCCGCACTTGGGAGGCAGAGGCAGGCGGATATCTATGAGTTCGAGGCCAGCCTGGTCTACAGAGCGAGTTCCAGGACAGCCAGGGATACACAGAGAAACCCTGTCTCGAAAGTTATTTGACTAAGATGGGAGGGCGCGGGGTGGGGGTGAGGGAGACGCCGGTCAAATCCACAAACGGTTCCGCGGGGAGCGTGTGGGAGTCATTCTACCCCAACCCCAGGCCAGGGACTGCGAGCTAGACCCGTCCGGAGGCCCAAACATACCTCAGATAACTCTCAGCTAGCCGTGGGTTCAAAGTCTCGACTTCCGCTAAACCTTGGGAAGCCTCCATGCCCGTGGGAAACGGCTTTACAGTAAAGCCACGCTTGAATTTCGCTCGCCCCCGCCTTACTGAGTAAGGCACAGGAACCAGGAGGAAGAGCCAACCGGCCACCTCCAGGCTGGCCAATCCGGAACCCGGTGCTCCAGCGCGGTTTCCGGAGCCCCGCCCAGAAAGGTCTTGCGCCTGCGCCCTCGAGCACCGGAGCCCGCCGGCTACATTAGCTAGTTTGGGGCCACGTACAGGGCTACGTCGTCACGTGACCGCTCGTGTGTGTGTGTGTGTGTGTGTGTGTGTGTGTGTGTGTGTGTGTGTGTGTGTGTGTGTGTGTGTGTGTGTGTGTGTGTGTGTGTGTGTGTGTGTGTGTGTGTGTGTGTGTGTGTGTGTTTTTCGTCCCTTCCAAACTGTGCTGCCCGAGGGTGAGAGTGTTGAGGGTGACTTGGAGGGGCTGAGAGATTAAATAAAATGTAAAATGTGCGCGTGTTTCTCTTGAGCTCGCAAGTGGAGGCTGTCTTATTGTAATGGCCCTTAGAGGTTTCCATTGCCCCTTTCCCTACCTGCCAGTGTTTGGCACTGAACATACTCGAATTCACACGCCTAAGAGACAAAGTCCTACACCTTTTAAATCAGACTCTGAAGGGTTTCAAGGACAAAGCCTAAGCCGTTGGCGGTGGTGCACAGAGGCAGGAAGATCTCAAGATCCAGACTGGGCTAACATAAAAACAAGACCTTGTCTCAGATAAATAAATTAATTAATGAAAAACCAGAGGAGAGGAATGTCGGTGGACGAAACCCAAAAATAAAGCTCTTATTTAAACAATACTAAATGAATTCAGCAGGCTTTCTAAAGAAGAGGTTATACACGTGAGAGGTTTGGGGAAGGGACATGACAGGAATTGGATGGGAAGGAGTGGAAATCATGTTAACACGGTACTCATGCAAGAAACATTTACATACCAGGCATGATAACGCACATCTGTAATCCCAGCACCCGGGAGGCAGAAGGATCTCGGAGTTCTAGACCAGTCTGGTATGTTTAGGGAGTTCCTGAATTGCTGGACTGAAATTTCCAATTATTTATTTGGTATGTGTGTGTGTGCTCATGCCACAGCATGTGTGTGAAGGTGGGAGGAGAACTTGTAGGACGTAGTTCTCTTCCTCCATGTGGGTCCTGGGAATCAAATTCAAGACATCAGGGTGGACAACAAGTGCCTTTTTGTTACTGGATTTTCTCAGCTCCTTGTCGCACTGCTTCAGGGGTCCCCTCCAGCGCTAAGCCTTGCACTGGCTGCTTCCTGCATTTCGTTGCTGAGGTCAAACTCAGGGTAATGGTACCTGCTGCTAGGTAAACCTCTCCTACTGAGCTACATACATCCCCAAGCCTTGTAGCTTCCTTTGGGCCATTTTCTAGTGCCTTCCAGAGTCCCAGTTGCTCACCCAAGGGCTCCAATGCGCCAAGGAACTCGCCACCAGAACTCTAAATCCTCCAATCCTCCTTTGTAATGGTTATCCTCACTAAGAAGCCAGAAATAAGACAGTTTGAGAGGAATTTAGAGTGGATAAAAGATTCATAACAGTTCTGTGTCCCAGTTGGCGTGGTCCAGGTACTGTTCAAAGCACTTTGCACACATTACCTCTCTCGGCTATCCTGCTTTCTACATCCACAGAGCATCAAGGGTTCCTGTTGCCCCAACATCTCTGAAGCAAATGGGCTTTGAAAAGCTTTTCCTAGCTGGGCAGTGGTGGCACATACCTTAAATCCCAGCACTTGGCAGGCAGAGGCAAGCAGATCTCTGTGAGTTCAAGGCCAGCCTGGTCTACAGAATGAGTTCCAGGACAGCCAGGGTTACACAGAGAAACCCTGTCTTAAAAAACAAAAACAAATAAAAAGAAGAAAGTAAAGGAAAAGAAATGATGAAAAGAAAAAATGAAAAAGAAAAGCTCTTCTTAGCTGGGCATAGTGACCTATGTCTTTAATCCCAGCACTTGGGAGACAGAGGCAGGTGGGTCTCTGTACATTGAAGGCCAACCAGATTTATACAGTGAGACCCTTTCTTGAAAAAGTAAAAAGAAAAGATTTCCCTAATTACTAGTAATTTATAAGTGTGATAATGGTATTATTTTGGTTTTTTTTTAAGCCCTCATCTCTTGGAAGCATATTGGGGTATTTTTAGGCAAAATGGGACACCTGAAACTTACATCAAAAAGAGAGGTAAACAAAGATTGTTGATAATTTCTGGGGTTCCTTATAGAGTTTCATGGTCCTCTTCTCTGGACTTCTGTGTGTGTTTGAAGATTTCTGTAACAGAGGCATTTAAAAAATTATCTGCAAATTGCACTGAGTCACCTATGCTCACAGAGCAGGAGATAAAATAATGAGGCTCAGTGGGAGAGCTCTGAGTTGTAAATAGAGATGAGACAGAACAGCCCTGTTCTCCACACTTTCCCTACACTAAGCTTTTCATCCCTTACATGACCTTTCCAGATATTGTTTTTCTTCTTATCATCATCCCTTTACAGACGAGAAAATTGAAACACAGAAAAATTAATTAAACAAGTTTATGTGCTGAGAATACAGCTCAGTTGTTACAGTGGTTGCCTAGGATCCAAGGCCCTGGATTCAGTCTCCATCACTCCACATAAAACTAGCTGTGGTGGTGCACACGCGTGGCTGCAACATCTGGGAGGTGGTAGTAGGAAAATCAAAGTTCAAGGTCATCCTCTGCTACGTGAGACACTATCTCAAAATAGAACAAAAAATCCTAAGGGGTTTTGACAGGCAGGCCTTAGGTCTTCCCTTCCAAAAAATGCATATATATTACATAACTCAGGCAGTCTTCTGACTTTTAAATTTTTGATTATTTTTATTCTTTGGCATTTTAAAATCATTTTAACATATTCATTTATTTAGGGGTGGCATGCATGCTTGTGATGTATTCATGGTATAGGTCAGTCAGAGGACAACTTGCAGGAGTCAGTTCTTACCCTCTCACCATGTTTAGCTCCAGACTTGGCGACAAGCACCTTTCCTGATTAAAACCATCTCATCTACCCTTTTGTGGTGTTTTTGAGACAGGATCTCATAAAACCCAGTGTCACAGGAAGAGCAGGCTGCTTGTTGTCCCAGCTGCCGGGCTAGCTTACACCTGCAAGTTGTCCTCTGACTGACCTATACCATGAATACATCACAAGCATGCATGCCACCCCTAAATAAATGAAGTCAGCTCAGCAGCCAGCATGATAGGAATGAGGGTAAAGGAGGAAACTAAGAGGATTTCCTGCAGGGTCTTTGCAAAGTCTTTGCTTTGCTGGCTAATCTTGGTTGTCAACTTGACTACAGGGAAAGTCAGCTAAAATCCAAGCAGCTGGGCATGCCTTTCTTGATTAGGTCATTTGAAGTGGTAAGACCAGTCCTAAATCTGGGTCACACCTTCTGGCAGAAACCCGTATAAAAGGACATGGAAGAAGGAACTTCTGCTACTTTTAGTCTGCTTTCACTCTTTTTTTTTTGGTTTTTGGTTTTTGTTTGTTTGTTTTTCAAGACAGGGTTTCTCTGTAGCTTTGGAGCCTGTCCTGGAACTAGCTCTTGTAGACCAGGCTGGTCTCGAACTCACAGAGATCCGCCTGGCTCTGCCTCCCGAGTGCTGGGATTAAAGGTGTTCGCCACCATCGCCTGGCCTGCTTTCACTCTTAAAGACTTATTTATGTATTTTATGTATGAGTGTTCTGTCTGTGTGTATGTCTGCAGGCCAGAAGAGGGCACCAGACCTCATTACAGATGGTTGTGAGCCACCATGTGGTTGCTGGGAATTGGACTCAGGACCTCTGGAAGAGCAGCCAGTGCTCTTAACTGCCAAGCTATCTTTCCAGTCCCACACTTTGTCCCGCTGCTGAGGCATTACTGGTGTTATAATCTACTTCAGGGTTCCAATGTAAACTGAAGACCAGCAGATATCTCGGAATTCCTTGGAACTGTTGAGACATTCAGCCTCATGGACTGAACAACCACCAGATTCTTGGCCTTTCTGTAGCCATTGTTGGACTACCAAGAACACAGCCTGTAAGCCACTCTCATAAATCGTGTGTGTGTGTGTGTGTGTGTGTGTGTGTGTGTGTGCACTCTATCAGTTCTGTCCCTTTAGAAAACGCTAATACAAGCCGGGCGATGGTGGCGCACGCCTTTAATCCCAGCACTCGGGAGGCAGAGGTAGGCGGATCTCTATAAGTTCGAGACCAGCCTGGTCTACAGAGCTAGTTCCAGGACAGGCTCCAAAGCCACAGAGAAACCCTGTCTCGAAAAACCAAAAAAAAAAAAAAAAAAAAAAAAAAGAAAACGCTAATACAAATGCCTTCTCAATCTGCATTCCAGGGCTAGAAATGAATAGCCAGGAACCCTTCTGTCGAGAGCATGGTGTCCTCCACTCTGGGCTACTCACCCACTTCCCAGACCTCAGAATTTCCTTTCTTTCTTTCTTTCTTTCTTTCTTTCATTTGTTTTCGAGACAGGGTTTCTCTGTAGCTTTGGTGCCTGTCCTAGAATCCTGGAACTAGTTCTTGTAGACGAGGCTGGCCTCGAACTCACAGAGATCCACCTGCCTCTGTCTCCTGAGTGCTAGGATTAAAGGTGTACACTACCACCACCTGGCTGCTCTCTTGAATTTCATACCTTGATGGCAAATTGGCTATATGATAACGCCATCCCAGAAACTCCAACCCAACATGAGACTGAAATCATATCCCACTCTCCACTAGATATCCCCCTCGATAGTCCTCATCTCGGTCAACAGCACTACCAGCATCTCCGTTGTCCATAACAGACACTGAGGAGCAGGGCTGTAAGTGTGGCTCCCTGTTTGGTAGGAATTTATCTAACATGCAAAAGGTCCTGGGTTCTATTCACAACACAGGAAGGGAAACAAGAGGGTGGGAAAGAAACTGGGAGACATCCTTGAGGCTTTCCTGTCATTTCTCACCTCACATTCAATAAATTTATAACTTTTTTTTGGTTCTACCTCTAAAACACATTCCCAGTCCAACCAGTTTTCCCCATCTCCATTGCCACCAAGCTGGTCTAAGCCACCATTATCACTTCCCTGGACCACTACAGTCACCTTGGCTGGCCCAGAGCCCTCAGTCCTCCTGGTTCTACCTCCCAAGGGCTGGGATTACAGAGTGTGCTACAAGGCGCCCAGTTAAAGTGGTCTCAGAGTTGTTTTTTTTTTTTTCAGTACTGGGGATCAAACTATGGGCTTTCTGCGTGCTAATCAAGTACTCTACTACTAAGAAAGGTTTTTGGAGACAGGCTCTCACTATGTAGCTCACATTTGTGAGTGGGTATCTTTGTTACTGGAGGGGAGCTCAGGCAAGTACTCTGCCCGAGGGCAGCATCCCAGGCCACCACTGCAGTGGGGCACTGATTTGCATTGCAGTTTCTATGTGTACCTTTCCCCGGCTGCCTGATCACCAGGAAACTAGAGTAATCCAACCTTGCCCTTGTCTCAACTTTCCCAGCCTTCCAAATCAAGTCCTGCCTTCTCATTATGACTTACAAGCGCTTGCAACCAGCTCTCCTGTCTTGGGTCTCACTTCTTCCCACCCCTCCCACATACACACCCACACTCTGCTCAAGGTGACTGTCTGCAGCTACTCAGCTTCCCTCTGGGCCTCCTCACACTCTTTCCTCTTCCTGGACTCTTTCTTGTCTCCTTGGCATCCCCTATTCACTCAGTACTCCCTTCCAAGAACTCTCTTCTCTTATCCTTCCCAAGAGTCCTCCCCTGGAACCCCCACATCCTGCTTTTATTTTATTACATGGATTGATTCCATGGAATATAGCTGCCAGGTAACTTCCATCCACCCCTCTCCCATGATCAAGGAAGCTCTGTGAAGGCTTAGCTCTTCTTGCCCAAAGGTTAGCCTAGTATAGAACCATGTGTATGGTAGCTTATCAGCAAATATGTTAGATGAACAAATGAACAATTTTTCAATATCTTGTTCCAGAAAGGAAGCAGTGGGCACCATGTTAGGGTCAGAACAAAACTTTGGGTGGGTTTGATGCATTCAAAGCCATAATGGAGACCAGACACCAAGGAACGGGGGAGGATTCTGGCCATCCTCTCCCCAGTATTACCCAGCTCCCTCTTATGCCTGCCTCAAGGTGGCGTTGGAGGTGGTACAGAAGAGTAAGTTCATTCTTCTGTTCCTTTCCTAGTTCTTATACTGGGACAGAAGCACCCATACTTGGCTTCAAGATGAGTAGTTCCAGCCATTGCCTAGTGTTGGTGAACTCCAGGTACCCAGAATGCCTTCTTGCTAGTCCACAGACACTCATGGGAATGCCATAAGCTTTTTCTTTGTCTCTCTCCAGTGAAGAACCCTCTCGCCACATAGGCACCTAATCTTCATGTTTGTTCTTTCCCCTTCTTCGCTAATACTGAAAGAGATCAGCTTATAGTAAAAGTAAGCTCTCACCACAATCCCAGAGAACTTAGACAATGCGGACACTAAGAGAGACTTACATAGATCTAATCTACATGGGAAGTTAGAAAGTAGAAAAAGACAAAGTCTCCTAAATAAATTGGGAGCATGGGGACCTTGGGGGAGGATTGAAGGGGGGAGGGGAGAGGCAGGGAGGGAAGCTTAATAAATATCAATTTTTAAAAACTAAGCTCTCAGAGACAACTGAGGGAGGGAAATGGGATGAGGGGTAAGCTTTTCTAGAGCCTTTGAAGGTTCTGGCCCCCTGCCTAGATCTGAGTCTGGGACTGTGTCCTAGAGAAGGGTTTGTTAGCCATCTGCTCTGAACTTAAAGAGCCTAGGGGCCCTTGGGATGCTTTATTCACATGCATCAAGATGGGTGAGAACAACAGCCAGGACCTTGGCCAGTCTAGGTCTCTGAAGGTGGGGAGCAAAGGCACAGAACTGACGCGGGGACATGTTTACAGTATGACAGGCCCCGTAGCAAAGAGCTCCCAGATCATCCCTCTCGGCATCCCTTTCAAGTACTGATGTGTTCAGAACAGCTGTTGGGCAGAAGGCGCTTTCTCAGAATCAGTGTGTCCTTTACCAGATGAAGGAAGCAAGGCTTCCTGAGTCACCTTGTGTTAGGTGCAGTGCCTGGCAGATTCAGTGAGACCAGATACCCAGGTGGCAAGAACATAACGGTCAACCTTTTCAGTAAGCAGGCAGCCTGGGGAGATAGAATTGGGAGCCAAAAATGTAGGAAGCTTCTAGGGCTGGTCTTCAGCTTGCCAGGAATTCTCCACCTTGGATTCATAGTAGATGCACTAGAGAGCTTTTCTTTTTCATTTTTTTAAGATTTATTTATTTATTATGTACATAACATCTTTTCTTTTTCATTTTTTTAGATTTATCTATTTATTTATTATGTATACAACATTCTGCCACCACGTATGCCCACATGCCAGAAGAGGGCGCCAGATCTCATTACAGATGGTTGTAAGCCACGATGTGGTTGCTGGATATTCGGAATCGAACTCAGGTACTCTGGAAGAGCAGCCAGTGCTCTTAACCACGGAGCCAACTCTCCAGCCCCGATCTTTTCTTTTTCAGACAGGAACTCCATGTGTAGCCGTGACTGGATGTATAGCCGTGACTGGCCTGAAACTTAGCATGCAGACCAGGTAGTCTCAGATTCACAGAACTCTGCCTGCTTCTTCCAGTGTTGAGAGTAAAGGCACGAGCCACCAAACCCAGCTTCTTTCACTAGGGATCTTTTTTTTTAATTTATTTATTTTTTATTTATTTATTTTTGAGACAGGGTTTCTCTGTAGCTTTGGAACTAGCTCTTGTAGACTAGGCTGGCCTTGAACTCACAGAGATCTTTGCCTATGCCTCCCTAGTACTGAGATTAAAGGCATGCACTACCACTGCCTGGTTTATTTTTAATTTTATACACATTAATGTTTTGCCTTCAAGTATGTCTGTATGTGGGAATTAGATTCCCTGAAACAGGGGTTATAACATTTGTGAGCTGCCATGTGGGTGCTAGAAATTGAAACCTGGTCCTTTCGAAGAGCAGTGAGTGCTCTTAACCACTGAACCATCTCTCCAACCTTAGAGATGTTTTTTAAGAAATTTATTTTTATTGGTGTGTGTGTTTGTAGGTGGTCTTAGGAGCCAGAGATGTTGGATTCCTTAGAGCTAGAGTTACAGGCAGTTGTGAGCTGCCTGACATGAGTGCTGGGACTTGAACTCTGGTCCTCTGCAGGAGCAGTACACACTTTTAACCACTGAGCCATCTCCCCAGCCCCACTGGAGATATTAAGTAATCATAATACAAAACTGTATGTCCAAAGATTAATATATAAAGCATTTATTTATTTATTTATTTTTGGTTTTTCGAGACAGGGTTTCTCTGTGGCTTTGGAGCCTATCCTGGAACTAGCTCTGTAGACCAGGCTGGTCTCGAACTCACAGAGATCCCGAGTGCTGGGATTAAAGGCGTGCGCCACCACCACCCGGCTTATATAAAGCATTTATAAAGAGCTCCTGAAACCCAATAATAAAGTTATAGCCCAAAAAATAAGCAAATGACTGGAATAGACACCTAATAAAAACTATGAGTGGTTGATAAACACATGAAATGTGTATCATAATAATTAATCTTAGAGAAATGCAACTTAAAACTATAGTGAAGGTCAGTCATAGTCTCTCAATACCTATAATTCCAGGTCTTGCCTACAATTCCAGGTCTTGGGATGCATAATCAGTAGAATTGCCAGTTCGAGGTCAGCCTGGGCTACATAGTAACTTACATGCCAGACTGGACTACAGGGTTGCCCTATGGCAAAGGTAGACATTTACAATTTGCTAGTTGGCTGGTGGAAGAGGAAATTGGTATGATCTCTTTGGAAACTGGCAGTCTCAAAATCAAACATAAATCTACTAACTTTAAAATAAATGAGTACATGTGTCCACAGAAGGTTTGGTCAAGGATACTTACAACAATTTATTTTTCTTTTTTAAAGATTTATTTATTATGTATACAGTGTTCTGCCTGCATGTACGCCTGCAGGCCAGAAGATGGCGCCAGATCTCATTACGAATGGCTGTGAATCACCATGGGGTTGCTGGTAAATGAACTCAGGACCTCTGGATGAGCACAGTCCTCTCAACTGCTGAGCCATCTCTCCAGTCTGCAGCAACTTTATTTCTGATAGTCAAAATCCGAGAACAGGCCAAAGTGTCCCTGAACTTGGTGTATCCACTTGGAGTGGTTCGAGGCTGATTTTGAAGTTTGGTTCCCATTGGAATTGAAGGATATGCCCCTCACGAGGAATTCACACTCAAGTAAACTCTCACTTGGGACTCATGAACCCAAACAGTCTGTTGGTCTCTCTCCTCCTCCCTCACCTTTGATAAAAACCATATCTATCCCAGGCTGGTCGTGAACTTGAGTGCTTCTTTCCTTAGCCTCCAGAGTGCTGGAGCTGCAGGTGTGCACCCCAGAAGACTGCTTTGCTTTATAAACTGTATAGACTTAGGCCGAGCACAGTGGCGCATGGCTTTAGTCCCAGCACTTGAGAGGTAGAAGAAGATAGCGGGGCTGGAGAGATGGCTCAGTGGTTAAGAGCATTGCCTGCTCTTCCAAAGGTTCTGAATTCAATTCCCAGCAACCACATGGTGGCTCACAACCATCTGTAATGAGGTTTGGTGCCCTCTTCTGGCCTGCAGGCATACACACAGACAGAATATTGTATACATAATAAATAAATAATTTTAAGGGGGCTGGAGAGATGGCTCAGAGGGTAAGAGCACTGATTGCTCCTCCAGAGGTCCTGAGTTCCATTCCCAGCAACCACATGGTGGCTCACAGCCATCTATAATGAGATCTGGTGCCTTCTTCTGGCCTGCTGGCATACATGGAAGGAATGTTGTATACATAATAAATAAATAAAATCTAAAAAAAATTAAAAAATAAATAAATAAATAATTTAAAAAAAAAGAAGATAGAGCTCTGTGAGTTCAAGGCCAGCCTGGTCTACACAGCAAGTTCCAGGACAGCCAGGGCTACATAGTAGATCCTGTCTCAAGGAAACAATAAACGGCATCGATTCGAGTATTTCATTATAGCAATAACAAAAACAAAGCTTGAATTGGTTCCTAAGACATTTGAGAACAATCAATATGAATCCCTAATAGAAATCACTATGTGCCCATCAAAATCCCAGCAAAATTCTTCAAAGACCTTGAAAGAATGGTACTCAACTTCATTTGGAAAAGCAAAAACCCCAGGATAGCCAAAACAATCCTGTACAATAAAAGAACTTCTGGAGGCATCACAACCCCTGACTTCAAACTCTACTACAGAGCTACAGTACTGAAAACAGCCTGGTATTGGCATAAGAACAGACAGGAGGACCAATGGAACTGAATAGAAGACCTGGATATCAATCCACACATCTTTGAACAGGCAGGCAGAAGTCTGTGAGTTCAAGGTCAGCTGTTTACAAAGTGAGTTCCAGAACAAGCTCCAAAGCCACAGAGAAACCCTGCCTGGAGGGGCAGGTGAGAAAAGAGAGAGAGAGAGAGAGAGAGAGAGAGAGAGAGAGAGATTACAGCTTGTTGGCAGACAGAACTTGTGCAAGCATTTTCTCAATTGAGCTTCCCTCTTCTCAGATGATTGTGTCAAGTTAACACAAGACTAGCCAGGTCAGGCACTTATGACCTATGCATTTTATTGTATCTAAATTATGCCTCAATTTTTTAAAAATGTCAAGATTCAATCCCCGACGAAATCAAAATCCTTAGAGGTAGGGCTGGAGCAAAGATAATTTCAAATTTTCCCATTTTCTAGTTTGAGAAGTAGAACATTGGTTTAGCATGTGTAAGGTCTTGGGTTCAATTCCTTACACTAAAAATTAGAAACCTTACTCTGGTGTAATTGCTCATACCTGTTATCCCAACACGCAGGAGGCTGAAGCAGGAGTGTTGAGTACAAAGCCATCCTGGGCTACATAGCCTACTTAGAGTTCTGGCACAGAGTGATCGGAGCCAGAGAGATCTGGATCCGGTGCTGTCTTATTTTCAAAGTTTTCCAACAAGGCTTTCAGATTTGAAGAGGGAAGAAGGATTTGGAGATGGAAGGGTTATTTTTCAGCTCCTTGAAGGGAACAAAGCTGATTTTAGTCTTAAGGTCTGGATCTGACGAAGTGATTAGCACAGTTTTACCTATTCACTCACTGAGGCTCTACTTAAATAGGAAAGCGGCCTTGGAAATTATGGTCTTTGAATTAAACAGTGAGTCACGGCACGCAATAAAACAGCACCTCTTTTGTCAATATTCTCTGCTTCAAATTTGTCACTAATTCCAGCTGGCCTCATCCCAGCAGATCTGAACAACCGGAAGGCAGAGTGAATAGAATTTGATCAGTGGCTCGCCCCCGCAGGATGAGCTTGAGGTTGTCTCTGTGGGCCCTGTCCCTGAAAGGTGTTCCGGTGATGGTGGTGGTTTTGTGCAGAAAAGAAGAGAGCTAGCAGAGGCCTTCCTCCTGCTGTGCTACAATGGCAGGCTGCGGTGAGGCAGAAAGCTGAGGGGAGAGGAGAAGGCAGTGCAGGGAATTGATAGCTGCAGTGATGTCTATTATAACGCTAAGAGGCCCTTGTTTTTAAATTCTTCCAGATATCGGCCCATTTCTACCCTGAACTGAGACCGACAGAGAAACTGGGGCCAGTGAGGTGACAACAGGGGGCAATGACCTCCCTGCTTCCAGTATCCTTGGTCCTGTTAGTCCAATAGCACCCCAACTCCCAGCCGATCTCTCCTGCACTCACTGAGCCTAGGCAGCTGCTATGTCATTTCCCTGGAATGTCAGAAATGCCAGAAAGCTTGCAACTGAATCCATATGAGACATAGCCCGAGCAAAACAACTTCCAATTTACTAACAGTAATTGCCACCCCCAGATAATATAGCCTGCACTGAGGCAGTGAGAAGGGGGCGGGAAGGGAAGGGAAAGGACTTGAAAAAGAGAGGGAAGCAGGCTGACTACGCAAGTGGCCCTGCCACGGTTGCGGCTTCAGAGATGGGTTGGAGGGGGGAGTGGAACAGACTCTGAAGAGTTTGTCAGTCCTGTTTGTCTGGAAACTGGAATGTTCTTCTGGACAAGCGTAGCAAAGCATTTCCTTCATTACATACTGGGCCCCTATGGTAGTGGACACTTTGCTTGGCACTGGGCATGCAGATCCAGGGAACGTCAGCTCCTGCCCACTGGATGACTCATAGCCTCCAGTGAGAATAAGCTGGAGAGAAAGAGTCTGTCAGAGAGCTATTGCTCGTTCCGTCAGTGTTTATTTACCTAGTTGGTTTTTGGTTTGGAATTTTGTCCTCTGAGAAGGTTCTTCTCAACACACAATGGTGGCAAACACCTTTAATCCAAAAGCTACAGAGAAACCCTGTCTCAAAAACAAAACAACAACAAAAAAAAAATTCTCCCCATAGCCCAGGCTGGCCTGGAATGACTACATAGGCCAGGCTGACCTCAAACTTGTGGCAGCCATTGGCTTCGATCCTGTGAGCTTGTGTTCCTGGGTGAACCGCCACGCCCAGCTCTTTTTAAAAATATGTATTTATTATGTATACAGTATTCTGTCTGCATGTATATCTGCAGGCCAGAAGAGGGCGCCAGATCTCATTACAGGTGGTGGTAAGTAACTATGTGGTTGCTGGGAATTGAACTCAGAACCTCTGGAAGAGCAGTCAGTGCTCTTAACCGCTGAGCCATCTCTCCAGCCCCCACACTTATTTTTCTTACATGTGTATGGGTGTTTTGCCTGTTTATGGGTCTGTGTACTATGTGTGTGCCTTGGTGCCCATAGAGGCCAGAAGAAGGCATCAGATCCACTGGAACGGGAGCTACAGATGGTTGTGAGCTGCCATGTGGGTACTGGGAACCAAACCTGGGTCCTCTGCTAGATTAAGTACCGTTAACTACTGGACTATCTCTCCAGTCCCAAACTCAGCCAGTTTTAGAGACTGAGAACAAGATTTGCATTTGACAGTTGGGAGACCAGGCAGACCCATGGTATAGTTCCAGTTTGAGTTCAAATTAAAGGCAGAGAAGATGGATGACAATCACTCAAGAGGCAAAAGGACTGAAGAGATGGCTCAGTGGTTATGAAAACTGACTGCCCTCCTAGAGAACCCAGTCTGGGTTCCAAGCATCTGCATGGTGGCTCACAACTGAATCCGACGCCCTCTCCTGGCCTCTTCGAGGACTGCATGCATATAGTTCCCAGGCATACATGGCTGAGAGAGGCAAAAAAGCAAGATGATCACTTGAGCTCAAAAGTTCACCCAGGGGCCAGGTGTGGTGGCACAGGCCTTTAATTGCAGTGCTTGGGAGGGAGAGGCAGCCTGTCTACATAGTGTGTCGACCAGGGCTGTAGAGTGAGACCCTGTCTTTGAAGGAATGTAGGGAGGGAGGGAGAAAGGAAGGAAAGAGTTAAGCAGCTTAGCCTGCGGCTCTTTGGGGAGACTGGTTCAGTGCCTGTAGCTCTAGCTCTAGGGAACCTGATATCCTCTTCTGGCGTCCACAGCACCTGCACATACTTGGCACACTAACCCTCATACACATATACACATAACCCCGGAGACAGGGGCAGATGCATCTCTGAGTTCTAGGCCAGCCTGTCTACATAAAGACTTCCAGGACAGCCAGGGCCTATGATATTGAGACCTTGTCTGAAAAGGAAAAAGAAACGTTTTCTGGGTGGTGGTAGCAAACACCTTAATCCCAGAACTCTGGAAGCAGGGACAGGTGGATTTCTGTGAGTTCGAGGCCAGCCTGATCTATAAGAGCTAGTTCCAGGACAGCCAGGGCTACACAAAGAATTTTTTTTTTCTCAGAAAAAGTCAGTCAATCAATCAAACAAATAAAAATCCAGAAAAGCTCAAGCAGCCTGGGTAACATAGCAAGCCCCCACCTCAACACAACAGAAGGCTTTCTTTCTTCTCAGCGCTTCAGTGTTGCAGTCAGAGCTTCAAGGAACTGAGGGAGGGAGGCCTACGCGCTTTAGTTAGAGAGGTCTGCTTTATTTATTCTGCCCACTCAAGTATGCTTTGCTTTCTTTTTTATTTTATTTTTACAATGCTGAGGATTGAATCCAGGGCCTCAGGGCAAGGGTCCTGCTTCTGAGTTAATAGCTCCAGCCTTACCAATTCAAGTATTGATATCATTCTGGGTGCCTTCACAGATACCAAGAAATAATATTTAACCAAGTTTCTAGAGACAGGCATGGTGGTAAATGCTTGTAATCGAAAACCTCGGAGGTGGTACCAGGGGACTCAGGAGTTTAAGGTCAGCTAAGTGGTGAGAATGAAGCCAAGCGGGGCAACATGAGACCTAGTTTCAAATTCTTTCTGCTGTGTTCCCTGTGGTGCTGTCAAGTCGACAGATAAAATAAACTGTCACAGTTGGTTATGAGGGCAAGAAAATAGAAAATGCTGGCGGGATGCAGGCTCCACGCTTGTACTGGCTGATGGTGGAGGTTTTGCTGAGTGGGTATCATTCAACTGAAGATTTGAAAGCAAGGAGAGAAGCTGGGCATGATGTCACACACATTTAATCCCAGCACTTTTTATGCCCAGGTGCGTGGATCTCTGTGAATTGGAGGCCAGCCTGGTCTACAATGTAGCGAGTTCCAGAACAGCCAGGGCTACCTAGAAACCCTGTCTCAGGAAACAGAAAAGAAAGCAGTGAGTGAACAGGCATGCAGATTTGTTCCAGGCAGAAGTAGCAGGTACAAAGGTCCTGAGGCAAGAGAGCCTGCCCGTAGTGTCTCACAGGCAAGGAATCCAGTCCTGTGGGAGTAGAACGAATTGTGGAGAAAGAAGTAGAAAGAAGCCGGGCAGTGGTGGTGCACGCCTTTAATCCCAGGCGGAGGCGGGTGGATCTCTGTGAGTTCAAGGCCAGTCTGGTCTACAGAGCGAGTTCCAGGACACGCTCCAAAGCTACAGAGAAACCCTGTCTCAAAAAACCAAAAAAGGAGGAGAAGAAGAGGAGGAGGAGGAGGAGGAGGAGGAGGAGGAGGAGAGGAGAGGAGAGGAGAGGAGAGAAGAGAAGAGGAGGAGAAGAAATAGTAGGGGGCTGAAGAGATGGCTCAGTGGTTAAGAGCATTGCCTGCTCTTCCAAAGGTCCTGAGCTCAATTCCTGGCAACCACATGGTGGCTCACAACCATCTGTAATGAAGTCTGGTGCCCTCTTCTGGCCTGCAGATATACACACAGACAGAATTTTTTTTTTTTTTTGGTTTTTCGAGACAGGGTTTCTCTGTGGTTTTCAGAATATTGTATACATAATAAATATTTTTTTAAAAAAAGAAGTAGTAGAAAGGAGGTAGAATGGCTCCCCCAAAACGAAGTAAACAGAGGGCTTTACACTCCAAGTGAGAGCCTTGCAGATTCAAGAGTGGGGCAGTGACCCAATTTTGCTTGTGGTTTGTTTGGTCTTTATTGAGACAGATACTTATTATATAGCACCAGCTGGCCTGGAACTCACAGAGATCCACCTACCCCTGCCCCCTGAGGACTGGGATTAAAGGCTGAACGATCCTGTGTGACCTTTGGTTTGTGCTTTAGTAGGATCGCTTTGGCTTCTGTGTGGGAACAGACTATAGTGGGTACTAGGGGTGGAGTCCAGTGATGTATCTCAGTTGGCAGAGTGCCTGCCTAACAAACCTGAGGCCCTGGGGTCAATCCCCAGCCCCACACAAATGGCATGGTGGTTTATGGTACATACCTGTAATCTCAGCACTTGAGAAGTGAAAGAAGGAAAAACAGGAGTTTAAGGTTATCCTCTGCTAAGTAGCTAAGTAATGAGTTTGAAGCCAGCCTGGGCTACCCAGCTCAAACCAAACCAAACCTCTAGAGACCAAGGAGCAGTTCAAGCACCACAGCACTAATCCCAGTGACAGGTGACGACCGTGCACGTGATGAAAAGCAGCGGACTCCAGCTATGATTTGAAGGAAGAGCCGACAGCATTGGCTGAGGGGTGGGTGGAAGAGCTGAAGAATATGGAAGATGCTGTCTTGGCTGAGGTAGTGTAGCGAGGTGGTATGATATGGACAATTCAAGTTCAGAGGAACTCAGTGGACTCAATCCCTGCCCTTAGCTGTGTGGTCTTGAGCCTCTTCTGTGTGAGCTCACGTAGACTGTGTGAATGAAAAGCTCCAAAGTTCTGGCTGTGAACAAAACCTCCTGGAAGGAAGATTTGTCTGCAGAGACAGATTGGATGGTTAGGATTTCAGTACTGTGGAGAGATTGGAATGGTGCAGGCCCAGACCTTATCTTGGGTGAAGTTCTGGGCCTTCTGCAACAGCCGTTCCTTGCCCCCACCCCGTGCCTCTTATTGGAGCCTACATCTTGTGATAATAGATAAAAATCTCTTAGACTCTATTCACTTAGTAGGCAGCTAACTTCAACCAATTCAGAAGCTAAGATAGTGCAGATAGTGTCTTAGAGTTTCTATTGCTGTGAAGAGAAACCATGACCACAGCAACTCTTTTTTTTTCTTTTTTTTAATATTTATTTATTATGTATACAATATTCTGTCTGTGTGTATGTCTGCAGGCCAGAAGAGGGCACCAGACCTCATTACAGATGGTTGTGAGCCACCATGTGGTTGTCGGGAATTGAACTCAGGACCTTTGGAAGAGCAGGCAATGCTCTTAACCACTGAGCCATCTCTCCAGCCCCCACAGCAACTCTTATAAAGAAAACTTTTAATTGGGGTGGCTGCCTTACAGTTTCAGAGGTTCAGTCTGTTATCATCATGCCTGGGAGGACGGCAGTATGCAGGCAGACTTGGTGCTGAGAGTCCTACATCTTGCAGGCAACAGGAAGCTGGCTGAGACACTGGGTGGTATCCTGAGCTGGGGAAAGCTCAAAGCCCACCCCCACAGTGACACACTTCCTCCAACAAGACATACCCACTCCAACAAAGTCACACCTCCTAATAGTGCCGCTCCCTGTGAGATTATGAGGGCCGATTACAATTAAACTCTCACAGATAGTATTGTGTGTCTAAAGAAAGACTTCTCCTTTCCCAGCAACCTCATGGTGGCTGACAACCATCTACAGAGGGATCTGATGCCCTCTTTGTGATGCAAGCATACATGCAAATAGAGCATTCATGCACATAAAACACATAAAAAAGAAATCTTTAAAATACATGATGGCCCATGCCTTTAATCCCAGTACTTGGGAGGCAGAGGCAGGTGGATCTCTGTGAGTTTAAGGCCAGCCTGGTCTACAAGATCTAGTTCCAGGGGGCTGGAGAGATGGCTTAGTGGTTAAGAGTGGTTAAGAGTGGTTAAGAGCATTGCCTGCTCTTCCAAAGGTCCTGAGTTCGATTCCCAGCAACCACATGGTGGCTCACAACCATCTGTAATGAAATCTGGTGGCCTCTTCAGGCATACCTATAGACAGAATGTTGTATACATAATAAATAAATAAATATAAAAAAGAGCTAGTTCCAGGACAGGCTCTAAAGCTACAGAGAAACCCTGTCTTGAAGAGAGAGAGAGGGAGAGGGAGAGAGAGAGAGAGAAAGAGAGAGAGAGAGAGGGAGAGGGAGAGGGCGGGGAGAGATAGAGAGAGGGAGCTGTGTGGGCTTTTTTATTTTGTTTTTTGTTGTTGTTGTTGTTGTTGTTTTTTGCACTGACAGTTATGAGGATTTATTTTTCTTTTGAGATGTGGTTTATGTTGCCCAAGTTTGCCTCAAAGGATTTGCCCACCTCAGTCCCTGTCTTCTGAAACTCAGGTGTGGACTTCTGTGTTAGTTTATGAAGATTTAATGAGGAGATTACATAAAAACCCAAGTTCCACAGCTGGCACAAACTAGATCTTTCTAAGCCTGCCTGCCTTCTCGACTTCCCCTTTGAGAGGAAGCTGAAGAAGCTTCTGAGAGGAGCTGCATCCATAAGGAAATGGCAGAGGAGTGGGGCTTTGTTAGGCAGGGAAGAGGTGTGAAAGGGATTGTTTTTCTTCCAGGCAGGGGAGATGAAACCAGTGGGTAGGCAAAGGGCCTTGTGGAAGATCTTCATCTAGAGGGGCTGTGTGAGGAGATGGAGTTCCTGGGTGTGAAGAGAAGTCTGACACTCAGTCATGTGCAAACCAAGGGCCCCAATGGGGATGCCTGAAGGTTGGGTAGCCAAGCTCTTGCTGCCTCCCCAGCTCTGCTTTGGACTGGGCCTGGCCAGGAAGACCTTCAAAGCCCTCCGAGTTACAGGATGAAGCTAGTTAGTTGTAACGGTAGCATTCAAGATTCTTGTGCTGACGAGCTGTAGAGGTATTCACTGTGTAGAATCACGACAAATATCTGGCTTGATTCCAGACTGGGTGGACCCCCCCCCACACACACACACCAGCCATACCCATACTAGTTGCAAACATGCAGCCCCCAAGGCAGAAGCTCTGAAAAGTACCTTGTGTTCTGGTCTGAAACACCTCTGACTTCAAACTTCTCACCATCAGCCCTTACTCGCTGCACAAAAGCACGAACCTTCCTTCCTTAGTACCATCGGGTCCCCCACAGAGTAGACGCGACTTTTCTCTAGAGCTGCACACACCAGCCCTGCACCTCAGGGATGTCTGAGGTCAGACTACCATGTTTTTGTGGGTTTTTTTTTTTTTTGGTTTTTCGAGACGGTTTCTCCATAGCTTTTGGTTTCTGTCCTGGAACTAGCTCTTGTAGTCCAGGCTGGCCTCGAACTCACAGAGATCCGCCTGCCTCTGCCTCCCAAGTGCTGGGATTAAAGGCGTGTGCCACCACCGCCCGGCTTGTTTTTGTTTTTTTAAAGACTTTTATTTATTTATTATGTATACAACATTCTGCCTCCATGTATGCCTGAATGCCAGAAGAGGGCGCCAGATCTCATTACAGATGGTTGAGATTACAGATGGTTGAGACAGTTGTGAGCTACCCTGTGGTTGCTGGGAATTGAACTCAGGACCTCTGGAAGAGCAGCCAGGGTTCTTAACCACTGAGCCGTCTCTCTAGCCCCCAACTACCCCGTTTTTTAACCTGCCTCATCCCTGTTTGTTATATAAACTCAGACGTGTCTCTTGACCTTCCTAGGCCTTCTTTTCTACCCCTGCAAAGAAGAATGAAAAAGATCCCTCCTTCACAGGCTCACTGCTAAACTCCAGTGGTATTATCTGAGACTGGGATTTAGGGACTTTGTGGGGTGTGGTATGGGCACCTGTAATCTCAGTACCTCAGAGGCAGAGGCAGGAAAACCACCGCAGATTTGAGGCCAGTCTGGTCTACGTAGTGAGAGTGTCTCAGAACCCAAGCTGGGACTGCAAGAAAGCGTCACAGGTGTAGACACTGAATCAAGAAAGCTTGGTGGCCTGAGTTGGAGCCTCAGAATTCACATAAAGGGGAAGGAGAGAACTGACTCTATGCCTTCTGACGTCCATACATGTGTTGTGGCATGCGTTCCCACATACATCATGCATACATATGCAGGCACGTACAATTATATATATGCTTTTCAAGATGGGGCTTCTCTGTGTAGACCAGACTGGCCTCAAACTCACAGAGATCTGCCTGCTCTTCCTCCCGAATGCTGGGATTAAAGGTGTGCACCACCACTGCCCAGCACAACAAATAATATTTTTAAAAATCCATCCAAACAGCAACAAAAATGTGTGTGTTTACCTTGTTTTTCCACTCCCTCTTTGAATGAAAAAAAAAAGAAATAAAAAGGAGCGGACAGGACTGATCCTGGTTATGGTGTTGGAGAAAGTTTATCATAGGTAAAAGGGGAACAGAGCCAGAGGCAGAGACGTCTGGGAGAGTCCAGAGTGAACATGACCCCCCAGTTGAGCCACGTGAGGAGGAGAGGTAGGGGAGAGATGAGAGGAGAGGAGCCACCGACCAAGAGGGGTAACCTGGGCCAAGAGACCGGCCAAGAGAGTAGTCCAAAGAAGCAGGTAACCAAAATGGCTGGAATATATAGGGAAGGGCAACTGGGGGAAGGGTAGCCTAGCCCCTGGGCTGGAGAAGTTTAGGGTAATGGGCAGCATACACTAGCCATACCCTGTAACAGCTAGGGACTGAGGGATGATGGGAGACCCTGGCAGCCAGATCCACCTCGATATGTCAAATAGGCACCTTAGCTCTTTGTCCTGGGTTTGAGACCTAACACACTCCATAGCTAGTCCATAATTACCATGATGCGACTCAGTGTAAAACTGATCAAACTGAAGGAAGGGGCAGAAAGTGTAACCAAGCTCGAAGTTTTCTCCTGATGAATAAATACTTTGATAGAATCTTTAAAATAACAATAATCTGCCGGGCAGTAGTAGTGCACGCCTTTAATCCCAGCACTCGGGAGGCAGAGGCAGGCGGATCTTTGTGAGTTCGAGGCCAGCCTGGTCCACAAGAGCTAGTTCTAGAACAGGCTCCAAAGCTACAGAGAAACCTTGTCTCGAAAAATAAATAAATAAATAAATACAATAATCATATAATATCCCAAGTCATTTTGGTTATTATCCCTGCTTTATACCAATACTTAGAGTATTTTTATTGAGCAATCAGATTGGAGAATAGATTTGCATGCCGTAATGGGCCAAACACATTCTTGTTGGACAGGATCAGCTAACAGCACTCAATATAATGCACTGTCTGTTAGGGAAATGGTCTAGTTGATTTTATCATCACAGCAAACCCTGTGCAGTTAGTGCAGCTGTTACCCCCTTTTGTGGATGGGAAAGCTGAGAGTCAGTAGGATGAATACTGACGGAGGCTTTGAACACAGGCAGGCTCGTTGTAGAGGCCGTATACCTGACTTACTCCTCTGGTTTGCTCAGTCTGCTTTCTTATAGAACCCAGGACCACCGGTGCAGGAGTGGATCACCCATCATGGGCCGGCCCTCCCTCCCACATCCATCGCTAATTAAGAAGATAGCAGCTGGGCAGTGGTGGCACAAACCTTTAATCCCAGCACTCGGGAGGCAGATGCAGGCGGAACTCAGTTCCAGGCCAGCCAGGGCTACACAGAAAAACCCTGTCTTTAGATACCAAAAAAAATATAGTTCCAGGGCAGGCTCCAAAGCTACAGAGAAACCCTGTCTCGAAAAAACCAAAAAAAAAAAAAACAACAACAACAACAAAAATATATGTATAGCCTACAGGTTTGCTTACAGCTTGACCTTAAGGAGACATTTCTCATCAGAGGTTCCCTCTGTAGAGGACTCTAGCTTGGGTCAAGCTGACCTCAGGCTAGCCAGTACATCCACTTAGCTGTTTATTTTTGAGTCAAAGGCTTGTCATGTAGCGCTGGCCAGTCTCACATTCCTGAGTACTGGGCTTGGAAGAATTTGCTCTACATGCAGGGAACAAAAACAAAAACCAAAAAAAAAAGGAAGGCAGCCAGCTGCAGGGGTTCACCCCTATAGTCCCAGCTATCCTGGTGAACCTCTGAAAACAAACACAACATCCACGTGGTAGCTTACCAAACAAATCAAATGTAGTAAATGTTTTTTTTTGTTGTTGTTTTTGTTTTTCGAGACAGGGTTTCTCTGTGGTTTTGGAGCCTATCCTGGAACTAGCTCTTGTAGACCAGGCTGGTCTCGAACTCACAGAGATCCGCCTGCCTCTGCCTACCGAGTGCTGGGATTAAAGGCGTGCGCCACCACCGCCCGGTAAATGTAGTAAATGTTAATGAGCAAATGGAGCTTGTGTTTCCCTAGGTGATTTGGATTTAACACTCTGACCTTTTTTTTTAAAGATTTATTTATTTATTATGTATACAACATTCCTGCAATGTATGTTTGTATGCCAGAAGAGAGCACCAGATCTCATTATAGATGGTTGTGAGCCACCATGTCGTTGCTGGGAATTGAACTCAGGACCTCTGGAAGAGCAATCAGTGCTCTTAACCTCTGAGCCATCTCTCCAGCCCCCTTTTTGGATTTTTTCGAGACAGGGTTTCTCTGTAGTTTTTTGTGCCTGTCCTGGAACTAACTCTTGTAGACCCGGCTGGCCTCAAACTCACAGAGATCTGCCTGCCTCTGCCTCCGGAGTGCTGGGATTAAAGGCGTGTGCCACCACCGCCCAGCTTCCTTTTTGGTATTTTTGAGAATCGTCCTCCCCCCCCCCCCACGCCAGTGTATAGTGCTGTTAATGTAAAACCACAACTCTTAACCTCAAAGAGGATAAGAGACAATTTATTCTGGAGCCAAATATGAGAGACTACGGCCCAGGAATGGAGATTCAGGTTTCCTCAAATACCATGTTCAAAGGTGATAACAGTTCCATTAAGTTTTTTTGTTTGTTTGGCTCCTTGGCTGTTTTCTGGAGACAGGGTTTCTCTGTGCAGTCCTGGAACTTGCTCTGTAGACCAGGTTGGCCTTGAACTCACAGAGATCCGCCTGCCTCTGCCTCCCGAGTGCTGGGATTAAAGGCGTGCGCCATCACCACCTGACTTGAGGCCCTATCTTTAAATAATAAAAAAAGAAACAGCAAGTGTTGAGTGAAATTTCCCTGGAGATGTTAACAAATATCTTTTCACTTCAGACAGGGCACGGAGCAAAGACAGATCAATGTAAAGATTCCCCCAGAGTAGAGCGTGCTGAGCCAGTGGATTTTGTTCAAGAGTACACCCAGGTAGATTACTTACAGGAAGGAGCCTCGGTGACCAGAAAACATGTGCATCACCTCTAAGTCCTACTCCATCATGAAGGATGGATGAGCTTATGGAGCCTAAAATCCTCCCTTTAGTTAACTCTCCACCTCAAGCATTTCCCATGATCACTTGCAGCTGGAGGATTGGCTGAACAAACCGGTTTTGCCTTTGCCCCTTCCCTCTCCTTAGGAGTCAATAGCTCCATTATTTTACTGTAAAGACTAGTTGTATATAGTTTCTTTCAATTATTTGCCACAGCAACTATGCCATGCACTGTAATCTCTGTTCCCAAATGATGGGATGATCATGTTAGGCCAGGAGTAAGACATTGCAAACGGGATTGCCGTGGGGCACTGACTGCAGTCCCGTCTACCCTGAAGGCCAAAGTGTGAGGATTTTGGCCTGAGACTGGACTGCCTCCAAAAGGAAATGGCAGAGGCCCGTGTGGCTGGAATAGACTCGGGGGTGGGGTGGGGTGGGTAGATGAGGTCCGAGGGCACATTTGTAAGGGCCTTGCAGGTCCTCGTGATATATGACTGTGGCTTTGGTCTGTGAGAGCAGTGGGGGCCACAGGCAACCTCTCAAACACCAGGGCTTATACTTTTAAACAGCATTCCTCTGGCTGCTGGGTTGAGATGGCAGGGATAGAAACTAGGGTACAGCTACGGGTTAGTGTCATAGAATGTAATTATCCCACAATGTATGCATATTTAACAAACCATTTTATATCATATGTTGTCATCTTAAAAGGCTAGCGGTGGTATTTCTGGGGGTTTTTCCTTTTCCTCTGGGGGTTTTTAATCCCAGCACTAGGCAGGCAGAGACAAGTGGATTTCTGTGCATTTTAGGCCAGCCTAGTTCCAGGACAGCCAGGGCTGTTACAGAGAAATCCTGTCTCAGAAACCAGCTAGTCTATAACTTTTATTTAGAAAAAAAGCAGACACCATGCTAAACATTTTTCTTAATAAATCTACTAGGAAATATGTAGCAAAGAGCCTCTTCCATGCATGCCTCCCTCCTCACCCTCAACACCATCAGCACATGGCTCGCTTTTATTCCCACACCCATTCCTAACCCATTAGGTTATTTAATAGAACACTGCTTCCAGTAGACGTTCAGCTGCTCCTCAGTGCTGACAGGAGTGCAAAGCCCATCCTGCCGCTGGTGCAGGGACATAAACCACAGTGGGATAAACTTGTTTATTTTGGTCTGTCTCATCTCAGGGCCATTTGTCTGCTTCACTGCTGACATGAGTGCTTGAAGATTTTAGAAACCCAAACCATCAGGCCTCCAGACACTAACAGAAACCTAGACAATGCTCTTGGGAGAGACTGATAGTATAGTCTCTAATGCCAGGAGATTTTCACCCTACACATGGCTCGCCTGACAACTGCACTTGGGACTAAGGCCAGCACAAATCTTTCCTGAAAAGGCAAAGAGGGCTGGATATAGTAGCTCAACCTGTAATAGGCTCGAAAAGCAGCAGGTCTCCTAGAGACGATTTCATTCACTGCTGTTTGGTCGACAGGCTCTTATTTTTGAAGGGCAGGAGGATCACTGCAAGTTCCATGCCAGTTCATTCAGTCCCCTTCAAACTCAGTGATACATTATTTATATGCATCACAGACAGCTGCATAAGTCTGACTCACTCAGCCAAATCCCCAGCTCACCCAGGGCTTAACATACCTAGATCAGTCCCAGAAATTCATCATTATTTATGCTATAAAAAACCAAATTATTTTGAAAAAGACAACATAGCCAGGCGCAGGCAGTGCAAGCCTTTAATCCCAGCACTCGGGAAGTAGGGACAGGTGGATCTCTTCAAGGCCAGCCTGGTCTGTAAAGTGTTAAAGATACAGAGAAACCCAAACCTTATCTTAAAAAACAAAATAAGGTAACACAAAACCACAAATAGTTTTCATCTTGCTGTTTAATCTAGCACGTTGCCTAGAAAGGCTTGTTAGCAAGAGTACAAATACGTCTCCAGCATGTCTCTTAGAGACCGGTTCACCCACTGCTCTGTTTGGCCGCTAGCCTCTTGTCTCTCTCTTCAGCAATTGTGAGGCGGATTCCTTTTCCTGGGGAAGAGAAATCCATGGTTTGTTGCCCTAGAAAGAATTAAAACAACTCCATTAGCAAGATAGCATAGTACACAATTGGCTGTTGGGCACATGGTCCTGAGACTCAGATACTAGCTTATCATCAATTCCTGTTGCTGCTGTCATTTTGTTCAGTCACTGCCCACACCTAGAGATGACAATGCCCTTCATACTTAATACCCAAGTTTACTGTGTAGTTGGCATAATTAAGGAACACAATTAAGGAGGGTCATTTATTTCTAAGAAAAACACCCACAAACCACTTAAGGAAGATTGCTTCAATAGCAATAGGGCTCCTTGCCTCTAAGACACCAAAGATGCCCAGAACTGCCTATACCTCTATGTATCCAGGCTGGTGGGAAGGGAAACCCAGACTTACCTTGCCAATAACAAAAATGTTGGAAAGCCGGGTGGCAAAGCTGTTGCCATTGGCATCTTTCACATGGACCACATCAAAAGAGCCGGGATGTCTCTCTCTGTTGGTGATCACACCAATTCTTCCCAAGTTAGCACCCCCAGTCACCATACACAGGTTACCTAGGCAAAAGAAACAATCTGCTTCAAGCAAAACTGCCCTAATCACCAAAGCAACAAACAGCCTAGGAGTGTTGAGCTCCCACAAGGTCCTGGGCTCAACCACCAGCACTGCAAACTCCTCCCCCAAAGAAAAGCCAAGCCAGCTTAGCCCTTCTGCCAGTAGAAGTTCTACATATCTGTAGCCTTAAGATTTGTCCCAACCCCCAAAGGCAATCTAACTGCTTGAGGAACGTCTCAGGTCTCTCTTGCCTGCCTGACTTCTAGCCCCAAAATACAGTTGTTGCGATTGACACACTCCAGGGATCAGCTAGCACTACTAAGGTGCTTACATCACCATTAGTCTGAAAATGAGTGCCTATATTGTGTTCTGGCAACTGAAGTTGTCCGGCCTGGTCTTCAACTTGCAGCCTATCTGCCTTCATCTTGATTAGCTGGTAACAGTTTTGCACACTAATAAGACCATTGTAGAAGCAGGAAGTCTATCGGATCTCTCTCACTCACCAAGACTATTCTAAGTATACAGGTCAGCTCAGAAAACCTAATCCCCTGATCCACAAAGCTTACCACCAAAACTTACACCTGGGAAAAAAAACACCCCAGAAAACCAACAAAAATTACTTACAAGTCACCAAGGGGAAAGAGGATGCTTACCAGTGTCAAACTTGATGAAGTCGGTTATCTTGCCCGTATCCAAATCAATCTGAATGGTGTCATTCACCTTGATGAGGGGATCAGGGTAGCGAATAGTGCGAGCATCATGGGTCACCAGATGTGGGATTCCTTTTGTGCCCACAAAGATCTTTCTCACTTTGCACAACTTGTACTGAAAGTATAAAACGGGTAAGCACATTTAGTCCAGCTCATACACACCTTATTAGTTGTTTCTAGGTCCCAAGTTACCGACTTCAAAAATCCCAGTGGCATTTTCTGCATTCTGCTGCATGAACCACACTCTATTAACGTTAGCAGTTTGTCTAAACAATTATTCCATCAGGAATTTCAATGTGGCATACTATAATATGTTTAAAGATATCAAATCACTGGCAGCCACAGGACATGCCCCCAATCCACTGATAACAGGGCAGCACAGAAAGAAGCCATGCCATCAATTAAACAAACTTTCATTAATTTATTAATTAATCAAGTCCTAAACTTCTGTTAAAAAAATCTACAACGGAATTAAGCAAAGACAGTAATTAAAAAAAAAAAAACCCCGGGCTGGAGAGATGGCTCAGAGGTTAAGAGCACTGACTGCTCTTCCGGAGGTCCTGAGTTCAATTCCCAGCAACCACATGGTGGCTCACAAACATCTGTACTGAGATCTGGCGCCCTCCTCTGGCGTGCGGGCATACATCGAGGCAGAATGTTGTATACATAATAAATAAAAAAATCTTTAAAAAAAAAAAAAACCCAAACTAGTCTTAAAGACCGTCAGTCTTGCCGGGCAGTGCACGCTTTTAATCGCAGTGGGCAGGTGGATCTCTGTGAGTTCGAGGCCAGCCTGGTCTACAAGAGCTAATTCCAGGACAGGCTCCAATGCTGGAGAAACCCTATCTTGGAAAACAACAACAAAAAACCAAACAGTTTCTGTTTTTTTATCAAAACTAATTTCTAGAAATCATTCTCCTTGCTTTTAAAAAACCGCAAAAATAAGCTTCAAGACAGCCAACAGACCTTACATAGAGACTAAGATAAGGCTGGGGCAGAGCATGTGCTCATCACGTGAGAAACCGGGCTCAGTACTCAGCGCCAATACAAGTCAGAGCAAAACCTCACCAGACTGCTAACTCATTTCTAGGTGCACACTTTGATCTCCCTCATCCCCATGATCCGGCAGCACAGGCTCCAACTCGATCCATACCCACCTTGGCCTCCTCAGGTGTAATACGATGAACGGCAAAGCGACCCTTGGTGTCATAGATCAGACGGAAGTTCTCTCCAGTCTTGTCAATGCTGATGACATCTGATATCAAAGAATAAAGTTACCATAGTGACCCTCATTATCCCAAGATGACGAACTGGGGGAGAGGAGTCCCGCTTTTATGACTCCACAAAATTTCTGAAAGTAAATGGGAACTTGGTTTTTAGAAGTTTACTCACAAGTCCGTATATTCCCCACAACCGTAAAAATACTAGTCCTTTCTTATAAGTCAAGGGCTTGTGGCCACCAGGTGCCTTTCCTGAACACTCACTCACCCATAAACCCAGCAGGGTAGGTTATATCGGTCCTGACTTTGCCATCAATCTTAATGAAGCGCTGCATGCAGATCTTCTTCACTTCATCGCCAGTCAGGGCATACTTAAGCCTGTTCCTCAGGAAAATGATCAGAGGCAGACATTCCCTCAGCTTGTGAGGGCCAGTGGACGGACGAGGCGCCTGCAAAAAATTTTAAAACTTTACTTTAGGAAAACCATTTATAGGATCCAATCACACCTATCACCCAGTTTGGAACTCTGCGAAAACAAACAAGACTAAGTTCCAAGCTTTGGAAACTGCACCAAAATCTGGGTTATTCACACGGGGGTGGTGTTTAGAAACTTAAAAAAAAAATTTCAGCCTTAAAATTGCACAGCATTTTCTCCTTCCAAGGATGAGGTCTGCCTACTTTGAGACCTGATTCTATGTATCCATGTAAGTGTACTATGTAACACGTGGAGCAATTGAAACAAATATACCAAATCGAGGTAAGATACAGGTCTTTAAGAGTAGAGAGTTAAAGATCCTCTACACTCAGCTTCATGAATAAAAACGCTTGCTAAAGGTATACTTTAAGACACTCACACCACGACAATACTTACAAACACGCCGGTTAGTTTATCCAGCATCCAATGCTTTGGAGCTGCTACACGCTTCAGATGTTTCTTGGGACCACGAGCCTGAAGGAAGTTTTAAACGAAACATTGTTAAATTGTTTCAGGTCTTTCAACCGCAGCTTAAAAAGACTACTTTCTAAGTCCGTTAATTGAACTGACTTTCATTTACTCCACCATACTGCTTAAGTGTGCCTGCTCACAAAACTTTTATTCTTTCTACGGCACCACGCTTGGTAACTGTCCGGCGACTGAATCCAAGACGCGCAGGCAGACAGCAACAGAAAATGGCCTGGGACGTTATCTCAACTGTCAATCAGAAAGTGCAGTAGTAGCACACAGACAGATGGACATAAAGGTTTCAGGTTCAGAAATCAATCTAACCTCGGCATTACCACGTGTACTGCTCCTTTGTATACTAAAGGACTGGTACTAACTTCCACATTCAAAAGCGGAAGGAAGCCTTTTTTTTAATGCTTCGTACAGAAGTTTACCCGCTATAATGTAAAGTTAAGTCCGTGACAAAGACAAACGGGACAAGCCAAGAGCCCTTTCTCCAAGCAGACGCGGCGCCCACCTGCCCCAGGCTTGCAGTCTGCACTCCCGGCCCCTCGCAGCTCCTGCCTAGAAGAAACGCTTCTCATGAGGCTAGGGGAGGTGTAATCGAGCCAAAGGCCTCGCTCTCTGCGACAGACTTCCCACCCTAGCCCAGGCCAGTTATGGCCCTCGCCACAGAGCTCATCTCTGCCAGCCAGCGGCAGTGCTGCCTTTGCCTCCATCCTGCAGTCGGCCGCACGAGCCCTGATAACCCCGGGTATTCCCGATCAGGGAGGATGGAAGCCGATGCAACCCAAGAGCTCGCTCTACCCCTGTCTTACCATGGCTGCGCTGGGAACGGAAAGAGACTCGCCTTCTTCCGGTGAGCGAAGAAATTCGGGTCTGAGACTGCGCGCGCCGGAGCCTGGGATGCTCCGCCCAGTCTCTGCCTTTCCCACTGGGCGGGGACTCTCTCTTGCCATCTGCTGGCGGGAGGTCAGAGGTCCCAAGCTGGGAAACCGAGGCTGAGAAACTGATCTTCAACCCCCAACACACACACTTGTTCTCCTCAATGTGCTGAGTGCCTTTCCAGGCTGAGTGGTGAATGCTGGGCATGCCCAGACCAACCGCACCAGACACCTGCCTGCAAGGAGAATGCTCGTACAGATGGTTGGGGGATGAAAAGATACATTTTAATACTTGATACTTTTCTTATACATTTTATACATTGTCTTCCAGAGTTCCTGAGCCAGTCAGCTTCATACTAAGAGACTTTTCTCTTTTGCTTTTGTGCAGATTGCTGGAGCAAACAGACTATCCAGGGTGAGAGGGTAGGAGATCTGCTTGAACCTGGCACCCTGCCCAGTCATTCCTGTATAAGTCATTTGGCACTTGTCATACTGTAAGGGAAGAGAGGGAACATTAGAGAGTGTCTGGTTATTCTACTTTCCTACTTTGAAGCTGTCCTTCATTCTCCATTTCCTGCTCTGAAGGAAGAGATCCCTCCCTCTCAATTGTATGTGGCCTCCCCTGGGTGAATTCTGTCCATCCTAAACCCCAAAGATCCAATCCCTTCAAACTATTATGAAGGGGTTTTCCTCCCTCCCCTCCTCTCGTCGTCCTGTTTCTCATATATGTGTGTATAATTATATAATCATATATGTATATATATATATGATTGATTGGCACTAATGGCTGCTGGGGAGGATTCATGTTTTCATATATACATATGTGGATAAAATATGCATATATTATACATATATATTTCTTTTATTTTTTCTTTTTTATACTTTATTTTTTATTTATTTATTTATTTATTAAAGATTTCTGTCTCTTCCCCACCACTGCCTCCCATTTCCCTCCCCCTCCCCCAATCAAGTCCCCCTCCCTCGTCAGCTCAAAGAGCAATCAGGGTTCCCTGCCCTGTGGGAAGTCCAAGGACCACCCACCTCCATCCAGGTCTAGTAAGGTGAGCATCCAAACTGCCTAGGCTCCCACAAAGCCAGTACATGCAGTAGGATCAAAAACCCATTGCCATTGTTCTTGGGTTCTCAGTAGTCCTCATTGTCTGCTATGTTCAGCGAGTCCGGTTTTATCCCATGCTTTTTCAGACCCAGTCCAGCTGGCCTTGGTGAGTTCCCAATAGAACATCCCCATTGTCTCAGTGTGTGGGTGCACCCCTCGCGGTCCTGAGTTCCTTGCTCGTGCTCTCTCTCCTTCTGCTCCTGATTTGGACCTTGAGATTTCTGTCCGGTGCTCCAATGTGGGTCTCTGTCTCCTTTTATCGCCTGACGAAGGTTAATATTTAGGAGGATGCCTATATGTTTTTCTTTGGGTTCTCCTTCTTATTTAGCTTCTCTAGGATCTCTAATTTATAGGCTCAATGTCCTTTATTCATGGCTAGAAACCAAATATGAGTGAGTACATCACATGTTCCTCTTTTTGGGTCTGGCTTACCTCACTCAGGATAGTGTTTTCTATTTCCATCCATTTGTATGCAAAATTCAAGAAGTCCTTGTTTTTTACTGCTGAATAGTACTCTAATATGTATATATTCCATACTTTCTTCATCTATTCTTCCATTGAAGGGCATCTAGGTTGTTTCCAGGTTCTGGCTATTACAAACAATGCTGCTATGAACATAGTAGAGCATATACTTTTGTTGTATGATAAGGCCTCTCTTGGGTATATTCCCAAGAGTGGTATTGCTGGGTCCAGGGGTAGGTTGATCCCGAATTTCCCGAGAAACCGCCACACTGCTTTCCAAAGTGGTTGCACAAGTTTGCATTCCCACCAGCAATGGATGAGTGTACCCCTTTCTCCACAACCTCTCCAGCAAAGGCTATCATTGGTGTTTTTTTATTTTAGCCATTCTCATGGGTGTAAGATGGTATCTTAAAGTTGTCTTGATTTGCATTTCCCTGATCGCTAAGGAAGTTGAGCATGATCTTAAGTGTCTTTTGGCCATTTGAACTTCTTCTGTTGAGAATTCTCTGTTCAGCTCAGTGCCCCATTTTATAATTGGGTTGATTAGCCTTTTACGGTCTAGTTTCTTGAGTTCTTTATATATTTTGGAGATCAGACCTTTGTCAGTTGCGGGGTTGGTGAAGATCTTCTCCCAGTCAGTGGGTTGGCTTTTTGTCTTAGAGACAGTGTCCTTTGCTTTACAGAAGCTTCTCAGTCTCAGGAGGTCCCATAATGTCTGTGCTGCTGGGGTTATACGTAGGAAGTGGTCTCCTGCTTTTTTTTTTTTCGAGACAGGGTTTCTCCATAGCTTTTGGAGCCTGTCCTGGAACTAGCTCTTATAGACCAGGCTGGCCTCGATCTCACAGAGATCTGCCTGTCTCTGCCTCCCGAGTGCTGGGATTAAAGGCGTGCACCACCACTGCCTGGCTTATATTTAATTTTTGAGACAGGATCTTCTAGATAGGCTAGGCTGGCCTCCAACTCAAGATCCTCCTGTCTCATCTTCCCAAGTGCTGGGATTATAGGCATGTACCACTATGGCCAGTCTAAATAATAATAATAATAATAATAATAATTTGCTTTTTTGAGACAGGGTTTCTATGTGTAGCTCTGGCTGTCATAGAACTCACTCTGTAGACCAGGGTGGCCTCAAACTCAGAGATCCGCTTGCCTCTGTCTCCTGAGTGCTGGGGTTAAAGGTGAGTGCCACCACCATTGGGCTTTATCTTTATTTTTAGTTGATATATAGCAATTTAAAAAATTTATGGGGTAGAAAATGACCCGCCTATGCATGCATATAATGTATAATGATCAGTTCAGAGTAATTGCTACATCTTTCGCCTCAGACCTTTGTAACTTCTTTGTATTGGAAGCATGCAGAATCTTCTCTCCTACCTATTTTGAAGCACTCTACCAAATATTTTCAGCCATCACTGCCTCATTGTCCATCCCCTAACCATCATCCTCTTTGCATCCTTTCCAGGCTCTGCTGACCTCTATTCTCTACTTCTTTGTGATGAACTTTTAATGTAATTAATTTTTTTAAAAAAATATTTATTTATTTATTTATTATGTATACAATATTCTGTCTGTGTGTATGTCTGCAGGCCAGAAGAGGGCACCAGACCTCTGTAGTAATAAGGGTGGCGGGGCTGCGTCCCCAGCACCCCGGCTGCCTGCTCGGCTAGCTTATGCCCCGAAATAACTACACACAAACTGTATTCATTTAAACACTGCTTGGCCCATTCTCTTCTATGCTAATTCTCACATATTAATTTAGCCCATTTCTAATCATCTGTGTGTAGCACCCCAAGGTGTGCTTACCGGGGAGATTCTAGCCTAGTCCATCCTGGGTTGGAGCTTCATCCCAGGAGCGGGGCATGGTGTCTCTCTCTGAGGCGTCTGCTCCCGAGAGAGCTGTGGAGTCTGACCTCACTTCCTCTTCCTCCCAGCGTTCTGTTCTGTTTACTCCTCCCACCTATCCTCTAACCAATAAAATGGGTCAGGGCAGTTCCTTTATTAGCCAATGACCTTCCTCCATCAGACCTCATTACAGATGGTTGTGAGCCACCATGTGGTTGCTGGGAATTGAACTCAGGACCTTTGGAAGAGCAGGCAATGCTCTTAACCTCTGAGCCATCTCTCCAGCCCTGTAATTAATTTTTTAAAGTTTATTTATTTTATTTTTTATGTGTATGAGTGTTTGCTGGCATTTAGTCTGTGCACCACTTGTATGCCTGGTGTCCCCAGAGGTCAGAAGAGGACTTTGGATTCCCTGGAAGTAGAGTTATAGATAACTGTGAACTGCCGTGTTTCTGGGAGTTGAACTCAGGTCCTTTACAGGATCAAGTGCTCTTAACAGCCGAGACATGTATCCAGCCCTTTCTTTTATTTAAAAAGAAAGAATACTGTAGTGATTCTCTGACAATTTCATATGTGTATATAATGTATTTTGGTCATAGTCACACACACCCCCATCCCCTTAGACAGGGTCTCTCTGTGTAACAGCCCTGGCTGTCCTGGAACTCACTCTATAGACCAGATTGGCCTCAGAATTCTACCTGCCTCTGCCTCCCCAGTACCGGGCTTAAAGGCCTTCGCCACCACTGCCTGGTCCCATTTCCCTGTCTTAGCCCATTCCTCCCTCTGGAACCCTCCTTCTTCCAACACGCCCCTTTGTACTTTAATGTATTTTGTCTGTTTGTTTATTTGTTTGAGACGGGGTCTCCAGACTTGGCTGGCCCGGAACTCACAGAATCTGTCTACCTCTGCCAGAATTAAAGGCCATGCACCACCACGTTGGCTTCCTTCCTTAGTGAGACCATAGTCTTCCATGGTGAGACCGAATCTCAAAAACAAAACAACTCCTCGAAACCCAAACAAACAAAACACCCGTTGAATTTAAATTTTACTTGTATGGGCATGGAGTTGTTTACTAGATCGTGGGCAACACAACAGTGACTACATCCTCGAAGAAAAACGACTCTTCAGTAGCCATTAACAGCTGATAGCTCTCCAGCTAAGGATGGGGCCTCCTGAGCCCCTCCCCCATTCCGTGGTGGAATGTTAATGACGGGATCTTTCACAGGTCTCGCGCACGAAAGCACTGCTGCTGAACTCCTGAGCACACTGGCCACGTCGTGTCCAGAAGACAGCACTCCTCCCATCCTCTGGCTCTCAAATCCCCTGAAAGAGCCACTTTGGGGGGTGGGGGGTGGGGAGGGGCTGGGTCTTTCAAGACTGCCCGCGGACCCCATGATTCCTCAACTTGAAAACTGCCACAAGCCGCCCAGTACTCTTCACGATACTGCCTAATCCCACTCCTCAGCTTTAGCGATGCCTACAGCTCCACTCTTTGTCTGAGTTGCCTGGCCCCTTGGGTCCTCCTCAGACGGGGTAAATACCTCATTCTCCCTGCTCCTGGAGCCTAACTACAACACTTAGTTCCACAGGCAGGAAGGAGCGATGGGCTTGCCTGCTCTCTGCTAAGCTGAACATCCCCAGGACAGCGTTGTCCTAGCTCAGTCAGGCAGACCCTTTACTACTGGTAGAGAACTTGGCACTTCACCCAGAACTTGGTAAAAAGATGCTGAACGAAGAAACTGAGTCAACAGCCTGCTCATCTCGCCATCCTCTTCCCCCCACTGTGGGCCTGAGCTCCTGACTCAAGAGGTTCCAGTTTACAGATTTCTGTCTCTGTGTTCTCTTTATCCATTAGTAATCTGCAAAGGAACAAAAGAACACTATTTTCTTAGCGCTTCCCCACGAGACAGTGTCAAGAAGGAGGGAAAGGAGTCCTTATTTAAAACCAAGGCAACTTTTATAGGAAAATCTGTTCTGACTACTGGAAAGAAGCAATGAAATGGGCATGGTGCCACACCCTTGTGATATCAGCACTCCGCAGGCAGGATTGTGAATTTGAGGCCAGCCTGGGCTCTATGGTGAAAGCCTGTGGCAAGAAACAAACAAACAGGGCCGGGCGGTGGTGGTGGTGGTGCACGCCTCGGGAGGCAGAGGCAGGCGGCTCTCTGTGAGTTCGAGGCCAGCCTGGTCTAGAAGAGCTAGTTCCAGGATAGGCACCAAAAATCTACGGAGAAACCCCTATCCAAACTAATCAAACGGCAGAGAGAGAATTTGCAAATTAATAAGATCAGAAATGAAAAGGGGGACATAACCACAGACACAGAGGAAATTCAGAGAATCATTAGATCTTACTACAAAAGCCTATATGCCACAAAACTGGAAAATGTAAAGGAAATAGATACTTTTTTAGATAAATATCATATACCAAAGTTAAATCAGGACCAGGTGAACAATCTAAATAGACCTGTTAGTCGTGAAGAATTAGAAGAGGTTATCAAAAACCTCCCTACCAAAAAAAGCCCAGGACCAGATGGTTTCAATGCGGAATTCTACCAGAACTTCCAAGAAGAGCTAATACCCATACTCCTTAATGTATTTCACAATATAGAAACAGAAGAGTCATTGCCAAATTCCTTTTATGAAGCTACAGTTACCCTGATACGAAAACCGCACAAAGACTCAACCAAGAAAGAGAATTATAGACCAATCTCACTCATGAACATCGATGCAAAAATCCTCAACAAAATACTGGCAAACCGAATCCAAGAACACATTAGAAAAATATCCATTATGATCAAGTAGGCTTCATCCCAGGGATGCAGGGCTGGTTCAACATACAAAAATCTATCAATGTAATCCATCATATAAATAAACTCAAAGAAAAAAAACATATGATCATCTCATTAGATGCTGAAAAAGCATTTGACAAAATTCAACATCCCTTTATGATTAAAGTATTGGAGAGATTAGGGATACAAGGGTCATACCTAAATATAATAAAAGCTATATACAGCAAGCCGACAGCTAACATCAAATTAAATGGAGAGAAACTCAAAGCCATCCCATTAAACTCAGGAACACGACAAGGCTGTCCACTCTCGCCATACCTCTTCAATATAGTGCTTGAAGTTCTAGCAATAGCAATAAGACAACATAAGGGGGGGGGCTGGAGAGATGGCTCAGCGGTTAAGAGCATTGCCTGCTCTTCCAAAGGTCCTGAGTTCAATTCCTAGCAACCACATGGTGGCTGACAACCATCTGTAATGAGGTCTGGACAGAATATTGTATGCATAATAAATAAATAAATATTTAAAAAAAAGACAACATAAGGGGATCAAGGGGATTCGAATTAGAAAGGAAGAAGTGAAACTTTCGTTATTTGCAGATGATATGATAGTGTACATAAGCGACCCCCAAAACTCCACCAAAGAACTTTTACAGCTGATAAACAGCTTTAGTAATGTGGCAGGATACAAGATCAACTCCAAAAAATCAGTCGCCCTCTTATACACAAAGGATATGGAAGCAGAGAGGGAAATCAGAGAAGCTTCACCTTTCACGATAGCCACAAACAACATAAAATATCTTGGGGTAACTCTAACCAAGGAAGTGAAAGATCCATTTGACAAGAACTTTAAGGCATTGAAGAAAGAAACTGAGGAGTATACCAGAAAATGGAAGGACCTCCCTTGCTCTTGGATTGGGAGGATCAACAAAGTAAAAATGGCAATTCTACCAAAGGCAATTTATAGATTCAATGCAATCCCCATCAAGGTCCCATCAATATTCTTCACAGATCTTGAGAGGACAATAATCAACTTTATATGGAAAAACAAAAAACCCAGGATAGCCAAAACAGTCCTATACAATAAAGGATTGTCTGGAGGCATTACCATCCCTGACTTCAAACTCTATTACAGAGCTACAGTGATGAAAACAGTGTGGTACTGGCATAAAAACAGAGAAGTTGACCAATGGAATCGTATAGAAGACCCGAATTTTAACCCACAAACCTATGAACACCTCATTTTTGATAAAGGAGCCAAAAGTATAAACGGAAGAAAGAAAGCATCTTCAACAAATGGTGCTGGCATAACTGGATGTCAACCTGTAGAAGAATGAAAATAGACCCATATCTATCACCATGCACAAAACTCAAGTCCAAATGGATTAAAGACCTCACTATCAGTCAGAACACATTGAACCTGATAGAAGAGAAAGTGGGAAGTACCCTACATCAGATGGGCACAGGAGATCGCTTCCTATGTGTAACCCCAACAGCTCAGACATTAAGGGCAACATTGAATAAATGTGACCTACTAAAACTGAGAAGCTTCTGTAAAGCAAAGGACACTGTCACCAAGACAAAAAGGCAACCTACTGACTGGGAGAAGATCTTCACCAACCCCACAACAGACAAAGGTCTGATCTCCAAAATATATAGAGAACTCAGGAAACTAGACTTTAAAATGCTAATTAACCCAATTAAAAAATGGGGCACTTAACTGAACAGAGAATTCTCAGCAGAGGAAGTTCAAATGGCCAAAAGACACTTAAGGTCATGCTCAACCTCCTTAGAGATCAGGGAAATGCAAATGAAAACAACTTTGAGATATCATCTTACACCTGTCAGAATGGCTAAAATAAAAAACTCCAATGATAGCCTTTGCTGGAGAGGCTGTGGAGGAAGGGGTACACTCATCCATTGTTGGTGGGAATGCAATCTTGTGCAACCACTTTGGAAAGCAGTGTGGCGGTTTCTCAGGAAATTCGGGATCAACCTACCCCTGGACCCAGCAATACCACTCTTGGGAATATACCCAAGAGATGCCCTATCATATGACAAAAGCATTTGTTCAACTATGTTCATAGCAGTATTATTTGTAATAGCCAGAACCTGGAAACAACCTAGATGCCCTTCAATGGAAGAATGGATGAAGAAAGTGTGGAATATATACACATTAGAGTACTATGCTGCGGTAAAAAACAACGACTTCTCGAATTTTGCATGCAAATGGATGGAAATAGAAAACACTATCCTGAGTGAGGTAACCCAGACCCAAAAAGATGAATATGGGATGTACTCACTCATAATTGGTTTCTAGCCATAAATAAGGGACACGGAGCCTACAATTGGTGATCCTAAAGAAGCTAAGTACGAAGGTGAACCAAAGGAAAAACATATAGTTATCCTCTTGGCTATGGGAAGTAGACAAAGTTGCCGGGGAGAAAATCGAGATCTTGGGGGGGGGTGGGATGGGGGTAAGGGGAGATGGGGAGAGAAAAGGGAGAAGGGGAGGAAGGGGGAACTTGGGGAAAAAGGAGGATTGGGATAAAGGAAGGTTGGATAGGGGAGCATGGAAGCACAATTCTTAGTTAAGGGAACCACCTTAGGGTTGGCAAGAGACTTGAACTTAGAGTGGCTCCCAGGTGCCCAAGCCGAGGTCCCCAGTTAATTCCTTGGGCAGCTGGGGATAGGGAACCTGAAATGACCCTATCCTATAGCAATACTGACGAATATCTTGCATATCATCATAGAACCTTCATCTGGTGATGGATGGAGATAGAGACAGAGATCCACACTGGAGCACTGGACTGAGCTCCCAAGGTCCTAATGAGGAGCAGAAGGAGGGAGAACATGAGCAAAGAAGTCGGGACCACGAGGGGTGCACCCACCCACTGAGACAGTGGAGCTGATCTATTGGGAGCTCACCAAGGCCAGCTGGACTGTGACTGAAAAAGCATGGGCTAAAACTGGACTCTCTGAACATGGCGAACAATGAGAGCTGATGAGACGCCAAGGACAATGGCACGGGGTTTTGATCCTACGCAATGTGCTGGCTTTGTGGGAGCCTAACCAGTTTGGATATTCACCTTCCTAGATATGGACGGAGGGGGGAGGACCTAGGACTTACCACAGGGCAGGGAACCTTGACTGCTCTTTGGACTGGAGAGGGAGGGGGAAAGTAGTGGGGGGAGGTGGAGAAGGGTGGGAGGAGGGGGAGAAGGGTGGGAGGAGGGGGAGGGAAATGGGAGGCTGGGAGGAGGTGGAAACTTGTTCTTTTTCTCATTTTCTCAATAAAAAAAAAAGAAAAAAAAACCACCAAAAAACCAAACAAACAAAACAACCAGGGGCAATTGACTGAAGATGGGAGGCTAGAAAGAAAATGGAGGGGACAAGATAATGAAGGTTGCATGCATGCTTTCATTCTTGGACTCCCTGCGAAGAGAGTGGTGTAGCTCACAGGATTCAGGGAGGACACTGTGGAGAGTTCCTGAAGTCTCAGCACTTGGGGGGTGGAGATAGGAGGATCAAGAGCATAAAGTTACCCTTGTCTGCTTCAAGGCCCACATGGATTCTCTGAGACCTGACTCAAGATGGCACAGTCCATTAGAGGAGGTGTCAGCGAGAGCCTGGTGTCTTGCCTCCCAAGGTTGTTGGGTTTATTTGTTTTTATTCCACAGCTTGTCAAAGGACTTGAGGGAAGCCAAACAACCTTTTCAATATTTTCTCTTCTCTCTCAGTTTATATTTATACACAAATGACATTAGAACAGTAATAGAGGGAATTTGGAATATGGTAAGTAAATTGCAAATAGCACCTCCCCAAACACCCTAAACACATCATCTGTCTTCATTTGTTCCCTCTTCTGTTCTTTTTTCTGATCAGTTTGTGTACATGCATACTTTTACATAATTTTAGTCCTAGCACTCAGGCCATTTTGTATTCTGCTTTTATTATATTAGGAACACGTTCTGAATCACTACATAATTTCCATAATTATCATTTTAACAGCTGCATCATAGTCCACTAAGTGGTTACCCCATAATTAACAAAAGTTCTCTACCGTTGAACATTTGGTTTCCTTTTCTTTACTTCCTTACTTTTCCTTTATTAGGAATATTGTTATGGTCGACAACGCCTTTCAATAGCTGTTTCCTTCAGTTTGAGCTATTGCCTTAGAATAAGTCCAGGGCTGAAGGAATTGCTCAGAGGTTAAGAAAAATGTACTACTCTTTGAAAATTTGTTTATTTTATGTGTATTTGCGTGGGTTTTATTTTTGAGACAGGGTTTTTCTGTAGCTTTGGAGCCTGTCCTGGAACTAGCTCTTGTAGACCAGGCTGGCCTTGAACTCACAGAGATCCGCCTGCCTCTGCCTCCCAAGTGCTGGGATTAAAGGCGTGCGCCACCACCACCCGGCTCCACATTTTTGTGTTTTGTCTGCATGTATGCCTGTGTACTATTTGAATGCCTCGTGTCCTCAGACACCAGAAGAGGGTATTGGGCCCCCTGGGATTGGAAGATACAGTTTGTAGATTCTGGAAATCTAGCCTGGGTCCTCTTGTAATAGTAACCAGGACCTTAACCACTGAGCCATCTCTCCAGTTCAGTAGGTACTGCTGCATACCAGAGTTCGGGTCCAAGCACCCCTATTGAGTGGCTGACAACCCCCTGAAGCTCCAGCTCCAGGGGGACAGTCCAATGTCTCTACAGTCACACACACTCAAGGGTTTACATATACATACATATAATTAAAAATAATAAATTGAAAAAATCAAGAAACTGACAAATAAGCAAAAAGAAAAAAATTCTTTCAGCAGCTGTTCATTGAATGGCTACGCTGTGTCAAGCTCTATATTATGAACTAGGAATGGCGAGATGGCTAAGACCTAGCTCTTGCTTGCAAAGAGCTCACATTAGAATGGTAGAAACAGGGGAAGAGGAGAACTGCTGGCAAGCTGGCACAAAGGCGGTGGAGCAGCAGGTTGGCTCTTAGATTGGACTTCAGCCTGGAGGTACACAAAGATAGATCCCACGGCTCCTTGAACCATAGCAGCACAGAGAAAGCACAGTCAGCGTTGTCGCAGCTGGTCAAGGAAGGGGTCTATGAGACCTCGGTCTGTGACTATGGGACTAGAGAGGCAGGGCAGATTAAAAAGGCACTGCAGATAGAATAATGATAGGCTCTGACTGGGAAGTGATGGAGGAGGCGGAGAACAGTGAGAGGCAAGGAAGTAATTAGGGTGATTGCCATGTTTCTGGTTTGTTGTATTTACATGAACCAGGAGGTGGAAGAGCAGCATGACTGGGGAGAAGGGCAGGAGGTCTGTGCTGTGTGCTGTGTGTGTGTGCATGGGGACTGAGGGTGGAAGAAAGAACCCCTAGCTGCGAGGTATCTTATACACACAAGCCTGGACTTAGGTGTGTGATGCTGGCCAGAAGCTCGACTCAGAACTGGTACATCCGTATGTGTCCAAGAGAGTGACTGTCAATAGCCAACTATTAAAAAGGGTACTTGAACTGGTCTCTTGGAGCACATTCTCTTTGCTCAGCCTAGATGTAGGGGGGAGGGCCTTGTTCTTGCCTTGAAGCGAAGTGTCAGACTTTGTTGACTCCCCATGGGAAGCCTTACCCTTTCTGAGGTGTGAATGGGGAGTGAGGGAAAGGGTGGGGGGGGGAGGACGGGAGGGAGTGGGAATGGGGATAGCTATGTAAAATGAGAAAAGATTGTACTAAAACAATTCTTAATTCAAAAAGAAAAAGAGACCCACATTGGAGCACCGGACAGAAATCTCAAGGTCCAAATCAGGAGCAGAAGGAGAGAGAGCACGAGCAAGGAACTCAGGACAGCGAGGGGTGCACCCACACACTGAGACAATGGGGATGTTCTATGGGGAACTCACCAAGGCCAGCTGGCCTGGGTCTGAAAAAGCATGGGATAAAACCGGACTCGCTGAACATAGCAGACAATGAGGACTACTGAGAACCCAAGAACAATGGCAATGGGTTTTTGATCCTACTACACATACTGGCTTTGTGGGAGCCTCGGCAGTTTGGATGCTCACCTTACTAGATGGAGGTGGGTGGTCCTTGGACTTCCCACAGGGCAGGGAACCCTGATTGCTCTTTGAGCTGATGAGGGAGGGGGACTTGATTGGGGGAGGAGGAAGGAAATGGGAGGCGGTGGCGGGGAAGAGACAGAAATCTTTAATAAATAAATAAACGGAAAAAAAATAAAAAAGAAAAAGAAAAATGGGAACAGTGAATCTAGGGGTGTGGTTCTGCTAGGGGTTCTTGGCTAGCATGTGCAAGGCCCCGGGTTCTATCTTCAGCACCACAAAACAAGCCAGAATCCAAACCAGGAGTACTATGCTAAAACTTCTGGAATTTCCTCGAGTAGCGTCTGCATTGCTAAGAACGGTTCCCAGGGGATCTTGGCAATTCTACCACACTGGTGCCAGCTCTGTAATTGCTTACTTTAAACTTTCGCTAATGTAATCTGTTTTAATTTGCACTAAAAATCATGCTAGTGATGTTGAATGTTCTGCTAGATCCTTGTTTACTCATTCTGTTTTCTCCTGTGTGGAGTGTCTCTGATCACTTCCCTTTGGGAAACATGGGAGGAGCTTGCTCTATTTTCATGAGTTCTTTATGAAACACAGAAGTAAATCTTTTGTTGTATGTCAGCTTACAAGCTTAGCTCGAATATCTACTAGATAGAGGAATCTATCTTTATTAGTTTTTTTTTTTGAAACAGTCTTACTATTGTAATGCTGGCTGTCCTTGAACTCACAGACAACTGCCTGCTTCTGCCTCCTGGGTTCTGGGGTAAACACCACTTGCAGTTCTATCTTAAACACATACTTAACATCTTTATCAATTTAAGGTTGACAAAGAGTATTTTTGTATTGTATTTTGTGTTGTAAAGTATGTATAACAAAGTTAATAGTTTGTCTATTTTTTAAAAAAATAATTTTAGGGCTGGAGAGATGGCTCAGCGGTTAAGAGCATTGCCTGCTCTTCCAAAGGTCCTGAGTTCAATTCCCAGCAACCACATGGTGGCTCACAACCATCTGTAATGAGGTCTGGTGCCCTCTTCTGGCCTGCAGGCATACACACAGACAGAATACTATATACATAATAAAATAAATAAATAAATAAATAAATAAATAAATATTTAAAAAAAAAAAAAATAATTTTATTATTTATTTGTTTTTATGTGTATGAGTGTTTTGCTGCATAAATGTCTGTGCACCATAGCTTACCTGATGCCCAAGTAGGCCAGAAGAGGGTGTCGGACTCCATTGAACTTGAGTTACAAATAGTTGTGAACTGTCATGTAGGTGCTAGGCATCAGACCCAGGTCTCCTGGGAAAGCAGTGAGTTTTGTTTAACTGAGTAATCTCTTCTCCTCACCAGCCCCTCTTTTTAAAACAAACAAACAAACAAACAAGCAAGCAAACAAACGCCACTGAACCTGTAGCTAGCTGTTTGCGGTGGGCTAGCTAGCTGGCAAGCAGGCCCTGGGGCCGCCTGTCTGGTCTCCGTCTCCTGCTGAAGGGATTACAGATGTGCAGCCGCCACACTCAGCTTTTACACAGGCCCTCAGGCCTATGCAGCAAGCGCTCTCTTACTGAGCCATCTCCCCAGCCCCCCCCCCCCCATTTGTCCATTCTTAATTGTAGCATTCAGTGGCATTAAACCCATTCACAGTTTTGTGCAATCATCACCACTGTCTATTTCCGGAATTCTTTCATCTTCATAAACAGAAAATGTATCCATTAAGTTCCTGTTACCTCTTCTTCCCAGACAAAGAAAAACTCTGCCTACTTCCTTGCTTTCTTTTTTGTATCTTTTATCCTCTGACAACTTGGCGTGTATGCACAATGTATCTTGATCACATCCCCCCCCCCTCCAACTCCTCCCTCCAATTACCTTCCACACCCTTCCACCTTCAAGTCCTTTTCTTTGATTCTCGTGTTTAAAGCCCTGATTGACTGAGTGCCGTCAGTTCTGCCTACTGGAGCAGTGGTTGATCTCCTCGCCTTGCTCTTGTGCGGGCAAACCAGAGTACTGTGAGTTAATGAGGCCCACAGCTGTGTCGTATCCAGAAGCCATGCACTCCCAGCACTTCCCCCCATCCTCTGGCTCTTCCATTCTTTGACTCCTCTTCCGGTGTTGTTCCTTTAACCTCGGATGGGGATTGACAAAGATGCTCCATGTCGAGCTGAGCACTCAGTATTCACTATTCGAAGCACTCTGGCCAGTTAGGAGTTCCTAAATAACTGCAGCCCACTGCAGAAGAAGAGTCTCTGGCTAGGGGTTGAAAGCAGCACTAATGTATGCATGGACATAAATGTTTAGAAGGCAGTTTGAGAACACACTGTGTATCCCTGATTGGTCTGGAACTCACTATATGGACCAGGCTGGCCTCAAATTCGCAAAGATCCGCCTGCCACTGCTTCCTCGGGACTGGGATTAATGACACACACTGCCACATCCATTGCCATTGACTTTTGGCCAAGATTACAGTACCAGAAATGCATTCTTTCCTGGGATGCAGGTCTCAGATCCAATCAGAAAGTGCTTGCTTACCCCAATAACCCTTATGCCTTTGTCGCATCAATGGTAGCATCTTGCCTGGCAGGTTTTTTTTTGTTTTTTTTTTTTTGATTTTTTGAGACAGGGTTTCTCTGTAGCTTTTGGTTCCTGTCCTGGAACTAGCTCTTGTGGACCAGGCTGGTCTCGAACTCACAGAGATCTGCCTGCCTCTGCCTCCCGAGTGCTGGGATTAAAGGCGTGCGCCACCACCACCCAGCTTGCCTGGCAGGTTTGTACGGCAGTATTCAGGATTCATCAGTGGGTAAGACCGTTGATGGCTGCAGTTTCTGGTGCTGTGAAATCTAGCCAACAGGGAGCAAGTTTTCAGGTTAATTCCAGCTTGATTTCTTTTTTTTTTCAATTATTTTTTTCATTTATTTTACATGCTGATTGAAATTCTAAAGGAATATCCCTTAAGACTAAGGGAGTAAACAGCTCAGGGTCCTCAAGTCCCGGAAACTGAGCAGATGCTCTCAGCTTCCTTCCTCCCCAAGGCTGTGTGAGCGATAAGGACTGTTGAGGTGGGCAGATCAGTCAAACTGACTGAAAGAGGTAGAGCAGCTGAGCTGCATAGAAGACACTGTGACCTGCTGAGCTGCCTCTGAATCCTGCAGTGTGTTCCAAGTTCCCACCTTCCTGAACTGTTACCCATGCTGGGGTGACCTTCTGGTAGGGCAACTGCCTTTGAGTCATCTTTGCTCCTGGAAGTAACCCCTCGCCCATGCCCCTGGAATCCCAATAAACTCATTGGTTCACCAAGTGGGACTTTGGTGGTATCCTTAATTTGGCCTATCATTTGTTCCTGTCCTGGCTAGTTTTATGTCTACCTGACACAAGCTAGAGTCATCAGAGAGGAGGGAGCCTCCATTGTGTAAATGCCTCCAAAAGCTCAGACTATAGGCAAGCCTCTAGGGCATTTTCTTAGTGATTGATCGGGGAGGCCTCAGCACATGGTATCATCCGAGGGCTGGTGGTCCTGGGTTCTGTAAGAAAACAGACTGAGCAAGCCAAGGGAGAGCAAGCCAGTAAGCAACCCCCCCTCTGAGACCTCTGCATCAGCTCCTGCTTCTAGATTTCTGCCCTGCTTTAAGCTCCTGTCCTGACTTCCTTGGATGGGGAACTCTGATGTCAAAATGTAAGCAGAATAAATCCTTTCCTCTCCAAGCTGTTTTGGTCGTGGTGTTTCCTCACAGCAACAGACACCCGAACTATGACAGTTCTCTATCAGAGGTGAATAGACAGACATCCCCAGGAATAGTGTCACACAACAAATGGCAATAGCCTATGATGTTTCGGGGGCCCCCCATGACCACTAACTCAGCAGAAGGTATCCTACAACTGGCACTAAGATTTTCACTTAATAGCCCTTGTCTTCTGGGGATGCATTGTCCAGCCATACAGAGTACTTAGATGCAAACTCCTTCTTTAAAAATATATATATGCATACTTAAAATTTTATTTTTATTGAAAATATTTTTTTTCATACAATCTATTTTAATCATGGTTTTCCCTTCCCCATCCCCCCAGATTCTCCCCACCTTTACCCTCCCAGCTCCATGACGTCTTTCTCTCTCTCTCTCTCTGGAAAACAAACAGGCAAACAAACAAACAAAAAAACCCCAAGAATTAAAAAAAACAAAACAAAAAGAAAGCACAAGAAATGCACACACACACCAAACCTATAAAAATATAAAATAAAGAACTATAATATACAAGCAAAAGGCCAGTAAGATAAAAATGTCCAAAGAAAGCAATATGAGACAAGACGTCTATGAAAATACTTTTGAGTTCCTTTTTTGTTGCCCATCACTGCTAAGCATGGACTAACCTTGAAGTGTGTAGCCATAGCACACTGTAATATATACCAAACGAGACCCCATTGGGGAAAACTAATTTTTCCTTTGCAAGCGGGAATCAGTTGCAGAGAGCCTTTTGGCGGAGGATGAGAGCCCATGTCCACTTCCCCTCTCAGCACTGGACCCCGTCTGTCTTGAACGTGTGTAGGCTCTGAGCTTGCTGCACAGATTGTATGAGCACGCTATCTCTGTATCTCTGTGTATTCATATGTACATCGGTCCAGTTGCTTCTGATTTTTTTTTTTTTTTGGTTTTTCGAGACAGGGTTTCTCCGTAGCTTTTGGTTCCTGTCCTGGAACTAGCTCTTGTGGACCAGGCTGGCCTCGAACTCACAGAGATGCTGTGTGATTTAATCTCAGAACTCCCGAGTGCTGGAATTAAAGGCGTGTGCCACCACCGCCTGGCTTCCAGTTGCTTCTGGAAGACATGGTTTCCTTGGAGTCATTGAATCCCTCTGGCTCTTATTATCTTTCCACCCCCTCTTCCACATAGCTCCCCGAATCTTGAGGGGAGTGCTGGTGAAGATATTCCATTTAGAATGGAGTGCTCCAAAGTAGTCTCACGCGTTGTCCAGCTGTGGGTCTCTGTATTTGTTCTCATTTACTGCAAGAGGAAGCTTCTCTGATGATGGCTGAATGAGACATTGCTCTATGAGCACAGCAGACTGTCATTAGGAGTCACTTTATTGCTATGTTCCTTTAGCAGAACAATAGTATTTGCTGTTCCCCTTGACACGTGGCCTATCTAGTCTCAAGTTCTTGGCCACCCAAACAGTGTTAGGTGTTCCATCTCATGGAGAAGGCCTTAAATCCAAGCAGAGTGATGGGTTGCTCCCATTTTGTACCATTCCAGGCACTGGAGTTTCACTTGGTTGTGAAAGATGTTTCCTCTATTATTTAGTGACTCCATTTAAATTTAGTTCATATATGAATGTATTTCAAGAAGCTTCTGAAATAGTAGGTTGGTGTGGGAAGTCCTTCTGTACATGTGTTGCTTTTATTGGTTAATGAATAAAGAAACTGCTTTGAGCCTATAGCAGGGTAGAAAAGAGCTGGGGGAAGGGTGGACAAAACTCAATGCTGGGAGAAAGAAGGCAGAGTTAAGGAGAATCCATGGAGCCCTGTCGGGGACAGATGCTGGATGAAACTTTACCCGGTGTGTCACAGCCATGTGACGATACACAGATTAATAGAAATGGGTTCATTTGAGATATGAGTAAGCCAGAAATATGCTTAAGCTATTGGCCAAACAGTATTGCCAATAATATAGTTTCTGAGTGATTATTTTGTAGTCTGAGCAGACGGGAACAAGCAAGCAGCCTCCTCCTACAACAGTAGGTTTCAATGTGACCCCTCAAACAGCCCTTAGTATTAGATGTCCCTCCCCATATTCTCTCGTTTACCCACCTCCACCTCTTTGCTCCCCTTCTCCACTATTCCTGCCTATCAGAGGCTTAAAGGCTAACATCACATGTAAGAGAATATAGTATATTTGTCCTTTTGGGTCTGGTATACCTTACTCAGGCTAATTTTTTCTAGCTCCATCCATCTATCTCTCTACATAGCTGGCTGTCCTGGAACTCACTATGTAGACCAAGCTGGTCTGGAACTCACAGAGATCTGTCTGACTCTGCCTCCTGAGTGCTGAAATTAAAGGCATGTGCCACCATGCTTGACATGAATCTAATTTTTTTTTTGAGACAGGGCTTCTCCATGTAGCCTTGGTTGTCCTGGAACTCACTCTGCAGACCAGGCTGGCCTCAAACTCAGAGATCACTTGCCTCTGCCTTTTGAGTTCTGGGATTAAAGGCATGTGCCACCACTGCCTGAATTTTTTTTTTTTTTGTTTTTCGAGACAGGGTTTCTCTGTGGTTTTGGATCCTGTCCTGGAACTAGCTCTTGTAGACCAGGCTGGTCTCGAACTCACAGAGATCCGCCTGCCTCTGCCTCCCGAGTGCTGGGATTAAAGGCGTGCGCCACCACCGCCCGGCCTGAATTTTTTTTATTATTTATTTATTATGTATACAATATTCTGTCTGCGTGTATGCCTGCAGGCCAGAAGAGGGCACTAGACCTCATTACAGATGGTCGTGAGCCACCATGTGGTTGCTGGGAATTGAACTCAGGACCTTTGGAAGAGCAGGCAATGCTTTTAACCGCTGAGCCATCTCTCCAGCCCCCGGCCTGAATTTTATTTTTTAACAGCTGAATAATATTTGATTGTGTAAATGTACCAAATTTCTATTATCCACTGATCTGTTGATGGACATCTAGACTGTTTCCAGTTTCTGGCTATTATGAGTAATAGCAATGAATATGGATTAGTGTCTCTGTAGTACAAAGTAGTCCTTTGGGTATATATCCAAGAGCAGTATGGGAGGATCTCAAGGTAGATATATTCCCAGCTGCCTGAGGAATCACCACAATGATTTCCATGGTGACTGTACAAATTTGTACTCCCACCAGCAATAAAGGCATGTTCCCCTTGTTCTACATCCTCACCAGCATGAGCTGTCATTTGCTTTATTGATTTTGGCCGTTCAGTCTCGTTTAAGTAGTTCTGATTTGCATTTCCTTGATGACTAAGGATGATTAAGGATGTTGAACATCTCTTTAAATATTTTTCAGCCATTTGTGAAATGGCTTTTTGTTTCATTTCTCGTCTTTTGAGAACTTTTTGTTTAGCTCTATATCACCCCCCCCCTTTTTTTTTAGTTTTTCAAGATAGTGTTTCTCTGTGTAGCTTTAGAGACTGTTCTGAAACTCACTTGTTAGACTAGCCTGGTCTCAAACTAAAAGAGATCTGCCAGTCTCTGCTTCCTAAGTGCTGGGATTAAAGGCATGTACCATCACTGCCTGACATCCCCCCCCCATTTTTTTTTTTGAGACAGGACGTTTTTGTGTAGCCTTGGCTGTCCTGGAATGTGCTTTGTAAAAGCAAAATTAAAAAATATAAATAAATGATGTTGTTGATGATCTGGTAGACACAGGTGCAGATGTGACAATAATTTCATAAGAATCTTGGCATCTAAATTTGTCTCTTCAGGATATAAATGTTCAGTTTATAGGGATCAGAACTTTAGTCTCAGGTAAAGCAGAGCATGAGATTGATTAAATATATAGGGCCAGAAGGACAGAGAGAAATATTAAAACCATATGTGGCTAGCATGGCAATGAATTTGTGGGGATGTTATTTGTTACAGCAATGGAATACTCAGATTAACATTCCCCCAATCTTAGAAACAAACCATAAATTAATGTATGTTTCTGTGAAAATATTGCAAGATATTTTAAAGAACAGTCACCAACCATTCAGGTTGTTCAAGAACAGACTACAATAGCTGCTGATATTTCAAAGGCACCAGCAGCCCTACCTTTAAAATGGTTGACATTCAAACCTGTATGGGTTAAACAATGGCCTTTAATGACAGAGAAACTGCAGGCTTTAAACAACTGGTACAGGAGCAACTAAATGCTCAGCATATGAAGAATCAACCAGCCCTTGGGACTCTCCTGTATTTGTTGTTGTTGTTGTTGTTATTATTATTATTATTATTATTATTATTATTGGTTTTCGAGACAGGGTTTCTCCGTAGCTTTTGGTTCCTGTCCTGGAACTAGCTCTTGTAGACCAGGCTGGCCTCAAACTCACAGAGATTCACCTGCCTCTGCCTCCCGAGTGCTGGGATTAAAGGTGTGTGCCACCACCGCCTGGCTCTGTATTTGTTATTAAAAAGAAATCTGGAAAATGGAGAATTATAGCACATCTAAGAGCTGTTAATAAGGTGATTCAGCCAATGGGCTCTCTATAGTCTGGCAATTTTTTCCTTCTCTATTGCCTAAACAATGGCCTGTTATAGTTATTGATTTAAAAGATTGTTTCTTCACTGTACCTTTACAAGAAAAAGACAGAAAAACTTTTCTTCACTGTGCCTACTTATAATAATTCTCAGCTTGCTAAGAGATATCAATAGAAGATTCTCCCACAGGGAATGTTAAATAGCCACAACCTGTGCCAATATTTTGTAAGTCAGCCATTAGAAATAATACCTAAGCAATTTCCTCAATCTATAGTTTACCATCACGTGGATGACATTCTACTATCTGATTCAAATGCAGATACTTTAGAATGAATGTTTGAAGAAGTAAATAAAATTTTGCCTTGTTGGGGATTACAAATTTTTCCTGAAAAATACAAAGAGGAGAGTCTATTAATTATTTAGGTTATAAAATAGATTTACAAAAAATTAGACCACAAAAGGTACAAATTAGGAGAGATCAATTGCAGACCCTTAATGACTTCTAAAGATTGCTAGAAGACATTTCCTAGCTATGGCTAATGGGATAGGCCCTGATGACCTGATTAATTTAAACAAAACCTAAGATGGTGACAAGGTCTTAAATAGTTCCAGAGACTTATCAGCTGAAGCTCAGAGAGAATTGGTTTTGGTTGAAGAGAAATTCCCGAAGGCACATGTGGATCATGTAGATATGAATGTTAACTGCATTCTGCTTATATTACCCTCCAAACATTCTTCTACAGGAATTTTAATGCATAAGGAAGAAATTATCTTAGAAGGGATCTTTTTACCACATAAACTGAGTAAAAATTTAAAACTTACTTGAAAAAGGTCTCTGAGTTAATTCTAAAAGGAAAATTGAGACTTTGTCAGTTATCAGGAATAGACCCAACATAAATTATAGTACCTTTTTATAATGATGAAATTGACAAATTATGGGAAAAAAGTGAACCCTGGTAATGAGTTTGTAGTAATTTTTTTTGGGAGAGATTAACAACAACTATCCCAAAATCAAGAGAATTTGACTTATAAAGAGAGCTAACTGGATCCTTTCTAGCATTGTACATGACACACCAATAACTGGAGCCCCTACATTCTATACTGATGCAAATAAATTAAGAAAGGCAGAATATAAATCAGAAAATTTAAGTGGATCAAAGCCCTTATGATTATGCCTAAAAGTCAGAATTATATGCTGTTATATATATCATGGTGTTAAGGAATTTTAAAGAACCTCTCAACATAGTTACTGATTCTCAATATGCTGAAAGAGTTGTTTTGCATATTGAAACCACTGAATTTATACCAGATGTTATGGAATTGACTTTATTATTTATTCAGGTACAAGATACAATTAGGAATAGAAATCATCTCATAGGGGGCTGGAGAGATGGCTCAGTGGTTAAGAGCATTGCCTGCTCTTCCAAAGGTCCTGAGTTCAATTCCCAGCAACCACATGGTGGCTCACAACCATCTGGAATGAGGTCTGGTGTCTTCTTCTGGCCTGCAGACATACACACAGACAGAATATTGTATACATACTAAATAAATAAATATTTAAAAAAAAGAAATCATCTCATATACATCTTTTTGATTGGAAATGTGCTGAAGGTCTCAGAATTTCATAAAAAAAATCATCTCAATAGCAAAGGTTAAAAAAAAGACTTTTCTATCACATAACAACAAGCCAGGGAAATTATAAGGAAGTGTCTTTCTTGTTCTTGATACAACCAAACACTACTGCCTGCAGGAAGGAACCTGAAGGGTACTCAGATGAATGAAATCTGGTGGATGAATGTGTTTCATTTTGTAGAATTTGGAAAACTAAAATATGTACACCACACTATTAATACTTATTAAGGTTTTCAACGGACAACTTCTTTTAGTTTGGAAAAGGCTGATTTGGCAATCACACTTTTGCTAGAAGTTACAGCCATCATGGGTATACCTATACAAATAAGGTCAGTTCAGCATATGTCTCTAAGAAAATGAAACATTTGCTTATTTTAATATAAAGTATATTATAGGTATATTACACAATCCTACAGAGCAGACAGTTATAGAAGGATCAAATCAAACTTTAAAGGATATGTTAAATAACAGAAAGGGATTATAAAGGCCCCCCAAAATAGATTGCATAATGGTTTATTAATTTTGAATTTTCTAAATGCTAATTAGAAAGAAACAATAGTGGCTGAGAGACATTGGATAGTAGAAAAAAACCTACAAAATTAAATCAGCCAATATACTTTAAAGATGTACTGACCTCAGAATGGAAATCATGACATGTACTATGTTGGAGAAGGGGTCTTTTTTTTGTTGACAGAGATTTCTGTCCTGCCAGGTCCCCCAGCTGCTACCAAGAAGCTATGTCTAACTCTTTCGTTTTATGTCTAGAATCCTTCCCAAACTTTCTCAGGCTTTAAGTGGATTTAGTTGTCCACATTGGCATCATTTGTTGACAGAGATTTTTGTCCCACCTGGTCCCATAGTCCCAAAGAAACACACAGAGGTCAACATCAATTATAAACTGGTTGGCCTATTATCTCAGGCTTCTTATTAACTCTTATATCTTACATCTTAACCCATAGTTCTTGTCTGTGTTAGCCACGTGGCTTGGTACCTTTTATCAGAGAGGCATTCTCATCTTGCTTCCTCCGTGTCTAGGTGACAATATAGACTGAACCTCTCCTCTTCCCAGGATTCTACTATTCTGGTCGCCCCATCTATACTTCATGCCTGGCTACTGGCCAATCAGCATTTTATTAAACAAGTACAAGAGACAAATCTTTATAGGGTACAAGACCGTGTCCCACAGCAGCTTTTGTTTCCACAGAAGAAGAAAAGCTATGGATACTATCAAAATTGATAAAGATTCGATTTGAACAAGAAACATCTCAATTAGATGAGATAATAGTTCATTAAGCACCATGACTGTTTAATCTAAACAAACCTATAAAACTAACAAATGCTTTTCATTTAATTAAATATAACTTGTCAAAAGAGAATCTTCCCAAAATTAGGGTTTGGGAAGCATTTTGTTTCTGTTTTTTCAGGAGAATAGAGTTATCCAGCTAAGGAATCTGAAGACCATCGCACAAATGAGACATCTGAAGAGAAAGGACAAATCATCCAGAAAAAAAATGTCCAAAGGAAAAGAGTAAATTGCCCTATTGGTATGTCACATTTCCAACAGGATAAACTTTCATAAATCTTCCCAAATGTTTGTTTCTGCTGTTCTCTACAGACATATAATTTAAATGGTCTTTTTTCTAGTCCCTGTCTAATTAAAAATCAAAGTTGGCTTTGGAGTTGGAGTGTGTTTCTCTCCTTATCTAAACACAAGCAAGCTTATTAAAGTGAAATCCAAATCTCTGTCTCATGTCAGAAGAGTCACCTGATATGGGACAGAAGAAAAACAAATATTTGAGAACTATTATATTGCCACTTATCTCATAATTCTTTGGTTTTTATTCAAAGGTCATAATTTGAATATATTTCCTTTTCTTCTTTTTAGGGCAGCAGAAATGGGATTTAAAACAATGAAAATGAAATTTGTTTCATCATTTGCTTAACCATATCTTACCCATATTATACTGAGGTATGTATTCATTTGGAAAGATCCAAGTGTGCTAGATTTCTTGTATGGCTCCTATTTTTGAATTCTACACAGTTGTGTATGTGTGTGTGTGTGATAGTTAATCCTTTGGTTTTATATTGCCTCTTTAATAGCTTTTCTTAAGGTATAAGGTTTTATAAGGTTTATAAGACATGTGTGTGTGTGTGTGTGTGTATATATATATATATATATATATATATATAAATAAAATGGTAATATAGAGCACTAACTAATTATATAAAAAGATTTCATCTATTATCCTGTACATGATTTTGGGTTTTTATTTCTATAAGTTTTCTGTAGTGTTGATGGAGAGAGCTATTTGTTTGTCCTGGCTGCCCAGCTAGCTTATACCCAAAATAACCACACAGAAATTGTATTAATTAAATCACTGCCTGGTCCATTATCTCTAGCCTCTTATTGGCTAACTCTCACATCTTGATTTAACCGATTTCTAATAATCTGTATATCACCACAAGGTCATGGCTTACCAGGAAAGATTTAGCATGTCTGACCTGGCAGCCCCATGGCGGCTCTCCCTCTGCCCTTCTTCCCAGCATTCAGTTCTGTTTTTCCTGCCTACCTAAGTTCTTTCCTATCAAAAGGCCAAGGCAATTTCTTATTCAACCAATGAAAGCAACACATAGACAGAAGGACCTCCTACACCACTGTAGTGAACCATGAGCATGCCAAACAGTGACCTTTGAAGTCTCCATAAGGAGGATGGGGCCCCACAATGATGTTTCATTCAGGACTATGATAAAGCCACTAAACTTAAAAATACCACCTGAAGACTGACTTTGGACTACAAACTTCTCTGAACAGTTTTGAGGTGGCTAGCTGAAATGATCCAGCCTAACAGACTACTCTAGCCAGGACTTGAGACAAGCCCTGCACTTCCTCATTAGGCAGAGACTGGAAACAAATGATACAGCTACCTCTCCCAGGACTTGACAATTAACCCAAAATTTTCTTTTCAGGATCCCCTAAAGATGCCATAGCCCCTAGACAGCAGGAAGTAAATTTAAGAACATGAGGCCCACATTCCCAAGAGTTAGGGTGGGTAGTTTTTGATCTTTCACCACATTATGGATATTTGTCATTGTTTAGGGGGATTGGGTACAAGTTGTTATTGATAATGGCCAGGAAAAAAGCTAAACAAAGGAAATTAGATTCAAGGTTTTTGTTTTGAAAAGAAAAAAGGGGGCTAGAGATATGATAGGATAAAAGGGTAAATTATTGAATCTACTCTGAAAAGAAAAAAGGGAGGATAGAGATATGATAAGATAAAAAGATAGGTCTGTCAGATATCCTAGGCCAGTAGACTGAAGATGGATGCCCCAACATTGCAGAGGAACTTTGGGTGACTGTCCAGGCAGCCAACTGTTTCTGCCATTTCTCACAATTTTTGGAAGTCGCTTGCTTACTCTTCTTGTTTAATCAGCTAATATCATTTCTGTCTTGGGTCTCTTAGGGAGGTTGAAGACTAGATAGTTACAGTTTTCCTGGTTTACTTGAAGCAGAAACCCAGTTATGATAGAAAGTAAATTACATACAAGACTTTGGACTCACCAAGTTAGAATAGATATGGAGCATTTTCTCTGAATTTGTCAAATGCAAATGGACTAGACATTGTTGATGTATTCACTGCTTGTATATATTGTATATTGTTACTGTACTTTTTGTATATAGTTTTTCTGATATTAGCCTTTTTAAATTTAGACAAAAGAGATAATATAGTGGTATATTATTGGTGTTTTATTTATTTTTTAAAAGATTTATTTATTATGTATACAACTTTCTGCCTCCACACACCAGAGAAGGGCACCAGATCTCTTTACAGATGGTTTGGAGCCACCATGTGGTTGCTGGGAATTGAACTCAGGATCTCTGGAAGAGCAGACAGTGCTCTTAACCACTGAGCCATCTTTCCAGCCCTTATTATTGGTGTTTTAATAAATAAAGCTTGCCTGAAGATCAGAAGGCAAAGTAGCCATAACAGTCGATCATACAGGCCAAGAAGTGGTGGCATACACCTTTAATCCCAGGACTCAGAACACAGAGGCAGACAGATCTCTGTGAGTTCAAGGCCACCCTGGGCTATGTGAGATTGAATCTGTCTAAAAGAGAAACAAAGCTCACACAAAGGTGATCCTAGCATTTGGGATCACATACCTTTAATTCTAGCACTAGGGAGGTGGAGACAGGAGCAGTATGGCTGCGCAGAGAGAGGAATATGAGGGGGAAGACACAGCAACTCAGTGGAGTGTGGAGTGTGGGGTGTAGAGTCTTCAGGATTAATGGAGATAGGATCTTGCCCATTTTTGGTCTGAGGTAGAGGTAAGAACCAGTGACTGGTTGCTTTGCATTTCTGATCTTCAGATTGAATTTCAATATCTGTTTCTGGGTTTTTTATTATTCATGCTACATATGATACTTTTGTACAATATTTTATACAATATTAAATTTACCCAATTATCTCAAATATGTCTGTTATATTTATTGAATTGCTCTTACATTGACACACATTCACAACTTATTTTTCAGTGTTATTCAGAGTATTTATATATGTATTTCTAGCTTTAAAAATTGTACATGTAAGTGTAATCCTCATTCCCCATCAATGAAACTTCTCTTTGCAACAGATTTCTTTCTTTCTTTCTTTCTTTCTTTCTTTCTTTCTGTCTTTCTCTCTCCTTCCTTCCTTCCTTCCTTCCTTTCATTTATTTGGTTTTTGAGATAGGGTTTTTCTGTGTAGCCCTGGCTGTGCTGGAAGTTACTCCATACTTGATTATGGTGGCTATTTTTTTTTAAAAAAGAAATGTATTTTTTTTTAAAAGAAATGTCTTTGTTTAGGTCTATGGTTCTCAACCTGTGGGTCATGACCTCTTCGCAGATCGAATGACCCCTTCGCAGGCGCTGCCTATGATCATCTGAAAACACAGATATTTACATTATGATTCATAACAGTAACACACTTATAGTTATGAAGTAGCAATGAAAATAATTTTCTGGTTGGGGTCACCACAACATGAGGAACCGTAATAAAGCGTCATAGCATTAGGAAGGGTGAGAACAACTGGTTTGGGTTGATGCCGTCTGTGGGCTTGCTGTAAATAATTTTTATTATGTTGAAGTTTCTCTCCTGTATCCCTAGTCTCTTCCATGGCTTTTTATCATGAAGGGGTGTTGGATTTTTTCAAAGGCCTTTCTGCATCTAATATGATGATCATGTGGGTTTTGTTTTTCATTGTTTATATTGTGGATTACGTTTGCTGATTTTCTTATGTTGAACCATTTCTGCATCTCTGAAATGAAGGTTACTTGATTATGGTGGCTATTTTTTTTAAAAAAGAAATGTATTCTTGAATTTGGTTTGCAAGTATTTTATTAAGAATTTTGCATCTATGTTCATAAGGAATATTTATCTGTAATGTTCTCTCTTGGTTGGTTCTTTGTGTAGTTTAAGTATCAGGGTAATTGTGGCTTTGTAAAAAAAAACTGGGCAATGTTGGCTCAGTTTCTATTTTGTGGAGATTTTGTTTTTGAAGATTTGGTAGAATTCTGTGCCGAATCTGTCTGGCTTGGAGCTTCTTCGTGTTGGGAGACTATTAATTATTGCTTCTATTTCACTAGGTGTGATGGGTCTGTTGAAATTGTTTATCTGATCTTGATTTAACTTTGGTAGGTAGTACATATTAAGAAATTTATTACTTTAGGGTTAAAATCCTTTATGTTTTTCCCGTTTGGTGGAGTACAGTTTTTTTAAACATGTCCTTATGATTATCTGTATTTCCTTAGTGTCTGTTATGATGTTCCTATTTCCATCTCTAATTTTATTAATTTGGATCTCCTTTCTCAGTATTTTAGTTAATTTGCACAAGGGTTTATCAATTTATTAATTTTCTCAATGAACCAAGTCTTCATTTCATTGACTCTTTTTTATCTTTTCAAGACAGGGTTTCTCTGTGTAGCTATGGCTGTCATGGAACTCTCTTTGTAGACCAGACTGTCCTCAATGTCAGAGATCCACCTCCCTCTGCCTCTCTGGAGTGCTGGGATTAAAGACGTGTGCCACTATGCCAGGCTTCATTGATTCTTTTATTGATTTTGTTGTTGTTTCTACTTCATCGATTTTAGCCCTGTGATTGATTACTTCTTGTTGGTATTATTTCTTCACGTTGTTTAAAGCTTGTCATCGAGTTTTTAATATGAATGTCTCCATCTTTTTGTATATAGGCACTTTGCGTGAGCTTGCCTCTTAGAACTACCTTTATTATCTCCTATAGATTTGGGTATGTTGTGTTTTCATGAATTCTAAAAAGTTTTAAATTTCCTTCTTAATTTTTCTCTTGACCCATTTTTCATTCAGTAGTGAGTTATTTCACTTCCGTACTTTGTAAGCTGTCTGTGCTTTCTGTTGTTGTTGATATCCAGCTTCAATTTGTGGTGGTCAGACAGGCTGCAGGATGTTATTTCAATTTTCCTTTTTCCCTTTTTTTCTTTTTGGTGTTTCTTTTTCTTTCTCCCTCCCTCCTCCTTCCCTTCCCTTCCCCTCCCTCCCTCCCTCCCTCCCTTCCTTCTTTCTTTTTTTCGAGACAGGGTTTCTTCTGTGTAACAGCCCTAGCTGTCCTGAACTAGCTCTTGTAGACCAGGCTAACCTTGAACTCACAGAGTCTCTGCTTCCTGAGTGCTGGGATTAAAGTCGTGCGCCACCACCGCCCGGCGGCTTCAATTTTCTTATATGTGTTGAGATTCATCTTGTGTCCGAGTATGTGGGTCAGCTTTGGAGAAAGTTCCATTAGTTGGTGAGAAGAAGGTGTATTCTATTGTGTTTGGGTGAAATGTTCTACACAGATCAGTATGTGATTTTAGCAGTGATAGTGTTTATTTATTTATTTATTTATTTTTGGTTTTTCGAGACAGGGTTTCTCTGTGGCTTTGGAGCCTGTCCTGGAACTAGCTCTTGTAGACCAGGCTGGTCTCGAGCTCACGGAGATCCGCCTGCCTCTGCCTCCCAAGTGCTGGGATTAAAGGCGTGCGCCACCACCGCCCGGCTGATAGTGTTTTTTTAAAATGAGAGTTATTTCAAGTTACTTTGTACAGTTTTCTCATCACACAGAACCTAGACATTCTTTTTTTTTAATTTCTATGACAATTTTAATGATAAAACTTGATAATATCAAAACATGACACTTTGAAGATAGGTATGGACATTGAGGTTATGGGAAGTATCTACCAGATGCCACTGATTGACAAGGACCTAGACATTCTTTTTGTTCTTAATTTTTATTTTTAATTTCATGTGTATAGTTGTTTTTTCATGGGTGTCAGGTCCTATGGGACTGTAATTACAGACAATTGTGAGCTGCCAAGTGCGTGCTGGGAATTGAACCCAGGTCCTCTGGAAGAACAGTCAGTGCTTTTAACCACTAAGCCACCTCTCCAAATCCAAAAGTACATTTTTTAAAGACAGGTTTTTTTTCTGCAGCTTTGGGGCCTGTCCTGGAACTCACACTGTAGACCAGGGTGGCCTTGAACTCACAGGGTGGCCTTGAACTGCCAGCCTCTGCCTCCCAAGTGCTGGGAGGCACGTGCCACTTTTAGTAGCATTTCTTTTATGAACTTGGGTGCCCTTGGTTTTGGTGCTTAAGTGGGGGATTTTTTTCCTTTGATGAGTATGTGGTGTCCTTCCCTATCTCTTCTGATTAGTTTTGGTTTGAAGTCTTTTTTATCATATATTAAAATGGCTATACCAACTTGTTTCTTAGGCTCATTTGCTTGAAAAGACTTTTTCCATCCTTTAATATCTGTCCTTGATGGTAAGGTGTTTTTATTGGATGCAGCAGAAAGATGGATCCTGTTTTCTAGTCCAATCAGCTAGGTAATTAATATTCAGAGTTGTCAAGGAGCACTGTCTATTGTTTCCTGCTATTTTGTTGTTATTGTGTTGGGGCTCCCCCCCTTTTGATGTTCTGTTCTGGGATTATTTATTCCTTGCATTTTCTTAGGTGTGGGTAACCTCTTCAGACTGAAGTTTTCCTTCTAGTGCCTTCTGTAGAGTGGAATTAGTCAGTTCTGCTTAAATTTGATTTTACTGTGGAATGGTTTTCTTTCTCTGTATAATTGTGATTGAAAGTTTTTCTGGGTACAGTAGTCTGGGATGACATTTGTGATATCTTAGACTCTGTATAACTTCCATACAAGTTCTTTTGGCTTTTGACTCTCCACTGAGAAGTTGGGTGTAATTCAAATAGGTCTGCCTTTATATATCAGTTTTTCCCTTACAACTTTTAACATGCTTTCTTAGTTCTGCACAATAGTGTTTTGATTATATGTGGTGAGGGCTAGTCCTATCTATTTGGTGTTCTGTCTGCTTCTAGCACCTTGGAAGGCGTGTCTTTTTTAGGTTGGGGACATTTTCTTCTATGATGTTGAAAATATTTTATGTGCCTTTGACCTGGCTGGTCAATATCCTTCCTCTATTCCTAGAAGTGGCCTTTTCATAGTGTCCCAGATTTTTGGATGTTTTGTGCCTGCATATTTTTAAATTTGACATTTTCTGTGACTGAGTTATCCGTTTCTTCTACCTTGTCTTCGATGCCTGGCATTCTCTTTCATGTCTTACACTTTGTTGGTGAGGCTCACCTTTAAGGTTTTTGTTTGACCTCCTAAACTTTTTATTGCCAGTTTTATCTCAGTTTGGGTTTTCTTTAGTGTTTCTATTTTTATTTTCATGTCTTGAACTATTTTCATTATTCTGCTCCACTATTTGTTTGTGTTTTCACAGACTTCATGAAGGGTTTTCTTCATATCTTAGTTAAGGTCCTTGAATATATTCTCAATTGTTATTTTGAAGACCTTGTCATGTGATTCAGCTATATTGCACTTCTCAAGGCTTATAGTAGAGTTACTGTGTTCTGGTGGAGACATAATGTCTTAGCTGTTAGGGTTTGCGGTTTTGTGCTGGTGTCTGGGCATCTGGGGTTGGGATGATTGAGGTGATTCTAGGTGTTGCTAGCTGGTCGTGTCCTTGTTGGGTGGGTGCTCCATTCCTTGGTTTCTGTTACCCTCTCTGGATCTTAGGGAATTGTGGTGGCTGTGGGTTCCATGGTAGACGGTGCTTCTGCAAATGGATGGGAGACAGATAGGAGTAGAGGTGGGCTAGGAGAACAAGCTGAAGGGCCTGAAGGAAAGAGCTAAGAGGATCCTGTCCACATTAAGGGGTGGGGTCCCCAGGTAGCTGGAGGTGTGATGAGAAAAGGGGGTTCCTGCAAGTAATTTGTGATAAGGCAAAGGATAATTGGGCTAGGCAATGGATGGGCTAGGGAGACCCTAGGTCTAGACCAAGGGTTGGAGTCTCCAGTGGATGAAGTTGAGTTGGGAGGAGGGGCACCTGTAAGCAGGTTGTTCCAGGACTGAGAGATCATGATGGAAGACAGGAAGGGTAGCGTGAATCACCTGCTTGAGCCCCTGCCAGATATAGCCAGTGGGGTTTCTGGGTAGAAAGTGTTTCTGGGCATGGGGGCTGAAGCTACGAAATGGGATTCAACTAGAATAAGGGTGATGGGAGGGTCCCCAGGAAGGAGGAAAGCTGCCACAGCACCAAGGTTTGATGGAGTCCTCCAGGAATGGAGGTAGAGTGGGAGGAGAGGAAGCTACAAGCAGACTGCTCCAAGGCTGGGAGTGAGACAGGAGCCGTGGTGATGGAGGACAGGAAGGACAGCAAAAATCGCCTACCCGATTGCATCCCGGTGTGGCCACTGTGGTCCCAGGTTGAGTGTGTTTCTAGATATGCGTGGCTGACAAAAGAATGGGAGTGGACTAGAAGGGGGTGCTGAGAGGGTCTACAGAAAGGAGGAGTGGACTAGAAGGGGGTGCTGAGAGGGTCTACAGGAAGGAGGAAGGCTGGTCCTGCGCCAAGGTTTGGCAGTGAGAGGGGACAGAAGAGAGAGAGTGAAAATCACCTACCTGAGTTCCAACCTGGTGTGGCCATTGTGCTGTATTTGTATATTTTTGTTTTTATTTTTCACTTCCCAAAAGTCTTTACCTACCCAATTATATGTAAGTCACCAAGAGGTTTCTGCTTGCAGGCCAGTCTTCTTGCCTGCCTGTTTCTTGCTGTTTTTCCAACTGTTGACCAGCTAGTAGGCGATGGCCCCTACACCGGTTACAAAGCTCTTAGTCAATGAGTAGACGCAGACAGGCTGGCTCCTCCCACTTTCCCAAGAATCCTGGTTGTAACCTGCAGATGGAAAGCAACAGAACAGTGTCTCGGGTGGAAGGCTTCTAGCCCCAGGCCCAGCAGGGCTGGAGGTGAGACGGGAGAGATAGTGATGGAGGACAGAAACGAGTGTGAAAGCCGCCTACTTGAGTTTCAGTGGCGTAGCCACTGGGGCACACGTATATTTTTTAATGAAAACTTGTATCTACGTGTAGATGTGTATGTGTTTGTGTGTATGCAAATTTGTGTGTGTGTGTGTGTGTGTGTGTGTGTGTGTGTGCGAGCGCGCGTGTATGGAAGTCAGAAGAGGTGTCTGATTTCCCAGAACTGGAGTCACAGGCAGGTGTGAGCGTCTGTTGCTGGGAACTGAACTTGCATCCTCTGTAATGCCAGTAAGCACTACGAACTCCTGAGCCAGCCCCTAATTGTATTTTTGTGTTTGTTTATTCATCTATTTATTTATTTTTGAGACAAGGTCTCTCTGTGTAACCCTGGTTGTCCTGGAACTGGATATGTAGACCAGGCTGGCCTTGAACTCCCAGAGATCCACCTGCCTCTGTCTCCCAAGTGCTGTCCACCTGCCTCAACCTCCTGGGTGCTGAGGTTACAGATGTGTGCCACCATGCCTGGATTCTACTTTCTGTCTCTGTCACTTCTTCCTGTTCTAAATATCTCAAATAGGTAGAATTAGACAATGCCTGTCCTATTCTTTCGAGTTCGTTTCCTTTCCAGCAATGCTTCCAGGTTCATTCATGTTGTAGTATAGGCCAGGATTTCTTTCTTTCCTTTTTTTTGTTTGTTTTTGTTTTTCGAGACAGGGTTTCTCTGTGGCTTTGGAGCCTGTCCTGGAACTAGCTCTGTAGACCAGGCTGGTCTCAAACTCACAAGAGATCCGCCTGCCTCTTCCTCCCGAGTGCTGGGATTAAAGGCGTGCGCCACCACCGCCCGGCAGGCCAGGATTTTATTCCTTGTTAGGTCTGAATACCAGTCCATCGTTTAGAGGCCACGTTTTCTGCTGGTGAGCGCTTAAGTTCTTTCCGTGTTTGGGTTTGGTGGAGAATGATGCTGTGGATGTCGGTGCACGAGTATTTGGTTGAGATCTCGCTTCCAATGCTCTCGGGTGTATTTGCTAAAGGTAGAACTTTTGACTTAGGTTAATTTTATGTTTAACTCTTGAGGAACTGCCATCCCCCCCCCAGGGCCCATATTTCCTCCCAGCCTCACTAACACTCAGTGTTCTAGACTTCAGTGGTGCTAGGAGTGAAACCCAGAGCCTCACACATTCCAGGGAAGTGCTCTACCACTGAGCTACACTCCAGCTGCCCCCCAGGGCTGGGAATCAAGCCCCGGGCCTTCCCCTTGATATGGGAGCCCTGTGTCACTGGATCCCAATACGGGCTCCTGTTTTTAATCAGTGTCATACGAAAGGGTGCAAAGTGGATAGGTGGTATTTTTATCTTATCTTTTCTGGTTCCTATTTGTAGTTTTGATTTGCATTTCTCCAATGAGTGATCTTGATCATCTTTTCCTGTGTTCGCTGGCCCTTTGTATTAGATCTTCTTTGGAGAAATACCAATTCACTTGCTTTGTTTTCTGTTTTTGCTGTTGTTTGAGACATAGCATGGCAATGTAGCCCTGGATAGCCTGGAACGCACTATGTAGCTGAGGCTAGCCACTCTCCTGCTTCTGCCCTGAGATGCTCTAGTCATGGCCAACTGGGTTCTTTGTCGTTATTCTTGGGTTTTAGGGATTCATAGATTGTGGATATTTATCTCTTATCCAATATGATGCATGATTTGCTAATACGTCTCCCATTCTGTGGTGTCTCTCTCCACCTTATTGACCCCTTTATTAAACAATTGAGTTTATGACACAATTGAGTTTTTCTAATAAGATGCATGGTGGTATTCTCCCCCCTCCCTCTGTGTGTGTGTGTGAAGAGAGGGAGAGAGAATATCACTCTTGCTTTGTAGTCCATGTTGGCTTTTTTTAAAAATATTTATTTGTTTATTATGTATACAATATTCTGTCTGTGTGTATGCCTGCAGGTCGGAAGAGGGCACGAGACCTCATTACAGATGATTGTGAACCACCATGTGGTTGCTGGGAATTGAACTCAGGACCTTTGGAAGAGCAGGCAATGCTCTTAACCTCTGAGCCATCTCTCCAGCCCCTCCATGTTGGCTTTGAACTCACGATCTTTCTGTCTCTGTCTTCCAAGTGCTGGGATCACAGGTGTATGCCACAGCAAATTAGTTTTTTGTCACCCTGACGCAAGCTGGAGTCATCTGGGAAGAGGGAACCTCAGTTGAGAAAATGCCTCCATCAGAAAAGGCAGAAAAGTCTGTGGGGCATTTTCTTAGTTAATGACTGATGTGGGAGGAGGGCCCAGGCCTCTGTGGGTGGTACCACCGCTGGCCTGGGAATTCTAGGAAAGGTAGCTGAATGCGAGCCTGGAGAGCAAGCCAGTGAGCAGCGTTTCTCCAGGCTCTCCGCTTTAGTCCTGGCTTCTGGGTTCCTGCCTTGAGGTCCTGTCCTGGCTTCTCTTCACGATGAACTGTAAGCTGTACGGTGACATAAACCCTTTGTTCCCAAGTCGCTTTTGGCCACGGTGTATTTCACAGTAGTAGAAACCAAGCTAGGCCAGTCACCACGTTCTGAACTCCTCGTGTCATATAGCTAACGATGATCAATATTTTTTTTAAATGTAATCAAGGATTTTTTTAATATTTATTTATTTATTATGTATACAATATTCTGTCTGTGTGTATGTCTGCAGGCCAGAAGAGGGCACCAGACCTCATTCCAGATGGTTGTGAGCCACCATTTGGTTGCTGGGAATTGAACTCAGGACCTTTGGAAGAGCAGGCAATGCTCTTAACCATTGAGCCATCTCTCCAGCCCCCAGATGCTCAAATTTTTATGTTCTATTTTTTCTAAGATTTTTTTACTTTTGTTTTTATGCATATGAATGTTTTGCCCGCATGTGCACCTTGTGTGTGCCTGGTGTCCTCAGTCAGAAGAGGGTGTCGGATCCCCTGGAACTGAAGTTGCAAATGATTGTGAGCCACCATGCGAGTGTTGGGAACCAAATCTAGGTCTTCTGCAACAGCAACAAATGCTCTTAACCGCTGGGCCGTCTCGCTAGCTCCCTGTCAGAGTCAGGGTTTCTACTGCTGTGTAGAGACACTGTGACCATGGCAACTTTTATGAAGGAAAACATTTAATTTGGGCTGGCTTATGGTTTCAGAGGTTCAGTTCATTATTGTCGTGGCAGGGAGCATGGTAGCATGCAGGAAGATGTGGCGCTGAGAGACCCATCTTGCAGACAACAGGAAGTCAGTTGAGACATTGAGCGAAGCTTCAGCAAAGCAGACCTCAAAGCCCCCTGCACAGTAACGTGTATGCGAGGAGGAAGCTTGATGCTCTATATTACGTGTGCAGTTTAGCAGTCAGTTACTCTGTCCTGACTGCTAAGGAGTCTCATGGGTTTATCTGAAGAGACCCCATGATCACAGCAGCTCTTAGAAAGGAAAACATTTCGTTGGGGTTGCTCGCTTGCTGTTCAGAGGGTCATTCATCATCATCATGGTGGGAGGTAGTGGCGTGCAGGCAGACTTGGTCCTGAGGAAGGAGGTAAGCGTCCTATGTCTTGCAGGCAACAGGAAGTTGATGGTGACACTGAGCAAAGCTTAAGCAAAAAGTGACCTCAAAGCCCCCTCCACAGCGACGCTGTTTCTCCAACAAGCCACACCCACTCCAACAGAGGCCACACCCACTCCAACAGAGGCCACACCTACTCCAACAGAAGCCACACCTACTCCAATAAGGCTACACCTACTCCAACAAAGGCATACCCAATAATGCCACTCCCTTTGGGGGGGCATTTTCCTTCAAATCACCACATAGTAATTTGTTTTTAGGAAAATACCCATTAAAATTATAATTGGTACAAGCCTTTAATCCCAGCACTCAGGAGGCATAGACAGATCTCTGTGAGTTCAAGGCCAGCCTGGTCTACAAAGCAAGTTCCAGGACAGCTAGACACCTAGAACTGTTACACAGAGAAACCAAGTTTTGAAAAAAAAAATCCTGATCAAACATTTTTGCCCTATTTTTAAAAACTGATCTGTTTCTTGTATTCTTCTTCTGCTCCTCCTCCTCTTCTTCCTTCCTTTCTCCTCCTCCTTCTCTCTTCCTCTCCATTCTTCTGCTCTTTCTTTTTCTTCTCCTCCTCCTTTTCCTCTTCTTTTCATCCTCTTCTTGACAGGATCTTACTACATAGCTTTGGCCAACCCAGAACTCACTATTTAGACCAGAATTCAGATGGCTTCAAACTCATAGAGATTCGCCTGCCTCTGCCTCCAGAATTCTGGGATTAAAGGCATGCGCCTCCATATCTGACTTTTTCTTTTAAAAATTAAATTAGCTATGTTTTTTTTCATTTTATTATGTTCTTATATGAATGGGTATTTTGTGTAGTTGTGTACCACATTCTTGCAATACTTAAAGACGCCACAAGAGGGCGACAGATTCCCTGGATTGGAGTCACAAATGGCTGTGAGCTGCTGTGTGGGTGCTGGAAATCGAAGCTGAATTTTTTTGGGAGAGCAGCCAGTGTTCTTAACCACCGAGTCATCTCTCCAGTCCTTATATATATATATATATATATATATATATATATATATATATATATATATATATGTGTGTGTGTGTGTGTGTGTGTGTGTGTGTGTGTGTGTGTGTATGTGTATGTATATGTATATATATGTGTGTGTATGTATATGTGTTTATATATGTATACATACACACACATATATATGTATATGTGTGTACCTATATGAGTGTCTTTTTCTACATGTATGCGAATGAACTGCTTTTCTACCTGATTCTTGTGAGGCCAGAAAGGACATTGGATCCTCTGGGAACTTATGTTCCAGACTGTTGAGAGCCTCCATGACGTTACTGGGACCCGAAGTGGGATCCTCTGCAAGAACAGCAAGTGCTGTTAACCATTAGGCCATTTCTTCAGCCACCAAGATTTATTACTTTCAAATTTCCCAAGTCTGTGTCTATGTATACGTGAGTGTGGGCTTGCGCATGCACTCACAGTGCCTCCTGGGAACAAGCAGAGGGTGTTGGATCTCTCCGAGCTGGGGTTACAGGCTGTGCATTGCCTGAATCATCTGCAAGAGCAGTGCAGGTCACCTTTCCAGCTCCTCTTTCTTTTGTTTTCAAGGTGGGGTCTCATGAAGCAGGCTTGCTTTGAGCTCACTATGTGGCCTAGGGAGACCCCGGACTTTTGGTCCTCTAGCCTCTATCTCCTGTGCGCTGGTATGACAGGCGTGTGCCACCATGCTGGATTGGTTGATTTCCTAGAAATGCTATATTTGAGAGTTCTTTATATATTATAGATATAAATCCTTTATTAGATATCATTTTCAAGTATTTTCCCTAGATGGTGGTTTGTCTTTCCTTCCTTCCTTCCTTCCTTCCTTTCTTTCTTTCTTTTTTTTGGAGACAGGATTTGACTATGTGACAGTGGTTGGTCTAGAACTTTCTTTGCAGACCAGGTTAGCTTCAAAGTCACAGAGGTCCACCTGCCTCTGCCTTCTGAAGTGCTGAGATTAAAGACGTTTCTGGCTATCTCTCCATTTATTATTTTTTATTTTCTGATAGTATATTGTAGTTACATCATTTCCCCCTTCCCTTTCCTCCCTCCAAATCCTCACACATGCCCCTCCCTATTTTCTTTCAAATCCATGGCTCTTTTATCATTAATCACTGTTACACACATGTATTTATATGTATTGCTAAGTACATAGATACAACCTGCTCAGTCCGTGCAATGTCACTTGTATGTATATTTTCAGGGCTGACCACTTGGGATTGGATAAACAATTGGTGTGCACTTCCCTGGGGAAGACGATTTCTCCTGCTCTCAGCTTTCCGTAGTTGCCTGTAGTTCCTTGTGTGGGGCTGAGGCTTGGTGGTCTTTGTCCCATCCACTTCTGCCTATCTATTGTTTTGGTTGCCCTTGTTCAGCTTGTGCATAGGCAGTCACGTTGGTGAGGCTTTGTGACTGGAGCTTCTGACATTAATAGGAGAAACAACCTCACAGCAACCCTCCCTCGTCTTCTAGCTCTCACGATCTTTCTGTTCATTTTTTGTTTGCTTTTCAAGACAAGGTCTCTCTGTGTAACAGCCCGGACTGTCCTGGAACTCTCTCTGTAGATCTGGCTGACCTCACACTGAAATCCACCTGCCTTTGCTTCCTGAGTGCTCAGCTCTAATGAATATCCTCTGCCAGTGAGCAGAAGTACTTAATAATGACAGTCAACTTTATCCTTTTTTAAAGACAGGGTTTTGTTCTGTAGCCCAGGATGCTTTGAATTTGTGGATATCCTCCTGCTCCAGCCTCCTCAGTGATGGGATTGCAAGAGGGTGCTACCAAGGCCTGCCTCCTATTTTCTTTCTTTGAAGATTTTTTTTTAAATTAGGTTCTGTGTTAAGGTTGTTTTCCCTACAAGTCTGGCTGTACTTCACAGGCATGCAGTGCCCATGGAGTCCAGGAGGGGGGCACTGGATCTCCTGGAACGGAAGTTACAGACTGCGGTGAGACCCCTGCGGGTGCTGGTCCTCTCGAAGAGCAGCCAGTGCTCTTAGCTACTGAACTAGATCTCCAGTCCTCCAATTGGTCTTGGTAAGTCTGGTTTCTGGAAAAAAAAAACCAACTTTGTCTAATTTAAGGACACACAGAATTTTCATAATTTCTCCTAAAAATATAATACTTTTATATTTTTACCTATAGGTCTCTGATTCCTCTTTGTGTTAACTTTTATATACATTGCAAGCTACAGCTAGAGGTTGACTGTTTTGCTTATGAATAACACACTGTTCCCTAGTCCTTCCTTTCCTCTCGCATCACTCCGTCTTTTCTGTCCTGTTTCCATGGCGCCGGCAACAGAGAAGAAGCCCTTGTACATTCCGCAGCTCTCTGTTACTGAGCCACACCTCTAAACTTATGATCTTGTATCTGTAAAGGATGCATTTTCTGTGTCTGTGTGTGCACCCCAGTGCGTTTATGTAGCCAGAAGAGGGCGTCTGATCCCTTGGAACTGATCTTACACGCAGTTGTAACCTTTGCCAAGTGGGTGTTGGGAATGAAACCTAGGTCTTCTGCCAGAGCAGCGAGTGGTCTTAGCTGATTAGCCATTTGTCCAATCCTCCTACTAAATAAACAAACACAAAAACAATCTGCCGGGCAGTTACCTGTGCCTGTAGTCCCAGCTACAGAAGCCTGAGGCAGAGTTTGCTTGAGCTCAGGAGCGCTAGAACAAGCTGAGCAACATCCTCAGAACCCTGTCCATAAAACATCCTTTTGGGGGCCACAAGAGATGGTGCTGGAGTTCAGAGCTTTGGCTGCTCTTCCAGAGGACCCAGATGCCATTCCCAGCACCCACACGCAGTGGGCGCGGTGACAGTCACGTGGGAAAACATCCATCTACAGAAAATAAAAATTACATAAAATCTGAAATAGTTTTTCAAACAGCATCTTTTGTTGTTGTTGTTGAGTGGTGGCACCTGAGGGGCGGAGTTAGGAGGAACACAGATTCCAGGCCAGCCTGGGTTACGTAGTGGGATTGAAAAACAGTGAAAATCATGTAAGTCACAACCGAATACACTGCTAGAAAGAATAAAGCCAGTGTTTACTACTTTCATATCTATTCCCCTCACACTTGCTAGCAGGCTAAGAACAACACTAATTTGGGGGGATTCCTTCTAGACTTCCCCCACGTCCCATGTCTGTGAGGGATAGACATAGGTATAATACTGTATTGCATAGGCAGGCTTACTCTGTAGGCAGTGTGCTGAGACTAGCTTTTTTATTATATTAGGGACACTTCTCGGAGACTTTTCCACACTAGAACACAGAGATCTGCTTCATTCTGTGTAGCTGTGTCATAGTGTTCCGAGCTCTTCTCTGCTCTCTGTCTTTTTTTTTTTTTTTTGACAATCTTCCAAGGTAGCCTGGAAGTTGACACACAGCTCAGGCCTTGAACTTACAGGGATTTTTCTGCCCAGCCATCTTCATAATGGATATCGAGATTGGCTCTATTTTTTCCTACTGTTAAAGGAGAGCTGGGCAGAGGCGCCGAAGGAGAAGTGGAAGTTATGGGATAAATGCGTACTAGGGCTTTCCATATGGTGATGAATTCGATCGTCATCACAAAGCCAAGCATGGAGGCGCCTGTGATTGTGATCCCGGTATTATGGTCCTCAGGAAACTGAGCCCTGAGAATTAGCAATTCAAGGCTGGGTTGGACTGCATAGTGAGACTCTCTTTCCAAAAAAAAAAAAAAAACAAAAGGCAGCCAGGTGTGAGGTGTGAGCACACGCTGGTAACCCCAGATTTGGGAAATTGAGGCAGGAGGTTGAGGAGTTCATGGCTGATCTCAGATAGTGATTTCAAAGCAACATAGGCTACATAAAACCCTGTCTTATTTCCTACTCCATCCCCCCAAGAAAAAAATCAAGAAAAAAGAACCCTTATAACAACCTACGTTTTAACATTTTTATTTATTTTTATTTTATGTATATCGGTGTTTAGCCTGCATCACACCTCGAGTGTGCCTGGTCCCATCCCACAGAGGTAAGAAGGAGGCATCAGATCTTCTGGGGCAGGAGTTACAGACGGTTGTGAGCCCCCATGTGCGGGTTGGGGATAACCATTCATCAATCTCTCTAGCCCACAGCTTATTTATTTTTATCATTATTATTATTATTATTATTATTATTAATTTATTATGTATACAACATCTTGCCTGTATGTATGCCCACACGCCAGAAGAGGGCACCAGATCTTATTACAGATGGTTGTGAGCCACCATGTGGTTGCTGGTAATTGAACTCAGGACCTCTGGAAGAGCAGCCAGTGCTCTTAACCACTGAGCCATCTCTCCAGCCTCCCCCCCCCAGCTTATTTTTAAAGACAGGGTCTGTTGCTGTGTAGTTCATACTAGATTCAAACCAGCTCCTCCTGCCTCACTGTCCTAAATTCTGGAGTCACAGCTGTATGTCACCACACCCCATCTTTCTGTGGTTCTGGGAACCCAAAGCCAACACGTTGAACATGCTAGGCAAGTATTCTACCATGGAGATCATTCATTTTTATTTACTTGCTTAAATTTATTTTAGTTATGGGGGAAGGGCAGGCATGTGTACATGAGTTCATTTTGCCTGATGTGTGGATCCCTCTGGAGCTAGAGTTGCAGGTGGTTTTGAGCTACCTAATGAGTGTGCTGGGAACTGAACTAGGGTTCTCTAGAAGAGCAACACGTGCGCTTCACCACGGAGCCATCTTTACCGCCCCTCATTTTATTTTTGAACCTCATAGATTTGTTTTATTTATTTATTTATTTATTTATTGAGAAAGAGTTTCTCTGTGTAACAGCCCTGGTTGTCCTGGAACTCACTCTGTAGACCAGGCTGGTCTTGAACTCCCAAAGATCTGCCTGCCTCATCCTCCTGGGTGATATGATTAAAGATGTGCGCTGCAACCACCCAGCAAACATCATAGTTTTTATAATTTAGACTCAAGGGAGCCAAGGCACAAAGGTTAAGCAACTCCAGAAAGGTAGCAGAACTAGTCAAAGGGGGAGGGGGCAGCTTCTGATCCTAGAGAGACTCCAGAGTTCAGTGCACTGGGTCATTTAGGATGCCGACACAGTTCTAAAAGACTTGCCGCTCTGCTCGTAGTGGCACGTGATGGGAGACCCAGTACTACTCTGCGGGAAAGAGAGAAAGTGTGCCAATTCGGCCTCTTAAGAGATTGTATATTGCACTTCCACCAGCGTGTGTGAGGGTAGCCATTTCCTTTCACCCTCACCAACACTTGCACATTAACAAGTACCATTTTGGTGACAATGAATGTGTAACAACACTAAGGCGTCTGCGACATTGTTGCCCTCGCACACTGCGCTGAGCACAGGGCACCACGGAACACACCAGGCTGCTCTCTTCCTGTCCTTGCCTGCTTCACTCCGAGCGGCCTCTGCCGGCATCTACTCATTTCTCGGTTGAGGTTGCCTGTCTCACCCACTAGGATTTCAGATCTACTTTATCTTATTATTTTATTTGGCTTTTTGAAATGGAGTCTCGCTAAGTGTCTCAGTCTGACTGGGAACTTATGGTAATTCCCTTGCCTCAGCCTCCCAGTAAAATTTCAGTTCTTTGAATGTAAGATTCTTCTTCACTGTCATCCTCCATACTCGGAATGAAGAGTTTGTTGATTGACTGCTTGAAAAACGGATAAAAGGCACTTTATCCGTGAGTCAGTCAAGGTGCTGAGAAGTTTAGTAAATTCACACTGGTGTGTGATAGGGCTCCATTTAGGAACCATTGAATTTCGGGACCTGTCTGCGCGAACAATTTAGCCTTCATTCATCCGCTTTCCACATTCGGAATGTGCCACTGTGTGCTGGACCCGCTGAAGCACTTGTGGGCGCTCTCTTGTTTGTGACTCCTAGGAACAGAGACGCTAGAACATGTTAGTATAGATTCAAGTGGCCATTGCGTTCTCATTTGTCTCTGGCCAATGTCTAAGTGCAAGTCCTGGGCTGTGTGGTCACTGCCTGGCCCCTCCCATCGTATATTGCCACCAGTCATGTATGAATGACCTAGTCTTTTTTTTTTTAATTTTAATTTTAAAATATTTTGTTGGTGGGGCTGTCCGGATGACTTGCTGTTTAAGGTTCTCTTGTGTAGCGGGCTCCTGGCAGGTGTCCCTTGTGGGAGAGGAAAAAGGTAGGCAGGAACCATTGATGCTGGCTCAAGGGACAGGTTAAAACAATAAGCTCAGTTTATTTCAGGGAGAGATAAGCCTTATATATTCGCCACCTTGCCAGAGCGGGGTTGGGGGTGGGTGGAGCCGCGCGTGTGTGTGTGTGTGGGGGGGGGGAGTTCCGCTGAGCTGGCATCAGCTGAAGTGATGAGGTGGCTGTCCATATGTCCATGTCATCTCTGCAGACTCGGCTGCTGTTGTCAAGCCCTCTGGCAGATCCAGGCTGGCCTCTACTACGCATGCTCTTAATATCGGTCTAGGCTGGCTGGCTCTGAAGCCCATAAGGCTTAGTCCTCCCGCACTCTTGCGGAGAACCAGGGTTTGGTTCCCAGCACCCGTGTTGATGGGCTCACAAGTTTGGCTCCAGGAGATTTGAAGCTCTCCTTTGGCCCCATACTCAGGCGCATATACCCACGCAAGACATACACACAAATAACAAGATAAGATTTTAAAATATTTTATCACCGTGGCTGAGGAAATGGCTTGGCAGTTAAGGGCATGTAATGTTCCTTCCTGTTCCTTCCAGCAGATAAGAGTTCAGTTCTTAGCACCCACGTTGGGGAGCTCCCAACCACTGTGACTCCAGCTTCATGGAATTCGACAGCCTCTTTTGGCCTCTTTGGCAGCACACACCACATACACACCCCCATATATACATAATTTAAGAAATAATAAAGGATTTAAAATTATTATTAATAAAACATACAAAAGATAAAGGTACATGAGGAAAAATTAGCATTTAGACATTACTAGTAGTATTGGTGTCATCCTTTGTATAACATAGCACAATTATAACACTTCCCCAATACCGTATCTTAGATACCTGGCTTACTTTTATGTGAATTTAATTATATCATGAAAATGTACACTTTTAGCAACTTATGCATCTAGTTAATTGTTTTTCCTTTTTTTTTTTTTTTGGTTTTTCGAGACAGGGTTTCTCTGTGGTTTTGGAGTCTGTCCTGGAACTAGCTCTTGTAGACCAGGCTGGTCTCAAACTCACAGAGATCTGCCTGCCTCTGGCTCCAAGTGCTGGGATTAAAGGCGTGTGCCACCATCGCCCGGCTGTTTTTCCTTTTTTTGAGACAAGGTTTTTCTGTGTAACAGTAGAGGCTGCCCTGGAACTTGCTTTGTAGACCAGGCTGGCCTTGAACTCACAGAGATCTGCCTGCCTCTGCCTCCTGAGTGTTGAGACTAAAGGCGTGAGCCATCACCGCCTGCTGTAGTTACAAATTTTATAACATTTATTTGTGTGTGAGAGCATGCAAATGCCAGGACACGCGTGTGGCAGTTAGAACCACGTACAAGAGCTGGCTCTCGCCTTCTTTTTTTTTAAAATATTTATTTATTTATTATGTATACAATATTCTGCCTGTGTGTATGTCTGCAGGCCAGAAGAGGGCACCAGACCTCATTCCAGATGGTTGTGAGCCACCATGTGGTTGCTGGGAATTGAACTCAGGACCTTTGGAAGAGCAGGCAATGCTCTTAACCACTGAGCCATCTCTCCAGCCCTCTCGCCTTCTTTTATATAGTCCTAGAGCTCCAACTTGGGTTGTCAGACTGGGCAAGTACCTCTCCCCGCTGAGTCATCTTGCTGCCTCTAGTTAGTTTTTCAGTGTCCAGATGAATGGCATTCACTGTGGTATTTCCAGACGCACACACTCTACGTTGGCCATGTCTGCTCTTTGTCTCATACTCATTTTCCAGATCTACTAATCTCTTTTCTTCTAGGCCAGCTTCCCTCCCCACTCCTCCCTCCCTTCCTTTCCCTTTCCTAGTCTGTTTTTTTACTTAAAATGATGACCTCTAGTTCAGCCACTTTTGCTGCGAATGACAGCTTTCTTTGTTTTCTTTTTCTAGACAAATCTTGTGCAGTCCAGGCTGAACTTGAACCTGTGTAGTTGAGGATGAATAGCTGAGCCACCTGCCAGCACCACATTCGTCACTGACCTTGTCAACCTCATGGCATTTAGAATTACCTAGAAGACGTATTTCTGGGGGTGCTTTTTTGGGGGAATTTGGGCACAGTTATTTATTTATTTATTTATTAAAGATTTCTGCCTCCTCCCCGCCACCGCCTCCCATTTCCCTCCCCCTCCCCCGATCAAGTCCCCCTCCCTCATCAGCCCGAAGAGCAATCAGGGTTCTGGGGGTGCTTTTAAGGGCATCTCTAGTATATTAGCATTCTCTCTCTCTCTCTCTCTCTCTCTCTCTCTCTCTGTAGAAAAACTTGCCGTTAAAGGAGTGGAAGCAGTGTCACCTGGTGTTATGTAACAAACTTCCTGGGGAGATACAACACAGACACACACACACACACACACACACACACACCTACTTAGCCCAGAAAGTGAATCCAGGAGAAGTAGGTTCTAATGCTTGCCAGTGAAGGAACAGACTTGCAAGCAAGAGCAAGACAAAACAGGCGAAGAGAGAGAAGGCTTTCTTTTTCCATGTCCTTTATATAGACCGCCAGCAGAAGGTGTGGTCTAGAGTGAATGGGGATCTTCCCACCTCAGAAGATCTGGATGAAAGATGTATCTCTCCACCTCAAAACATCCTGATTAAAAATGGGTCTACCGCTGGGTGGTGGTGGTGCGTGCCTTTAATCTCAGCACTTGGGAGGCAGAGACAGGAGAATCTCCGTGAGTTTGAGCCCAGCTACAAGAGCTGGTTCCAGGATAGGCTCCAAAGCTACAAAGAGAAATCCTGTCTCAAAAAACCGAAAAAAAAATATATATATATGGGTCTTTCCACTTCAAATGGTTTAAGTAAGAAAAAAAAAACCTTCACAGAAGTGCCCAGTCAGTTGTGTTTTAGTTGATTCCAGATGTAGTCAAGAATAGTCACCCCAGTCACTCATTGGGGCTCTCTTTCCAGGTGCTTCTAGGTGTGCTTGCTGTGTTGTGTGTGGGGGGCACTAGTGAACAAACACAGGGTGTTATGATGTTGCATATGCTAGACAAGCTCTCCAGTACTGAGCAGTAGCCCTAAACCATGTCTTTTTTAAAACTCTAGAATCCACATATGGGAGAAAACATTGAACATTGTCTTTCTTGAGTCTGGTTTATTAGTTTGGTTTATTTTGCTGAATGTGATGCTTTCCATCTATCCGTTTCTCTGAAAACAATATGATTTCTTTTTTATTTAAGGCTGAATGGATCTCCACTGCATACACATGTCACCTGCTCACCATCTTTCCAAGGCTGAGCCTATGGCTAAGATCGCTGGCTTGCATTTCCCTGATGATGGCTAATTGATTTGCAACATTTTTTTTCATATATATATTGCCCCTTTCCTCTATCTCTCTGTTTTTTTTTAACTTTTTAAAATTGATTTTATTGAGCTCTACATTTTTCTCTGCTCCCCTCCCTACCTCTCCCCTCTTCTTCAACCCTCCCCTAAGGTCCCCATGCTCCCAATTTACTCAAGAGATCTTGTCTTTTTCTACTTCCCATGTAGATTAGATCTATGTATGTCTCTCTTAGGGTCCTCATTGTTGTCTAGGTTCTCTGGGACTGTGGTTTGTGGGCTGATTTTCTTTGTTTTATGTTTAAAAAGTTTCTCTTTTTGAGACAAGATTTTGTGTGGCCTAGGTTGCCTCAAAGCTTACCGTATAGCAAGAGAACAGTGACTAAGACCGGAGGTCATATATACCAGAGACTGGGGTATTGCTATGACAGGTCCCACCATGCCATTTGTTAGGAGAATATGGAAGATTCGGGGGCTTTGGATTGGAAAAGTGGTTGGATTCTTTAAATGGGGCTTAACGGGTCATCCTAGTTGAAACATAAAAAACAGTGCTGAGGGCAGTTTGAATGGGGGGGGGGGCTCAACTCAAGAAGTTTTAGGAGAGTAAGTGGTCTAGAGACTGTTGTTTGTGTTATTTTGGTAAATGATGTGTTGCTGTTTTGCCCATGTTCTAAATATCTGCCTGAGGCTAAATTGAAGAGTTTGGGGATTAACGGCATTGGCAAAGGAGATGTCACGACAGCCTAGTAGTGACTGTGGTATGGTTATTAGTGGTCAAAGTTATGGAGATTTTTAATGAAAGGGAACAAGTTAGGCAAGTAAAAATACAGTATGTACAGTTGGAAGAGAAAAGGAGCCAAGTCCAGAGCTCAAGGAGATAAAAAGCTTAAAAAAAAAAAGGCCGTTGCTAAATGGAACAAAGGGAGTGGTAACCTCAGGGCAAGACCCCCACCTAGCTAACCTTCCAACTTGTGAAAAGGAATTAAAGAAAATTCAAACAGTGAAGGAAACCCTCAGCACCAGAAAGCTGATTCAGAGGCAATTGAACGAGGGGGTCGATCATGTTCTAGCCCCAGCAAGTAGCAGCTTCTTGGCCGCTTCGGCTTTAGAGTCAAGAATAGAAGAACAGGGTTATGGGATCTCTCTACTACTAAGAAAAACCATTTAGGTCAAGTGTGTGTCAGGAGTGTCCCTGCTTGGATCCCCAGAGAGGCCATTGTGTGAAGCTGTGAAGGTGAAGCCTGGATTGCCTTGGAGACCCCAAGATGTTAGAGATGCCAGAGCCGTGGGAAACCTGCCGAGGAGAGCTGCTAACAGGGGGTGGAACCAGTCCAAGAGAGAAGTGCGTTGTAGTCACCGAAGCTGAAAGGAGTTGGGGATCTGAAGAGGGTTTCTTTGTCTGATGGCATGGAGATGCAGAGTTGGGAGTTTGCCCAGCTGGTTTTTGATCTTGCTTTAATCCAGTATTTTCTCACTATGCGCCCTTTCCTCCCTTTTGGAATGTAATGTATATTCCATGCAATCGTACATTGGAAGTATGTGATCTGCTCTTTAACTTGATTTTACAAGGGTTACAGTTAAGAGATCGCCATAAATCTCCTAAGAGTCTTTGGACTTCTAAACAGGCTTTAGACTGTTTTAGGTATGGGGGACTTTTAAAGTTGCCCTAAATGCATTTTTGCATTATGATATAGCTATAAGCCTATGGGGGACAGGGAGTTGGATGTGGTGGTCTGAATAAGAATGACCCTTGTCGGCTCAGATTTTTGAATGTTTGGTCACCAGGAAGCAGCACCATTTGGAAGGATTAGAAAGATTAAGAGGTGTGGCCTTTTTGGAGGAAGTGTTTGACTGCAGGTGAAGTTTCAAAGAAGTGTCAGTCCCAGAGTCAGTCAGTCAGTCTGTCTGTCTCTCTGTGCCTCCAGATCAAGATGGAGCTCTCAGTTACTGCTCTAGCACCTTCCTGCATGCTACATTGCTCCCTGCCGTCATGAGACAATAAGCCAGCCTCCAATTAATTTCTTTTTATAATAATTGCCTCCGTCAGCCTAGTGTCGTGGCACATACCTTTAATCTCAGCACTCAAGAGAGGCAGGTAGATCTCTGTGAGTTTGAGGTCATCCTGGTCTCCTGTAATGAGTTCCAGAACAGCCAGGGATATGTAGAAAGACTCTGTCTCAAAAAACAACAAAACAAAACAAAAGAGTTGCCTTGGTCACGGTGTCCCTTCACAGTAATAGATCAGTGACTAAGACAAGCCACGGATGACTTTGAATTCCTGACCTTGCTGCCTTCACCTCCCAGGTGCTGGAATTGCATTCATGACCCTTCTTGCCTCTCCATTCTTTTCAGAACTAGCTGTTCAAGATGGTCGTTCGGTTTCTTTGCATCCTTGTCAGCACCCGATGTTCTCACTACTTTATTTTGTTTAGTTAAGACATTTTCTTACTATGTAAGCTAGGCTGGCTTTAAACTTGCTGCAATCCTTCTGCCTCTGCTTCCTGTATGCTTTTGCTGTGTAAGTGCATATGTGTGTGTGTGTGTGTGTGTGTGTGCACGCGCGCATGCGCGCGCGATTGTGATACATGTATAGCAAGTTGTAGTTTTGGTTGACATTTCCCTAATGTCGGTGCTAGTGGCACTGATGACCTCAGGTACTGACATGCCATCTGTATATCCTCTTCACTGATACTTCTGTGCATGCATTTTGCCCATATTCTTTTTTTTTAATTTATTTTTTTTATTTTTTTAAATATTTATTTATTTATTATGTATACAATATTCTGTCTGTGTATATGCCTGCAGGCCAGAAGAGGGCACCAGACCCCATTACAGATGGTTGTGAGCCACCATGTGGTTGCTGGGAATTGAACTCAGGACCTTTGGAAGAGCAGGCAATGCTCTTAACCTCTGAGCCATCTCTCCAGCCCCCCATTTTGCCCATTTTCTAATTGGATGGTTTGGCTTTTATTGTTAAGCTTAGACTCCAGTCCTTTGGCAAAGAGATGGTTTGCAATGTTTTTTAAATGGAAACTTGTAAAAATTGCATCTACTGCAAGAGACCAAATGGGCAGGACTGTAGGTGTAGTAGCACCTGCAGGCTACATCAAGGGGCCTCGAGAGGAAAAGTGGCAAGATGTCTTCTTATGTTTGGATGTTGGATGATGAGTTCCTCTTTGTGGAGCTCCTATATGTAATTCATTCCATGGGAAGGAGGGCAGCCCAGATTGGCTGGTGAACAATTCCAGGACATTAGCGCAGTCCACCAGGAATGTAAAGTCTAATACTAATCTGAGTTTAGGGGCGGGGCCTCAGGCTGCCTGAAGTTCTGCTGTGCCATTCCAGTGTAGTCTGGCCTCCCCTGGGATTTCCAGAGCAGTCTGGGGGGTTTGAAGGAAGACAGATTGACTCACAACATGTATCAATAGGCCTTTAAGATGGTGGATAAAGGCAGCTGTCACCAGGTCTTAGAACCTGAGTTTGAGTCCCGGGATATTAATAATAGACGAGAGCGATAAAGGACCCGGGCTCCTTGCAAGTTATTCATCCCCTGACTAGCATGGGAGCGCTACACCATAGCACTGTGGGTGCACATGCACAGACCTTGAGCATGTGCGTCATCTGCCCACCACAGACCCTTCCGTTGGTCCTGGAGAACTTATTCTTATTTTAGATGAGGGAATGGAAGGAAGGGGAAGGAGAGAGATAGTGGGGGAAGAGGGACATGAGGAGAGCGGGGGAGAGAAGAGAGAAAGAGAGGGAGAAGAGAGGGAGAAGTGGGGAGAGAGAGAGAGGAAGAGAGAAAGGAGAGGAGGGTGGGAGAGGGAGGAGTAGGGGGACAGAGAGAAGGGGAGAATGCAGATATCTTTTTCTGGTGTGTTGTTTTTCTTCACCTCTTCATATGGGCTTTCACAAAGCAAAAGGTCTCAATATTGGCAAAATCATTTTTTATTAATTTTTATTTAGGAATTGTATTTTGGTGTGAAGTCTAAGAATTCTTTTCTTAGCATTAGATATTTTGTTTTTGTTTTTGTTTTTGTTTTTAGCTTAGGCTAGCCTCAACCTAGAGATCCTCCTGCCTCACATTCCTGAGGTCTGGGGTTACCGGGCACCATTGCCACACCCAGCTTTTTCAGGCCTGTGTTACTGCTCTCCTCCAGTTCTTCCTTTAAGTCGCTTCTGCACCTTTGTCAAAATCATTTGGTTGTACTGTGTGAGTCTATTTCTGGTTTCTTCATTTTGTCTGTTGATCCCTGTGCCTCTTTCCTCCAACATCTCGTTGCTTTAATTACTGTAGGAGCTTTGCTCTCCGTCACAGCGATTCCTGCCATTTCATTCTTCCTTAACAACATTCTTTGAGCCTCTGTGATTCCTTTATCTAGCCACACAATTTTTATTTTTTTCTTTACCCATATAATATTTTCTCTCTCTCTCATTTTTTTTAAAGACAGGGTTTCTCTGTATAGCTCTGGCTGTCCTGGAACTGACTCTGTATGGCAGGCTATTCTGGAACTCACAGAGATCCCTCTACCTCTGCCCCCCAACTGCAGGGATTACAGGCCTGTGGCACCAATGCCAGGTCCATGTAATATTGTTTTAAGATAGGGGTCTTACTCAGGATCTAGCTCTAATGCATGAACTGGCTGTGTGGAGCCAGTTCTCTATGGAGAGAGACCTTGTTTAGCCTAGGCATGGGGTGGGAGGCGGCCTTGACCCTGTCTCAGTGATGTGATGGGACAGACTTAGTTGACTTCCCCAGGGAGGCTTCATGAATGTTATGTGACCACTCTACTGACTGAGCTATACCTCTAAGCTCCTCTGATCAGGTTTTTAAAATAAATGAATGTAGTAGTGATGAATGGTATCATGTTTTCAATTTTGGTGCCTGTGCGTTCCTTGATCGTATATGGAAATGTGATTGCTTTGGGGTGTTGGTTTTGTGGGTGTTTTTGTAGGTTCCTTGGGGTTTTCTACATAGACCACACACTGAGAACTTTTAGAGAGCATTCTTTTCCAGACTGGCATGCTTTTTTTCTTTCTTGCTATACTCCAGAGCCTGTGACTTACACTGCTGCCTTGCGTAAGAACGGCGAGTGATGGAGTGGGAGACAGGCTCAGCTGTTAAAAGCCTATACTGCTCTTGCAGAGAGCTGGAGTTTGATCCCCATCCCCCAAGTCAAGCGCCTCACGCCCACCTGGAATTTCCACTTCTGGGGATCATAAGCCTTCTGCTAGCCTGTGCAGGTGCTTACACACGTGTACACACATGCATACCTATAAGTAAATAATATTTTTTCGATGTTCAGTATTTGCTATTCTTCTATCATATATTAGCTCCCAACCACAGTTTCCCCTCCCTCCTCTGCCCCAGTCTTCCCTCAAAAAAGAGTAAAGCCTCCCAGGGACATCAACCAAACACAGCAAAATATGCTCCTGTAAGACCAGGCACAAGCTATCAAATCAAGACTGGATAAGGCAACCCAGTAGGAGGAAAAGGGTCCCATAAGTAGGCAAAAGAGTCAACAATTGCCCCCACTCCCAGTGTTAAAAAGCCCACAAGAGGGGCCGGAGAGGTGGCTCAGTGATTAAGAGCACTGACTGCTCTTCTAGGGGACCTGGGTTCAATTCCCAGCACCCACATGGCTGCTCACAACTATCTGTAACTCCAGTTCCAAGGGATCTGGCACCTTCAGACATACATACAGGCACAACACCAATGCACATAAAATAAAAATAAATCTTAAGAAAAAAAGAAGCTTATCTGTTTTTTTAAAAAAATAACCACACAAGAATGCCAAGCTGCTCAGCCACAAATAACATATATGCAGAGGACCTACCTAGGTCAGACCCCTACAGGCTTCCAGATCTCCACGAGCTCCCACGGGTCCTAGGCAGTTGATTCTGTAGGCTGTGTTCTTGTGGTTAACACAGTTTTTAAATTAGAAATATCCAGAAGTTTTTTTTTACCATATTAAAATGAAGGAGGAAAGAAATGAATAGCAGTAATCAGAAGAGACAAAAGAAACCAAATTTGCTGTGAGCTAATCTATACAGAAAACACAATGCACAAAAAGACTTTTTTCTCTTTCTACCACTGTTGCCTAGCATATATAGCTGCCTCTGTTATCAACATCCTATACCAGTTAGAGATTTTTGAAGCTACTTCAGCAGATTATAAATAATTTTTTTAAAAAAAAGTAAAAGTGAGTGGCTCATTCCTGTAAACCTATACTTGAGATGCTGAGGCAGGAGGATTGCTATGAATTCCAGATTAGCCTAAGTTACATAGCAAGACCCTGTCTCAAACAAACACACACAAACAACAAAAAGCTGAGTGTGTTGACGCATACCTATAATCCCAGCACTTGGGTTATTGAGGCAGGGTTGCTACAAGTTGGCAGCAGCCTGGTTTACACAGTGTGTTCCAGGCCAGCCAGTGCTACAAAGCAAACCTCTGCCTCTGCTATAGAGATTTGCATTGGTATGGATCTTGGTTTATTGATACAAATTTAAGGTCAATTTTATTATACTATGTATATGTGTTTCTGCTTTTGATTAGGGTATTGTGTTTGTGTAGCTCATTTAAAAATATAATGTATAATTAAGAAATACAGGTTAATAGATAGTCATCTATAATAGTCAAGCTTGTAGTCATGTTAGTTAGGTTTTATATATATATATATATATATATATATATATATATATATATAGAGAGAGAGAGAGAGAGAGAGAGAGAGAGATATTTCAGTTAGATAGATGATCTTCAAACCTTTAAAAGACTATAGAATATGGCATTTAAAATGTTTTAAGAACTTAGGACTTTTCATGACAATGAGACACGTCTGCTCCTGGCAGTACCAATCTACTTGAGGAAGGTGGACATCAAAGAGGCTCCTCATGGAGTTTGTTAGCCATTTGGGCAAGAAACTGTTCTTGCCTGTACTGCTTGATGAACTGGACGTACAGGACCCACAGAAAAATGACTGCTGAAGTTGCCTAAAAAAGGTGAGACAGTCCTTCAAGGATCCTGCTTCATGAAAGAGATTGCCAGACATTCTGCAGGACACAGAAGAAAGCAACTGATGGACTTTGCCATTACAAGGCAGAACAGATCTTCAAATTTCCTGCTTCTTGGAAAAGTCAGCTGAGTACTATGGACTGAAGATGGATGCTCCAATAATACAGAAGAACTTTGGGTGACCATCTAGACAGTGAGATGTCTCTGTCAATTCTAGAGTTTTGGAAGTTGCTTACAATGCACTTTCTGTTTACTTAGGTAATATTATATTCTTCTGGAGTCTTTGATGGAGTTGAAGAATAGATAATTATAGTTATACTTTTCTTTAGTTATTATAAAAGATAAAATAGATATAAATATTGTAGCTATAATTCTTGCTTGATACCTGTCTTGTTGTATGTAATTTTACTATTTTAAAATTAAAACCTTTCTTCTCATTTAATCAGAAAAGGGGAGATGATGGGGATTCCCCTCTGTATGCTGCAATTACCATTAATGAATAAAGAAACTGCTTTGAGCCGGGCGGTGGTGGTGCACGCCTTTAATCCTAGCACTCGGGAGGCAGAGACAGGTGGATCTTTGTGAGTTCGAGGCCAGCCTGGTCTACAAGAGCTAGTTCCAGGACAGGCTCCAAAGCTACAGAGAAACCCTGCCTCAACAAACCAAAACGAAAAGAAAAAAAGAAACTGCTTTGAGCCTATAACAGGGCAGAACAGAACTAGGTGGAGAAAACTAAACTGAATGCTGGGAGAAAGAAGGTGGAGCCAGGAGAAGCCATGTAGCCCACCAGAGACAGATGCCACCCAGTAAGCCACAGCTATGTGACAATACACAGATTAATAGAAATGGGTTAAATTAAGATGTAAGAGCTAGCCAATAAAAAGTTAGAGCTAATAGGCTAAGCAGTGATTTGAATAATATAGTTTCTGTGTGATTATTTTGGGAGTCTGGGCAGCCAGGAAATGAATAAGCAGCCTCCTACAACATGCCTCAAACTGACAGACACATAAACAAACAAGCACAGCAAGAACTTACTTCCTTGTCTTTTTCTCGGCCTTGAGGGAAAGCATTTAGTTTGTGTTCATTAAGGATGATGCTCTTAGGGTTTGTTTGTTTATCTGACATAATAGGGATGGGATCCAGGGCTATGCCAATCCTAGACAAGTGCTCTACTGCTGAGGCTACATGTCCAGCCCTACTATTTTCCCTCCCTTCCTGTCTTTTTTCTCTCCTCTTCTCTTCTTCCTCCTTTTTTTCTTCCTTCCTTCCTTCCTTCCTTTTTTTTTTTTTTGAGACAGGGTTTTTCTGTGTAGCTCTGGTTATTCTGGAACTCACTCTGTAGACCAGGCTGGTTTTGAACTCACAAAGATCCACCTGCCTCTGCCTCCCAAGTGCTGTGATTAAAGGTGTGCACCACTATCACCCGTCTCCTTTCTTCTATTTATTTGTTTAGTTTATTATGTATACAGTGTTCTGTCTGCATGTATGCCTGCAGGCCAGAAAGGGTCTCATTACAGATGGTTGTGAATCACCATATGGTTGCTGGGAACTGAATCCTGGTCCTTTGGAAAAATAGCCAGTGCTCTTAACCACTGAGCCATCTCTCTAGACCTTCCTTCCTTTCTTTTAAGAAATGTACTTATTTATTTTTATTTTATGCACATAGGTGTTTGCCTGGACATATGTATGTGCAGTGTGTGTAAGCATTGCAGCTGGTATGGACAGGGATCCCAGCAGTCAGAAGCCAAGGAATAAATACTAAGTGCTGCAGCTCAGATGGGAGAGTGTTCTGGCAGTCGGGAGCCAGGGAATACTGAGTGTTACAGCTTGGATGGAGGACTATTCTGGCAGTTGGGAGCCAGAAAATAGCACAGGTCACAGTAAGCCTAGCAGTTTACAGCCCTGCTCTAAGGAAAGGCTTCCACAATGTAACTGCTCCAGGAAACGGCTTCCGCAGCGAGGTTGTTACAGTGTAACTCCTGTGCTCCGAGTGTAACAACTCTGCTCTGCTAGGGGAAGGCTCCCTGGGCGAAAGTGTTACAGTCTAGCTCTGCTCTGTCTCTGCTGGGGGTGGGGTGGAAGAAGGTCTTCACCCAAATCTCATTCAAGAGATTTAGTGGGAGGGAAGAATCCATGAGTGGCTGCCGCTACCAGGGTGGAAGAAGAGCAACCGTTATCTGAACAGGTGCGTGCAGGGCTTCTCAGGGGTGGAGTTTTCCCAGGGAGAAGAGGGACTGGTTGGTTTTCCCTGCTCAAGGATGGGTTAGTTTAGTTGGTCAGAGGCAAAGATGTCTGGTTTCAGGGCCAAATTGCTGGCCTTTTTTTGTTGTTGTTCTAGTTTGGGGGCCAGGACATATTTCTTTCACTGGCTCTGATACTAGGACCAAAATGTATTTCTTTGGTACCGGTTTCAGAGTCAGGGTGTATTTCTTTGGTTCTGGGTTTGGGGCTAAAGTATTTCTTTCATTGGCTCAGGTCTCTGAGCCAGGGTGTGTTTCTTTCACCGGCTCTGATTGCAGGGCCAGGGTGGGTTTCTTTGGCTGGCCCTTTTACCCTACAATGGGGACCAGCGAATACTGAGTGCTACAGCTCAAATGCAAAAGTATTCTGGCAATCGGTGGGGGGCAAGGAATACAACAGGTTACAGCCTTGCTCTAGGGAGAGGTTTCCCCAGTGTAACAGCTCTGCTCTGGCAGGGGAGGGCTTCCGGAGCGAAGTTGTTACTGTTTGGCTCACAAACCTGGGAGTATAACAGCTCCGCTCTGCTAGGGGAAGGTTTCCCCACTAAAAGTGTTGTAGCCTTGCTCTGCTCCAGCTCTGGTGAAAGAAGGTCTCACCCAAACTTCATTCGAGAGATTTATTGGGAGGAAGGAATCCAGGAGAGTGACTGCCTCTGCCAGGGTGGCAAAAGGGCAGCCGCAAACTGAACAGGTACAGGGCTTCTTAGGAGCGGAGTTTTTCCAGGAAGATTTTCAGGGTGGGAATTGGTCAAATTTCAAGCCCTTGAACTCGGATTGGCTAGATCTTGTGCTCAGGGATTGATTGGCTTCTGCTTAGGGTTTGGCTTATTTCCCTGCACAGAGATTGGTTTTTGTTTTCTGCTTAGTTGGTCAGGGCAGATTTGGGTCTGGTTTCAGGGCCAACGTGTGTTTCTTTCACTGGCCCTTTGTAGCCTTTTGGCTCTAATTTCAGAGCCAGGGCATGTTTCTTTCACTGACGCTGATTCTAGGACCAAAGTGTGTTTCTTTGGCTCTGGTTTCAGAGCCAGGATGTGTTTCTTTGGTTCTGGGTTCAGGGCTAAAGTGTTTCTTTCCGCCGGGCGGTGGTGGCCCACTCCTTTAATCCCAGCACTTGGGAGGCAGAGGCAGGCGGATCTCTGTGAGTTCGAGACCAGCCTGGTCTACAAGAGCTAGTTCCAGGACAGGCTCCAAACCCACAGAGAAACCCTATCTCGGAAAACAAAACAAAAATAAATAAATAAATAAATGAATGAATGAATAAATAAAGTGTTTCTTTCACCGGCTCTAGTTTCAGGGCCAGGGTGGGTTTCTTTGGCTGGCTCTTAACCCCTATGCTATGTATGTGCCTGGTGCCTTGGAGGCCAGAAGAAGGTGTCAGATCCCCTGGAACTAAAGTTACAAATGGCTATTAACCAACATGTGGGTGCTGGGAACCAAACCTTCTGCAAGAACATTAAGTGCTCTTAACCACAGAGCCAACTCTCCAGCCCCTTTCTTTCCTTTCCTTTTTGCTTCTGAGACAGGATCTCACCATGTAGTCCTAACCGGTTTAAAACTCTTTATTGTAGAGTAGGCTGGCCTTGAACTCACAGAGATCCACCTGCCTCTGCCTACTTAGTGTGGGATTAAAGACCTGTACCTTCATGCCTGGTCCGTTTTTTAAATTATATATATATATATACTTTTATTTTATATATACTATATATAAAACGTGTGTGTATGTGTGTTTTGAAATAGGGTTTCTCTGTATAATATCCCTGGCTGTCCTGAAACTTGCTTTGTAGACTAGTGTGGCCTCGAACTCACTGAAATCTGCCTGCCACTATGTCCCAAGTGCTGAGATTAAAGGCATGCACCACCACCCACCTGGCTTATATATTTATTTTAAGACAGTGATTCATCCTGAGACAGCGTCTTAGCCCTGGCTGTCCTGGAACTTTCTATGTAGATCAGGCTGGCCTCAATCTCACAGAGAACCACTTGCCTCTGCCTTTCTAGTGCTGGGATTAAAGGCATATGATACCATGCACACATACCTTGAATTTTTAAAATGTTACTTTGAGTTGTTATTTTTGAGGTAAGGCCTCACTATGTTGCCAAGGTTTAGTCAAGTGATTCTCCTGCTTCCCATGTTGCTGGAGGTTTTTTTTTAAATATTTATTTATTTATTTATTATGTAGACAATATTCTGTCTGTGTGTATGCTTGAAGGCCAGAAGGGGGCACCAGACCTCATTACAGATGGTTGTGAGCCACCAGGTGGTTGCTGGGAATTGAACTCAGGACCTTTGGAAGAGCAGGCAATGCTCTTAACCACTGAGCCATCTCTCCAGCCCCCTGGAGTTTTTTTTTTGTAGTGTTCTTTTATTTTGTTTTTTGAGAAAGAAGCTGCTGGTATGTAGCCCAGGCTGGCCTAAAACCTTAGATGCCTCAGTCCTTTGGCTGCTGAGAATCCAGACTGTACTGCCATTCACAGCACGTTATTGAACATTGAATGTTGAGCCCACTTCACATACCAAAATAAATGCCACTTGGTCATAGTTAGGGTTCTTTATATGTGCTGTTGGATTGGTCTTCTTAATTTTTTTTAAGACTTATTTATTTATTATGTATACAACATTTCTTCCATGTATGCTTGCATGCCAGAAGAGGGCACCAGATCTCATTATAGATGGCTGTGAGCCACCATGTGGTCTCTGGGAATTGAACTCAGGACCTCTGGAAGAGCAGTCAGTGCTCTTAACCTCTGAGCCATCTCTCCAGCCCCGGTCTTCTTAATTTTTAAAAAATATTTATTTATTTATTTATTTATTATGTATACAATATTCTGTCTGCGTGTATGCCTGCATGTCAGAAGAGGGCGCCAGACCTCATTACAGATGGTTGTGAGCCACCCTGTGGCTGTTGGGAACTGAACTCAGGACCTTTGGAATAGCAGGCAATGCCCTTAACCGCTGAGCCATTTCTCCAGCCCGGTCTTCTTAATTTTTTGTTTAGAATGTTTGCATTTAAGTTCAAGAAACATTCTTGAGACAGGGTCTGACAGAATAGCTCTGAGTGGCCTGGAACTCAATTAATACATGGACCAACTGGCTTCAAACTTATCGGGATCTGCTTGCCCCTGTCTCTTAAGTGCATGAATTGAAGTTGTGTGTCACCACACCTGGTTCTGGAAATGTTTTGATCTGATGTTTTGTTTTGTCTGTTGTCTTTGTCTAAACTGGATATCAGGATCAGGGTAATGCTTGGAAAGTAACTTTATCCCCTTGGTTTTTCAATCCTGAATACCACAAAAGGGAGGGAGGGAAAGGGAGGGAGGGAAGAAGGGAGGGAGGGAGGGAGGGAGGGAGGATCAAATCAGTGATCTAAATTTCTACCTCAAGCATCAAGTAAGGGGGTGGTGTTAAAGAGACGGCTCAGCAGTTAAATGCACTGGCCCCTCTTCCAGAGGACCTTGGTTCTATTCCTAGCATCCATATGGAGACTCAAAATCTTGTGTAATTCCAGTCCCAGAGGCTCTGGCAATCTCTTCAGGACTCTTTGGGTACCAGGCATGCAAGTAACGCACAAACTTATATACAGGCATTCACATAAAATAATAAATCAAAAAATTTAAAAAGTCCTCTAAAAACCAAACCAAAAACACATATACATACACACATAGAAAAAATATCAAGCTTGGTGGCCCATGATGGTAATCCCAGATTTTGGAGTAAAGCCAATGTTAATGTCATTAATCCTTCTTTGAATACTTAATGAACTTTTCTAGAATTCTCTGGAGAGGAATCTTTTCCAGAAATTCTTTAATCCTATTTCTCTAATGGTTATGGGATTACTCAGATCTTCTTTTCTTCTTGGCAGAGAATTGCAGTGGCTTGTGGCTTGTGGCTTTTGAGGCGGTGCCGCATTTCTAAGTGGTGGCCCACGTGAGCACAATGTCACACTATTTTTTCCTTTTTCCGTTGGTGGCTGTAGGATCGGTAATGATTCTCTTGGTCATGCCTGATGCCGTTAACTTATTTCTCTTCTCTTTTACCGCTATCACTCTTGCTAGAGTTTAGTCAATCTTATTGATCCTTTTTTTAAGAAGTAACTTTTGTTTCATTGATTTTTCTCTATTGTTTTCTTGCTTTCAATGTTATTGATTTCTGTATTTGCTTGTAGTTCCTTCTTTTTGCTTGGCGCACGCGTGTGTGTATGTGTGTGTGTGCGGTGTTAGGGCTCCACTTCCAGGACTTTGTGCATGTTAGGCAAACACACTACTAGTAAGTAACATACACTCCCAGCTCTTTTTGGTTCTTTTGTCTGTTTCTTTTGTGGAAGAGACTTTTGTAGCCCAGGCTGGCCTTGAAGTTGAGGTGCAGGCAAGAATGACCTTGAACTTCTGATTTGCCTGTACTGAGTTCTGGGAAGACAGGAGCATGTGACCACATGTAGTTTTCTGCAGCAGTGAAGACTGAGCCAGCGTCTTGGGGATGCTAGGCGATCAGTCTACTGCCTGAACTACACTGTGAGCTGGAGTTTCGGTTTTCTGAAGAATTCCAATACTGAGTTCCACAGTAGCTGCACTAATTTATATTTACAAACATTTGTTGCTCTAGGTGTTCTTTATTTTATTTATTTTTAACGCATTTTTAAAATTTTATGTACTTTATGTGTTTTTCAATTATGTGTATTTTGTCTGCCTGTAAGTCTGTGCATCATGTGTGTGCCTTGTGTAGAAGGAGCTTGGAAGAGGATATTAGATCCACTGGAGTTACAGGTGGTTGTGAGGTGCCCTGTGGGTTCTGGGAATCAAACCAGGATCCTCTGAAAGACCAGCCAGAGCAACTGAGCCATCTCTCCAACCCCTGTGTATTCTTTGTTTGTATGTTTGTTTTGAGACAGGGTCCTACTCTGTAGCCCAGGCTGGCCTAGAACTAAGTCATTAAGCCTTCAACTCCTGATCCTACTGCCTATGCCTCCCAAGTGCTAGGATTACAGTGTTTACCAGCACACCTAGCTTGGTGTTTATTTTTTTTAACTCTTTCTATTCTGAATGTTAATCCCATGTTGGCTGAGCATGTGGCAGTGCCTTTCTCCTTTCTATAGGCTGTCGCTTTATTCTGTTGACTCCTTCCTTTGCTGTGCTGAAGAGTTTTTTATCCACACATATTTATTGATAATGATTTTGACTATATTATTATGTGTAGTGTTCTTAGTGGTTGTCATAACTATTATCATATAATTTCTCACACCTTACCACTTTTCAACTGGGTTCATATTGAATCAGTTTTTTTTTGTATGTCTCCAAGTTCACTGATTTTATTCTCTGTCATCTCTTTTTTTGAAACAGAACTTCACTGTTGTAGCTCTCGCTGGTCTGGAAGTCACTGTGTAGACCTAACTGGCCTTGAACTTGCAGAGATCTGCCTGTCTCTACCTCCTGAGTACTTTGATTAAAGAAGCAGGCCATCACACAGCTACTACTGAGTCTGTCCAAAGGTCTTTGAAGTTTCAGCTTTTAAAAATACGATGATTTCTGTTTAGTTATTTTTTATAACATATTTCTTTGCTGAGCCTTTTCCATCTATTTATTTATTAGCCTGTGTTTGCAGTATTGGGAATTGGAGGCAAGTGCTTTACCACCAAGCTGCAGCCTTGACCTTTAAAACAACCCTTTTTATTTTTAAATAATGTCTCGTTGAAACGTCCAGGCTTGAAGTTACTCCATAGCTTAGCAGACCTTGAACTTCCAGTCTTCCCATCTAACCTCCACCAACTCCAGGAGCTGCAATAACACTCCATATTACCAGGGAGATTTGTTTCTTTTTTAAATGTCAGTCTTGGAGATTGAACCCTGGGCCTCCTGCATGCAAGGCAAGCACTGGACCACTGAGCCACGTTCCAGGCACATTCACGTGTTAGTGACTTTGCAATTAATTGAGACGTCTTTGTCATATAGCTGCATTTTTGAACGTGTCTTCATGTTGGAGTCAGGTGACTGGTTTATCTCGTCCCAGGTGTGGTTTGCCTGGCTCATTAAGGTGACTGATTTTTTTTCAGTTAGCATCCTGGACATTTCAGGTATGTTAGGTGACTCTTTCGCAAACTTTTAAAACATTGCTTTTAATTATGTGTATGCACGTGGCAGCGGGGAGGTATGCTCATGTGAGTGCAGGTGTCCTCAGGGGCCAGAGGTAGCAGATCTCCTTGGAGCTGAAGTAACAGATGTTTGTGAGTCATAGTTTGTGACTGCTGGAAAATGAACCTGGGTCCTCTGGAAAAGCAGTCAGTGCTCTTAACCACTGAGCCATCTCTCCAGCCCATGTTTGGTGACTCTTGATCCCATTTAAATCTTTTATTTCAGGGCTAGAGAGACAGTACAGCAGTTTCGGTTGTGGTCCCCCAAACGGTTTCATTTTCTGAGCCTTGCAATGTTATTTTATTTGGCTTCATTCTTCTGCTCTTCCTGGGGTTCCTCTTCTAGACGTTGGTGGTCCTATTGACAGGAACGGAAGGCCTTCCAAGTTGTGCGATGCCTGATTCTGCTGGGCCATAGATACTCTGGGGTGAGCAAGCAGCTGAACTAGGGTCTTCTTATGCTGCTGAGCACAAGGTTGGGAAACACAAGGCCTCTGACTGCTACAGGAAAATGTGGCTCCCCAATGGAGCCCCAGCTCAGAACTTAGATGCAGCAAAGCCCAAGATGGCTGTCTGGAGCTTCAGCTGTGGAGTAAGGCTTAGGTCTTCCTGCTAGTCACCCAGTGGGCTGCTCTTTTCCCCAGTCTCTTGCTTAGAGAAAACATACCCACTTCCCAGCATCCCTCAGTCTTTCTCTCTTCCTTGTCACTCAGTCTCGGGTTATCTGCCAGTATGTGGGAGATAAATATTGTTGCTTCCCAAGTCTTGGGGTTCCTAGCCAGTCTATTTTTTTTGTCTTGTTTTCTTTCTAAGGCATGTAATTGCACTTCATGGAGAGAAGCGATGTAAAGTGAGTCTATATAATCTTTTTCTAGAGCCAGAAGTTCTGGCATGGTTTAAATTTGCACTTAACATGAGTGAGCAACTCTTGTCAAGTATTAAAACTTTTAGAGGGGCCGGAGAGATGGCTTATTGGCTAGAAGCACTAGCTGCTCTTGCAGAGGACCTACATTTAGTTCTCAACACTAACTCCAGTTCAAAGGGTTCCTTTTCTGATCCCCAGAGGTACTGGATAAGCACATGGTGCACATACAGACATGAAAGCAAAACGCCAATATTTATATATAATAAAATAAAAAGAATCCTAGCCAGGTGGTGGTGGTGCACACCTTTAATTTACCCAGCATTCAGGAGGCAGAGCCAGGCAGACCTCTGAGTTCGAGGCCAGCCTGGTTTATTAAAAAAAATAAATAAAAATAAAACTATTCTATTCAGGTGTGGTGGTGGTGCACACCTTTAATCTCAGCACTCGAGAGGCAGATGCAGGAGGATCATTGAGTTTAAGGCTTTCCTCTTCTACTTAGTTCCAGGCCAGCCAGGGCTACATAGTGAGACCCTGTCTCAACCAACCAAGCAAACAAAAAATGTTTTAGAGCTGGGTATGGTGGTGGCACACGCCTTTAATCCCAGCACTTGGGAGGCAGAGACAGAAGGATCTCTGTGAGTTTGAGGCCAGCCTGGTCTACATTGCAAGTTCTGGGAGAGCTAGCGCCCCTGTCTCAAACATAGATTCCTTTGTGACTTCCCATTCCCTTCCAGGAACTCCACAACCACCATATTTTCTGGGAGCGCAGAGCAATGCAGTGCTCACCCCTCATCATCAGAGTGTCTGTAAACTGTAGATACTGTCTAGTGTATTGATTATCTTTTTAAAATGTTTACTATTTGTATTTATGTGTATGTGTGTGTGCTTGCATGATTTTATGTGCACCACTTGTGTGCAGGTTCCTTTGGAAGCCAGAGGGTGCTAGAGCCCCTAAAATTAGAATTCCAGGTGGTTGTGAGCTGCCTGATGTGGGTACTAGGAAATGAAGCCTGGTAATCTGCAAGAACAGTAACTGCTCTTAACCAATGAGCCATTTCCCCAGCTCCATGTTGGTTACTTTTTGGTTTTGGCTTTGTTTATGATATGTATTTTTTGATACAGGGTCTCAGTGTGTAACCCTGGCTGGCCTAGAACCTGCTCTGTAGACCAGCCTGGCCTGTAGACCACAGAGATCTGACTGCCTTTATCAATCCCAATGGGATTAAAGGTGTACACCACCATACCTGTGTGATATTATTTTTATTTTGTTGTTTTTTAAACAGGGTCTCCCGTGTAGCTCTGTCAGGCCTGGATCTCAATATGTATACCAGGCTGACCTTGAAGCCACAGAGATCTGCCTACCTCTGTGTCAGGAGTACTAAAATTTAAAGGTGTGCACCACCATGCCTGACTTTTTGGTGTGTGTGTGTGTGGCTTATTGTAAATATTTTTTCAATACTTTGTATTTTTATGTAGCTCAAGGTGGACTTGAACTTGTGATCCTCCTGTTTCTACCTCTGCAGTGCCAGGATTCAAGACAAGGGTGCAGAGGCTGTGTGGTCTTTGGAGTGCAGTTCAGCTTTGGAGTGGTAGTGCACGCCTGCAATTCCAACCCTTGGGAGGGTGAGGCAGGAGGTTTGCTAGGAATCCAAGGCCAGTCTGGGCTGCCTAGTGAGCTCAAGGCCAGATGGGGCTGTAGAGTGAGACCCTGCCTCAGCAAACCAAAACCAACCTCCAACAAAAATGCAGCTAAATAATGTAGTTAAATATATCAATGTTTTCCTAGCTTCTGGGCTTTGTGTCCTTGAGAAAGCCTTCTCGTTTCGAGATTGGTTTTTTCTGATGCTTTGTTCTGGTTTCCAGCAGGCCTTGTTCTATCTTCTTGGTAATGTTCCATTTGTTCCTCTGATTGGAGGCTGTGCTCCCACCCTCACTAGTTTTGCTGCCCTGTGCAAGTTCAATTCATCCTTCAAGGCCATGACTGCCTTGGAACTGTGAGTTCCTTTTAATCAGGGACAGGGTCTCTCTAGCTTATCCCTAGGGAACAAGATGGACACTTGGCTCTTAGAGACATTGCTACCTGTCCTCATTTGCTCCAGGCTGTGGGGTCCTTGCCAGCACGCCTTGCTCCTTACCTGTGTGATCTAGGGCCTAAGCAAGGAGACCCCGGGATTTGCCTTCTGGAACTAATGAAGGTATCCAGCTGTGAAGAGGGCTGAGTATAAAACAGTGGCGGCAGGAATGGAGATTTGCACAACCGTCCTCCACTGTGTCTGTTTCTGTCTGCGCTGTCCCTATCCTTCCCTAGTAGACCTGGCCCTCTCTGGAAGATACGTCCTGCCTCCCTTCCCCCTTTAGCTTCACGGAGAGCTGGCTTAGGTGACCACACTTCTTGGCTCCGGACACCAGGAGGCAGGGTTGCTCTCTTCCTCACAGAAACACCTTCTCTAGGTGCGATGGTAACTTCAGGGGGAGCTAAGGATGCCCATATGCCCATACAGCCAGCAAAATTTCCATCTCCGGATGTGGCGATGAGAGACTGGCATTTAAATAATCAGTAGATGGAGTAATGGATGTGTGACTAAGCATCATCTAATCTGTTGAGAGCTTGACTAGAACTAACAGGAAGAGGAAAGGTGAATTAGAGCTGGAACACTCATCTTGCTCATCTGCCCTTGGATGTTACTCAGCACTCCTGAAACTTTGGTCTTCAGATCTTGGTGCTATGACTGCCCTCTGACCCTCGTAGGCCTTCACATCCACACTGAGTCACACCACTGACTTTCCTGTATCTTTGATTGCGGACAGCAGATTGAGGGACTCCTTGGTCTCTACAACCTCATATTTGTGTGCACTACGTTATTATATGTATCATATATACTAGAAATTACATGTATATATATAATTTCTCTCTCTTCTCTCTCTCTCTCTCTCTCTCTCTCTCTCTCTCTCCACACACACACACACACACACACACACACACACACACACACAGTTTTTTCCCCTAGGGATAGATACATCTTCATACCAAGACGCAAAGCAGGGTTGGCAAGGATACACTCGGAACAGGTAAAGAGCTATTTCTCTGGAGGACCAGAGGTGGTCAGGATTAAGGGAGAGAGCTGGACAAAGGCTTCTTTAACTGTATCTGGACTCTCTCTCTCTTCCTCCCTCCCTCTCTCCCTTCTTCTCTTTCTTTTTGGTCTTATTTTGTAGCTCTGGGTGGCCTGGAACTTGCTATGTCTATCAGGCTGGCCTCAAATTCACAGAGATTTGATTGCTTCTGTCCAACCTAAGTTTTTACTTCATAATTGGTGCTTTGAGTTTTGCAGTGCTGGGGATAGAACCCAGAACTCATGCATGCTAAGCAAGTGCTCTACCACCAAGCCACATATCCTAGATTATACCATGTATTTATTACTTGTAAGATGTGAAAATAAATAAAGGGACCGGTTCAATCCTAGAATGCCTTCCCCAAACATCACAGGTAGATGGAGTTATTCCTTTTTCTGGGATCAAATAAAACTGTTCCTTGTGCTCTGGAGAATACAGGTTTATTGCAATGTTTGTGTCCTTCTTTCTCTGAGATGGGAAACACCCTCAAAGGTACAAACTTCATCTAATTCTTGATCCCAGTGTTCAGCAAAGTGCCTGACTCTGAACAGGTCCTCAGGGAAGGCCTTTTAGTAGTAGGCGTCTTGAATGTGCTCACCATGGGACAAGTCTCATGTTGCTCCCCAAAGGCTAATTAATAATGTTCAGTGGTCAAAGAAGAACATCCTCAGGAGTCCGAAATGTGGGCAGCAGTTTCCAGCCCTTACATGAGGCCAGGGCTGCATTAAGACCTCGGATCTGAGGCAGAGTCATTATCTTGTCGCTTGGCTTTCTTTTGAACTCACTGCCTCAAGAGGTCTCTAAACATTGAAGTTGTCAAGCCTGGACCTTGTTTGTACTTTTTAGGTTGGAGAGGGCCAGTCTAAACAGGACATCCTCACACAGGGTGGCCAAGGAGGTAGGAATGAGGGGACACACAGGCTAGCTTAGAGTCATCTAGGCTTGGAGGAGAGGAACAAGGAGGTGTCAGAGGGGCTTGAAGAAGGCACCTGGAATCTTGCTTTAATGACAAAAAAGTTTATGTGTATGCATTTTGCCTGTATATATGTGTACCGCATATATGCTTGATGCTGGAGGTCAGAAAAGGATGTCAGATACCCTGGAATGGGAATTATGGCTGGCTGTGAGTTGCCCCTGTGGGTGCTGGGAACTGAATCCCAGTCCTCTGCAAAAGCAATACATGCTTTTAATTCTTGAGCCATCATTTCAAACCTGGATTGGCGGCTTCTAGTGTTGGGAACATATGCCATGTAGCCAAGGGTGTGCCAATGGCAAGGAAGCTGCAGACAAATTTGAAGCAGCTTGTCTTCCAAGAATGCCTTGACCACCAGCTCCTGTGCTCAACCTTCAAGAGGACAGTGTTTGTGGGGTGTTAGGGAATTGAAGCTAAGTACCTGGACTCTTGAGGAGATAAGGGCAGTGGTAGCAGCAGCAAGAGTTCCGAGACCACCTTTGCTAACCCTCCCCAAAATCCTCAGACTCTTGCAACCCAGAATTAACAAGACTATGAGAGTGCACACCACAACTTTAGACATTGATAAAGAACATAGTCAGTTATCTCTTTGCAAGTAACTTTTATTTACAACTGAATTGGTGGCTTTGTTCCTCAATTTTTAGGGACACTTGGAATCAGCAGCCAGAGGGAAAATCTGCAGTGAAATCAAACTCATTCTGCCCCAGCCATAGCTCAGGAAGCTCATTGGCTCGGTATAGCCCCAGCTCTACCACCAGAGACATCAGCACTTCCTCATCCACTGGGTCAGAATCAATGATAGTAGGGCTCTGGGAACCAGAAGGAGTGGCTGATTCTCCCCCTTCTGCCCCTTCCAAACCTTCCACCCCTTCCACCTCTTCCACCCCGAAGCCCCAGTTTTGCAGGGGCCCTGCCTCCCCTGGTTGGTCTGGAGTGGCAGCAGCAGCTGCTGCCGCAGCGGCGGCGGCCCCATGATACTGGCTATTAAGCTTCTGCAGCTGCATACTGGCCAGCAGATGAGGGGCAGGGAGCAGGTTGAAGGGTGGGGGCTTGGTAGAAGGGCTGGCAGTAGGAGAGCCTCCTGGAGATGCTGATCCAGAGGAGCTCGCAGGAGCTCCATTGGCTTTGGCTCCATTTGAGTTGACCGCAGGGTAGTGCAGGATGGCCACTGCTTAGTGTTCCTTCACCCTGAGGTTGGAGTAGTCCAGAGAGGTCATCTCCTGGTCGCCATCCTAGAAGACAGAAAGGTATACCATAGTAGCCCTCCTGGTTTTCTTTTTGGCATTCACTGGATCTGGACTGCTCCTGCATGCCCTGCATTTACTGCTAATAGTGGGCAGGTGAGAGGAAGAGCCCCTGGACAGTGAGCTTTCTTTGGCTACTATGGTTCTGATTCCTAAGTTATCCAAAGTGGGCCTCCCTCCCCTGCTACTCAATGTGGCCCCCATCTAAAAAGGGCACCCCTTTGTCCCTCTCCTCAGCCCCACTATAATCTCTTTGCTACAGTGGTCTTGTTTCAATTCTGCTTCTTTGCTCCCTTCCTGCTGTCTGTCTTTCAATACCCCTAGTGAGTTCAATTCAATTGCTTTTAGACAAAAGCTACTCTCATTTTTCCCGACAAAGCCCTGCTGTATCTTCTCTGGTCAATCACACTGGCTACATGCACACCTAGGAAGGCTAGGAGCATGTCCCCTAAAGTCCATCTTTCCATGCCGCAGTATCTCCATCGGTAAAGTGGCAAAACTTACCTCCTTCACAGAGTTGGCACCACCCTTGACATCAAGTGCAGGCCTTGACATAGTTGGCATTTCAGAGTCTGGGCAGAAGTCAGATAAATCGGTGGGAGTTGAGGCCTCCAGCTGGAGCTGTTCGTCTGTAAGTAAAAGAGAAAAAATGAATAAAGGTGAAAGGCTTTCTTGACAAAGGAAGCACTAGAAAATTCCAAGTCAGGATCCATTCAGCTACACAAGGACGCTGATCAGATTAAACTAAACAAAAATAAAAAACCAAAAAACCAACCAACCAAACAAACAAAAAAAACAGAGAGAATCTGGGCAGGGAGCAGAGACTGAGGTGAACTCTGACCCGAGGCCAGGAATATGCTCTATTCAGCCAGGCTCTAACAACGACCCCCAATGCCGAGAGAGAACACATGAACATTTACTCATACAGGTTATTACAGAGTCCAAAGCTAGGGGTGGCGCTGTTCCTGATTCCCAGAGCAGGCATGTCCCTGAGAAAGCAGCGCACCACGTCAATGGACCACTTAGCAGCCAGGTCTAGGTCTCCGATGGGACTGGGGGAAAGTGAGAATTCGGGAGAAGGATGCCCTAGAGTCTCCAAAGCCCTGTCTTGGGGTATGCCTACAAGAAGACAGCAGACCAGGGGGTTTTGGAGGCTCCGAGGCAGCAGGAGCCACAGAACAGCTGGAAGTAGCTCAGTTCCTCCATGTCTCAAGCACCTACGAGACAGTCCCTAGATTGGGCTTTGCTAGGACAACTGTCCCAGAGCCCATAGCCAGGCCACACCCATGTGGGCACGAGAGAAGAAAGGATTCTTCCTGGAGGGAAAATCCGATGAATCCAATGGTTTTCAGCCTGGAAGCAGCGGCAGCAGTTTGTAAAGCAGCATCTTGCAGTCCTTTGCCACATAGCTCTCCTGACCACAGGTCAAGTCCTCATACCCGAAATACTCAGATGGCTTCTAAAGAAATGATTCTCTTGCCCATGTGCCAAAGAGATAAGAGAATAAAGGGGAAAAAAATCAAAACCAACCAACCAACCAAACAAACAAACAAACAAAAAACCACTTCGAACTCAGAAAATTAAAATTTCTTATTTTTCTGGAAGCATATGTTTAAAACCCTCATATATTCTAGCATTGTCATCTTAAGGAACCCAGTCATTTCCCCAAAGAGACTAGAATTTTGCTGGGACTCTACCCTCCTTGTTACCCCCAGCGGTTGTTAAGAATGCGTTGGCTTCTAAAGGTACCACTATCCTTTTTCCCCTTCAGCAACCGCCTACTGGGAGAAAGGAAGGCAGGGGAAAAAAAAGGAGAAAACATAGAGGGGGCACTTGCTGGGTCCCGCACCACTGCTTGACTGAAGTACAAACAGAGGTGATGCAAGCCATCTATATTTCAGCCATCTATCTCAAGACAAGGGCGCTAAGCGTCTCGTCGTCAGGAGAGCCAGCACCGCCACTATAGCAAGTTCCTCATCGCTTCACCTTCGTCTCCATCTTATCCCTCCCATATGGCACCCGTACCCAAATGTTCAAAGGAAAAAAAAGCCCCCCCTCCCCAAGAGCAACACTAACAGGGGTTAGAAAATATGAGAAAAGTGCGTGTGTTCTGGTGTCGTCTCTCAGGGCAGGCCCTTGTAACATTCCCCTCGAGGCGCTCCAGCCCGCTCGGAAAGCGCAGAGCCCATCTCTGGGATGATCTTATTTCCTGCCCCCCGCGATCCCATTTTCTATCCCCTACCCGATCCGTCGGCCATTGGAGGGGAACAACTTGATTCACGAATGTCTGGACGAGCCACGAAGTGACCACTGCGAAGCCGCCGGGAGCCGCCACGGAAAAAGCCGCGCAACAAGTGCCGGCTCCGCGGCTTGCGCCTCCCGTACCCAGCCCCGCCTGGCCGCCCCCCGCATCGATCCTCCCCCGCGCCCAAAGGGGGATATGAGAAGCAGGGATGGAGAAAAGGGAGAGGCAGGTGGGGGGGGTCATGAACCTGTCCAGGGAGCAAAAGTTAAAAAATGACACCAACCGGTAATCTCCATCTCCATTGCTACTGAGAAATCTAAAAAAAATCCAAACAGCACTGCGGCTTGGCTTGCACGCCTCCAAGCAGCCCGTTGTTTACCGACAGCTCCCCAGGCCTCCTCGATGCGCCCCGGTGAGGGCCACCAGCCCAGGGCTTGGCTGGATGCAGCTCGGTCCGCCAGGAGCAAGCAGCAATGCCTGAGGGCTCCAAGCTTCCATTACCTCAGGTGCTCTGAAGCAGACAGGCTATGAGACACGGGGTCTCCGCGTCAGCGCGAGTTTGGGGACCCGCTGCGTCTCCGCGCGCGGGGGCGCACTTTGGCGCCAGTGGCAGCGGCTCGCGCGCCTCACCAACACTTCTGAGCGTCCTCAGAGTGTCCGAAGCTGCCTGTGCTCCCGGCTGCTTAGCGAACGTTCGAGGTGCCCAGAGGTGCGAGAACTTACCCAAGGTCACAGGGCCAAAAAGTGGCACGGCCCCGACAAGCTGTCCTACCCCAGCTCAGGCGTCCCGCGGAGGTAGGGGCTGGGCGCCGCCGCTTCCCCTCGAGAGGGGTGTGTGCGCGGGAGCAGGGAGCGGGGAGCGGGGTGGGCTGCGTGTGGGTGTGGGGGGGTGGGGAGCAAAAAAATAGCAAGTTGCCCCAAAGATCCAACTTGCAGCCGTCAGCTCGGCGACACTCGGCCCGCAGCCCCTCTGTCTCCAGCCCCCCAAGGAAACAAGAGCTTTGTGCGGCTCCCGAGCGGCCTGATGCAGTCCCGGCTATTGGCGAAGTCGGGGAAGCAGAGCTGGAGAAAGCGCGGGTGCGGGAGGGGAGCTGCTGCGGTTTCCTCTGGACAAGTGGGTGCCCAGTCCCGCCGCCTGCCGCCCCCCCCCCCGGCCCGGGCACCTCCTGCAGCATACAAGTCCCCCAGCCCCTCGGACGGGCCGCTCCGTCACCGGCCGTGTCCTCATCTCCCGCTGTCCCAGCCCAGCGCCCTGCCTGGCGGCCCGGCTTACCTCCGCGAAGCCGCCTGCCCGGGAGAGAGGGAAGCTCGCAGGGGCTGGGACGTGGACGAAGCGGCCGAGCCCCCAGCCCCTTGGCACTTACGCCGCCGCCACGAGCCGCTCGCTGCCTTCGGATTCCCCCGGCCAGGCTTACGGGCGGCCACCCGACCCCAACGCGCCTGGAAAAAGGCTGCAACAGCCGCGCCGCGCCGCCGCACCGCACCGTGCAGCGCCTAGCAGCCCCGGCCAGCGATCATGCCCTCCCGCAGCTTCAGCACCGGACTCCAGGGCGGTGGCGTTAGCAAGCCACCGTGCTTGGTTCTTGGCAAGGGGACCCGGGCTCTCAAGCCCCCATTGGCGCCCTGAGAGCCCTGGCGTAAAGGCACACGGTAGCAGGCTGGCTTCGGCTAGGAATCCCAGGAAGGACAGACCCTCCCCCCCCCCCTTTTTCCCTCTCCCCCCCCCCCAATTTTCACGTCTTTATAACAGGCTTAGGGCATTATTAGCACATGTCCTGGCTCGTGGACGAGTTGGTGGCAAAATCTGAACTGGATACTTACGGAGGGCCTGGAGGGCCCAAGAGGGTGCTGCGCCTTCCTCTAGTCTGGTCCTCCTTGCTGGGAGCAGCCCCGCGCCGATAGGCTGTGGGCGGAGCAGCCGGGCGGAGCGAGCCTCCTCACCGCAGCTCAGCAGCGCACTTCTGCAGCTGTGCCACTGGGAACATTTTATAGCGGCGGCTGGCCTGTGTGGCCCTTTAAAGGCGCTCGAGCTGGTGCAGTCACCGTGGATCTTGTGAAAGCAGAGGGTGGGCTAGGGAACAGAGTCCGTGCGTCCCCTCCGGCCCCTCAGCCCTGGGGGCATGACACAGTCACCTGGGTGGGGCTGCTGGTTGCAGATTATGGTCACTTCTCTCCCAGTGCTCTGGCCCGTATCTGTGTTTCTAAAACTGGTGGCAGCCCGAACCCAGGACGTGGGCTCTCCCCACCACCCTGCATGGACTTGCCCAATAAATTCCACTTAGTAATTTCACCGAGGCGAGGGAGAGCTGTTAGTGTCTGTTTTCTGACCTAAATCAAGCGTGTGGCCAGTACGGGCTTCAATGCATAGAGAGGAGAGCTGTTGGCTTAGAGAAAGACCCACAGGAGGGACTTGCACACGGGACGGGGTAGGCAAGGCACGGTCTTAGTTTCCTGCAGGGCTTTCTGTGAGTGGGTTTGCCCTCTTCGGGCTACATCGCCTCGCCTCGTAGTAGTGGAAGGGCTGAGGTTGGAGGGGGCTTTTCCCCCAACACTCCCTACATTTTGTTCAGAGCTACTTAGAGGGATCATATGGCAGCCTCCGTGGCTTCCTTCAAGGCCCAGGGTTGATGTCAAGGCTTTCTGACCTGTGGTCATCCAGGGCAGAAAGAGGCAGGATGCGACGACGCTGAGAAATGCTGTTCTACGGGACGGGACCATGGGGCTAGGTGCACGCATGCAGTTCACATGGTTCATGGAAAAGCCAAGAACAGGCAGCGGGTTCGAAAAGCTTGCCACAGAGTTCGCAGAGATTCCTCTTGCCTTCCCACGATGCCAGGTTATTTTATTTTGATTATATAATTATTCACATCTAGCAAGAACAACATTTTGCACTTGGAGCACATCTCTCTTGTGTTGGTACGTTTTCTTACAAATCCTTACTAAAAGAGATCTGGGGCTTCTCATTTCAAGGCATGTTCCCTGCGGCTGGAAACTCCCACCGCACCCCTTTCAGGAAGGCCACCAAGATTACCCTATGTAATCAAGCCCCCCACCCCCTCCCACCCTCTCCTTTCAACAACTCAGTTTTTACGCCGTTTGTAAAACATGGCCTTTTGAAAAAGTACGATGTTTAGGAAACGAGGGAGGAATGTTACAAAGGCCTTTTCACTGTGTGTGCCTTGTGTCATAACTGGCTTTAAAGACCTGAGGATCTTTTTTCTTCTTCTTTTAGGATCGCAAGTGCCCTGAATTTGCTCTTCTAACAGAGTCAGACCTGTTTGTTGATGAAATGACCGGCTTGCTGACAAAGAGGGGCATCAATGGAGAGACAGATCTAGGCCCTTCTTTGGCATTTCGAAGAAGCTAGGATGAGTACCCTGGATGGATAACTAGGGAAACCCATTTTACCCCCGTTGGGCTAGAAAGCAGCCTTTCTTGCGCTGCTCATTGCTGCCCCCCCAGTCACTCTGCTGCAAGTCCAACCCGGGTAACAAGCACACTCCACTTGCCATTGCTACACTTCCTCACTTGGCTCGAAGACTCTGATTCTTTCCTGCAGAGAAGAGGCGCGGTCTGTGGGACCCTAAAGTTCTACTGGGGTAGCAGGAGAGGTACACCTCCAAAGTCTCTCGGTATTTGCCTGGGGTGAGAAAAGTTTCTGTGAAAGCAAGGGTGGAGAAGGAGCGGATTTAGGCTTGGCGTTTGAATCACGGTTGCTAATTTGGACCCCTGACCTGCCCCCTCCACCTCTGTTTGGACTCGGGCTGGTTGTAAACTACAGGACACAGCTGGGCTGCAGGCTCCCGTTCCCAGACCCGTGGATCCGCCCTCCATCTATTGGATGACTCCCAGGCCAATTGTTAGAAAGAGGCATATGTTCATCTCAGCTTCTGGAGTGTCTCCGGAGCAGTTGCTCAACAGCTAGCCCCCTCCCCCATCCGGACCATTGAAGGCCAGAAAAAGGAGCGCCCTCCACCACACTTCTATATGCCCAAGTTCCAGAAAGATCCCCACCCCACGGGTGACTTCCTGTCATCTCCACTGCCCACCTCCCAGGGAGTAGGAATGAGAGGGCTATAAGCACTCAGCTTTGAAGCAGAAAAGTCACCCATTTCCTTTTGGGGGAATGGGAGTTGAGGTTAGTGGCAGAGACTGAGTGGGGGCTAAGAAGACATTTGCATTTCTAGGCAAATATGCCTTAGATCACTGACTTCCCAGCCGACTCCAGGGTTAGCTCGGAGCTCCGCTAAATTCTTTTCTCCAACTTAGCAAGTAGACCACAAGCTGTGAAGCCAAGAGAGAAGTGATGCTCACCCAGCAATAGCCTTCTAAATGTCCATCATGAGCCGGACAACGAGCATCCTCTCTCTCGCATCATCTCATCCAACTCTTAGGACACCCCTGTGAGGTTGGATTACCAAAGGTGAATTAGCCTCAGAGAAGTGCCCAAGTTGGCACAGTCAAGAGGAAGGGAGTTTTTATTCTGGCGAGGCTGGCTGCAGTCTCTACCCTACAGCCCTACACCCTGCTGCCTGGAGGGCAAAGAAGAGGTCCAGAGTGCAAGTTCAGGGGTCAGTCGCCTGGACTAAATCCCTTCTCTGCCATTTGCTAGCTGTGTGGTCTTAGGGTAAGAGGCTGTGCTGGTGATGTATGTGTGCTCAGTTTTCCTATTAAGTGTATATTGTAAGAAATTAACAGAAACTGTAAGGTTAGGAAGGAATCTTCAGCTCGAGTGATTGATGCTGGGTGGTAAAATGGTTAGTACATGCTGGGATTGGTGTTGGTGCTGTAATGTGCCTTCTGATTCTTTTCCTTTGACCCCATCCCTGCCACAGCTCACACCCTTCAGGTTCAATAACACTTGCTGACTGAGTAATTGAAATATCAGACTGGGAGGGGGATGAATGAGCTCTCTAAACTCAGGAAAGAAAAGATGAGAATGCAGGTTTGTTTTCAAAACTCCACTCGCCACTGCCAAAGCTGCCTGGACCATGTGACTGGGATAAAAATGGGGTTGGTAAAAGATAATCATGCTTATAGGTCAGTCTGTAAATGTAGAAATGGACCCCAAAAATATAGTCAATATGTGCACAGAAAAGTTAAAAGGTACAAATTTAAATTAAAAAATTGTGTGTGTGTGTGTGTGTGTGTGTGTGTGTGTGTGTGTGTGTGCTTTCGTGATTTCATTTGCACCATATGCATGCAGGAGGTCAGAAGAGGGAATTAGATTCCCTGGAATTGGAGTTACAGGTGGTTTGTGAGCTGCTATGTGAGTGCTTGGAACTGAACCCAGGACAAGTAAAGTAAATGCTCTTGACTCCTGAACCATCTCTTCACCCCCCAACACACATTTATTTGAGTATATTTAGAAAAGCCAATGTGGTAGCACACACCTGTTACTCCAGTACTCAGGAGGATCATTAGTTCCAGGACAGCCTGGGTTACACAGCAAATCCCAGGCCAACCTGGGCTACACAGCAAGTTCTGGAGCAGCCTGGGCTACATATAAATAAGCATACATACATACACACATATATAAACAATTCTCTGTCATATACATATACACACATTCCATACATATACATATATGAAGGAGAATTGTTTATAATAGAAACCAACCATAAAGGTCTATGGCCAGGGAGTTTCCCTTGGTACCTTAACCACTACCTCCCAAATTCATTTTAAGATTTTAAGAACTTTTATTCATGACAAAATATTGAATAAAAGCCCTGGGTACAAAGTTGCATAAATATGAGGCCGAGGTGCGGAGGGTACAAAGGCTCCAAAATGAAGGTTTCTTTGCTTCCAACCCCATAGGACTATGGGAATAAAGCATTGGCCGGAGAAACACCCGAGAGGCAGTGCCAGTAAGGGATACGATTCTGAATTATCCTTTTCTGTTTTCTCTAGTATGTAATTGTATTTACATATTTGGTGTGTGTGGGAGATGTGTGCACGCGTGCCCCGTGTGCACCTGCCGCCGTGTATGTGTGGAGGTCAGAGGGTAGCTTCAAATGTGTGTCCTGGAGATGTAACTCAGGCCATCAGGCTCATTACCTGCGCAATCATCTCAGCAACCCAATGTCTCCTTTTTTTGAGATAGGGTCTCTCTATGTAGACTTGGCTGTCCAGGAACTCAATGTGTAGACCAGGCTGGCCCCAGACTCACAGAGATCCCCTTGCCCCTATCTCCCAGATGCTGAGATGAAAGGTGTGTGCCACCTCATCTAGCTTATTTTTCTTTTAATTAAATGTACATTTATAGTTATTAAACTCCTTGAAAGTATATTTTGTTTCTTTTTTTGAGGCAGGATGTTATTCTGTAGCCTAGGAAGGCCTTGAACTTTCAATCATTTGGCCTCAGCCTCTTAAGTACTTGGACCTATTTTTGTTGAAATTATAAGTATACATAGAAAAAATATTGGGTGCAAATATACTAAAATGTTAACAGTGATTATAATTGAGTAGTGGAATTATGAGTAATATTTTTCTTTTTCCTTTTCGAAATTTTTTTGCAGTATGATTACATTGTTTTTTCACAATTAGAATAGATTCATAACTTGAAAAGTGCATAATCAGTAGTATTCTACTAGTGGTAAAATTATGAATGCAAATTGAAAAAAAAATGGGAAGGAAGTATATCGAACTATTAACGGTTTTTATATTAGCTGCTAAGGGATTGTGGGTAATTTCTTCTCATTTTTCTGTAATATGGTCTTATTATTTTTATAATTAAAATAAAATGATACCTAAAAATAGCGTATACAATATGATCCAATTTAATATATATCCAAATATATATTAATATATCCAAATTAATATATGCATAGAAAAATAATTGATTATTCTGAAATGTGCTTGTCTCTGTGTGGTGGGGTATGAGTGATTTTTTATTCTTTTCTTTATAAATAAATTGTTTCTTCATTTTCCAAATTTTCTACAGCTATCATCTATTATTTTTAATTATGAAAAATGTAAACATTCATAAAGCAGTTAATAGTGGAGTACTTATGGGAAAAGGGTGCCTTTCTGAGATTTGCTTTAAAATAGTTCAGTGTGGGCCAGAGGAGACCGGATGGGGCTATAGATTAAATGAGAAAATTGTTGAGGATGGGTGTATGAGGCTTTTGTTTTCTTTTGGGAATGCTTGAAATTTTTATAATGAATATTTTTCTTAAAAAGCCTCTTTCACAAAGACCATTTCTTTTCATTTTTGCCAACTGTATGTGATTCCCTCCATTTCCCAGACAGCTGTGACTCAGAGTCGGAGTTATTTGTCCCGGGTCTTCTCACTCCAAGTCCAGGGCTCTGTCCACATCCCAGGTGCTGTTGCTGGGCATCTTCTTTTTCTTTATTGTTTTAAAAGTTTTTAAAAAGGTTTATTAATTTGTATTTTATGAGTATGGATGTTTTGCCTGCATTTATGTATGTGTACCTTGTCCATGGTGCCTGGTGGCCACAGAGCCAGAAGAGGGTGCTGGATTCCCTCGGATTGGAGCTTTGGATGGTTGTAAGCTGCCTTGAAGATGCTGGAAACTCAACCTGGGTCCTCTGGAAGAGCAGTATGTGCTCTTAACCCCTGGGCTATCTCTCCAGCCTTTCTTTTTTTGTTTGTTTCTGTTTTGCTTTTGCACTGCTGGGGATCAAATCTAGGGCTTCATGCGTACTGTACCAGTGAACTGAATCCTCAGCTCTGTTTTCTCTCTCTCTTCTTTTAGTAATTAAAAATAACATTTTATCTGATTATAAATGTAATTGTTCACGGAACCGACTTTTGAGTGAACAGGAATGTACTAGAGGAATCATACTAATCCACCCCCAAGCAGTGTTGTTAACCCTTGGCTGTTGGTTCTGTGGACTGTCTCCATGCCTCTTCTTGCAGAGGTACTGCTAGCGGTAAACCTCTTAGGGAGAGTAGTTAGCCATCTCTGAGTGCATCTGCAGCTGTTTAAGGTTTACCCATCCCAGCTCTCTCGTTGTCCCCTTCAGAGGCTGTAGTCTGGGTCCCCTTTTAACAATCACCTCCACCCCAACAATCCAAACAAATGAAGCCCATTAGTGGAAGTTCAGGTGACCCTTCTTCCCTCACCAACCTGGGGACTCTGCCCAGAAGCCATCTTAGAACCTGGGCATTTGCAATGCTCCAAGTGGGCCTGTGCCTCCATTTCCCCATCTGGAAGATACTAGTGAGACTAGCAGACCAGTAGGCCCCTGCCAGGGAGTGATGAGCTAACGTCTGTAGCGCTTTCCAGCCCCTCTGAGCAAGGTGCTGGAGCTTCCCAGGCTTGGCCTGCGCCTGCTGCTACCAGCCTGATCGAGTGCCTGGCCTGGCCTGGCCATTCAATGGAGGGAGCGGCTGCATTCCTCTGACCCCGGCCAGCCCAGCAGGCTTGGACAGGCCTGCTTTTGCTGCTGAGTTTTTTTAAAAAAAGATGGAGAAGAAGAAATGGAACAATATCAGTTACTAGGAGGAAAGGGCCCAGAAAAATAGAAATCAACAGATAACCGAACACCCCTTGGTGCCCTAGTCAGGCTGTAGATTCTAGTGGTGCTTTCTTATTGACAAAGGGGCGGGGGAATGTATGGAGAGGGCCAGCAACTGGACCCAGTTAAGCAGATTCCCTGCTTGAATTCCTGACATTTATACATAACAGAAAAAATAAAGATACACAAACAATTCCAGCCATTGGGGTTCTTTCATCTTTCTGGATGGTTCTGCCCACTCTGTTCTTTGAGAATGCTCAACCAGTATAGGCCCCTCCTCTGTGTCCCTTCTAGCATCCAACCTCCCAAGAACCCTAGGAAACCAACCATCATCTCCATGTCGTTGACTTATTATTATGTTTTACTATGCTAGAGATGAAACCAGAGCCTTCCACATGCTACAGCTACAAGGACCCCGTCCCTCACCCCCAGTCGCAATTTGGAAGGAAGGATCAAGGCTCGGAGGTGAACCAAGCCCTAGATCCCACAGCTAGTAAGGAGCAGAGCTGGAATTCACAGCAAACTCTGACTGACTCACCATTGAGGTCAAACTCCCCTAGGCTACTGACTGGTCTGTTGTCTGCATCTGTACCTTCCTTCCTTCTTCTAGAATGGTTGCTTCACCGCATCCATTCATGGTAAATGGTGAACACATGTGGCCTGAAAGTCTAAGTGGTTCCGGTTGAGGCAAGAGCCCAGTTAAAGGCAGTCCCAGTCAGGGACAGTCATAGCCATCTCTTGAGACCATGTACAGGGTGGGAGAGGGCTGCAGCCTGGTGGATGGCAAAGAGGATTCTGGAAGAAATATCATCCAGGGAAAGGCGTAGGGTTCAAAGGAAGAGAGTGTGAGGTGCCAGAGAAGGGAAGAGAGTAGCAGCTAGGCAGCCTGGCCCTGAGCTGTTGGGTTTCAGCAGTGAAGCTGGAGGCCTCGGGAAGGTGTGAGGCTTTGTGGGGGAAGCAAAACTCTGCTTTAAGCATGTTTAGTTTAAGCTGTTGGCAGAACATCCAAGTGGAAATAGCTTGCACACAGCCAGGAATATAGGACTGGAAAGAAAGTGTGAGGTTGTGTCAAAAAGAGCAATCCTCGGGATGACTTTGGGCCAAACTGTGGAGAACTTTCCCCTGCCTCCATCTATTGACACAGAGAGGAGCTTTCTCCTGAGGACCCTAGAGACACTGTCTTTACTGCACCCCCCCCTCCATCTCTGGCTCCTCTAGCCTAGCACAATCATAGACACATGCTTCAAATCCCTGAAGGGTAGAGTGAGGGGATCTCAGTCTGTAAATTTTTCCATGCCAAGGACTGACAGGGGCCTCATCACGCTTTTCTGAATATATGTAGGCTAGGCCTTCAGGGTGCCGGATCCTCCCTGGTTTCTCTTCAGCTTCTGGAACACAAGCCTTTGGGGTCTTGTGTGTTCTCTTCTTTTTGCCACCTGCCATTCTCAGCATAACACAGTATCTCTCAATCCACTTGTTTTTTTTTTGTTTGTTTGTTTTTGGTTTTGTTTTTTTTGTTTGTTTTTTGTTTTGTTTTTTGAGACAGGGTTTCTCTGTAGCTTTGGTGCCTGTCCCGGAACTAGCTCTTGTAGACCAGAGTGCTGGGATTAAAGGCGTGCGCCACCACCGCCCGGCCCACTTGGTTTTTTCTTTCCGTTTTTTTGTTTGTTTTTGAGACAGGATTTCTCTGTGTAGCTGGCTGTCCTGGAACTCACTCTGTAGACCAGGCTGGCCTTGAACTCGCAGAGATCCGCTTGCCTCTGCCTCTTGAATGTTGGGATTAAAGGTGTGTGCCATAATCACCCAGCAGCTTACTTCACTGGTTTAAAAAGGCAGGGATTTTTTTTCTCTCTCTCATAGTGCTAGAGTTCGAACTCTGAACCCCATGTTGTGGAAATGCTCGACCATGAAGTACATCTGAGCCCTAGCTGAAGCCATTTTCATCTGGCTCCCTGCAACGATGAAACTTCCTTGTGCTTAAGACCTGACATATAATGGCCCTTCCTCTCTTTTTCATCTTTGTGCCTGGGGCATTTACCTGCATGGCCCCTTTTCGGGTCTGTGCCTTTTCCTGCTCAACCTCCCAGTTCTATCCTAGTTGAGGTTTCATATTTGTCCTCCTCTGCCAGAACCTTTGTTGCCATGGCTAAGTGTTCCAGGTTGAGATACTAGCCCCTGTTGTTGCTCTTGGCCTTTGACTTTGGAGGTTAACATGGATGTGTGATTCAGTTCACGTCCATAACCTGGGGAATTATAAATATTTCCACTGGTTCCTACTGCCTCAGAGATTTATCCCTCTGGGGATCAGCTATTGAAGCTAGAGGTGAACAGGATCTTAGGGCACGTATTTCAGAAGGTCGGGGTGCAGGCTCTGTCGTCACCTAAGCATACAGGATCACAGGCCTGGTTGCTCAAGGTCCCTTATGTATTACGGTGTCCCCTTTGGCAAGAGTAGCTGGAATTGTATGCTGGTTCTTCCCGGCTTTGTTCATGTCTCATCCTAGGACCAATGGCTTGGAGAGAAGAACCCAAACTGAATTGCAGTGTACAACCTCCATGAAGCTGACTTTGAGGTCCAGCAGCCTTAACTGTGGATCCTACACGGATTAGGTTTCTAGTACCACCAAGTACATGAGCTCAGGGAAGCATTATTCCTACTGGGTCTGAATTTAGCATCGGGGTCATGTTCACTGAACACTTACTAGGTGACAGGCCCTTACTGTTCACCAAGTCCTACAACAGTCTAAGGTGTTAGTGGAGCATTGTTATTATGTTGTCCCTGTGTTCCTGACAGAGAAGAGAAGAATAGACATGGTACATCTTACTGAGGCTGTACAGCCTGTGTGTTTGAGGTTGAGGAGTCAAGCCAGGCTGACCAGCCACAGTGTCTCTGCTACTGACCCCGGGACCTTTCTGCCTCCTTAAGAACACCCATTGCCACCTGCCCCTTAGTACAAGGTCAATTGTCATACGTTTTCTTTACTCCATGTTCAGTGATCATCATCATTATCATCCATCCTATCTTCTAATCAAAGGAGGAAAGCTCAGAGAAGGGAAGTGACTGGACGGCCCAGCTAGCAAGTGAGAACACTGGTGCTGGAAGCCACTTCTGCCTGCCTCACCTTCTCTTTTCTCCCCTCCTGTAGGGATAAGTCCCGCCCCTTAGGGGGCGTGTTCGCCTCGGGCCAATGTCTGCCTATAAATTTGGCGAGCAAGCTCCGAGCGCTTGCTTCTGCTTTCCTGGTCTCCGCGGGAACGGTGGTTCTGTAAGTCTATTTCTACATTAAAGCTATATATATATTTTTACACTCTGTCTGCATTCATTTACGCCGTTACATTTTGGCGTCCAACGTCGGGCTATTTTGCCCCCAACTCAAGCGGGTAGCCCGCTAGCTAACACAGCACCCTCCCCGGTGCTGTTTTTCAGTTCGTGACTCCGGCCCCAGTGCCGAGTCCGAGACACACTCGCGACACAGGCCCATTCTGCCTGCCTTGGCTAAGTTTTGCAGCGGAACCCCACTGCCTGAATTAGCAGAAGCTCAAGTACTTGCGGTTTTGCAACAAAAGCTGCCACAGCGTCAGATTTGGTCTGTTACAAAGTGACTTGGCCGGTTGTGGTGGCCCACGCAGGTAGGATTTGCTGAAGGAGGCAGAGGCAGGAGGATCACAAGTTTGAGGCCGGCCAGGCAGTGGTAGAGCACGCCTTTAATCCCAGCACTTGGGAAGCAGAGGCAGGCAGATCTCTGTGAGTTTGAGGCCTGCCAGGCCTTGGTAGTGCACGCCTTCAATCCCAGCACTTGGGAGGCAGAGACAGGCGGATCTCTGTGAGTTCAAGGCCAGCCTGGTCTACAAGAGCTAGTTCTAGGACAGGCTCCAAAAACACAGAGACCACCACTGGCAGGAACCGATCTTTGCAGGTAAAAAAATTTTCTTTTATAAATAAAATGTCTGAACACATTACTATTCAAGAATTTAATGATTTTTTTAATTGTACCATGTGGGAGATTTTACAAGAGGTGTCTATCACCCCACATATATGGATCCTTCTGGGATTCGTAGTTTTCATTGGCACCAAATGGTTTGATAATAGAAATATGATAAAGTCTTTACGAGACGAATCCAGGATTCTTAAGGTAGAGATTGAACGCTTAAAAACAATTGAGAATGATAACAATCTTCTCAAGAATCAGTTTGAAGTTCTCCAGGCTGATAACAATCTTCTCAAGAATCAGGTTGAAGTTCTCCAGACTGATAACAATCTTTTCGAGAATCGGTTTGAAGTTCTCCAGGCTGATAACAATCTTCTCAAGAATCAGGTTGAAGTTCTTCAGGCTGATGTTAAGGAGAAATTCATTACTATGGAAGAGGGAACAGCTGATCTGGACCATAAGATTCAGTCCCTTTCTGTTGGAAATGAAACATTACCTGAGAGAATCAAAACTGCTGAATGTGACAATCGGATTTTGTCTAAAGCTTATGACAGATTGACGGAAAGATTGTCAATACAAGAAGGCACGGTTTATGCCATAAAAATTATGTCCAAAGATGAGATGTTATCTCTAACGGACAAACTTCATATTTTAGAATCCTCAATGAAGGCTTTGGAACATAATTCTGGACAGGAGATTCAGACATTGCAGAAAGCAATGGTGAATAGAATTGAAAAGATTGAGGAATTTCTAAATTCTGATGAGGAAGAGCAAAGGGTAGAAAGGAAAATTTTAACTACATCTGTGGGTAAGTCTCTCCGGGACAATTTCCACAAAGCTCTACCTACAGCTCTACCTGCCTTTCCAGTAATAACAACAGAGAAGGTGATTGGTTCCAAAAACCCTAGGGTCATCAAGGAGGATACATGGGAACCTGTGCGTATGAATGATCTCAAGGAAATAAAACAGGCTGTCATGACTTTTGGGATGCAAGCCTCTTTTGTTAAGGAGATGCTAAGATCTTGGGCCACGACAAGCAGAGCAACCCCCTCAGACTGGCTCCAGCTGAGCTCTGCGGTACTGGAGAGTGGACCGCAATTGAAATGGAAATGCTTATTCAGGCAAGAGGCTAGACTCTTAGAACAGCAGGAAAAAGCGAAGGGAATTGACATTTCCCTAGATCAAATTCTAGGTGAAGGGCTCTTTTCTGATCCTCAGGAACAAGCTAATTTGGATGAAAACACACTCTCCATGTGTACTACAGCAGCCTTAAGGGCTTGGGACAGGGTACAAGACCCAGGACAGAGAATGGAATCATTTGTCAGAGTTAAACAGGGTCAGAGAGAACCCTTTAGTGACTTTTTACAAAGATTAACTAAGGCTGTACAAATAGGAATATCTGACCCAGAAGCAAGACGTATAATGATTGAGTCTTTGGCTTATGAAAATGCAAATGTGGAATGCAAAAGGATTTTGGGTCCTTTAAAGCTCAGATCAGCACCGTTGGAAGAATGGGTCTTGCATACACTCAATGTTGATACATTTGATTATGGCACTGAAGCATGGGTAGAAGAAGCAATTTCCAATGTTAAAGGAGACACCAGAATACCAAATGTTTTAATTGTGGAAAAATGGGTCATATTAAAAGGAATTGTAAACAACGGATTTTCAGAAATAATAATAATAATAATAATGCATCTTTCAGAAATAATAATAATAATGCATCTTCTAGAAATAACAGAAATAGGAGGACTCAGCCTTCAGGTTTATGTAGAAGATGTGGAAAGGGCAGACATTGGACGAATGAATGCAGGTCTACAAGAGATAGACAAGGCAACCTGATACAGCCGGGAAACGTGAGAGGGGGGGCCTCACAGGCCCCCATGGCAAACATGGTTCAGTCATATCCAGTTTCTGCAGAGAACGTGCCTCATCAGGACAATTAGGAAGCCCCATGCCTACTGTTACAAGCAATAATGATCAGAAAGATAAGTTACGTGTGTTTTGGCAAACTTCTATAAATGATCAAAGACCTAAACTGAGAGTGTGTGTAAATGGCATTTTTATTACTGGCCTGCTGGACACGGGTGCTGATGTAAGTATCATTACCCCAGAATCTTGGCATCCGTATTGGCCTCTTCAGAATGTAAATGTTCAGCTCCTGGGAATTGGAACCCTATCTCGAGTAAGGCAGAGCACGAGATGGGTTGAATGTATAGGGCCAGAGGGACAAATAGGAAAATTAAAGCCATATGTAGCCAATATTGCAATGAATTTATGGGGTCGTGACCTATTACAACAATGGAATACTGAAATTAACATTCCTGCTAAATCTAGAGCCTATATTTCTGAGAATAATATTAAAAGATATTACAAACTGAGAAAACCGGCCATTCGGGCTGTAAAAGAACAAGCAATTGATGTCCCGTCAGAGATACCAACAGCCTTGCCTCTAAAATGGTTGACTGAGAAACCAATATGGACAAAGCAATGGCCTTTAGCTGAGGAAAAGTTACAGGCTTTAGAACAGCTGGTACAAGAACAATTAGATGCTGGACATATAGAAGAATCTACCAGCCCTTGGAATTCTCCTGTATTTGTGGTTAAGAAAAAATCAGGTAAATGGAGAATGGTGACAGATCTCAGGGCCATCAACAAGGTTATTCAACCTATGGGCCCTCTGCAATCTGGAATTCCTTTGCCCTCTTTATTACCAAAAGGATGGCCTCTCATAGTTATTGATTTAAAGGATTGTTTTTTCACTATACCTTTGCAAAAAGAAGATAGAGAAAAATTTGCCTTCACAGTGCCTACTTATAACAATTCTCAACCTTCGAGGAGGTACCACTGGACCGTTCTCCCCCAGGGTATGTTAAATAGCCCCTCCCTGTGCCAATATTTTGTGAACCAACCATTACAAATAATACGCAAGAAATTTCCCAAATCTATAGTATACCATTACATGGACGACATCTTGTTATCCGATTCAAACATGGATACCTTGAACAGACTGTTTGAAGAAATAAAGATACTTTTACCTAAATGGGGATTGCAATTAGCTCCTGAAAAGATTCAGAAGGGAGATTCTGTTAATTATTTAGGTTATAAAATAGGTTTGCAAAAAATTAAGACACAAAAAGCACAAATTAGGAGAGATCGCCTACGGACTCTTAATGACTTTCAAAGACTGTTAGGAGACATTTCCAGTCTACGACCAGCTATTGGAATAACACCTGATTTAATAATTCATTTGAACAAAACCTTGGATGGTGATAAAGATTTAAACAGTCCCAGAGAATTAACAGCTGAAGCAGAAAAGTAACTGACAATGATTGAGGAAAAATTACAACAGGCACATGTGGACAGGGTGAATCCAGAGCTCGATTGTATTCTCGTCATACTACCATCAAAAATTTCTCCTACAGGAATTTTAATGCAGAGAGATGATATTATTTTGGAATGGATCTTTTTACCACATAAACCAAGTAAGAAACTGAAAACTTATGTGGAAAAAGTCTCTGAGTTAATTATAAAAGGCAAGCTGAGACTTCGTCAACTAGCAGGCATAGACCCAGCAGAAATTATAGTGCCTTTCACTGCTGATGAACTAAAGAAATTATGGGAAGATAATGAACCATGGCAAAGAGCTTGTGCTAATTTCTTGGGAGACATTAATAACAACTATCCAAAAAGCAAGCGGCTTAACTTCATAAAGAGAACTTCTTGGATTCTTCCTCGAATCGTCCGTGATGCTCCAATAACTGGAGCCCGTACATTCTATACTGATGCCAATAAATCAGGGAAGGCAGGATACAAATCAGAAGACTTGGATAAGGTGGAACAAAGTCCGTATACTTCTGTCCAGAAGGCGGAATTATATGCCATTCTTATGGTGCTAAGGGATTTTAAAGAACCTATTAATATAGTTACAGATTCACAATACGCAGAAAGAGTTATTTTACATATTGAAACTGCTGAATTTATACCTGATGATACTGAACTAACCTCATTGTTCCTCCAGGTTCAAGATTTGATCAGGAACAGGCTTTGCCCTATGTACATAACACACATCCGATCCCATACGGGTCTGCCAGGTCCTCTAGCACAAGGTAATGCAGAAATTGATCAATTATTGATTGGTAGTGTGCTACAAGCCTCTGAATTTCATAAAAAACATCATGTTAATAGCAAAGGTTTGAAGAAAGAGTTTTCAATTACATGGCAACAAGCTAAGGAGATTGTAAAGAAATGCCCTACTTGCTCTTTCTATAACCAAACGCCACTGCCTGCAGGGGCTAATCCAAAGGGCACCCAAAGGAATGAAATCTGGCAGATGGATGTGTTCCACTTTGCAGAATTTGGCAAATTAAAATATGTACACCACACCATAGACACGTATTCAGGTTTTCAATGGGCTACTGCCCTGAGCTCAGAAAAGGCTGATTCAGTAATCACACATTTATTGGAAGTTATGGCCATCATGGGTATACCTGCGCAAATAAAGACAGATAATGGTCCAGCATATGTATCTAAGAAAATGAAACGCTTTTTTGATTATTATAATATAAAACACATTACAGGTATACCAAATAATCCTACAGGTCAGGCAGTTATAGAAAGATCAAATCGTACTATAAAGGATATGCTGAACAAACAGAAAGGGACTGAAAATACCCCCAGAAATAGATTACATAATGCTTTACTAACCTTGAATTTTCTTAACGCTAATGAGAAAGGAACGACAGCAGCAGAAAGACATTGGATAATGGAAAAGTCTGCTGAACTAAATCAACCGATTTATTTCAAAGATGTGCTGACCTCTCAGTGGAAGCCAGGAGATGTGCTACGTTGGGGAAGGGGTTTTGCTCTTGTTTCCACAGGAGAAGAAAAATTGTGGATACCATCAAAATTAATAAAGTTTCGATTTGAAGAGGAGAAACCTCTTGGAAAGGAGAAATGACAACTCATCCACAACGATGATATTCATACAGGTGGTAAGAAAAACATATAGAATGGGGGCAGGGTTCTGTTCTTATCTCCACAGGAAAACACTCATCTTTGAGAAATTCAAGGGACCCTGGATGTTTGGATACTGACAGATGGAAAAATACCTGCCCAATAGGAAATATCAAGACAACTGAATGGGTTGTGTAAGTAATATTAAACCATATTTCTAAATTTATAAAGCTGGTTTTGAAGTTGGACTCTGGCTCAGTCCCTCTCCAATTCCAAGCCTGTTAGTAAGAGAAAAACCCAGAGTTTCTGGAGTTTCTGTCTCATGTCAAGAGCCATGATATGGGACAGAAAGAAATATGAGTTTAGAAAACATCTTTGCTTCTCTTCATATCTATCATACTTTTCATTGAATATATCTATCATGTCTTTCATTGAATATATATATATGTCTATATGATTAATGTTTAAGTTTTTCATAATGAACAATGAGTTTTTCCTGAAGTGACATTTGAAGTTTCCAGGAAGAAGATGGGGCCCCATAACAACAACTCCACCTGGTTGATATGACGTCATGATACTGATAGCGCTACTACAAGACCTGCTTTTGGTACCAGCTGCACAAGACAGTTCCAACTTGGTTAGCTGAAATGGTGCACATCTTATACAACATTTTGGCCAGACCTGCACGAAAATACTCAGAGACTATTTGCAATTTTAAAAGACATTATCTTGAAATTTAACCATCATTTTACTTTCACAGGATCCCCCAGAAAGAACGTCGCCCCTATGACAGCTGGAAGTAATTCTAGAGAACGACGTCCCCTCTCCCAGTAAAGTTTGCCCTTGGGTTTAGGGACATCATTTAGGGGTTGATTATAATTAGTATATGATTGAGGGTTGGGAGAGGAATTTTATAAGCTCAAGGATCATTTTGAAAAAAAAAAAAGAAGGAATGATGGGATAATAGATTTATAATTGTGAGTTACTGCTTTTAGACAAATATATTGGTATCAATTCTTGTATAATGAAACAAAGTTAAATTATATGGACTATTGTACGCATGCATGTTTCTACCTCTGTTTAAAACATTTTTATGTATTGACATATATTGTATTGATATATATATTGTATATATTTACCATATTGCAGTGTACATTTCTACCTCTGATTAAGATACTTATATAATATTTGTGTATTGATATATATTTACCTACTGCAATGTATATTTGTACATTGTTTATATTTGGAGGTCATTTTCCTCATTTGTTTCACAGTCGTTTATTGTCTTAGTCTTTAAGTTAGATAGATATTGAGAATTATATAGACTAATTGTCATCTAAGTTTGTCATTTATAATTAGACTAATCAGGTTCTTTAGATATATAGAGATTATACTCAGTATAGATAGATAATCTTCAACCTCTTCAAAGAGCTGTAGAATATGGCCTTTAATCTAACTCAGAGTTTCGTGATAGTGAGACACAATTGCTCCTGGCAACACCGCTCTATTCCCGAGAGAATGTTGAGCACCAAAAACACTCCACCTGGAGCCTTTCTATTTTGGCAGAACTGGCCTTTGGGCAAAGAAATGCCCATACCTCAACCACTGACACAGATACAGAGCATGCATCAATGGATAAGACAGGACTGTCATATCCTGCCAAGACAGGGTAAGATAGTTTTGAAAAGTTCCTTGCCTTTAATAATGGTATGTCAGTTATGTTAGGCCTTAGCCAAAATTGGTTGACTCAACGTTGCAAACGAGACTTTGGGTGATTGCCCAGGTAGTCAGTTGTCTCTGTCAATTGTTGCACATTTTGGATATATCTCGTTTGTTGAGTAGTGTTTATTCCCTTCTCAGATCTTTGACTGAGTTGAAGATTATATAATTGTAGTTACTCTTTACATTATTTGGACTCCTTGAGATAGAATGTTTAGCAAAGCTTTTGTTCTCAATATTGTTTGTTATATTTATTATTTGTTGTTATTGTATGTAGTTGTATTTGGTTTAGTTCTGTCTTATTTAGACAAAAAGGGGAGATGTAGGGATAAGTCCCGCCCCTTAGGGGGCGTGTTCGCCTCGGGCTAATGTCTGCCTATAAATTTGGCGAGCAAGCTCCGAGCGCTTGCTTCTGCTTTCCTGGTCTCCGCGGGAACGGTGGTTCTGTAAGTCTATTTCTACATTAAAGCTATATATATATTTTTACACTCTGTCTGCATTCATTTACGCCGTTACACCCTCCCCCACGGCAGTTCTCACCTTTCTGCAAAGGGCACGTGAGATGATGCTAGAAGGGAGAGTATTTGGGTGAGGAAAGGAACTAGTGGGAAGGGAGCCAGAGAAAATAATGGAGGACATGAGCAAAGTATATGATGGGTTATATGCAAATGCCATAATGAAACCCATCATTTACACAATGAATGCAAGCTAATAAACAAGTAATAATAATAATACTATGGGGAGATGGCTCAGTCAGTAAAGTGCTTGCAGTGCAGACACGAGAACCTGAGTTCAATTCCCCAGCACTTGTGTAAAAAAAGCCAGGAGCACCGTTGTAGTGGTGCACACCTTTAATCCCAGCACTCAGGAAGCAGAGGCAGGCGACTCTGTGCGTTTGAGGCCTATAATTCCAGCCCTCATATAATCCTATTGCTGGGGAGGTGGAGACAGTAGGATCCCTGGGACTTGTCGACCATCAGTCTAACTAAATCAGTGAGCTCCAGGTTCAGTGAGAGACCCTGTCTCCAAAAGTAAGATGCAGAGAAATTGAGGAAGATGCCCGGTGTTGACCCCTGATCTCCACATGGGTGCACATATACATACATCTACGCACAAACACACATGCATACAAAATAATGAAAACCCCAATACAGCAGATGGGGACTGGAGGGATGACTGTGTCTAAACCTCGTTGTGTGACAGAGGAGGAAGCTAGCACTCCACCTGGTTAGAGTTAAGGCCAAAAGGACAGACTGAACAAGAAGTATATATTCAGTGGAGAAATCCAAAATTCAGTGAGAGGAAGAGAAAGATAATGATGGGGACAGGGGGAGCAGTGGAGAATAGGCATTTGGGGGAGAAAACAGGGTAAGGAAAAGAAATCAAATTCTTAAGGAAAAGGCTTAAAGTGAGGTGAAAGCATAAGTGACCGGCCATCTGGAACCAGCACAGAGCTGCGGGGGGGGGGGGGGGGGGGGGGGGGGGGGGGGGTGTTTGTGAAGCATGGGAGCTAGATCGACAGGTGCAAGGGCCCAGCTGCTGCCAGCCAAGAACTGTCCGGGCCCAGTGCCCAGCCGGAAAGGAGCATAACTGAGAGAGACTTCTCCAGGGGTATTTTGGCTGGGGGACCATGGGAGGAAGCCGCCCTCTCTCACAGCCTGGTGGGGCTTGCCTCTGGCCAGCTCCTAGAGAGAAGGGACCTTGACCACTCTTTGGATTTGCATTGTCTTCAAGCCTTTTCCAACTGTTGCCTTTGGGGCCTGGAATATGGATGATTCTTTGTTCTCTGGAATATGGATGAGTCCTGGAATGGCCTGAAGGATTAGGAAATGCCATTTCATGCTACCATTAGCTGGAAAGCTCAAAGGGATAACGGGCTAGATAGAGAGTGGAATGGTTGCCAGAGTCATTGGATAACCTCCCATTTAGCTCCGTGTGTGTGGCTTAGTCTCGTAGTGACAGTCTGACCCTGGTTCGAGTCTCTAGGCTTCCACTCCTGGCTGGTTGACTTTTGGCAAGCAACTGGCCCTTTGGGCCTCAGTTTCCTTAGGTGGAAGGTGAGGAAAAGTAAGAATATCTGCATCGTGAGGCTGTGCCAGGGTTGGATGAGATAATGTCTGTGGCTAGAAACTCCAGTGCTGTACACATGTGAGTAATTATTCTCCCCTGACCTCTGTTCCCTGCTGCTTGGGGGATGGAGTCAGCCTTCCAATCTGAGTCCAGTTCCAAGCCTGACTTCACCTCTTTGGCCCTGTTTTCCTCTTGTCACATAGGACTGTATGGGGAAGTCAGGCCTATTGACCCACTGCAATGGACTTAGGGTCAGCCACGATTCGTTGTGCAGTTTTTATTCAGGCTACTAATGTGAAGTGAACCCCTGCTTCCCTCACTAAGACCTCGAGGGGACCAAGGCATCACCTTGGTTCTCAAAGAATTCCTGATAACTATACTGAGGAGATAGGAGAGCAGATGTTAATGGAATGGAGTAGAAGATAGGCAGGCGACATCTGAGCCAAGGCACCAGGGACAGCACAGTCAGAGGCCTTGATGGGAACTAGGAACCAGACTTGGACACCACATTAAGAAATCCAGCCTTGATGTTGTGGTCATTGAAGGTAATGTGGGCAGATAACCATGGAGATGGGGACGGTTGGTTACTCAGAAAAGCGTTCATTGCCGTGACCTTCTTCCTCCGCCTTATACCCCTAGTGGGTGAGCTCCAGGCTTCCTGCAATTCTTCCAGGCTTCTGCCCTGAATGTGAGCATGTAAGGCTTGTTGCCTCTCTGATCCCCCCATGTTCAGCAAACAAGCACTTCTGTTCATCCTACTTTTCAGTCCTAAATCCCACCATGCTCTTGGCCAGTATTTGCCTGATGAGCACATGCTCTCCATATAAGAGCCCTTCCAGTGCAGCCTGGTGCCGGGGCTCTTCTTACCACTTCCATTTCCACTAGCCCAGCCCTTGTTGCCGCCCCTCTTCTTTTAATTTATTATTAATTATTGCTATTTTAATTTGTTTCTCAATACAGGGTTTCAGGTGTACTCCTGAAACTTGCTCTGTAGATCAGTCTGTCCTCAAACTTAGAGATTCACCTGTCTCTGCCTCTCAAGTGCTGGGATTAAAGGCGTGTGCCACCAGGCCCGGCTTTAATTTTTATTTGTGTGTGTGCATGTGCGTGCTTGCGTGTGTGCGTGTGTGTAAATGTGGGATGCACATGCCATGGTGGTATATGTGAAGGTCAGAGGAATTGGTTCACTCTGTGGGTTCTAGGGCTTGAACTCAGGTCATCAGATTTGCATGGCAGGTGCTTTGGAGTTTGCGCTTTCTTTCTTTCTTTCTTTCTTGCGTGCGTTCTTTCTCTCTTTCTTTCCTCCCACCCTCCCTTCCTCCCTCCCTCTCTCTCTATCTCTCTCTCCCTGCCTGAGCTGTGTGTTTCCCCTTCTCATTCTGCTTCTGTCATTGATTAGCTCACAGGTGTTGGCGCCACATTCACCCCTCCCCCATCCTCCTGTCTATTACCTGTTTCACTGCGGTAGCCTGCTGATTCATCTCAGCTCTCCAGCTCCTGCCCCCTTTCAGTGTGTTCTCCAAACCATGGACCAAAGAATCCTCTCCTTAGTTCTGGCATCTGCAATAATAGCTCCTCATCCTCCCCAGAGGGAAAGGCAAAGTCTGCACACGAGCTTCTTCCTCGTGCTTCTCCATACTTCCCTCTCCTGCTCTCCCCTTTGTTTTCGTTAGCTCTGGGCACACTGGTCTGGCTGTGTCTTGGATATGGTATGGCACTTGCCTTTTACTGCTTATCTTCGTCCCCCCTCCCCCCCACCTCAGCCGAACATGGTCTCTTTATGAAGCCCAGGCCTGCCTCAACCCCTCTGGTACTGGAATTATAGGTTTGCAGCCCTCTGACCAGCTTAAGGCGTTTCTTTCTTCGCTATCTATCTATCCATCTTTCTCTTTTTGAGACAGGGTCTCATTAGGCATTCCTGGCTGCCCTGGAACTCTCTTTGTAGATCAGTCTGGCCTGAAAATCAGAGATCCACCTGCTTCTGCTTTCTGAGTGCTGGAATTAAAGGCATGCCCTATCAAGCCTGGCCTCAAGGCTGGTTTTTTCTTTCTCAGACAAACAGGTTTCTCGAAAATACCTGGCTCAATAATGAAAGGCCTTAACAAATCTAGTGCATTCCAGGCGTTTAAGCCTAAATTTCAACAAAATCAAGTTAAGGGGGAAAAAAAAGTATGACATTCCAGAAGAAATCACTGTGAAGGTAAATATTTAAAAATTAATGAATGATCTATTTACATCTTCAAAAATGTGTAGTAAATATTTAGAAAGATACATAGGTTAGGCTCAAAGCTGTGCGTAGGCTCTTTTCTTTTAAGATTTCTTTTTATTATTTTTAAAGCATGTGTATGTGTGTGTATGCATGCGGGTATGTGTACACGGATGCGGGTGCCCACTGAGGCCAGAGGTCTTGGAGCTGGAGTTACAGCTATCTTCCCAGCCCCTTTATTTTAGATTCTTTACATCTATTGTCCCTCTGCTCACACATCTGGAGTCAGGTCTCTGGTCAGCACGGATCTCTCCAACAGCACTTATTCAGGTATGTTTTCTTTTTGTTTTTTTGAGACATTGTCTCTCATGAAGGCCTGAGTGTTCTGAAATCTTTTTTTAAAAAATAAGATATTTTTAAAAGAGCAGCTCTATTCCCTTGCTTCACCCCCCCCCAGAGCATAGCTCCACCAGGTCATATCTTTACCTCCAATGAGAGAGAAACCCCCAGCTGGGCAGGATGGCACACACCTCACATTCGCTGCTCCATTACCCTGGCTTACTTTCCCTCCCCGCTCATCCCCCCACTCTTCCCTAATAGTCCCCTTCTATCTTTAGACCTTCAATCCAGATTCTCAAATTAGATATTTCTTTCTGAGTTTGGCATCTGTTACTCATCATCATAATCCTCAGTTTCATTCATTTTTCTTCAAATCACAGGATTTTATTTTTCCTTATGTTTAACTAATACTCTCTGGGCATATTTTCTTTATTCATCTGTTGATGCATACTTAGGCTGATGCTGGCTATTATGAATATGCTGCAAAAAACAGGGAGGTCCAGGTATCTCTATGGCATGCTGCCTTTAAATTCCTTCGAGTGAATACTCAGGAGTGGTATTCATGGATCATATGGTAGATATTTTAAAAATATTAAGTATTTGTGTGTGCATAACATGTATTCATGGGCGTCAATGCCATGAAGTGTGTCTGGAGGTCAGAGGACAACTTTGGGAAGTTGATTCTCTCCTTCTACCTTTATGTAGCCTTGGGGCATGAAACTGTGGTCAGCAGGCTTGCCCATAGAGCAGTTCTAGTTTTAGGTTTTTGGAGAGACCTTTGTACTGATTTCACAATGGTTGAAGTCATTTACATTCTTACCATCAGTGTCTAAGGGGTTCTTTACCCGGCATCTTCACCAGCCTTCGTTGGTTTGTGCTTTTTGTTTATTTTTGTTTTTGGAGACAGGGTCTCACTAGGTAGCTCTGGCTGTCCTGGAACTCACAGAGGCTACACGTGATCCTGCCTCTCAAGTTCTGGGCTTAAAGCTGCTTGCTACCATGCCAGGCTTACGTGTTTTCTTGATGATAGCCTTTCTGACTGGAGTGAGATGGCCTCTCAGGGTAGTTTTGATCTGCATTCTATGATGGCTAAGGATGTGGAACACTTTACAAAAAATACTTACTGGCCATTTATACTTCATCTTTTGCAAAAATGTCAGTTTAGTTCATTTGTCCATTTATTGATTGGATCGCTTGTTTTTTATGTTAAATTTTGTGAGTTGTTTATACATTCTGGCTATTAATCCCCTGTCAGATGAATAGCTGGAAAAGATTTCCTCCCACTTTGTAGGCTGTCTCTCCTCTCTGATAATTGTTCCCTTTGCTATGCAGAAGCTTTTTAATTTGATGTGATTCCATTTGTCAGCTCTGCTATTATTTCCTGAGCTATCAGAGTCCTGTTCAGAAAGTCATTGCCTGTGCTTAGATCTTCAAGTGTTTTCTCTAGTGTTGGTTTCCTGGTAATGTCCTTTGCAAGGAAAAAACTGTGAGTTTTGATGAGGTCCAATTTATTTTTCCTTTGTTGCTTATGCTTTTAGTGTCATATCTAAGAGTACATTGCCACATCCAAGGTCCTGAAGATTTTACTCCCATGTTTTCTTCTGAGTTTTATAGCTTGGATTCTTACAAAACTGTGATCTCTTTCAAATTTATTTGTTCTTCTCCTGTGAGATAGGGGTTCAACTTCATTGTTTTGCGTGTGGAAACATAGTTGTCTCAGTACCATTTGTTGAAGAGCTTGTTTGAATGGACTTAGTAAATCTATTCAGAATCAGTTGGTTATATTGTGTTACATTATTTCTATGTTATCTGTTTTGTCTCATTGTACCTCTATACCTGGGCTTATGCTAGTATCATAGTATTCTGGTTGCTACAGTTTCTTAATAATTAAAGCATTAAAAAAATAAGTTCTCATTATGTAGTCTTGTCTAGCTTAGAGCTGTCCATGTGGATCAGGCTGGCCTCCAGTTTACAGTGATCTGCCTGTTTTTGCCTCCTGAGCGCTGGAATTAAAGGCGTGCACCACCATGCCTAAGTGTACCAAGTTTTTTGTTTGTTTTTTACTGGCGAGTATGAGTCCTCCAATTTTATTTTTTCTTTTCAAGATAATTTTGACTATTCAAGGTCCATTGAGATTACATATGAACTCAAGGATGGAATTATGCAAAACAGTCATTTAACATATAACAGAGATTTTTAAAATAGAGATTGGCTTTACTCTTAATGCTATTGGCACCTTTCCAATCGTTTTTTCTATGAGTTTGAGTTATACACCGGATGTCTCTCCACTTGAATTTCTTGAAAGACAGCATCATTTTATAGTTTTGGTACACAGGTCCTTTTGCTTGAGTGTTTCATTTTGTGAGTATTTTTGTGAGTAAATTCCCTTCTTTTCTTTTGAGACAAAGTGAAATACTATGTAGCCAAGGATGACCTTGAACTTTGGACCCCCACCCCCACCCCCGTCTCTATTTCTCCAGGCAGGACTTACAGTTGGGCATCAGCATGCCTGACTGTTACGGTGTTGGGAATCCTACCCAGGGTCTCATGCATAAGCGAGCACTCTATCAAATGAACCATATTGCTGGTCTCTAGCATTCTTTTCTTTTCCTTTCTTTTAAAAACTGTTTCTTATTTGCTGGGAGTGGTGGCACACGCTTTTAATCACAGCACTAGGGAGGCGAGACAGGCGTGGTCGTTTGTGAGTTCAAGGTCAGTCTGGTCTACACAGTGAGATCCTGTCAAATTATCTATCTATCTATCTATCTATCTATCATTTATTTATATGCATGCACATGCGCATATCTAGGCTAGAGGTCAGTTTGAAGTTGTTGGTTCACTCCTTACATTATGTGGATTCCGAGAACTGAACCCAGGTCTTCAAGTTTGGCAGCAAGCGCCTTGGCCAGCTGAACCATCTTGCCAGTCAAAGTGTTCTCTTTGCATAGTTCATCGCTGGTGTATAGAAGCACAACTGATGTTTGGTTGTTAACCTTGTACCCTGTAACTTCGCTGGATTCACTTGCTGGCTCTAGCAGTTTTGTTGCGGGGCAGTGATTTTACTTGTAAGGGAAGTTGAGAAAAACCTTGAATGTCCGGCAGCTGGGGACAGGTTAGATAAACTTGGGAGCATCTATGAATGTGACTAAGACAGCAGTTAGGCCTTACATTTTGGGGATGTCAGCGTTGTCATAATTAAAGCTGAGTAAGGTAGCTCCTGTTTTCTTTTAAATTAAGTACTTAAGCCGGGCGGTGGTGGCGCACGCCTTTAATCCCAGCACTCGGGAGGCAGAGGCAGGCGGATCTCTGTGAGTTCGAGACCAGCCTGGTCTACAAGAGCTAGTTCCAGGACAGGCTCCAAAACCACAGAGAAACCCTGTCTCGAAAAACCAAAAAAAAAAAAAATTAAGTACTTACTTCATTTTTTATTAGTATTTTAGGTAAATATACAAAGTTCTAGGCTTTATTACAGTGTTTTCATACATGTCTCATTCTAGTTAGTTCTAATCTGTTTCCCTCCTGCACTGCCGTCCTCCATGCTTCTTACTTCTCTCCAGCTGGCTGCTTTTCTTCCTCCAGTTAGCTCCCTCGTCTGATTCCCTGTCACATGTGTCCCATAACCCTCCTGCTCTATCCTTAAGATCTCTCCTTCCCTTCCCATGATTCCTTTCTAGTTCCAACACACACACACACACACACACACACACACACACACACACACACACTTAGGTTCCAGATATAAGAGGAAACATGCTGTGAGTATTTCTCTAAATCTCATTTATTTTGTGTGACATAATGATCTCTGGTTCTTTCAATTTTCCTGAAAAGTGTAATGATTTCATTTTTCTTTTTGGCTACATACTTTTATGTATCTGTTCATTGTGTACATGTCCCACATGGTCATTATCTCTCCATCTGTTGATAGACACCTAAGCTGGATTGATTCTTGACAATGGTAAAAAGGGCATCAGTAAACCTGGACGCGCAAGTCTCTCTGTGGTGTGTTGACTGAGAGTTCTGTGGCTCTGTATCCAGGAATGGTGTAACTTAGAGATATGGCACTTCTATTTTTGTGTTTTGGAGAGAACCTCCACCCTGCTTCCATAGTGGAGGTACCAGTTTACATAAGCACCAACAGAAAACAAGTGTTCATCTTTCCCTTTACCCTCACCAGAATTTGTTCTCATTTGTTTTCTTGATGACACATTCTGATTGGGGTAAGATGGAATCACAAAATAATTTTAATTTGCATTTCCTTAATGGATCAGAGTGCTGAACGCTTTTCAAAACGTTTATTGTTCATTTGTGTTTCTTCTTTTGAGAACTGTCTGTACAGTTCATTAGCCCATTTATTAACTGTACGATATCTGTTATTATTTATTTTTTTGAGGCAGGGCCTCACTTTATCTCTCTTGCCTTTACTTCTCACGTGTAGAATATAGGCATAAGCATGTGATGTAAAGTTAACAATAATTTTCTCTTATTCTGTTGGCTGTTTCTCCAGTCTGGTGATTATTTCTTTTGCTTTGTAGAAGTTTGAAAACTTTATATGATTTCACTTGTTAGTTCCTGGAATTGTTTCTTATGCTATTGGAATATCAAGGTAGCTCTTTGTGCATTGGTGTGGAAAAGCCACATATAGTGTGTAATTTTTTAAAATTGATTTTTTGTTGAGCTCTACATTTTTCTCTATTCCCCTTCCTGCTTCTCCCCTCCACCTTCAACCCTCACCCAAGGTCCCCATGCTCCCAATTTACTCAGGAGATCTTGTCTTTTTCTATTTCCCATGTAGATTAGATCTATGCAAGTCTCTCTTAGGTCCTCATTGTTGTCTAAGTTCTCTGGGATTGTGGTTTGTAGTCTAGCTTTCTTTGCTTTATGTTTAAAAACCACCTATGAGTGAATACATGTGATAATTGTCTTTCTGGGTCTGGGTTTCTTCACTCAAAATAATGTTTTCTAGCTCCATCCATTTTCCTGCAAAATTCAAGCTGTCATTATTTTTTTCTGCTGTGTAGTACTCCATTGTGTAAGTGTACCACATTATCTTTATCCATTCTTCAGTAGAGGGGCATTTAGGTTGTTTCCAGGTTCTGGCTATGACAAACAAAGCTGCTATGAACATAGATGAGCACATGTCCTTGTGACATGATTGAGCAATCTTTGGATAAATACCCAAAAGGGGTATTACTATGTCTTGAGGAAGGTTGTTTCTTAATTTTCTGAGAAATCGCCACACTGACATCCAAAGGGGCTATACTCTGGTTTCTCTTCAGATCGCATAAATCTTTTGCCTTTTACTATAGTATGTAATTTAAAGCAAAAAATCAGGTCACAGGGGGTAAGGTGGCACTTACTTTTAATCCCAGCACTCAGGAGGCAGAGGCAGGCAGACCTCTGTAGATTCAAGGCTAGGCTGGTCTACAGAGTGAATTCCAGGACATCTAAAATTACACTTGAGACTCTGTCTCAGAAAACAAAATCAGATCACAGAACAGTATAAATTCAGCTATGTACAATTTACTTCATAAGTATTATTGGGCACCAAACTATATGCCGTGCAATATGCCAGGAACTGGGGCTACATTTGTGTACAAAAACAGATAAAAATAATTTTCCCAGTCAGGTGTTGTGGTTCATACTTGTAATCCCAGCACTTGAGAGATTGAAGCAAGGGGATTTATATGAGTTTTAGGACAGTGTAGATTGCAGAATGAGACCCCCATCTCAAAACTCCAAAAGGGGGTGGTAGCTGGAGACGTGGTTCAGCAGTTAAGAATATGTACTACTCTTGCAGAGGACCCAAATTTGGTTGTCAGAATCCAAGTTGGTGGCTCATACCTTAACTCTAGCCTCAGAGGGAAACAAAACCTTTTGTTTCTATGGACACCTATACTCATGTGCACATGCTCCTACACACACACACACACACAGACAGACAGACAGACACACACACACACACACACACACACACACACACACATAATATTTTAAAAACAAAACCCTGAACAACAACAGCAAAAACTCTTCCCTGTCCTTATGGGGCTGGCATTGCAGCTTGATTGTTTCCTGCGAGTGACAGCATTGTGCATATGTGACTTGTTCATTTTGGCACTGGGTCTCAGAAGGCTCCTTATTTCTGTTCACATGGCAGTCAAAGCAAGCTTTTCATGATTCGAATCTGATCAAACCACTTCTTTTATTTTTCTTTATTTTTTAGACAGAGTCTTTATAGTTTTAGATTGACTTCAAACTCATGGCAGTCTTTCTGCCATAATGTTCCAACATTATAGATATGAGCCACCACACCCAGGAAGTCAGTTTTCTTTTTTAGCCTTAATTTATTATTATTATTATTATTTTCTAAAGTCAATAAGTTTTTTATTAAAGGGATTTTTGTATGTGATTCTTTCACTGTCTGGCCTTTGTTTTTCATATTCTGGGTTACATAAGGTCATTTTTATGTATGTATATAGATGCACTTTGGGCATATTCTCCCTAATACCCTGTTGTCCTTCTATTTCTCACCCCTCGCATTCCTGGTAGTCCCCTTTTCTTTCACTTTCATTTCATCTGTACATACATATTATGTATCTGTATGAAATCTAAGAACTACAAATGAGAGAAAACGTAATATTTGTCTCTCTGAGACTGAATTTCTTTGCTTAATAATAGTTTTCAGTCATAACCATTTTCTGGCAAGTGACACAGTGTCATTTTTCTTTAAGGCTGGAAAACTTCCATTGTGAATATAAACTAAATTTTCTTTATCTGTTTCTCTCTTGATGGATACTGTGCTGGGCTCTGGAGCTTAGCTATTGTGATTAGTGGTGTGATAAGCATTTTTGTACAATGATCTCTGTGGTATGCTGACTTGGAGTCCTCGAGGTACAGAGCCAGGAGTGGTGTAGCTGGGTCATATACTGTTACCATACTGACTTCCACAGGGGCTGCACTAATCACATTCCCGCTAGCAGTGTAGAAAAGGAACTTTTGTCTGCCTCTTTGCCTGCACTTGTTCTTCCTTGCTTTCTTGATAAAGACTTTTAATTTGCATTTCTCTGATGTCTAGTGGTGGTGAATGCTCTTCATGTTTATTGGCCATTTGTACTTACTTTAAAAATACACGTTGCCTATATGGATGTGTATGAGTATATGTGCGCGGGCGAGTGTGTGTGTGTGTGTGTGTGTGTGTGTGTGTGTATACACCAGATTAGCCAGCTGGAAGCTTCAGGAGCCTCCTGTCTCCGCCTCTAATCTTTCAGTAGGAAAACTGGGATTACGGATTTGTGCTAGTATGCTTGGTTTTATGAGGGTTCTAGAGATTCTCATGCTTGAATGGCGTATGCTTTACTCCCTGAGCCATTTCTCCAGCCCTGTATTGATCTCTTCAGAACTGTTTGCTCATTTCATTAGCCTATTGATTGTTTGCATTGTTTTGTTGTTGTTGTTGGTTTTTTGAGACAGGATTTCTCTGTAGCTTTGGAACCTGTCCTTGGAACTAGCTCTTATAGATCAGGCTGGCCTCAAACTCACAGAGATCCGCCTGCCTCTGCCTCCCAAGTGCTGGGATTAAAGGTGTGTGCCATCACCGCCTGGCTGTCTAATTTCTTGTTGTTGAATTCTGTATATTCTTTATAGAGTGTAGTTATGAATGCAAAGCTTTCTGTCCTGTTCTGTAGGTTATGTCTTCATTCAGTTATTTCCTTTGCTGTGCTAAAGCTTTTTAATTTCGTGAGGTCTTCTTTGTCCGTTATTGCTCTTATTTCCTGAGTGACTGGAATCCTCTTCAGAAAGTCCTTGCTTATGATGATATCTTGAAGGCTTTTCTCGATCCCTTTCTTTATTGGTTTTAAAGTTTTAGGTCTTATATTAAGGTCATTAGTCCATTTTGGGTTGGTTTTTCTCCAGAATGAGAGGTGGAGATCTGTGTTCAACCTTTTACACGGAGATATCCAGTTTTGCTAGCACAGTTTGTTGAAAAGGATCATGATGGTTAATCTCAATTGTAAACCTGATGAGATTCAGAGCCACTTGGGAGACAGGTCTTTGGGCATGTAATGGGACCAGCTGTCCCAAACTCCTGCTACTGTCATTTTCCCGAAATGATGGACTATAATCTTGAGCTGTGAGCTAAATGAACCCTTCCTTTCTTATGTTGCTGTGATCAGGCTATCTGACCACATCAACAGCAAAGTGACTAAGATAAGGCTGGTTTCCAACCAATGTATATTTTTTGGCAAAATAAAAATGTATATATTTATAAAAAATCAGGTGATTATAGCTATATGAGTCTTCTATTCCATTGGTCTACATGTCTGAGTATTTTTTTGTGTGCTAGTACCATGCTGTTTGTGTAGGTACAACTTGAAATCAGGTATGGTGGTACCTCTAGCATTATTCTTTTTGCTTACGATTGCATTGGCTCACTGGAAATACAACTGACTTTGCCATAAACCTCATCGAAGCAGGGTGTGTAGGAAAAACTATCAATAATCTGCTAAGTACAGCAACAAGTGTGGTGTTACATACTTCTTTTTGTGGTGTATGTGTCTCTCTGTGCATATGCATATTTGTGGGTGGGGCACTCATCACATGTACACACATGCAGGCTAGAGCCTGCTGTTGGGATGTCTTTACCACTTCTCTAACTTTTTTGAGACAGGGTCTTTTTTTTTTTTTAAAAAAAAAACCTCTTATTTTCCATACCAATCCCAGTTTCTTCCCCCTCCCATCCTCCCACTCCTCCCACCTTCTCCCCACCCCACCTCCCATCCACTCCTCAGAGAGGGTGAGGCCTCCCACGGGGAATCAACAAAGTCTAGTATATCACTTGAAGCAGTTTCAAGGCCCTTTTCCCTGTATCTAGGCTGAGCAAGGTATCCCTCCATAGGGAATGGGCTCTAAAAAGTGAGTTCATGCACCAGGTATAAATCGTGCTCCCACTGCTAGTGGCCATACAAACTGCCCAGGGCACACAACTGTCACTCACATTCAGAGGGCCTAGTATGGTCTTAGGCTGGTTCCCCAGGTGTCAGTCCAGAGTCAGTGAGCTATCACTTATCCCCATCATGGTTTTGGTCCCCTTGCTCATATTATCGCTTCTCCTTCTCAATGAGTGGCCTCTAGGAGTTTGGCCCAGTGCTTAACTGTGGATCTCTGCATCTGCTTCCATCAGTTGCTGGATGAAGGTTCTAGGATGGCAATTAAGGTAGTCATCAAGCTGACTGTAGGGGAAAGTTAGTTCAGGCCCCCTCTCCATAATTGCTTAGGGTCTTAGCTGGGGTCATCTTTGTGGATTCCTGGGAGTTTCCCTACTGCCTGGTTTCTCATTAACCCCACAATGGCTCCTTCTATCAAGGTATCTCTTTCCTTGATCTCCCTCTCTGTCTCTTATCCAACTGGATCTTCCAGATCCCTCATGTTCTCCTCCCTGTTCCCTTTTACCCCTCCCTGCAACTGCCAATTTACTAAGGAGATCTTTTCTACTTACCTTTCCCTAGGGTATCCATGCATATCTCTGTTAGGGTTCTCCTTGTTTTTTTTTTTCTTCCTTTTTTAACAACAACAAAAGAATGCTCTTGCTGTGTGGTGGTGGCAAATGCCTTTAATTGCAGCACCCTGGAGGCAGAAGCGGGCGAATTTCTGTGAGTTTGAGGCCGATCTGGTTTATAGAGTGAGTTCCAGGACAATCAGGACTGTCCCACAGAGAAACCCTGTCTTGAAAAACAAAACAAAAACCAAAAAAAGAGAGAGGGTCTTTTTTGTTGTTTTGTTGTTTGTTTGTTTTTTTTTCAGGTCAGGGTTTCTCTGTATAACATTCCTATTGTCCTTGAAACTAGCTCTGTAGACCGACCAGGCTGGCCTCGAACTCACAGAGATCTGCCTGCTTCTACCTCCTGAGTGCTGCTGGGATTAAAGGCATGTGCTACCACTACCCGTCAAGACAGGGTATTCTACTGAGTCAGAAGCTTGTCATTTTGATTATGCTTGCTGGTCACTGCGTGAGTCTTCAGGAACCTCCTGTCTTTGCCTTCCCGTGTGGGGATTACAGACAGACATGCACCACCACGCCTAGCATCTCAACCAAATTAAAAAAGGAGAGAGTGTAGTATAATGCAACCTACTTCAACAGTGATCAGTTTTCACATCTTGTTTCGTCTATTCCCCTCAGCATACATTTTCTCCTCCAGAGTCCTTAAAACTGAGCCCAAGATATATTATTTCAAGTGTCAACAGTTTTCTTTGTATCTGTAGCAGATGAGACTTTAAAAAAAACCCTAAACCAACAAGTTGTTATTGTGCTTTGCAGATCGTTGACAGTTTTTTCCTTCCTTTCTTTTTCCTTTCCTCTCTCCTTCCTCCTGTCTATTTCTTTTCTTTCTTCCTCATTCTTCTTGTTTCTTGCCTTTTTTCTTTTTGAGATGGAGTCTGTAGCTCAGACTGATCTCATACTCACTATATCCGCAAGGATGATGTGAATTCCTGGGATTACCGAAGTGTCTCGCTGTCTAGGGTTTATGTAGTGCTGGGGCTTGAACCCAGGGTTGCATACATCTAGGCAAGACTCTGTCATCTCAGTTACCTTGTCAGTCCCCTTTCCCCCTTTAGCTTTCTTTCTTTTTCTTTAAGGAGACACAGTCTTGTGGTATTGCCTAGACTAGCTGGAACTCCCAGGCTCAAGTGATTCTCCTGCCTCAGTCTCTTGAGTGACTGGGGCTGTAGGCATGTACGACTGTACCTGAGTGTTATTGTTATTTATTGTTAACGTCTGTGCCCCTCACAGGCAGTTCCCTCCCTGGAGGGAGGGCCAGGGAGTATATTTGATAGATATCAAACTAAGCTTCCAAGAGAGTGGGTTACTTGGATAACGTTCCAGAGCTAATGGGTGTCAGAGAGAGGCTCAAATGTAGGCAGTATGAGATGTGTTGCTTGCCGAGGCTCTACTGGGCAGCTGTGGGCCTAGCACTGAGCATGTGGTGTAGGACCTGCCCATGGCAAATACATCAAGGGAATGGCTGCAGAAACTGTCTGCCAAGGGCTTCAGTCTGATGGCTGCTTCCTTTCCTTTCCTTCATTCTCCTCATCTTCCTCTTTTTATATCTTCCCTTTTCTGTTGATTGACAATATTTGATTTTCTAATGAAGAAATATTTCTGCCCGAGAAAGTCTTTTAAATATAGAATTGGAAATATACTGCTCTCTCTGTGACAGCTCACAATGAATGTGGTGGAGGTACAGCCACTCTCCCCAAAGGTAAGCTGGCTTGGGAATTTTCCCTTGGCTTTTTTCTTATTTTTAAATTTTATTTATTTACTTTCTCAGGGACCAGGTAATACATTCACATGGTTAAAAAATCAGAAGGTACAAAAAGAAACAGTGCAAGTCTACCTCACTTCCCCAGCCACTTGCCACCTGGTTTCCCTGCCTGGAGGCAACTGAAGTGTCCCAGTTTCTTGTGTATTTTTTCAAAGATGTTTTATGCAAATACATGCATATCCAATATATATATATATATATATATATATATATATATATATATATATATATATTCTTTTTCTTCAGTGGTGGGAATTGACTCCAGGGCTTCACACACATATATTCTTTTTAAGATGGCTGTGTTTCTTAACCCTCGAGTTGTAGACATAGCCTAAAGTTTTCTTATAGTCTCTTTGGCCCTGGTGTGTGCCTGGGGGCTAGTGGAAGCCCTCATATGCACAATATTTGGGCTTTGGTTGAGACAGGCTCCCATACAGCCCAGGCTGGTCTTGAACCACTGCTTCTACCTCTCAGGCACCGCGGTTAAAGGCATGTGCTACCACCCACAATTTTGGGGGCTCTTTTCAGATGCTCCCATCTTTGAAAAGTCGGTAGCCCCTCACAAGAGCCCATGAAGCACAGAAATACTTTGCTCTACTTTCCATGTGCAGAAAGAGACTCGGCAAGGCCAAGCACCTTACTGAAAAGCACAGGAACAGTTGGTGTATTTGTGGTAGGGTGAGGGCTGGGAGTAGTGTGTGGCTTCATCCAGCATGGACTTTGTAGTGGCAAGAAAGATGTTTACTCCAAAGTCAGTTTAAAAAATATTCTAGTGACACTAGTGTGGGGCTGTGGAAAAAAGTAAGGGAGCTTGCAGTTCTGGCTGGAGTTGTTCTCTCCCACTCACTACTGGGCAAGTCTCATCAGTTTGGAGCCTCAGTTTTCTCATCTCTTAAAATGGGTGCAATACCTCGCCAGCAGGAAAGAGAATGCCATACTTCCAGTAGAAATGGCCTATAAGAAGGGGTGCGTTCTAATGCTTGCCTCTTGTTTGTCGTTAGAGTCACTAGGTCTGAACTTAGTTTTACAGTAGCCAGGTGGACAGCAGCCTTTGGCTGCTGGGAGGGCAGGCTCACACCAGGATACACTTGCCTTGGAGCCCATTTCTTCTGGGTCTGTGCTCAGAGTCTCCTGGGCAGTAAGAACAGCCCCTAGGCTGAGCACAAGTCTGCACTGTGGGAGGTTCCAACTGACTTTGATCTTTATCTCACCGGCTTGAAAGACCATTTGCAAAAATTTAAAATTTATCCTGACAATTTCATACATGTACATAAATGTATCTGGATCACATTCACCCCATCACCTTCTCTTATTCCCCCATCTCCTCCAACTGAACCCCTTCTAACAAACAAGTCTCTTCCTACCCTCATGTCTTTTTTTTTTTCCCTTGGCGACTGAGTTTAATTAGTGTTGCTTAAACAAGCAATTCATTTTTAGCTTATTACTTGATTTGTGGGACTAGGGGTGAAACCCAGGGCCTTTTGGATAATAGGCAGGCATTCTACCACTGAACTATACCCAAACCTATTATTATTCTATTGTCAAACTAAAATGTAATTCACTAGAGGAAATCTGAAAAAATAGAGAGAAAAAAACTCAAAGGCAAAACAAAGCATCTTGTAATTTCCTAGTCCCAGCTGATGCTCTGATGCTTTTCCTCATGCCTTCATAATTCCGGACAGAGCTGGTCTTAGCCTGCTGTGTTGCTTTGGTGGATGATGGGTCTACCTTTGGGTATTTCAATTTTCTTTTGTAAAGTTTAAGTGATTCCTGGTTTTACCTGTCGTTCTTTTTAATCTAATGTTTTCCTCTTTTCCTTCTCTTCTTACCTCTCTTTTGTCCTCTCTTCTCCTGTTTTTGATGTGTTAGGGGACAGAACCCAGGGCCTTGTGTGTGCTGGGCACCTGGCCTGCCACGGAACTGCACTCCAGGCTAGCATATCCTATAGGAATGCGATCAATGTCAGCCTGGAGGCCCCTGCACTAGTGTCCATTCTGTCCTGGCAGAAGCCCATTCTGTTGGGCCAAAACTGAGGCCAAGCTGGTTCTCAGGTAGTGCCAGCCTGGCTAGGCTGCCTTGGCACCCCCAGAATCTTCTTCCCCCATTCTCTCCATATTGGAGGCATAACTTTGACCAGGTCCATTCTCACTGAGAAGGCCATAGGGCACTAGCTAGCCGTTGTTTTTTACCAGGCGGTTGCCTTCACAGGGACTTTGGAGGTAGGCCCCCTTGAAAGGACTGCAATGGGAACCTAAAAGTGGGATAAACAAATCTTTGAGAGGGCCAACCTTGGCACCAGCGCATTCAGCACCTCCCAACTCTTCAATTCTTTGAAATCCCCATTCTTTGCAGTGTAAGCCAAACTGCCTTAAGGCCAGAGTGTATAATTAGAATAGTGGACATTTGAAGTGACTGGTACTTCTTGTCCACCAGACACCCTCACTGTTTAATAAAAGCACGGCTATTCCCAGCTCAGGACACACTCAGGGCTTTCTCACTCCCTTCTGTGGAATGCTCTTGCTTGCTTACTTGTTTGCTTGCTTGGGGAAATTCAAGTTAAATATCCCTTCAGACATGCTGCTGGGGGCCTGTGGGCTGCGCCAGTTGCTCTCAATTTGGCTTTGCGCATGTATTTGCTTTTTCTTCCCTTTGCCCAAGGCCAGGTCTGGGTTGTGCTTGTGTCTCTTAGACTTGTCACAGTGGTTGAGAGAACTTAATAAATATTTGGTCAATCGGCTTCTAAAATCATACTGAATGGCTGACTTTTCATCACCATTGCACCATCTCCCCGGGTTACACCAGTCAGCGGTCATGCGTCTCAACTATCTACACCTGAGACGGAAGTGGCCTGTCTAACGCATGGAAACGCCCCCTGAGACCTTGTGTTCCTACCCCTGAATCTTTGGCAGGGCAGGCGCCTCCTCAGAGTGCAACAGTCTCCTTTTCATGGACACAGAGCCTGTAACCTTGCACCTTGTTTTTCATGGACAGGCCCTAGCACGTGACAGAGTGTGTCATCTGGGCAGGGGATACACTAGTTCCCTACGAGGGTCCAAGTTTTAGGGTGGGAGTCCTAGGCTGGCCAGGGCAGAATATGGAAGTAAGAGGGTCATGTCTGACCTTTGGTGACAGGAAAAGTCCAGAGGTGTGTGCCGTCAGTGGCAGTTTACAGTGAGAAGAGCGAGGCAGAGCTAGGTTTTGAAAGATTTTTATTAGAAACAACATGAGTGCACAATAGTAAAACAAAAGTGGCAAGACTCCTCTTCCCCCCAGTCTGCTGAGAGCACCCCCCACAGGGCTCTACCAAATGGCGCTGGGGTCTAAACCTGCCTGTCTGCTGCACCTCATCCCACTTTCCTGCAGTTTGTGACTTGTCCCCTTTAAGAAGATAAAAATACTCCCCCCCCCAATTTGCTTAAAAATAATTTTGAAACATTAAAAACGGCATTTGTGTGTGTGTTTTAAAATAAACACTTTAAACATTGGATATCTTCCTGGCTCTGGGGTGCCTGCCTCCTCACCCCAGGAGGCCAGCTGCCACTTGGTGCCCCTTGGAAATTTTCAGGAAGTAATTTCTTCCAAATTTCCCCTGCAGTCACAAATTCCACAAACTGCTTGCATCAACACACTGTCTTCATTATAGGCACTGCTTCCCAGCTCTGGAAATCCGATCTCTTTTTGTCAACTAGACCACATGCTTCAGATTCCCTGCAAACAGGAGAGAAAACAGAACTCAAATTCAGGTAACATATATGAATGACATACCTCAATGGAGCTGCAGAGAAGAAAAGAAGTGGTTATATTTTGGGGCCAGTTCTCCTGCTGAGAATGAGTATGTGGTGACCCTTTTTATGTGAATTAAGCCTTAAATGATGAGGGACAAAGGGCCTAGATACTCTTGTTATCCTAGAAAGCAGTATACAAATCAGGATTTTTGATCACCAGCTGACTGCTGAGACCGGGTGGGTTCAGGCCAATCCAGATCAATCGTGCAGTCGATCCTAGTCCAAATGTTTTTAGACACACACACACACACACACACACACACACACACACACACACACACACGTACGTGTCCAGATAATACTTTTCAGAGTTCACAGTTAACTGCATCAAATCTTCCTCTACCCCAACCTTTCTATCCCCCTTAGCAGGGCACAACCCTTCTGGCATTTTCTCTTGTGGGACCTATGCAGTATGGAGTCAAGAAAGGTTGGGTCAAGAGTGCTGCTGGAAAAGCATTACACAGAACCCGGCTCTAAAAGTGCTCAGTTTGTTCACTTGCTCCTTGCTCAGTCTTCTCTTTGCTCCATTTCCTTGAGCAGAACACCAGAGTTCAAGTTCTACTTCCTGCTTGTCCTTGAAACAGGAAGGATACTGTTCTCCTTTAAGCATCAGAAGCTACAGGGTGCCTCACGCCAGCAGGCATACAGTGGATGGAGAATGACGGATGAGTGGAGAGGGAGAAGGAGGTAATCAGAAAAAAAACCCAGTAGCTTTTCTAAAAATCGTACTTAGGTTTTGGTGCTGGGGATCAAATCCCGATCCCTGTGAGTGCTAGGAAAGCGGTCTACAATTGAGTTCTACTTTTGTAACTTTAAAATTACAGTAAAATTGACTTTCTCAATGCACAGACCTGATTCTGAACATATATATTTGTTCATGATACAGAAGATTCCTAACCCTTAAAGCCTTCAGCGCCATTTTTTAGAAGTCACATCCTTCTGCCTACCTGGCAGCTACTGATGTCTTCTCTGTCATTATAGTGTTGTCTTTTCAAGAGTGCCATATAAGAGCCGGATGGTGGTGGCACACACCTTTAATCCTAGCACTCAGGAGGCAGAGGCAGGTGGATCTTTGTGAGTTCAAGGCCAGCCTGGTCTACAGAGTGAGTTCCGGGACAGCCACGGCTACACAGAGAAACCCTGTCTCGACCCCCCCACCCAAAGAATGCCATATAAATGGAAGCAAGCACTACAGATCCATAGGAAGTTGCAAATAACAGCAACAACAAACACCATAGTAAGGGGAGGACCCATGGAGCCTTCACCAGCTTTTTTCCAATTAGCATCTTACATGATTGTTGTTCACATCAAAACTAGGAAGTTGACATTCGCGCAATTCATAGATATTATTCGTATTTCATGAATCTAACTTGTATTATATGCTAATAAGTATATAGTTCTATCCAATTTTCTCACAAGTGTAGATTCATATAATCTTTATTCCAAACATGACTCAGAACTGTGGTATCTCATCCCTGCTCTTCCTACCCTTTTAAAACCCAGTCATTCCCATTCTTCCCCCTTCACCTTCTCTAAGCCCTGGTGACCATTAATGTTCTTCATCTCTAAAACAGTTTCATTTCTAGAATGTTACATAAATGGACTATTATAGTACATAAAATTTTGTGACTGCCATTTCCACTGCCCTTAAGATCTATCCAAAGGGGGGATAGAGAAGGTTATAAGGCTGAATATGATCAATGCATATGGTACATATGCATGAAAACGCCAGTGAAACACATTATTTTGTATAATTAATAAATGTAAAAAGCCCATCCAAGTTGCTGTGTGCACGAAATACCTGTGCCTGTGGCACAGTCTGTTTAACCCCCACCCACTGAAGGAGAACTGAGCTTTCTTGCTATTATGAATAAAGTTTCTATTTCACATACAGGGTTTTGAGTAAACACAGTGTACATTTAATTGTTTTTTTTTTGTTTTGTTTGAGCCAGGGTTCCTCTGTGTAACCCTGACTGTCTTAGAACTCACTCTGTAGACCAGACTGGCCTCAAACTCAGAGAGACCTACCTGCCTCTGCCTCCCAAATACATTTAGTTTTATAAGAAACTGTCGAAGTGTTTTTCAGAGTCACTGTGTCATTTATACACTTGCCAGGGATCTGGTTCCTCCACACCCTTGCCAGCATGCAGAATTGTTTGTTTTGCCTATTCTGATGGGTATATGGTGCTATCTTGTTGTGATCTCATTTTGATGTCTCCTAATAGTTAATGATGTTAAACATCTTTTATGTGTTAATTTGCTATTTGTATCTCCCTTTTTATGTCTTATGCCCATTTTTTAATTTGCAGTTTTTCTACTGTTGAGTTTGGAGAGCTCTTTGTATGTTTTAGATACAAATCTGTTGTTGGGTATATGATTTGCAAACATTTTATCTCAGTACATTTGTTATCTCTGCATTCTGCTAGCAAGTCTTTTGTAAAGCTAAAGTTAATTTTTGATGAGGCCAAATTCAGCAGTTTTTTTCTTATATTTTGGATCATGTTTTTGGTGTTGGAAACTAACTCAAAATCCTTGGACCATGCCTGATTCTTTATGTCTTTGTTCATGCCCCTTTATGTCTTATGGGCTGCCAAACCTAACTTCAAGATTTGCCTGAGTTCTCTCTCCTTTCTCTTGCACTACCGTAACCTCTGCCACATCTCTTTCTTCAGGTCACTGCCTCAGCCTCTTCACTGACGCTTCTCTTGATTGTAGGGCTGCTTCTTGCTCACTGCCAAATGTGGCCCCACCCCTGACTATCTGGGAGTAAAGCCTAAAGCTTTATCTAGACAGGACTTCATACGTAGGCCCTGTCCATACATGAGAGCCTCTGCTGAGGACACCCCATGGGGAACCCCACTACGGAAGCAAGGATCCCTCCATTTGTAAGTGTAGCCAGTGCTTGGGGAATAAATGAATCCATGAAAGGATAAGACTCTGGGTCATTGTGATTTAGCCACAGATGACCACAGAGAGGAAAGGCTGGTGCTGTATTCTATTACACCTGACTTCGTCTGTCATTACATTTGGAGGCAATTATGTAAAACAGCAGAAATTATTTCCACCAAAAGTGGATGATGAGCAACGTTGAATTTGGGTAACCAAAAATATGTAAGCTTAAATAATGCCCATTGTTTTTCTCCCGATGTCCAGCTTTTCTAGAAGTAGGTGGTAGCCTGACAAAATTCTAAGGCCAACACAGTTTGAGGCCTGGGAGACAGTGCAAGGGAAAGTTCCAAATAGAACTAACTCAGAGACATCTTGAGGTTAGGCTTCAGATTAGAGAGAGCAAACCTAGATGCCCAGAGAGCCAGAGAATCTAGTGCATGTGAGCAAAATCCAACTAGGGCAAGACATGGAGCTGTTATGATGCTTTTATCATTTTCCCACCTTGAATCATGACCAGTATAATAAATACTTTCATGCTGGGTGTGGTGATACACACCTTTCCTCCTAACACTTGGGGTCAGAAGCAGGCAGACCTCCCCATTCGAGGCCAGCTGGTCTAAACAGTATCACAGAGCAACTAGTGATACATTGTAACATGAATGGGGCCTGCTTGTTGTTGGGGTTTTGCCCCTCCTGGTACCCCCAGCTGTTTAGCCCCAAGGAAAATCACACATAGGTCTCTATAAATAAGCTGATTGGTCCATTAGCTATAGCCTTTCACTGGCTAACTCTCACATCTTAATTAACCCATTTCTCTGATCTATGTTAGCCATGTGGCTCACTACCTTTTTTCAGTGGGGCAGATCACATACTGCTGCTTTGGTGGTCTAGGCAGGAGTGGGAGGAATCAGCTTCCCCCTTCCCAGAATTCGCCTGCTGTCATTACATCATTTCTACTTCCTGTCTGGTTTTCCCGCCTATATTTCCTGCCTGGCCAATCAGCACTTATTTAAAACATGATTGACAGAATACAGACAATTCTCCCGCACCAATACATAGTTAGACTGTATCTCAAAAACGCTTTCCTTTTTTGGTCAGCTACTATAAAAATAAAGAAAACTAACAGAGTGTGAGCAGAAACCCATGCTTGGCCTAGAGTGAGACATACAAATGGGAGGGATAGGGTTTGTGGCAAACAAGATGCACATGCCAAGTGGATCCAGCCATTCTTTACTAGGCAGGCATAGAGGCCCCAGGAGTCTAGATTTGTTCATTTCCCAAGTGAAGACAGAAATACATATTTTAATGCAAAGTATCCACAGTGTTAAGTGTGGGTTACTGAAAATTTTGAAGATATGAATAGTCAAATTACTTTTGGAAGCAAAATGTAGCCTGTGAGCTGTTCATAACTTCTAGTTTACACTCAGGACACTCCATTTCCTTCTCAATATTCTGGTCTGGATAATTAGTTATACTAAGTCTTCACCTCTGATATACAAGAAGACCTTCAGAACCGAGACTCAGGAGGCCTGGGTTCTTTTGATTCATTGGTTCATTCTTTCTGCTTTTCTGAGACAATGTCTTGCTATGTAGCCCAGACTGGCCTCAAACTAAAGCTTCTCCTGCCTTAGCCTCTCAAGTCCGCTGACAGACTCATTTGCCTATCCAGCTTTTCAGTGAACATATATGTAGTGGTTCCCTTGTGCTATGTCCCTTGCTAGGTGCTAGTAAGCTTTTTTCTTAGTCTTTCCTTTTTAATTAATAGACTTAGAGCAGTTTCAGGTTTGCAGAAAGACTGAGCAGGGTGCACCCAACTAATGCAAAACGTTAATGGGAGAAAAGGGACATGTACAGTGCTTCCTGAACTTCCTGATCCCAGTTGATCCACTCACCTACTGAAAGTCCTCTTGGTTACTTCCATGTTTGGATGATTATGAATAATGATCAATATGCTCTAAACATTCATGTACAGCTTTTTTTATGGACATGAGTTTTAACTTACTTGGGCAGATACCAAGGAAGCCATTGCTGGATCACACAGCAAGACTGCTTAGTTTTGGCACAAAGTGGTAAACTGTCCTCCCAATGGGCTGCACTATTTTATGTCCTCACCAACAAAGACTGAGAGTTCCCGTGGCTCCTTGTCTCCTCCAGCACTTGGTTTTGGCAGCATCTGTTCGAATAGGTGTGCCGTGCTATCCTGTTGCTTTAATTTGCAGTTCCTTTGTGGCACACAACGTTGACCATCTACCCATACACGTTCTTGCCATCTGTATATCTTGCATGAGCTTCTTTTCAGATCTGTTGCCATCTCCAATTTGGGTTCTTTGTTTTCCTATTGTTGAGCTGGTTCTTCATATAGTGAATATATTCTCCAGCCTGAGACTTGTCTTCTATGATTATTTAGTCTTTTTAAATATAGACTAGTGTTGTCCAAAAAAGCTTTCTGGGAAGGTGGAAACGTCCTGCCACCCAACGAGGTAGCTCATAGTAGTGAGCACTTAGAATATAAACACAGACCACTGGTGTTTTTGTCCCTCTGTCATGGCACTGACTGAATCGAGATTTTGTTTCTTCCTCTGTTTATAACCTTCCTCTTCAATCCATTATTAAGTCCTGCGATTCAATTCCAAAACAGATGGCGAATCCATGCACTTCTCCCCCTCCACTACTGTTACATCTCTGAACCACGACTACCCTTTGCATGGAGAGCTCTGGTAGCTTTGAAGCTGGCTCCCTGATTCTCTCCCCATCCCCTATACTCAACTATGTATTAGACAGGTATTTTTATTAGTGCTCAGGTCAGATCTCATGAGTTCTAGCCACATGGGCTTCTTGTATGGCCTGAACACAAGTCTCCCCTTACAGGGCATGCCCTTCCTTCAAACTTGCCATTCATTCTCTCTGGATGCTGTCCTTGGATAGTCTAATATTTGACCCATCTCATCACTTCCGTCACCTTGAGTCCACCGGTTTGAACTGAAAAGTCACGTCTGAGGGGCCTTAGGAACACCCAAGTTAAATAGCCACCCCAGTCACTTACTTCTCTGCCACGTGGTCCTGTTTTCTTTTCATCGACGCGCCCAGCACACTAGAAGCATCCGTGTTGCTTTACCTGTTGGCAGCCTGTCTCTCCCCAAAGGCTCTTTGCAGGTGGCAGCAATGTCCACCGTGCTCACTTCTCTGTCGCCAGCATCCTTTACAGAGCCTGGCACCCAGCAGGGGCACAAGTCCCAGTCACTGAAGGAACTAATGCCTGTAGAGCCATGCGGCAGCTGATTGAGTAATTTCATCCTCAACTCAGAGGCTGAAACTTGGCTCATTCCTCTTAAGGACCTTATTATAAACATGGTTGAGGCAAGCAAATACATGGCAATAAGTGGAGACTCAACATTTTGGGCTGGGTGACAAATGAGATTTTAGACCTCTTTTAAGTTAGTACAAATTAATTTTACAAAAAATGGGGTTCAGCTGGGTACAGTGGTACACGCCTTTAATCCCAGAATTTAGGAAGCAGAGGCAGGCAGAGCTCTGTGAGTTTGAGGCCAGCTTGGTCTACAGAGCGAGTTCCAGGACCACTAGGGCTGTTATACAGAGAAAGCCCTATCTCGAAAAACCAAAAAGAATGGGTTACTTGCCAGCGTCATGGTGACACTTTCATATATGAGCATAATGTACTTTTATTATACTCACTCTCGTTACCTCTTCTGTTCCCTTTCCCAACAAATAATTGCGAAGACAGTACTATAGCAGGCTGGAGGAACGCCAAAGTGACCCTTGGAGCGCTGGAGGCAGAATTGCCCCTCAGAGGAACAGAGGGTCTCACAGCAGATGGCATTGTGGAGGGCAAAAGGGAAAGAGGTTGCAGGCTGCAGGAATATAGTAGTAAGTATATAGACAAGCACAAGGTTTTGTGGCCAGAGCTCAGGATGGTAGGCAAGGAGAGAGTGAAGTGGCTGGGATTTTAGTGAGGAGAGGGGTGACTTGTATGATCTAGAGTGGGTTTTCTAGTTGATGACAGTTGTGAGGGTCTTTCTCTTAACTGGGGGCAATGGTAGCCCAACAGTTCTTACTTTTCTTAAAAGAAAATGAATTATTACTGCTGAGTCATCCTCCAGCCCTCTTTTGAGATGGCATCACTTTATAGGCCAAGATGTCCTGGAGTACACTGAATTAGCTGAGACTGGCCTTGAACTTGGAGCAATCTTCTTGTCTCAGCCTCCAGAGTGCTAGGATGAGAGACAGCACACCTGGCTCAGTCTGAAGGAATTCTATCCAGCCTTGGGCATGTTGCTGACACGAAGGGCTCATTTAATTTTTCAGCTGGCGATTGTCAACTGTATTGCTTGCCTTGGGATGTCAATCTTTCCTGTCATCAGAAAGCCTTTCAATGTCAATTCTGTAGAATCACCATTTGCCACTTGTCATTCTCTCACCTGAATTAGAACCTGGGGTTGTGGATTAATCCCACCAGGCTTCCGGCACTTCCCAGCTATCAGCACTTAAAGCCCATTACCCTGTGACTTAGGGTGCTCTGCTCAGCTTGCGAGGCACCACGGCAGGCTCAAATGGAATCGAAGCAATTTCTAAATAGCCTATGATTCATTTTTTCTCCCCTCCTGTGCCTAAATCTGCTGGCTCTATGCGGAGGGATGGGCACAAGTAACTGTAGGGGTGACATCACAGGAGTGGGCTGTGTGTCTGCCAGGCAGCAAGTGGAGCTGGCCTCAGCAGTTGTCCATCTATTGGGCTGGGTGATTGCCTCCCAGGCATTTGGGAGTCACAACTCCCAGCTTCTCTTGTCCATGTTCCTTCTCCACATTTTTCTCCAGAAAAAAATTCTGTGCTGGGAAATTAAGGATAATAGGAATAACAGAAGTAGGAAGGATAATTCAGCTTTACATCTGTATAATGCTTTAGAGTTTCAAAATGATTTGCTCCACCCAAACACCAGTGGGAAATGAAGCTGAGATTTTCAGCTTCAACTGGAGACAAACTTTTGCGGTCTTATACAAAATATTAATATCTACTACTCACTTCAAGGCATATTCTAGCTAGGCCTTGCATGCTACTAGAAGGTCTGAGACCCTCTTCAGCATCTTGGTGCTTCCTAGAAGATGGATTCAAGGGGACAAAAATGGTCTGGCAGGCCAGTCTCTTATCCATGCCATCCTGTGGTAGCCAGTAAGTAGTGCCAGTCTCAGCAATGCCAGCTCCTTTTGCACACCCTGGTTTACAGTCCCATTGGCCCCAAGACCTTTACTAGAGCCAAAGGCATGGCCACTAACTATGGAGCCTTGAAGACAGGGTGTGTCATGAACATCTGGAAGTCCCGACCGGAGTAGCTCAAAGGCCTATGAAGGAAAACCCACAATTCAGGTCACAACATCCATGCTGTGAATCTTGAAGGGAAGGGCCACTGAGCTATGAACAGCTGAGGAGTGGGGTGGAGGGATTCTTTTCTTGGAGGAGCCATAAAAATAGTTTCTAAGCAGTCTCATGTTTACTCTGTGATCTTCCAGTACCTGGTCCCAGCATGGCTTGCTGTCCCTGATGCTCTACTGTCAGGCTCAACACAACAAGTCTACTTCCATCTAGCTTTCTGCCCTTGATCCTGTCCAGCATCATAGCTACCAACCTGGATGCCAAAGGGCTGGTCCTCTCAATTTGACATTAGATTTCAATGCCACTATTTTTTTAGGGGGGGGGATTGAGGCAGCAAGCCACCATCCAAGAATGGCAGGTGCTCCTGCTATTGTAGTTCATAGCTGCCACCACCACCATCACCACTAAATGAAGTCATATGATGCAAGGCAAAATTACAGGTGTGGTTAGTGGCATGAAAATGTCATTTTTTGTAAACCAATATGGTTATACTCAGGCCATTCTTTCCGATGGCAATCTTGGTGGCATATAAGAGTTACCCCTTTTGTGGCTCAATCTGTAAACCATATCTGGCAAGTGACAGGCATAAGAGGCAGCCAGTCACCACCTCCAAAACCAAATGAGGCTTTCCAGAACTTGTTCTGCTTACAGCGTGTGTGTGTGTGTGTGTGTGTGTGTGTGTGTGTGTGTGTGTGTATGGCTTGGCACACGTGTTATATAGTGGATTAAGGATCACCTCTTCAGCTTGGGACTCCTTCCTCTCTGGTTGACTGATTTTTCAATTGATTTGTATTTATTAGCTAATGAAATTAAAGTTGTAAAAATGATAACAGAAACACAATAAATCTCCCCCACAACTGGCTGTTTCCGTGTCACTATGGTGCATTCCTCACTTTGATTACTTCAAAGTCTATTATTTTGTTCTCAATTATTCTGTTTTTCTGGCACTGGAGAAAATCAATTTGTTTTATTTTCTCTTATTCATGCACTCAATTATGCTCTTCGGGCACATTTAATCACTTTGATGTTTTCATTTTATGGCCCGTCTCTAGGCACTTCAGCTGCTTTGCTGCCAACAGGCAAGCAGGACTAATTTGCATGTCACAATAGACTTGAAATTCTAACTCAATTTAGAAATCTTTATGAAATCCCCTTCCAAAACATGCTTGGAGCTGCAAGGAGGCAGAAGGATGTGGGCAAACCAGGACCCATAAAGATGTTTCTCTTTCTCAAAAGGTTGTGACATTTTGGTGCTGGTGGTGTTGGAATGTCCCCATTCAGGTAGAGCAGAGGAGTGCAGGGGACTGCAAGTCTGTGGAGTCTGTAGCAACTTTTTAGAGAGACTCCTTTATCAGTTGCCCCCAGGCAGCCAGGCTCTGGAGCAGGGCCTGCTACTTCTGCAATCAAATGACTCTCAGTGCTTGGTGCTGAGCTCTAGACAGCTCCCAACCTCAGATGGTTAAAGGGTCTCTGTGTAGACCAAAAATTGTCAACAGCTGGACATTCCAGAACTCTGAGAGCCTTACCTTATTTTCTCTAATAAATGCCTAGCTTCCTTTCGCTCCTCGCTCATTTGAGCACTAGGAGCTGGAGGACGCTGAGTGCAGTATTATGCTTTAGGCATATGCTTTGGGAAAACAAACGCAAAAATGTTTCAACATATTGGCACTGCCGGCTGCTTTTGAAAAAATTTTGATTTGTTTTGTGTGATAATCAGCTTCACCAGGCAGAAGAATAAAATGTCTATTTCCTCTTTTAAGTTTGAGCATAATCCTCACCTTTCCAGGTGGAATCCCATCTCCCCCTCACCCCCCACTTTCATCTTGTGTGGCCTAGATTAACCTCAGAAAGCCTCGGGTTTTTCACCTATTGAATGGAAATAGTAAATACTCCAGAGACAGCTGTACTTCTCAGCTCAACACTGCCAGGAGCTTTATCATATTTACATGCCACAACAGAAACCTTTCTTATATAAACTTATTTTAAACAGCTTCATCATAAAGAATAATACCTATGAAATTCAAAAGTTTGAAGCTGGTGACATGGCTCAGCAAGTGAAGGTACCGGCTTCCAAGACTGACAACCACGTTTTGATCCCCAGGACCCATATGATTGAAAGGGAGAACTCATCCTCAAAAGCTGTCCTCTGAACACACACATTAACTAAAACGTAATTTTCTTTTGAGACATGTTTTCTCTGTGTAGCTTTGGAGCCAGTCTGGAACTAACTCTGTAGACCAGACTGGCCTCAAACTCACAGAAATCCTCCTGTCTCTATCTCCCGAGTGCGCACCACCACTGCATGGCCATTAAATGTTTTTATCTTAAAAGAGTTTCATGAGATATCTGTATTTCTAATATACAGGAAAACATTTACAGTAAGCACACTGAGACCATCCCTTCCGTGGAGCTTTAACCCTGCATTTCCCTTCACCTCACTTTTTCAACTTTACTCACTTCATTAAACCGAGATTCTCAAACACCATTTCCTCAGAGAGACTTTATTGACCAGGGTCTAAATGGCGCTCCTCTGAATTAATTGCTACTCATCACTAAATGTTTATTTGCTCATAGTGTATCCTGTTCCAGAGAATAGGAGCTCTATGATCGGCAATGTCTATCACTGTGCCCAGGGCAGCTTTTGGCACAGATTAACACCTAATATGTATTTATAGGAAACTTGAAATCGAAAATTAGCCTAGCAATATCTGGCCTCCTTTCCCACTTCAGTTGAATACCAAGGAGACTCACCTATTAGTAGAGGTTACATGGGGACAGTGAAAAAGGACCAAATGTGGCAGTGCATACCTGTAACTCCAGCACTGAGGAGGCCGAGGCAGGAAGGTTGTGAGTTTGAGGCCAGCCTGGGCTATACAGGAAGGCTCTGTCTAAAAAAAATATGCTACTTCCATTCCTGCCAAGGGGTGGTATATCATTGGAGGTCTAATGGGAGCATCAATTTGTACTGCTAAGCAGCAATGAGGGGCTTTTTTTGTCCTTAAATTATCAATGGTGTCCGACTATGGAATCCAGACTTTGAAAAAAAATATATATATATATGTATATGTATATATATATATACATATATATATATATATATATATATATATATATATATATAAAACTAAACTTAAAACTATTTCAGTAGAAGCTAGGCTTTGGTGGCACCGGTCTGTAATCCCAGCACTGGTGTATACTGAGGCAGGAGGATTGTAAATTCAAGGTCTGCTTGGGCTACATAGGAAGTTAAAGTTTAGCTTGGGAAATTTAATATGACCCTGTGATGGCTATTTTTGGTTGTCAATTTAACTATGTCTGGAAATAACTAAAACCCAAGTGGATGGACACACTTGTGAGGGATTTTTTTCTTAATTAAATAATTTGAAGGGGGAAGATCCATTTCTAGTCTGTCTTTTAAGGTGGGAAGATTCACCTTTAATCCAGATCTTTTTGGGTGGGAAGATCCCCCTTCACTCTGGACCACACCTTCTGCTGGCGGTCTATATAAAGGACATGGAGGAAGGAAGCTTGCTCTCTCTCTCTGCCTGCTTGCCCTCACTCTCCCTTACAAGTTCATTCCTTCACTGGCATTAGAGCCTACTTCTTCAGGATTCCAACCTACACAGAAGACCAGCCGAGGTAATCAGCCTCAAGGACTTAACAACTACTGGATTCTTGGATGTTCCATTGGTAGACGGTCACTGTGGGACCAGTTGGACCACAGCCTAATAAATCCCCTTTCTATATACATACATACATACATGCATATGGACATTTTCTTTTGACTATTTTGAGATAGGGTCTGTGTTAGAGTTCTCTAAAGGAACATAATTTATAGGATGATTGTGTGTGTGTGTATAATGTGTGGGTGTGTCACAGTGCATGTGTGCAATGTGTGGACAACTTTTGAGAGTCAGTTCTCCCCTTCCACACTGTGGGACCAGGGGGCTAACTAAAATCATCAGGGTTGGTGGCAAGTGTCTTTACTGGCCAAGTCATCTTGATTGCCTTCTTTGCTTTTATTTTTTTTTTATTTTATTTTATTTTTTTTTTGGTTTTTCGAGACAGGGTTTCTCTGTGGTTTTGGAGCCTGTTCCTGGAACTAGCTCTGTAGACCAGGCTGGTCTTGAACTCACAGAGATCCGCCTGCCTCTGCCTCCCGAGTGCTGGGATTAAAGGCGTGCGCCACCATCGCCCGGCTCATTGCTTTTATTTTTTAAAGATGTATGTATGCATGCATGCATGCATGTATGTATGCATGTATTTTATGTATGTGGATATTTTGTCTGCAGTACATTGGCATACCAGAAGAGGGAATTGGATCTCACGGTACTATAATTATGGGCACAGTGAGCCACCATGTGGGTGCTGGGATTTGAACTCAAGACCTCTGAAAGAGCAGCTAGTACTCATAACTGCTGAATCATCCCTTCAGCCCCCATTTTTTTTTAAATACTAGAGAATCCCACTAAGCTACCCAGGCAAACCTCAAACTGGGATTCCTTCTGCCTCAGTAGCTGGGATTACAAGGGTGAGCCACCATGGTTGGCTCAATACTTTTTTCTTTTTTAAAGACTTAATGAAGTTATATTTTTTTAAAGTTCTAGGTATTTTCTTGATAAATTCCTTTAGATTTTTGACATAAGTCATCATTCATAATAAAATAGAAATAATGTTATTTTCTCTCTTTCTGATAGATATTTTTTATAAATTTCCTTTTCTTACCTTATTGTTTGGCTAGGAATTCCAGTACTATCTTGAATAAGAGTGGCAAAATTGCCTTGGTCTGGAGCTTAGAGGGAAAACATTCCATTTCATCATTCAGTATCATATAGCAGTGCATACTTTGGGGATTAATTTTTTTTAAAGATTTTCCCCTGTTGAGGCAGGGAGGTGTAGTGGCATATGCCTTTGAAGTAAACACTGAAGAGGCAGAGGCAAGAAGATTACCACAAATTTCAGGTTAATCTAGTCTACATAGGGAGTTCTAGAACAGCCAGGACTGCATAGCAAAACCTGTCGGGCCAGAGAGAGGAAGGCTCAGTGTGTAAGGCACTTACCCCAGTCACGAGAACTCCAGTTCAAATCCCTGGAATCTGTGGTAGCATACATCTGTAATCCCAAGGCTCCTACTGTGACGTGGGGTGGGGGGGGGAAAGGCTGAAGGACTGGAAACTCAAAGGCCAGCTAGCCTGGCATATGCAGCAATGAACAGAGACACTGTCTCAAACAAGGTGTTCTCTGACCTACATATGTGTGTTCTGGCACACATGCCTGCACTCACACACATGGCCGTGTACACAGACACATGCTCACACAGACAGAGACAGAGAGGAACTTTCTCAAAAAGCACAAACAACAACAGCAACAACAACCAGATTTTTCTTTTCTATTTTTTTTGAGAGAGATAATATAGAATTGGTGTTCATTCTTCATTTCAGTAGAATTAGTATTATCTAGTGAAGCTATGTAGGTCTGGAGTTTTTTTTTTTGCAAGAGGCTTATAATTTCTATGCTGATACTATTACGATTAGAAAATATATTCTACGTAATTTCAATTATTCTCAATTGGTTGAGATTAGTTTTATGGCTGAGCATATGGTCCTATCTTGTTATATGTTCCTTTAAAACTTAAGAAATACGTGTGTTCTGTTGTTTGGAGTAGCCTATAAATGTCAGTTAAAGCCTATTGATTGGTAGCACTGTTGAATCTTCTATATCCTAGCTCTTTTCTATTGATGAGAAAGGGATGCTGAAGTCTCTAATCGTGGACTTTTTTTTTCTTTGCTGAAATGAGGGTTGAGCTAAGACCTTGCACATGCGAGGCAAGCACTCTCCTGCTGGGTTATCTTCTCAGCCTCAGTGATGAATCCTCTATTTCCCCGTACAACCGTATCAGTTTTTCTTCATGTTTTTTAATACACTGATGTGTGACGCATACACAGTTTGGATTGCTGGATCTTGGTAGATTGGTATTTTTACTATATGTTACAAAATGTTAATGAAGGAAATAAAAATATAGCTGTGTATGGTGGCTTACACCTGTAATCCCAGGGATGTGTGAGACTGAGGCAGGAGGATTGAAGCTCAAGGCCTCCTTGGGTGACCTAGTAATTTCTGTCTCAAAATTTAAAAAAAAAAAGTGAAAATGGCTGGAGATGTAGCTCGGCGGTATAGTGGTTGCTCTAGCATACACAAAAGATGCATAAAGTTCAATCTTCAGCACTTCAAAATTAACAAAAAGGAAGAAGGCCTAAATCTCAAAGTTGAGACACGCTATATTTATAGGTTGGAAAACAACAAAGTAAAGATGTCAATTATATCCAAAAGAAGTATAGGCTTTAACACAAGTTCTTTCTAAATCTTATCAAAATCACTTTTTAGAATTAGACAAGGTTTTTCCAAAGTTCACATGGAAAAGCACAAAAGAACTAATTCTGCTTAATTTTTGTTTACATTTATTTATCTAGTGTGTGTAGGCATATATATGTGTGGGTGGAGGTCAGGATTACTTGCAGGAATCAGTCCTCCCATTTGGTAGACACGTGGGTCACGAGGACTGAATTCAGGTCATCAGGCTCAGTGGCAAGAATCTTAACCTATGGAGCCATTTGACCAGCCATAATTACTTTCCTAAGACATGGTCTCACTATAAAGCAAATGCTGGCAATGTACCATCAACACTTCTGCCTCGGCCTCATGAGCGCTAGGACTGCAGCTGTACGCCACAACACCTGGCCTTTATCTGAAATGATTTTGAGAAGAAGAAACTATGAGAAGTCATTCTACTTGAGTGTAGGACATATTATGTAGCTATTGCACTCACGACCGCAGAGGATCAGGTGATTAGAAGGCAAAACCCAGAGAGACTGAAATAGCTGCTTTAGGGGGTACAGGCATTTTGGAAAAGGAAACATTTGGATTTCCTACCCAGGACCTAAGAGGATTTACATCATCAGACAGAGGATGATCTGTTTTTCGAGGTAAATGGAATGCCCTAGAATTCCTAGAGGTACCTAGAGAAAACGGAGTATTTAAAACACTCCCCCTGACAAGTCTTTGGAATGGTCTGTAGGTAGGTGTGGTAGCCATATTTTATAATCTGGAATTGGAAAATAGGATCTAAATTAAGGATTAAAGTTTTATTGACTTTTTGGAAGGCTACATAGCTGCTCTGCTCCTGAGCTGCCTCCCCAGTTCTTACTGTCTTTTTCTTTAAACAAAAAACATGTTACTTCTTTTCTGACTGGGAGGTAATATATATTTATGTTAGAAACTTAAAAATATAGAAAAAGAATAAAAAGGAAAGAAAAATTATCCGTAATTTTAACCCTTGACAACTACTGTTAAGGTACTCTGGCAAAGTATCATTGAAGATGATGGTAGCTGGGTATTGCAGCACTTGCTGCACCAGGGAGGCTGAGGCAGGAGGATCATGAGTTTGAGGCCAGCCTGGGCTAAGCAGTGAAACACTGTCTCAAAAAGTTATTACTGAAGATAACTACTATTATCATTTCTTTTGGATGTTTTTCTGTGCATAGCCACATACTCATACATTCATTATACACATGTATACATGCATACACACACACACACACACACACACACACACATAATTGAGACTCAATGGCATTAAACCATTTTGAGTTTTCTTTACTTAACATATAATACTTGTCTTACCAAATTATTTCTAAAATTTTTCTTTGTAGTTGGCTGCAACAAATTTTCCCACATAAAAACACTAGATGGAATTAACATTATACCTTACATTCAGTATATCGAAACAGAATATGTTATGAACAGAATAAGGTATTTTAAGCATGTGTGTGTGTAAAACTAGGCCTCCTGTACTGGCAGCTACCAAGTCCTAGTTTGTGCTTATCTAGGAAACCCCAGAGCCATTGTCCTTTCCCCTTATTCTCTATCCTCTCCCTATAAATGATCTACCTCAAGGACTAGTGACACTCTTCCCACGGCACTTCTCAGCACTCGTTCAGGTTCCCTCAGGTCCACCTTTAGACCACACCATCATGATCCATCTCAAGCATGACTATATCATGTTATACCCTCATTCCAGAACTGCGATGGCTTCCACTTCTTTTGTATGTGATCTAGACTATTCAGCCTGAAATCCAGGGCAGCCAGCTCTGTCCTCACGCTTCTGAGAGTCCCTTGCAGAACATCACCTCTGTACTCTGCTCTACTCCAATCCTCCAGCCTCCAGGAAGTCATCTCCCTCTAGTTTTACCCTCAGTGGCTTCTATGCAGTGTCAGCCCCAGGATATCTGCATCCACCCAAGGGGCTTCGGTTTTGTGTCGTCCTCCAGATTTCTCAGTTACTCACCGGAAGCAGAGATCATGTCTTCAGCCATCCATACAGCTCATGACACCGTGGGAGGTTCAAAAATAACTTGACTGGGTTGAGCTTTAAAGTGAAGGCAGAATTGTACCTCTTAAAATTTAATGGGTTCAGGATGCATTTTGGGAGCCCATGAAGGATAGGAAGGGATTATAAAGAACAATGGAAAAAAGCAGGTGGGAGATGATTGGTAGGGACAGCAAGGCCTGGATTCAAATTTAGAGTGTTCACCACTTGGTGTTATGTGATCACAAGCATGGTATACTGTGCCCATGGTTATCAGTCTCCTGCCCCATAAGGACATACCATGCGTTAGTATATGTGAAATACCCAGCACAATGAGTGTGTGATACACTTGCAGTTAGTTCCTTCATGGTTTTAGGTAGAAATCTCCAGTTTTCATAAGTAATCTGCCACTGGCCTTCATTTCATTGCATATTGAATTTAAGCTGCTAATTTATTGTAACTTTGGGGATTAGCCTCCTTTTTTTTAGAATTTGAAAAATTTTGCATGCCATTTTTGTAACTTATTTCGCAACAAAATCCACAATAAAGCGTCCCTTTCTTATTTTCTTTAGTGAAGTAAGGAGAGGAGTCTGCTCAGTGGGAAAGTGCAAGCAGGTGGCCAGCTCCTGGAGAAGAAACAACAGTGGGGGGCGGGGAGGGAGTGAGAAGGGGAGATAAGGCCTAGATGTCAGAGATCTTTACTTAAAACCAGACAAACTGGCTCAGGATTTCCACCAATCCTGCTCCAAAGTCCTTCCAAGAAACTGGAATGCAAATGCTCAATCTATCCTTGGAATCAACTCTGCCTCCTACCCCCTTCCTGCTCCAGGCAGCAAGAATGGGTGTGTGTGGAAGCCTTATTTCTTTGGGGTAGTGTCTCTTCAGGCAGAGCTGAGCTGCTTTGAGCTGAGGGCTCCAGCAGTCCTTGAAGTCTGAGCCTCTTTGCCAACTCGTAGATGGATGCTACCTCCAGACTTCAGGCTGAACAGGGGGTGCGTTTTCCTTGATCCCCTATACACTAGCTCTCCGAAGGACATTAGCAGCAGATGTGCAAAGGGTCTCAGTATGGGGCTGTGGAGCTGTAAACAGCGGACTAGAGCCAGCCACCACAGCACACTGGAGGGCAGCAGCTGTGGCGCTAGCTCCTTCTGTCCCCTGACCTTCTCTACTTAGCTCAGAATGGAGTTCAAAGCTCCAGAGTTCAGCTTGGTGAAGCTGATGGAGGCATGGTGTGGGTGGAGGTCCGGGGAGCACGAAAAGGCATGGCTCAGGGGTCAGAACTTTCGGGGATGCTCATAGGCATTTTCCTCTTGTTTCTAGGGAGACACGCGATTTCGGGTGCTGTGGATCAGCTGCACGGAAGGAGCAGGGTAAGCAGTGTGCACTGAGCAGGGTTTACTGGGGGTAGGGCCACTGGATAAAGCACACAGGGATGGCCAGTAGAGTTGACAGGGCAATGCCGCTGAGTGGAGGAGGGGAACCAAAGAGGCCAGAGACTGACTCCTACGTTCCCGCTAGCTAAGACAGCCCTGGGTTCAAATGACTGTGCTGGCCCTCATAGCATGTGACTCACACTGAAGTGCTTAGTAAGAACTTGCTGGCCGGGCGGTGGTGGCGCACGCCTTTAATCCCAGCACTCGGGAGGCGGAGGCAGGCGGATCTCTGTGAGTTCGAGGCCAACCTGGTCTACAAGAGCTAGATCCAGGACAGGAACCAAAAGCTATGGAGAAACCCTGTCTCGAAAAATCCAAAAAAAAAAAAAAAAAAAAAAAAAAAGAACTTGCTGAACAAAGGGAGCTTGATTAAGTCACTTATTCTCCCTGAGCCTTGGTCTCTTCATCTAGAAGAGACATAGTGGCCATTATTCTTATTATTTCACCTGTGCCTTCTCTCTGCACACTAAGACCAGTCTGTTGGTCCCGCCCCAGCCTGCCCTGTAGCGGCGGCTGTTCTCTTCAGCAAGGACTGGAAAGGGCAGGAGTACGGAGTCCTTGTTTTTCCCTCTCGTACTTTCCTCCTCTCCCCTTCTTCCTCCTTTTCTCTTGATCCCACTCATTTTTTCCTGTATCTCAAGACAAGTTCTGGGAACCCTAAGCATGCGTTGAAACCTCCAGTGTTAATTCCCCCACATACAAGAGCATAGTGCTCCCTCCCCTCTTTGCAGCCAGTTGAATCTGGCTGAAACATTAAGCTCAGGGCCCCAGGTGGCCCCTACTTGCTTCAAATGCCATTGGTACTACTGTGCAGCAAAGCTCCTACCTCTAGCCCATTTCCCCGTGCAGAGCTAGCTGGGCCCCTCTAGGGACTGATTACATCAGCACTGTTCCAACTCTGGAAGGTTCACTATGAGCTAATTCCTTTGGAGTATGTTAACCAGAGGAAAGGCAAACAACTCCAAGCATGTGGAGATGGGGCAAGGACGATTTCACACTAGCAGTCATGAGCTATGTTCAGTCATGCACTCTCTAATGTGAACTTTCTTGGGACCAGTGAATTAGGCCTTTAGGATGTTCACTGGCACAAGAAGGTCAAGCAAACAGACCTTTTCTATGCTGGGTCTAAAGTGAGTAACTTAAGTTGACTCTCTCTTTTTTTTAATTTTTGTCTTTTTTCTTTCATTAGAACTGAGGGGCAGAAAAGATGGGCTAGGTGCAATCTACATTTGCTTCTGCCTTCAGTTCCCCTGTGGAATGTAGAATGCATGTAACTCAGTAAAGAGGAATCTTCTGGGCTTTGAGTTCCAATAGGCTAAAATCTCATTATCCATATTTCTAAGTGCTGTAGTGAGAAAACAGAAAAACCAAACCAACCAAACAAACAAACAAAAAAACCACCCAAGGCTGAACAAGTTCAACTAGACAGACATGCTGGGGATCAATTCCCTTGCAAAGCGGCTGAATCTGTCTACCCCCTCCATGGTTTCTCACCTTCCCTAAACAGCCTGGGACCTGTACCCTGCTCTTGGTTTTTAATGGGATGGGGGAGGCACAGTGAGGATCAGCCAGCGTCACGGAGGTTTTTTTATATGCAAGAACAAATGACAGTCTTGAAGACAGGTTAAGGAAATCTTTCAGAACACAGAAAACTCAAAAGCCTTTCCACACTGACCATTGTCATGGCAACACACTATCTGATGGCAGCCTGCGTCACTAGGCTGAGGGGCACAGTATCAGTAGAGCGGGTTAGCTTGGCCATTTTGAACAGCATTTAGATTTCTTTCTAGCCTCAATTCTTCTAGGCTGAGATGCATTTTCTTTTCAGTTCTGGATTCCTGTGCTTTGTTAATTTGCACGGCTAGGGACACAAAGACTCTGTAACAGGGACAGAACCGTGAAAAAAATCTGAGCACTTCTGGTATTCTATATTCACTGTCCTTGCCGCCCACCTTCCTGGTTCCTTGTCACCTGTTCTTATTGACTTCGCCTCTCCATGTCAGTTCTTTCCTCCACTCAGCGTCCCCTCCCAACCCAACACAGTGACTCATCATCAGCCAAGCTAAGCTCTCGCTAGATCCTTTTCATTCTCTCTACGCTGGTTGCAATGTAGAATGTCCTGGATCTTAGCATCCGAAGGAGCCCTCTCCCAAGGTAGGGGCCCTCCTAGCCAAGTCATCCTCCACCCCCTCCATCTCTAATAACAGCCCTCATTCTCTTCTGAACACCCTGTTCCATTTTAGATAGCTCTAATTGTTGCAAACTCCTCCTGCTTCTGAATGAAAATCAGTCCTTTTATGACATCCATCCGTGCGTCCACCCCATGCCCTCCCGCCAGTTAGACTCTGTCCGGTTCTGTGACAGCCTTGCTGTCAAGAGACATGAGGCAGGGTTGATGTCCCCTCCCCCCCCCCCCTAGAGTTTTCTCTTCTCCAGAAAGCCCCAGCCCCTCTAAGCAGACCTCTTGGAGCTTGAGCTCCAGTGCTTCCCCCAGACTGGCTGACCTCCGGCAACATTGTTCCTATTTGTCTAGAGCCCTTGTAAAGTGAGGTCGCTACTGCATTAGCATCTCTGGAGGCCACCTTGACCGGGTGACTCATACTGAACTCTGTGTCAACGACTGTCTCTAATTCTCTTTTAGACAGAATGCTGTTATGTAGGGATAAGTCCCGCCCCTTAGGGGGCGTGTTCGCCTCGGGCTAATGTCTGCCTATAAATTTGGCAAGCAAGCTCCGAGCGCTTGCTTCTGCTTTCCTGGTCTCCGCGGGAACGGTGGTTCTGTAAGTCTATTTCTACATTAAAGCTATATATATATATATTTACACTCTGTCTGCATTCGTTTACGCCGCTACATTTTGGCGTCCAACGTCGGGCTATTTTGCCCCCGACTCAAGCGGGTAGCCGCTAGCTAACACAGCACCCTCCCGGGTGCTGTTTTTCAGTTCGTGACTCCGGCCCCAGTGCCGAGTCCGAGACACACTCGGCGACACAGGCCCATTCTGCCTGCCTTGGCTAAGTTTTGCAGCGGAACCCCACTGCCTGAATTAGCAGAAGCTCAAGTACTTGCGGTTTTGCAACAAAAGCTGCCACAGTGTCAGATTTGGTCTGTTACAAAGTGACTTAGCCGGGCGGTGGTGGCGCACGCCTTTAATCCCAGCACTCGGGAGGCAGAGGCAGGCGGATCTCTGTGAGTTCGAGACTGTCCTGGAACTAGCTCTGTAGACCAGGCTAGTCTCGAACTCACAGAGATCCGCCTGCCTCTGCCTCCCGAGTGCTGGGATTAAAGGCGTGCGCCACCACCGCCCGGCTAAGTCACTTTGTAACAGACCAAATCTGACACTGTGGCAGCTTTTGTTGCAAAACCCTCTCCAATTCCAAGCCTGTTAGTAAGAGAAAAACCCAGAGTTTCTGGAGTTTCTGTCTCATGTCAAGAGCCATGATATGGGACAGAAAGAAATATGAGTTTAGAAAACATCTTTGCTTCTCTTCATATCTATCATACTTTTCATTGAATATATCTATCATGTCTTTCATTGAATATATATATATATATGTCTATATGATTAATGTTTAAGTTTTTCATAATGAACAATGAGTTTTTCCTGAAGTGACATTTTAAGTTTCCAGGAAGAAGATGGGGCCCCATAACAACAACTCCACCTGGTTGATATGACGTCATGATACTGATAGCGCCACTACAAGACCTGCTTTTGATACCAGCTGCACAAGACAGTTCCAACTTGGTTAGCTGAAATGGTGCACATCTTATACAACATTTTGGCCAGACCTGCACGAAAATACTCAGAGACTATTTGCAATTTTAAAAGACATTATCTTGAAATTTAACCATCATTTTACTTTCACAGGATCCCCCAGAAAGAACGTCGCCCCTATGACAGCAGGAAGTAATTCTAGAGAACGACGTCCCCTCTCCCAGTAAAGTTTGCCCTTGGGTTTAGGGACATCATTTAGGGGTTGATTATAATTAGTATATGATTGAGGGTTGGGAGAGGAATTTTATAAGCTCAAGGATCATTTTGAAAAAAAAAAAAAAAGAGGGAATGATGGGATAATAGATTTATAATTGTGAGTTACTGCTTTTAGACAAATATATTGGTATCAATTCTTGTATAATGAAACAAAGTTAAATTATATGGACTATTGTACGCATGCATGTTTCTACCTCTGTTTAAAACATTTTTATGTATTGACATATATTGTATTGATATATATATTGTATATATTTACCATATTGCAGTGTACATTTCTACCTCTGATTAAGATACTTATATAATATTTGTGTATTGATATATATTTACCTACTGCAATGTATATTTGTACATTGTTTATATTTGGAGGTCATTGTCCTCATTTGTTTCACAGTTGTTTATTGTCTTATTCTTTAAGTTAGATAGATATTGAGAATTATATAGACTAATTGTCATCTAAGTTTGTCATTTATAATTAGACTAATCAGGTTCTTTAGATATATAGAGATTATACTCAGTATAGATAGATAATCTTCAACCTCTTCAAAGAGCTGTAGAAAATGGCCTTTAATCTAACTCAGAGTTTCGTGATAGTGAGACACAATTGCTCCTGGCAACACCGCTCTATTCCCGAGAGAATGTTGAGCACCAAAAACACTCCATCTGGAGCCTTTCTATTTGGCAGAACTGGCCTTTGGGGAAAGAAATGCCCATACCTCAACCACTGACACAGATACAGAGCGTGCATCAATGGATAAAACAGGACTGTCATATCCTGCCAAGACAGGGTAAGATAGTTTTGAAAAGTTCCTTGCCTTTAATAATGGTATGTCAGTTATGTTAGGCCTTAGCCAAAATTGGTTGACTCAACGTTGCAAACGAGACTTTGGGTGATTGCCCAGGTAGTCAGTTGTCTCTGTCAATTGTTGCACATTTTGGATATATCTCGTTTGTTGAGTAGTGTTTATTCCCTTCTCAGATCTTTGACTGAGTTGAAGATTATATAATTGTAGTTACTCTTTACATTATTTGGACTTCTTGAGATAGAATGTTTAGCAAAGCTTTTGTTCTCAATATTGTTTGTTATATTTATTATTTGTTGTTGTTATTGTATGTAGTTGTATTTGGTTTAGTTCTGTCTTATTTAGACAAAAAGGGGAGATGTAGGGATAAGTCCCGCCCCTTAGGGGGCGTGTTCGCCTCGGGCTAATGTCTGCCTATAAATTTGGCGAGCAAGCTCCGAGCGCTTGCTTCTGCTTTCCTGGTCTCCGCGGGAACGGTGGTTCTGTAAGTCTATTTCTACATTAAAGCTATATATATATATATTTACACTCTGTCTGCATTCGTTTACGCCGCTACACTGTTAAAGCCACATCTCATTTTGCTTGCACACAGCCCCTTTTGAGAACCCAGTTCCTGGATCAGATGCTTTCTCCCTGCTGAAGTTCATTGTGTTATTAGCCCAATACTGCCTTCATTGGCTAATACAGTTCAAAAACGCGACTTCCGTGTCCTCTGGACTGTATTAGTCTTGTTTTAACTAAACCTTAGCATCACTTTTTATCTCAATCCACCCTCACCTACTCCTCACTCAGGTTCCTTTTCTAGCTCATCTACATTACCTTTCTCACGTCTTCTCTTGTTTGTCATTTCGTTTCCACAGCAGCAAACGTCACCACTGTCTAGAGTGATGTGCCTGGGAGTGTGTGCAGGGAGGCCAGGGCATACATGCACGCACACAGCTGAGGTAGGAGCAGGGAACTCTGGTAGTGTGTGTATGTGTGTGTGCTTTCTGTTTTTAGTGCTTTGTCTGGGTGCTCCCAGAATTTAGAGCCTGGATAGGAAAATGGTAAGGCAGGAGAAAGAGTAACAAGAGAAACTAGTCCACATTCAATCTTAAGGGAAATGGGGACTGTTTTCTGGATCAGAGGAGTAGAGGGAAACGAGGGGGAAGGGCGCAGATCTCCAGTCTCCATCCAGATTGTAGCACAGTGATGAGAATCAGCAACAGAAGGAATTTAGAAGCCTTAATGACTAGAGAAGGGCCAGGCGGTGGTGGCACACTTCTTTAATCCCAGCACTCTGTGAGTTCGAGGCCAGCCTGGTCTACAAGAGCTAGTTCCAGGACAGGCTCCAACGCTACAAAGAAACCCTGTCTTGAAAAAAATAAAGAAAACAAAAGAAAAGCAAAAACCAAAAAACAAAAAAGACTGGAGAAGGGAGGAAGATTGATAGACAGTAAGGACGTATAGAATTGGTAGCCGCCATTGGGAGATCAGAGGAAGGTGATTTCAAACATTAGAGGCAGAAGAAGGTTGGGTTACAGGACCTTACAAGAGGCAAAGAGCTATGAGCATAACTGAGGGTCATTAGCATAGAAAATTTTCTCAGGTCAAAAGAGCCTAGGAAATATAGTCCTTACCACAGGCTTTGCTGTTGTCATCAAGTACACTCTGCTAGTGAGCACAGCCTTTAGCGAAGACCCTCAGACTATGGCACACTCCCTTAGACGAACCCCAGCTTTTAGCTGGCCTCTTCAGACACAATTACACTCCCAGGAGGAGTCAGAAGTGGGAGATCTGGCACTGTCGTTGTCATTTTATGAATAAACAAGAGAATTTCACTCTTTGGGACAGGCAATATGATATCCATGACCTCTTAACTCTGCAAATAAGATTCAAACACACACACACGCGCATGCACGCACACACACACACACACACACACACACACACACTTTCTCTCAGTTAACAGAAAAATGATTGTTCTAAATACGTAAAACAAATGACAGATGAGAAGCAAGTCTTAAAGAAGCAACTGAGAAGCAGTGAGGGGTGCTCTAAAGCAAAGCTGAGGGAAGGAACCCCAAAGAGCTGGTGGACTGTAGAGCCTGACTACCATCCTCTCTATCCTGGGGGCAGAATAACTTGGGGGAGGGGTAGAGGGCAGCAGCTCTACTCCTGATTAATCACCGGACTTTCATAGCCTCTCATTGCTCTCCTAGACCATGCTGCAAGAGAATGTCTGGGGGAGAAATTCCTTTGCTATCTTAACCCCTCAAGTTTAAATTCACTTGAACTTCCCTAAACTTAAAGAGTTTTTCTGTTTTGCTTTGCTTTTTCACAGTGTCGGAGATAGTATGGCAGGCAAATGCTCTGCCCCTGAGCCACATAACCCTAGCCCTTAAAGATGGTTTTACTGTTGGCCTTTTCAAAGAAAAAGGCTCTCAGAATATTTTAGAACTGATTTTTCCTTGGAAGTGTCTTAAAACTGAACCTTTTGTTCTTCTGAAGGTGACATTAGCCAGCCAAGTGACAATCTCAACTAGAGTGGCTTGTGTAGAATTCAGGCTACAAGATGTCAGGCCAAAAAGAGGATTCCTTTCCAAGAAGTGGAATGATTAGTTGCCAAAAGACAAATGGTATTTGAGGAAGCCCCCAGCGGCAGGCCACCCCACACTGGGTGGAATAAGGAGGGCAGGACTGGAGGGTGGCGCTCACCTTTGATGTAGTTGAGGATTTGCTGGATTCGCTGGGGCTCATTGCGGTCTGGCCGGCAGCTTGGCGTGATTTCCAGCACATAATCAGGACCATATGCTGTGAAAAACTGTAAGGAAAAGAGAAAGGCTAAAAACCAAACAAAACCACATAAAATGTCCAAACCAAACCACATACAAACAGGACAATCGAACGAAGCTCACCATGCCCGACAAGGCCAGGACAGCCTCTAAGGGCAGAGTGGCATGATGTGGCAGGAAGTTCTGTCCATCACGGTGCTCACTCATTCAGCCCTTCAGTGACAGCCACAATGAAATTTGGGCACTTGTTGTCAAGGGCCCCTCTGCTTACGCTTCAGCTGCTTTGCTCCAGCCATAGCCCTTCACGCTCTAGCACGCTAGCCCACTGAGCTCTCTCCAGGCCTTGTTCTTACTTAGAACTCATGGCTTTTTTGCACCCCCAATCCATGCTGCCTGTGGAAAAACCTCCCCATCTTCCAGGCACAGCTCAAATGTCACCTCCTTCATAAAGCTGTCCTTCGTTCTCTGCCAACCGCCAGAGTATTCTGCCGGCTTGCATGTCATATGCAGGTCATGGTGGCAGCTGCATGAAGGGTCCTCTAGGTATTCATATGCACTGGATAGAGACTTTTCAACAGTGACTACCCTCCCCTCTCTCCACTGTCAAGAACTCTCTGAAGGCAGGCAGAGTTTTAGTAATCTCTTGCCCTCACAGCCCATTCATTAGCCTTGGATTCCTTGCTCCAGGAATGGCAAGTAAGTCTACTAAGTTTTTCTTTCTTTATAGTGAAAGTTATGTTTTTAAAGTTAAGGAATCAAAATAAAGGCTTGTGGATTCTATTTCTAGCTCACTAGATGACCCCTTGTGACCTTTGGTAAGTCGCGATATCTGATTTAGCTTCTGTTAGGGCCCACTTGGGGAAAAACTCTGTGACAAAGGGAACCATTCAAACGGGATCCGTCTTTGAATGGGAAATATGCAAAGCTACGATTTCTGTTTTGTGTGTGTGTGTTTTTTTTTTAACAGAAATAGTATTTGTGTGCACTCTCTGGAGAGAGAGCATATGGTCCTTAACACGATGTGTTTCAATAGTGACATTGTTAGGTTGTAAGTAAACCAGGGAATCCAAATTCCCTGAAAACAAAATAAAACAAAACCTCAAGCAGTATATATAGCAGGCATAGAAACGGGGATCTTGCTATGCTGTGACTTTGATGCCACTCAAAGAACCCACAGTTATTGCTACTGTCATTTACATTATCCTTGTTAGAAGTCTGGCTGTACATACATCTGGCACCGTGGGAGATGTTGGGTAACAATCTGGAGATTCTAACAGTGTCTTTGTGGAATCCATGAGATTAATTTCATGGGGAAGATAGCTTTTGCGTACCATGGAAGAATGAATACTCTACACGTTTAATTGAAAGGAAAAGGCCCAAGACTGTACCAATGCTTCTCGTGCCATGTATGTGAATTGGCCCAGAAAGGGACAGGCATTCAGCCCTTGCCACAGAGATTTACTCCGTGATTCCCGACAAATTATGGAGAGGGAAACTACCCTGAGTAGAGACTGTCTTTATCAAATCCCTACATGAAAGAGATAAACAGGGTTACCTGGGGTACGGTAGGGGACACATGCAGAAACTACCCCCTCCCATCACGGCTGAAGAAACTCGAGAAGCATTTATTTTTAGCCAAGGAGGGCCCCTCGCTTCAAGTTGTAGAAGAGAAGGCTTTAAACAGGTGTGGCGGCCTCTTCTCCAGAGGAGTGTCAAGTGATGTGCTCATCTCATGGGAATGGAAAGACAGGCTTAGAGTCGCAGAATACAGGCAGCTGCATCAAAGCAGTTCTTCGGGGAGACACACACTGTTGGCATCACAGCACTAGAAAAATATGAGGCAGGGTGCCTAGGCGAGATAAAAGGAGCCATTGCTGTCTCCATGTGCAAGGCTGACACGACGGCTCCTTGGTCAGCAAGGCAGGCTGTAAGCTGCTTGTCTGCAGACACCGGTTTGGAACAGCTCGTTCTCACTTGAACGCCTACTGTGATTGCCCACACTTTAGTCACCTTTGGCAAAGAGCACAGGGCTGCTAACCACTTGGTCAGCTGGGGCCAGACCTACCTGGCCTGTGACAAAACAGCTCTACTAGGATTAAGCCTCTTATCCTGGCTTCATTTGCACCTGGCTTTAACTGATTGAGCCACACATGGGACAGAGTCATTAAAAAAAAAAAAAACCCAGTCTTTGCTGAAGCAGACTGACCGACTGCAGGTAACAGCCAAGACTGGGTTCCTAAACTTCTCTCTACCTTTGCCAATCAAATACTCATTCTCAGGTCCTGCTAAATTGCACTACTCTTGGCCTCGGGGCAACTCAGATAGTTTAAGAAAGTCCCTGTGTTGGAAGCCAGTTATGCATGGCAGCTGGCTGCTTCCAGTCTTGGAGGTTTTGCTTGGGTGAGGCCAACTGAAACTGTAGGCTGTATTTAAAGCCCCTGTTCCTGTGTTCTAAGTTTGCACTTGTTAGATCCTCTCTGCTAGACTACCAACTCTGTCATGTTCTCTTTGCACAGCCCAGAGAGTCAAACTCAAGTTGCCAATGTTTTCCCTTAGATGTATGTTGAGTCAAGCTAATTTGCCAAGGGTTTACCTAGGTGTCTGGTTAATTGTGTGGAATAATTCAGAGTCACCTCAGCATAGCTTTCCTGGGCTTTGGAGACAACGTGACAGGGTGAGCACTGGCGTTGGGGTCAGGGACAGCTGGAATTTGGCGCCTGGATTTAGCTGTGTGCCTGGGGTAAGCTTGTTAATCTCTGTTTCGTCATTTCCACCCCAGGGATGATAAATGCTGACCTGTTTGGGCTGTTAGGAGATAATATCTATCAAAGGACCCAACCTGGAGCTTGGGATATGGTAGGACTCTGATAAATGTGAATTCTTCTCTCCTGGGGGCAAGAGGCCTTTGCTTAACTCTGTACCCTCTAGATTCTGAGGAATGTGGGGCGAAGTGCTCAGGGGTGAGGCATAGAAAGAAAAGCCTGTTCCTTCTTCCAGACCAAGTCTTCTGGCCCCCTCACTTGCTTCAGCCATTGGGTTAGCCTAGGACCAGCTGAGGAACTGACTTCCCTCATAGTTACTTGCAGCTTCTTACTGATTGTTGAGGTGGAGAGGAAACATGATCATGGTACACAGAAAAGAAGTTGAGGTAGAGGGATTTGGCTAGCACTGGAAATAGCTTATGACCCCACCCTGGAACTGCCCTCCAGCTCCAGGAGAAAAGGAAATGGGCACACTGCAGTCCCATCCAGGCAGGTGGGGCAGGAAATGAAAGGGGCTAGCCGACCTTCAAGGGAACATACTGGCTTTGATCTCAGCAAAGGAAGAAGGGAGGTGCTAACCCCTCTCCACCCCTTCCCCTCTTCCTGCAGCACTCCTTTTGCTTCCTGGGCTTCAGTGGAAACAGTTTTGAGGGGAACATGGTAGAGTGGAGTCAGGGCAAATGGAAGGTATGCAGCGGGGCAAAGGGCTTGGGGGGTTGAAGGTAATGGCTGCTTTAAGGGTCTGAGTCTTGACCCCACGAGTCAATGAATAAAGGAATGTAAATAGTTTGTCTCCAGTTCAGTTCAACCCAATTTAATTCTCCATTCTTGCTCAATCCTTTGCAGCTCTTGTGCACACAATGAAAACAGCACACAATTAGATTCTTGGTCAAAAAGATAGCAGTGGGAGCCTTTGAGGTTGTTATTCCACCATAATCCTGCTTGGTCACAGGAAACCCAAGCCACAGACCCAAATCAGCTGACCTTTCTTTTTTTTTCTTTTTCTTTCTTTTTTTTTTTTTTTTTTTTTTTTTTTGGTTTTTCGAGACAGGGTTTCTCTGTGGTTTTTGGAGCCTGTCCTGGAACTAGCTCTTGTAGACCAGGCTGGTCTCGAACTCACAGAGATCCACCTGCCTCTGCCTCCCGAGTGCTGGGATTACAGGCGTGCGCCACCACCGCCTGGCTTCAGCTGACCTTTCTATCTTCCCCTTAACACTTAGTAACTCTGACGCGGTAATATGCTGGAGTAGGTTAGTCACTAGGGTACAAAGACAATAAGGAAGGCTTAATCGGGGAGAGAACTGCAGAGCAGTTAGATGAGTGCTACAATAATAACATGACAATAACAATGCTGAAATAAAAGTAATGGCAGGCAGTGTTTATGACAGGCTTACTATCTGTCATGCACCTAAAGTACCTAAGCATTCTTATGGACGGAACTTCATTTTCACAGCCAACCTATATGGTATGTATCATTGCTTCCATTTTAAGATGAGATCAGAGCACAGATATTGTGCCCAAAGCTAAGATTTGAGACTATGTTTTCCTGGAGATCACCTCTGTAAAGTGCACTAGAGGGACTGCATGTGGAGGGTCTGGCCAAGGAGGATACAGGTGGGGAGGAGATAGTCCCCAGCAGAGTCCAGCAATGGCAAGGAGCCTGAAGCAGAAGAACACCAAATTAGGTATAATTATCTGTAGGCCAGCAGACTAGGAGGCAAGGAAGAACTACGCGGTAGGCCCTGCCAAGTCATACCTTTACCTCAGACTAGTAGCTTCATGAAGGCAGAACATTGTTTTGTTCCCTGCCATATTGCCAGTTCTTAAAACAATACTTGCAGTTCAGGGGCGGTAAATAAATACTTGTGGGATACTGAGTAGAAGCTTGGAGGAGACACAGGAAGTGAATGGGATATCGGTGCGCATGACAGGGCTCACTGGCTCCCATGTGGAGACTGTTGGAATTTGAGGAATGAATGTGAGGAGGGTCACCAGTTAGCAAGCTGGTGCTACAGCCCTGAGGGCTGCTCATAGAACTGGGACAGGGACACTGTGGGAGGAATGAAAAGGGAAAAAAACTTCAAAGATAGTATCACCAGGATGAAACAGTAACTTGCATGCAGGGACTAAGGAAAAGAGGAGTGAAAGATTTCTGGCCTCCAGGGAGGACCAGTAAGAAGATCCAGCCTGTGGACCCAGCGGAAGGTTTGGGGGTGTGAGGGGTGATTCTAGCAGGGAGCACATGCCGGGTCAGGATCCCAGCCACAGCGGTCTATGTAAGATAGTAGGCTCAGTGTAAGGGGAGGCTAGACCTCTGACGCCACATGTATTACAGATTTGGGGACGAACAGTGACAGCAAAGCTAAGGAAGCAGAGAAGATTGCTTTGGCCAGCAGGGTGGGGGCCCTGCAACAAGAGAGAAGAGCGTCCAGGGTAAAAATCATGGCATGCCAGAACACGTCTGGGGTGGGCACAGGGAGTGGAGACAGATCTGGTAACAAGTTCAAATCTCTAAGAGGGTTTAAAGATTTTATTTTTATTTATTTATTTATTTGATTTTCGAGACAGGGTTTCTCTGTAGCTTTTTGGTTCCTGTCCTGGAACTAGCTCTTGTAGACCAGGCTGGCCTCGAACTCACAGAGATCCACCTGCCTCTGCCCCCCCCCAGGTGCTGGGATTAAAGGCGTGCGCCACCACCGCCCTGCTAAAGAGTTTATTTTTATTTCGAGTGTTTTGCCTGCGTGCGTATATGTATACCATATGTGTGCCTAGTGCCCTTGGAGGCCACATGAGGGCTTTGAATCCTCTGGAACTGGAGTGTGAGTTACCTCATGGGTACTGGAAATTGAACCTGGGTCCTTCTGCAAGAGCAGCCAGTGCTCTTAACTAACGAATCATCTCTCTAGCTACTCACAGAGAGTTTAAATGAGATGAAGGCTGAAATTATCTTCCTCATGTGTCCACAGGAAGGAGGGTGTGGACAGAGGCTTGCTCAGAGAAGGGTAAGGATTGGACAGGAGGAAGTGGAGAGGAGAATTAAGATGACTTTATATATTTTAAAGGAGTTTGGGGCCAGGCAGTGGTGGTGCATGCCTTTAATCCCAGCAGTTGGGAGGCAGAGGCAGGCGGAGCTCTGTGAGTTTGAGGCCAGCCTCCTCTATAAGAGCTAATTCCAGGACAGGCTCCAAAGTTACAGAGAAACCCTGTCTCGAAAAACCAAAAGAGAGAGAGAGAGAGAGAGAGAGAGAGAGAGAGAGAGAGAGAGAGAGAGAGATTGAGATTGATCTGGTGCTAGGGAAGCGAAACTTAGGATGGGAACATCTTGAGTATATTTTCAGACATTGAGGAAAGATCCTACAACATGGAGGCATGAGCAGCCTGAGAGAGATTTGGATTTAGTTCTATCTGTTTTGTGGCTCACTAGACCAAAGAATCACAGGCGGAAAGTACTGTCTCATGCATCTTTATATTACCCACGCCTCTTGGCACAAAGGCCAGAAAACAGGTGCTCAATTTGTATTTGTTGCATGAATAGACTAAAGTGTGCCTGAGATTTCCCAGTGGTTCACATCCTGTGGGAGAATCAGAGTCTTGAAGGGTGGGGGTGACGGCAGATAGGTAGCGGAGAGGTATATATTGTGGAGGTTAGTTAAATGGAATCAAGATGTATGTGGGGACCACCAAGTGCCCATGAGCTCACCAGTGTTGGAAAAAGAGAGCCTCGACTTCAGGTTGAAGAGAGAGAACTTTCTGTGATAAGCACTGGGCAGGTTCAAGCACAGAAAGGCTGGTGACTAGTGTAGAGGTGAGCACAGTGGTATTCTGGGAGAGGCAATGGGGACTTGAACCATATAGTTGCTGTGGGGTGGAGTAGACAGGATAGATACCCCAAAGGGAAACTCAACAGGATTCGGCAGTTTGTTGGCTGTGGAGGAAGGGACTTTGGCAAGGAGTGGAGCTGACTCCTGGATTTTGAGTCAGGATGAGTGGGTGAATCTCAGTGACACCGACAGAAGCTGAGTTACTGGGGTAAATTAGTAAGCAGTGAAAGACTGGCCAAGGGAAGATGGACTTGGCGTTAGTTGGGGTTGACATGACAATGGGGGCATCATCTGGGTCATGACGTCTGGCAGGTGGCTTAAAGACATGACAGCAGTGTGTGAGAGTGAAGTCTTGACACAGGACCAAGGCACAAGGTTGGAAGAAGGGTGATATTTAGAAGGATATTTGGGGGATGAGAAGAGTCATGAACAGTAGGACAAAAAAGCCAGCAGAGAGAAAGGGCGCAGTGAACAGAAGCCTCTTGCAATCTCAGATCAGAAGCAGTAAAGAAGATGCTTAAAGGGCTACAGCTTCTTATACTGGCAACTCATCCCTGGGGCTAGAGCAGCCTCCTCATCTCCCAGCCAGTCAGAGAAATAATGGTACTGCTTCTATCTAGCCCTCTTCCTGGAATATCCTGAGTGACTCTCGAACTTCTAATTGTTAACTCAAATTCCACCGTTTTCTAAAAATTATCTTTAATTCTGTCACGACAAATTAGGGTTAGTGCCAATCTTTCTTACAGACCGGAGGCTTTTCTCTGTCTCTCTCCATTGGGGAACACTGTGCCTCTGACTGTAACCTGGGCCTTGGCCAGAAAGAGCACTTCTTGTCCTGCATCACCTTGTTCACAGAACTCATCTGAACCAGAATAACACAATATGAGCACTTTGAACTCTAACACAGTCTCATAAAATGCATCTCAAACTTTCCTGTATCTCCAATTACTCCATCAAAGAACCTAGATCCAACCATGGATGGAAACAAAAAAAGCCCACTTTTTCCCAGAAAAACATTTCTGTTTACAGGAAATTCGGTTATTACATATGTCATTGATGGTACATTTTAAGGACATAAAATTGCAGTGGTATTATTGGGAGTAAATTTTATTGCCATGGCTTTTCAACACAAACAAACAAAAATAATAACTCCATTAGTTGCTAGATTGAACCAGCAGGAAGCAGAACATCAAAGGCAATTGGTAGCAGGCAGAGGATGGAAGGTAGCACTACCCAGAGCATGACCCAGAGGTTAGGGTGAAATGTGCTATTGTAGAGAAGATGTTAGGTGGACATGAGGACGGAAGACAAGGCAGATTGTTAGTGCTAGAATGAAAACCTGTTTTGCACCTCAACATCAGGTACATCCCACTTGCACTCCTCACCTTAGTTGGTGGCCAGAGCCAGTATGTATGAGCCGCTTAATAGTGAGGCTTATACCCCAAAACTGTGTGTTTAAATGAATGAATGATGGGGTGAGTGAATAGGTTATGGAAAGAGTTTTATTATTCCAATATTTTTTCTTATGGTACTGAGGATAGAATCATGACCATGCACAAGCAAAATAAGCCTCTACCACTGACCTGTATCCCAGCCCTTACTTTGATGGTTTAAGTCATTTTTTCTTTTTTTATTAATTTTAAATTAATTTTTAAAACTTTTGCTATTGAAAAAAGTTTATTAAGCAAGATAATCAGGTAAACTCAGAAACGTTATCTTACTAGAGCACTATTTATATTTAATCAGAGAATATGCCCAATTGTAACAAGTCCTCTTTTATTAGCTAATGAACTTAGAAGCGACTCGTGCTCGTATCTATAACCTGCTTGTGTAATGAACTATCTAGTGAGTTCCTGAGCTAGCCAATGCACAGCACTGTGTATACACATATAAGCATGCATTGTTAGATGCTGAGCATTGTTCCTGGCCCCGAGAAAAGCCGGAGTAAATGTAAGATGCAGTGACAGTTCTTAAGATGGAAATCTAGAGAATGATATAATAACAGGAGAAACAGGAATAAATGTCAATGTAAAAAAATGGTAATAAATGTTCAGTGTGTGGAGCACTGGACCAGTTAGGTGGCTTGTCCAAGATCCTAATGATAATACTATTTACGCCATCACAGCTGTAAGCTTGAACCCATAGCTTCAGACTTTCAGCCTGTTGTTCACAAATCATGAATTAGCTAAAGACAGAAACTTTTGGAGTCATGTGTGATTAACCTTTAACCTCAGTTGTACACCTTACTAACTGTGTGACCTTAGGGAAGTTCTTCACCTATTCCATCTCTTGGCTTTCTCAATTGTAAAGTGGGGAAAATAACAGAAGCCAGTTTATAGGGTTGTTGCAACAATATAAATGAGGTGATTTACAGAAAGAACTGGGAACAGTACCTGTCTTCCAGAAAATTCTCAACAAACAGCATTATTTAGTGCTAGATATTCTTCCTTCTTCTTAGGCCTTTCAACCACATAAAGAAATAGAACTCTGAACGGAATGGATAGTGAGTCAAATCAATTTCTGTACAAGTGTCTATTCCGACCAAAGTGGGTGAGTTCAGAAGAGCTCGGCCTGTCTCCAGGAACTCTGAAGTCAGAAAGAGCGACAGGGAGATCAAGAGAAGGATCAAGTGAAAGTAACTATGAAAAATGGGCAGGGGGAATGAGAAATTGGAACTGGTAGGAAGAAAGGAGGACAAGATGACAGAAAATGAGTTAATTCATATAAAGTATGAACAGTGCCTGGCTTATAGGAAATGCTCAACACCTGAGAGGAACAGGCAGAAGAGATAAAGGTAGGGGTTTCTACCTCTCTAGGGTTTTCCCTGAAAGACAAAATTTTCTTCAGGGTGTGGTTTTAGGGGAAGAACCCTGGCCAAGACTAATATCTTTCCTGCATCACCGTGGATCCTCAAGTTTCCACTATTAGAAAGAATTCCTCCTTCATAAATACATGCCGGGCCAACTCTGGTTATAGCATATGTCTCTGCTGATCAAATGAATAGTTTGGAAACAAGCCTACACATGAAACATTTTTTTTACATTCAGCTTTCCTTTGGCTGAGGATGGGGATAAAAAATGGGAATACATAGGGGTATTGTTTTATCTGGCTTGTTTGCTGGACAAATACTGAGATGACTTTGGAAACGTATTCTGCTGGAGGATAAGTAACCATTGCCTTGGCTGAATCCTTACACTATGCCAAGTAACTGCCCTTTCTATATTCCTAAGCTACCTGATATGTTTTCTTCAATGCCTTGGTCCCTTCATTTCTTAGACACCTCATCACATTGCAGTTTTGCTTCTTCGCCATACCCTGGTAAATTACAGTTTAGTGGCAGGTCTCATTAATTGGTAGGAGCTGCTGGAGTCACTGTGTTAAGGAGGATTCTGAGACTGGGTCTAGGTTCATCAGGAAAATGTACCATACTCAATTTTTGTATACAAAGGGGGGGGGGTTGAGGTGGGGAGGGCGGAGCTTAAGTCAGTTGGTACTATCTTTATCTGCTATTATTATATTAGGAGACTGGTGGTTAGCCAGGCCTGGTATGGTAAGCTTATAATCTCAGAATTCTGAGGCAAGAGGATTGCAAGCTCAGGATTTTCCTGAGTTCCAGGCCAGCCTGGGCAACTTAGTGAGATCCTATCTCAAAACCATGCTGAAAAGGCCTGGAAATAGAACTCCGGGGTAGAGTGCTTTCCTGAGCACGGTCTCCAGGGGTGGGGCAGGGTGAGGGAAGGCATCAAGGACCAATAGTGACCTAACTGTCCAATGTAAGGTTTTCTTTTCAGTTGTCATTCATCATGTTTGATCTCCTATCATCACATGCCAAGCTACCCTCTGCTTTCTATCCTCTTCACCCCTGTTCACCATTGCTTCCTCATCCTTCTCAGGCTGGACCATCTCCCTTCATCTGTAGCTCCAGCTCAATTCTCGGTCATATCTTCAGCCTCTTTTGCTTTCTGCAAAAGCACACATTTTCTGTTGCCATTTTGATTAAATCTCGGCAGGGACCTTGCACCTCTGGGCCCCAGTGAAATTTGTCCCCTTCTCTGACTTGCATTTAAAATTATCCATGCAATATTTCCACCTGGAAAACATGAATTCTTGGTCTACAAAGCTTAATGTGTTCCAAGTAGACCTAATCCAGTTTAACTCCCTTCATGGAGAAGCCCACCTTTCTTTGTTCACTCAGCACCGTGGGTGAGTCCCACCACGCAACAGGCCCCTTAGCAGAGATTTGAATTTATGACCCTGACCAGGTTAGTGTCCGTATGCTTTGCTTGGAGGCAGTAGGTTTTCTGCTTTCAAAATACTTTCAATACTCTGGCTTACAAGATATCCCTCACTGTGATCTTTTCATTGTTTGATGAACAATGATTTTTTTCCCCAAAAAACAAATGAAATAAATCCCTTCTGTCTAACTGTGTGCGAAGAGATAGAACGAGCCTGGGGTACGCCCAGGATTGCCATTCTCTCCTGATGTACTTTGTAGACTCTGACAACACTGGATACTTATCTCCTGGCAGATGCACTGTGCTAGGTGCTAGGATACAATGGTGGTGAAGGCCTATGGCCTTGAAGGCATATCATGCAGTAGGGAATGCAGGCACTGGCAAGAATACCTACATGAAGGGAATGGAAGAGGGCACTTGCCTGTCTAGGATGATGGGAATTCTGAAGTGAGAAGTGGAGACTGTGAGCGTGAGGACTGGACAATAGGTAAGGTTCATGAGGAGATGGGAAGCAGTAAAGCTATCTTCAAAAGGATGAGTAAGGTATGATTCCTAAGCATGTCCATATATGCTTAGGAATGAGACTCAGGTCCTGCCCTCACGAGTGCATGGAACGATCAGTTGCTGTGATCTAAGAAGTGCTACCGCAGAAGTGCAGGCAAAGGGCTCCTGCAGGCCATAGGGAAGACGAAGCCAAATAAAGTCATGCACTTGGAGTCAGCCTGTAACTTATATTCCCATAGGCTTTGAGTTTTCTGTCACAAACTCAGAACTGATCATGTCATTCCTCTTGCTTAAGAACTGTCCTAGGCTCCACCACTGACTTCAAGGCCAAGTCCAATGCAAAAACAAGACACACAAAGGCCTTCAGTCTGTTCCAGCCAATGGGCTTTTCAAGCCTTATCTTATACCAAGGCTGGTCTGAGGCCCTTTCTCTGTGGACCCATTGAACTGTAGTGTCTCTCCCACTCTTTTATCTGCTCAACTCCACTGTCTCCCCTGATCCCCTCCTGAAGGTTAGCTCTTTGCTACATGGTTCCAGGTCCCATGATAGACTAAGTTCCTCCCATCGCCTCCCAGCTCGCTGGCCAGTGTTCTACACTTATCACATTTCAGCGTGCCAGTTTGTTTATGTATCTCTTTCCTTTACTAGGCATTGCCCACCCCACAGAGGGACTGGGCCCTAGCTTTTGGTGCATTCCTGACATCTGTACTAGCCTGTCCAGTTTTGCTGGGTGAATGAATGACTCTGACATGTGGCCAGTTGTGCCTGGTTGTTGACAACAGCTGGCATTACTTAACATGAGAGATACATAAAAAATGAAGGGCAGCCAGAGTAGCTGAAAAACAGGCGGCTCTGGTGCCATCGTGTCAAAACCAAAACAAGCCTGGGGAAGGCTGAGAGCAACGCTCCTGCTCGGGTTTTAACAAACGACTCTCGCTTCTGAGCAGCAGCCCTTCTTGTCTGCTTGCCCATTCACTTTCGAAAACCCAGTCACTGAAATGACTCTCATTATTCATGGTCAGTGGCATATCCAGGAAACACTCAGTTTACAAGCAATTAAAATACACTAAAATAGATTTATACAGGGTGAACTTGATCATGCTGGTGAGAAGGGAGTGAGTGGCTTATGTCTTAGAGGGGGATTTGCTTGCCAAGGCTGCTCTTTATCACTATTTATCTCCTTGCTGCATGGGTTGGGGACAAACATGGTCAACATCCGGAGGTACCACTGAAGGAGAGCTCCCTGTGAAGAGCACGCAGAATCCGGTCCACAGAGGTGGCCTTAATGTGGCTGACTGTCCTATAAAGGTGTTAGTCGTGCCCTGGTCCACTCACTGCAGGAAGGCTCCTCAGAACTGCTGCCAGAGCTCGGTTTCCAACATGGGAGCCACTTGCTATCAGTTAATCCTTCAAGGTTCAGTCTCCTCACTGATAAAAAGGGGACATGAATCTCTACCTCATCATCCTTCAAGAATTGTTTCTAAGGATCAAAGGAAGAAATCCAGAGAAAAATCTCTAGGGGGTTAGCCAAGTGAAGGACTTTGGCTTCCCTGACAAAAGCCTCTAACGCAGGCAGGTCTGGCTGTCATGTCTCTTCAAGGTTCTATAGCATTGCTCATCAACCGATTAGCGAAGGTACACTTAGTCTTGTCCCCTAGGTTTATTTAAGAGTCCACACAAGGATGATTCAGCACCTTGCCACACTCAACCAACAGAGTTTTAATGTCCCTCAAATGAAGATGACAGTTAGCAGCTAAACAAATATAGCATTTGGTCAACAGACGCAAGCAGCCAAAGTCGAGCACAGAGTCCAGAGGCTGCAGAGATTCTATGCCTTTTTTTTTTTCCGGAGTAGGCTTAGCTTTCTTGGGTTTGACTCTAAGGGGGAAAAGTTCTTTTGCAATTCCAAAAAAAAAAAAAAACTGGAATAGTACAGAGTTAAGCCAATCAGGGGGCCAGTGTGATGTCACACAATTTAGAATGATCAAAATGAAATGGCATCTTTTAGATCAGCTTTTGAGTTAAGTTTCCTGAGAAAAGGACAACAGACAGTTACAAAAGCAAGGCAGGGAAGCGAAGTTCACAGAGAACCAGTAAGCAGGAGTTATGGTCCACCTTGAAGTCTGACTTTAAACTATTAACACTACTAGGTACATTAATGGCCACTTTTTTATTCTCCAGCTATAAAAGGATCTTGGGTTCCTTCATGCTTTGTCATACCGCCCTGCTTTTTGGCTATCTCCTTTCCAAAGAATGCCCATACCTCCCTTCTCCACCTAAACCATTACAACTCATTTTTCAAGACTCAGCTCAAACATAACCTCTTTGAAGTCTTCACTGAGTCTCCAAAGGCATTTTTCCCTGTTTATTCCTTTGGGCCCCCACAAGGCCTTTTGCAGCCCTCTGGTTCACTCTGTCTTACTGTTTACTGGCATTTCTTCCCCATTAGGCCAGGAGTGCAGCTGTTAGGAGCCAGAACCACCTGGAACAAAGATGCTCTCTTAGCACACAGCAGCACACAGAGATGGCCTGAACTCACTCACTGGGTTTGTACAGGAGCCAGGGGGAAGTCCCATTAGGCCTCCGGCTATATTATCCCTGCTTCAACACTGGGTGTACCTGATTAGTGACTACCTTGGTGCCAGCAAGCAATGACAAATTTTCTGCTGGAGTGGCCAGAAAATATGCAAGGAGGTACAGCGTTAGACAGCTTCCTGGCGCAGGCCTCGACTTAGTTTTCCAAGCTAACAAATGTGAGCTGGAAAATGCTGTTCCCCACTCCGGCTCTCAACTCAACTTCCCCGGGCTTGCTTCTTGTGAGTTGCCCAGTAGCACAAGGTTTGAAAATTTACAATGCACTCATTACCATAGAGGAATGCCTTGTGGGTGGAGTCTGCTGGGGCTGTGGCTTCTACAGCTCTGGCTCATCACCTACAACTTTGGATTCTTCGTCTGACTCTGCTAACAATGAACTCAATGGCTTTGGACATATCAGCTAATTTCACATTCCAAAATGGAAAGAATAATGAAAATATGGTATGAGATGAGTCAATAAACTTGACTTATATCCCTGTGGATGGGGGGAAAAGTAGTATTGCTGAAATCTGTAAGCTCTTGCTATTCTGGCCATTTCTTTCTGTGTAACTTACTCTGCCTCAAGCCTAGACATACAGTTGCTGTGGGAGAATGCTCTTGTACACTGTAAATTTTGTCACTCATATTAGTTTAATAAAACACAGATTGGCCAGTAGCCAGGCAGGAAGTATAGGTGGGGTGACCCTACTGAGAGAATTCTGGGAAGAGGTAGGACAGAGTCAGTCACAAGCCAGATGCAGAGGAAGCAAGATGAGAATGCCTCATTGAGAAAAGGTACCAAGTCACATGGCTAAACATAGACAAGAATTATGGATTAATTTAAATTGTAAGAGCTAGTTAATAAGCCAGAGCTAATAGGCCAAACAGTTTATAATTAATATAAGTCTCTGTGTGTTTCTTTGAGACTGAATGGCTGGGTGATTGGGCAGGACAGAAACTGCTACAACAAATGGTACCCAACATGGAGCTTGAACCCATGACCCTGAGATTAAGAGTATCATGCTCTACTGACTGAGTTAGCTAGGCCAGGTGAAGCTTCCTGTGTTACAGTCCCTGGGGAGAAAGGGCAGGCCAGCACCTCTGAACCAGGTTATCCAAAGTGGACACACATGGCAGGCAACTGGACTGAAAACTACAGAAAGGAATGCTTGGCTGTGGGCTGGCCAACAGCTGGTCTCCTGCTTCCCAAGAGGGACCAGGAACTGTGAGTTCTGAAAACTGTGCAGTTTAGTATTGAAATCAACTAACACTCATGACAAAGTCAATCTGACACATATTTAATGATATTCATAGTGGTTATTGTACTGTAGTGTAATTAGACATAATAATGGCAAGCACCCCCCAGGAATGAGTGTGATTATGATTTATTTTTATACAGCTAAACCAGAGATGTCTGAGGTCAGCCAATTGGGGGTCAGGACTGGGGTTGGGTGGGCAGGAGACATGGTGTTCTTCTGGCTCCCCCTTTTTTCCTCACCCCGTTCCTTTACCCCTTGGTAGGGAACAGAAGATATATTTGAACAGGAGTGTGGATCTTGAATGGCTGTTTTCTCTGGCCAAGGGGTGGCTGCCCCCTGGGGTTAGAGAATCTGGAATGTTCACAAGGCTTCAAGATGAATAGTCTTATTTTCCATGAGGTTGGAAATTCTACCAACCAGCCTTGAACCTAAAATTTTTTGGTCTTGTTTAGATTCCAGCTTGAACAAATCTATATTAAAATGTTATTTTCCCCTAGATTATTGGGCAAAATGTGACAGACACTAATATTAGGTGATGATATTATTAATTATGCTATTTGATAATTGTATTGTGATTATATTAAGTAAAGGTCATTATTGGGATGGGAATGTATCTTGGTGGTAGAGTGCATGTTTAGTGCTTTTAAGGTCATGGATTCAATTCCTAGCATACCCTAGACCCTTATCTACTAGAAACACACATTTACTCGTCCTTTACAGAAAAAAAATGGAGGACAGAATAAAAATGGTGGATGCTGATAATTGGTGAAACCAGGAGGTGGCAGGTACATGGTGGTCCACTGTCCTTATTTTTCCTCTCCTTCATATATGCTTAAAAGTTACCATAATAAAAACTAAAAATTATGTATCACAGACTGCTCTGGTATGGGTTCACACATGGTAAAAATTAATTTGGTCATGTTACCACTACCTAGCACATGCAGGAGCCTCTGAGAATGGGATTTTGCTTGGGGAGACTTAGGTGGGAGGTGTATGCTGGGACATGAGACACTTTTGGAAAGCAGAAGTCCTGCCTGGCATAGAGAAATGTGTGGAAGTGATAGAGAATTTTGGATGGTTACAAGACAGTGCGAAAGTTCTGAAAGAGAAGTCAGAAAGTCAATAAGGAGAGAGAGCAAGGAATGGGTGTTCACGTCTGTGTACTAGGTCTCTTGCTAGCCTGTGCCCCCAGAGGTTGGGCAATGTTTGTTAATTGTCTTTGTCTTTCCGGGAGTTCCTGGGACATGAATTTGTGCATTTATTCCACTCATTCATTTACTAAAGAATATATACTGAGTATCCTTAGCTTGGCAAGGCCAAAGAATACCAGTAGTAAGCATAAGGGATACAGCACTAAGTAAAGTCCTCAAGGGAACTCACATTTAAAATCGGTGGTTCTCAACCTGCCTAATGCTGCGATCCTTTAGTACAGTTCCTCATGTTGTGCTGACCCACAAGCACAAAATTATTTCGTTGCTACTCCATAACTGGAATTTTGCTACTGTTATGAATCGTAATGTAAAGATCTACTATGCAGGCTACCTGATGTGACCCCTAAAGGGGGTCTCGATCCACAGGTGGAGAACTACTGCTCTAGTGGGAGGAGACATGCAGTAAATTACAAGCAGCTGTAGAACACTGCAGATGCTGAAAAGTATTGCAGTGGAAAATAAAGTAGGGTAAGGGGGATAGGGAGTGCTGCAGAGTTCAGGACCAAACTTGCCTGACACTTGGGCCTTTATGGGCTGTTTCAGGTATGTCCCCTGCCTACTGCAACCAGGCTTTTAGCTATGTTCCCCACATTTTACCAAGGGACCCCGAGCCTTTTAGCCTGTTTATATACTTTAACCTCATTCTTGATTTCATTCTGACCCCTTCCACCTCAGTAAGTCACATGGCTCTTTTGAAATCTCCAGCTGCTGCTTCCTCCAGGGAGTGATGACAGGCCCTTCTCCCTTCCTAACTCCATGCCATCTGGGGGGGTCTTCTCATGTTCCATTGCGCCCTTGCATACAGTCTCTACTAAAGTGTAGAACATTGGGGGTTATAATTCACTTACTGATAGATGAAGCTCTTGGAGGATATAATGTGTCTTTTATCTCTGCACAGGGCCGAGATCATGGTGGGGGGCTTGTACATGTTGATGAATACGGGAGTGGATGGATGGATGGATGGACGGATGGATGGATATGCTTTCTAGCAGAGCATCACTAGAGACTTAGGATGCACCCTCAATGAAGTACTGGGAAACAGAGTTGTCAGTGTGTACTTAAACATCAAAGGGAAAAATGGGACTAATATCCCAGAATTTATTTTAAACTTGATGATGATGGTTCACAGTCAACTTGGATCCTGACTGCCTGGGTTTTAATTTTGGGTCTACCTTTTGCTATTTCTGTGATTTGGAATAAGCTACTTATATTTTCTATGCTTCAGTTTTCATATGGAAAATGAGGCTGATAACACTTTATATGTGTTGAATATGATACATTTCTGAAAAGGAATTAGACTAGTATCTGATATACAATAAGTGTGTATAAAAAGGCCTGCTGTTGTTATTTGTTATCCTGAATCAGTGGTAGAGCTAAGTCTTTTATTCATTCGTGTGCTTTGAAAGCTGGCCAGCTCAAGGCCTTGGAGAGAAGACTAACTTCATAGAGTTATATCTGACTCAACTTTATCCTCACACAATAAGAGGGGGGTACTGGACATAGTCTCATTATATAAAGAAGTGAAGCTTAAAGCTATTAAGTAACTTGTCCAAGGCCACAGAGCTTGTAGGTTGAAAATTCGACTCCAATCTGGTGTGTGTGATTCAAAAGCCATTGTTTTAGACCCAGAGTCAGCAAATAACAACCCATGAGTCGAATCTGTCCTTCTGTCCTTCGAAACATAATTCACTCTTTTACACACATGATTTAGTACGTTTACAAGCAGTATATTTACATGACTGTGCAACCAGTATCTAATCCTAGATCATTTTCATGACTCCAGAAGAAAGTCCCATGTCCATTAGGCATTCACTTCCCCTTCCTCCATCTCCTGGCAACCATAAATCTGCTTTTCGTTTCTATGGATGTGCAGATTCTGGACAATTAATATAAATGCCTTTTGTGTCTTTTCCTCACTTGGTGTAGCTTTTTAAGGTTTACCTATGTTGTATCAGTACTTTATTATGTTTACGACTGTGTTTATGCTCACAGAGCCCAAAGAAGAAACAGTCAAATAATAGATAAAATCTAAACACACACACACACACACACACACACACACACACACACACACACACACACACACAGTTGCCTCTTGATATCCTCCAGATCTATTTTTCCTTCGTTCCTTCCATCCATCCTATTTCACACCCACAGTTTCAACAAAATGGATTAAAAATATTCAGAAAAAACAAATCTTTCATTACTATTGTCTAGAAAACACAGTATAACAGCTATTTGCCTGGTGCCTACATTTTGTTAGGTGCTGTAAAATAGATACTATTTAAATTATACAGGAGGATGTACATAAGGCTATATTGAAATACCGAGCCATTTTATATAAGTGACTTCAACATCCTGAGATTGGGTATTCTGAGGGTCTTGGAATCAATGTACCAAGGATACCAAGGAATGTGTCTGTGTATGTGCATGTATGTTTAGATATACTTTTTGTTTATCCATACATTAGTTGGTGGGCACTTGGGGTTACTTTGCTTTAAGCTCTTGTAAACAGTGCTGCTACGAGAATCTGTATATAGTTTTCATGGGAGCACTTGTGGTTATTCACCTTAGAGGAGAATTCCTAGGTTACTTGGTAACTTTAACTTTTAAGAGGCTGCCAGACTGTTTTCTAAAGTGGTAGTAATGTTTTAGGTTCCTGCTAACAATACATGAAGGCTTTACTTTTTTCTACATGTTTACAGTGAATGTTTGCTACTGTGTATCATGTCTGTGCACACACACGCATGTGTTCATGTGTATATGTAGGTGCACCTCCAGAGTGCTGGAATTACAGTTGTGTACCCCACAGTCAGCTCTGAATCCTTCTTTCTCTTCTTTTGTGGTGCCAGGGATCAAATGTAGGGACATATGCATGCTAAGCAGATGTTCTAAAACTAAGCTACATTCATACTATATGGTTCTTGGTGCTGTTGCTGTTATTCACAGCTGGGTCTGGTATCAGGGTAATGCTGGACTCAGAATGAGTTGGGCAGTTGTATTTGTTAGGTTTCTCCAAAGAATGGAAAAAGCATGCATGCATATGCAGTCTGAGGGCAGAGGAAGACTAATGTCATAGCTCTGCAATCAGACTCGGGAAGGAGAGGCAGAGGTATCGGAAGAGAGAGAATTCTTCCTTTGCATTTTCTACTACTCAGTGTCTCAATGGACTGGATAATGTCTACTTACTTTGCACAGGGCAATCTCTTTACTTGGTCTACTGACCCAAGAGCTAATCTCGTACAGAAAAATGCTTTCAGACATAACCAGAAATGTTTAACCAAATTCCTGGGCATCTTGATGGCCTACTCACATAATTTGACTCACTTTTTCTTTTTTCCTTTGTGAATTTATTTAAACTTCAGTCAGTTTTGGTGAAATTTTCAAAGAACTAACTTCATTAATTAAGAACTATTTTTTCTGGGGGCTGAACAGATGGCTCAGCGGTTAAGAGCACTGACCAGAGGACCCGGGTTCAATTCCCAGCACCCTCACGGCAGCTCACAACTGCTATAACTTCAGTTCCAGGGATCTGACACCCTCACACAGACATACATGCAGGCAAAACACCAATACACATAAAATAAAAATAAATTATTAAAAATATTTTTATGGAGCTGTGCATGGTGACACATACTTTTAATCCCAGCACTCAGGGGGCAGAGGCAGACAGATCTCTGTGAGTTTGAGGCCAGTCTAGTGAGTTCCAGAACAGCCAGGGTTACAAAATAAGACCTTGTCTCAAACTGCTGCCATCTTTTCTGGTTTGTATTTCTTTATTTTTACGTATGAATGCTTTGTCTGCATGTGTGTCTGTGTACCATATGTGTACCTGGTGCCCTTGGAGGACAAACAAACCAACCATTTCAGATCTCATGGGAATGGAGTTACAGACAGTTGTGAGCTGCCATGCCAGTGCTTGCAATTGAAACTGGGTCCTCTGGAGAAGCAGTCAGTGCTCTTAACCACTGAGCCAAATCTCTAGCCCCTTATTTTATTTTTTTTATCAAAATTTTATTATTTCTTTTACCCCGCTTGCTTTGGGTTTAGTTAGAAACTCTTTGTCTACTTTCTGATGCAACCCAGCACTCTATTTTCTGAAAATGAAAGGCTAGGTTTCAAATTGCTATATATCTTTTCTGTTGTTAAATAGGCATTTGCAGCTACAATTTTCCCTCACATAATTGCTTTCATTGTGTTACATAAATTCTTTATGCATAACTGTATGTATGTATGTGTGTGCTTATTACATAAGTTTTAACATATTATCTTCGATTCCAAATTACTCTACAACTTTTCATGAAATTTCTTTTTTAACCACTTCTGACCATTCCTCTATAGCCTGACTGCTGTACTGTGAAATTAGTCCTCTTCTGCCCTCAGATTGGACATATATCCATCCATACATATACACATGTCTTCTTTCTCTGAGGTACCCTAACAAATACAGTTTCCCAAATTAACTCTTTATATTATTCAGAAGTGTGTTGTTTAATTTCTACATATTTGTAAATGAATTCATTTGGTGTCCTTCTATTGATTTCTAATTTCATTCTTTTCCATTTTATTTCATTTTTTGTTTGTTTTTTTGACAGGGTCTCTCTTTGTATCCCTGGCTACCTAGAAGGAACTCACTCTGTAGATCAGGATGGCCTAGAACTAACTCAGAGATCCACCTACCTCTGCCTCCAAATGCTGAGATTAAAGGTGTGTGCCACCACAACTGGCTCTTTTCCAGATAATTCCAAGGTATGTTTGTATGATTGCAATCCTTTTCAATCAAGTTTTGTGGCCTGACAATGAAATATCCTGGAAAATATTCTACACATTCTTGAAGACAATGCCCTGGTTGTCTTTTCATTTTTTTCTCATAAATCTCTATTCTTGCTGATCTTCTGTCTTGTTATTCAATACATTATTGAAAGTAGGCTATAGGTATTTCCAACTATTATTATTGCATTGTTTATTTCTTTCTTCAGTTCTAGTTTTAATTGGATCTATTTTGTTGTCTTGTTATTATATTGCAAATATTTATGATTTTATTAGTATAGCTAGCTTTAATACTTTTGGTTACTTACATATGATGTTTCTGTCACTATCTCTTTACTTTCAACCTATGTATATTTTTGAGTTTAAAGCATCTTTCTTATGAACAGTATATAGCTGGATTATTTAAAATGTATTTTGCCAATCTCTGACTTCTTTTGAGATAGGGTCATATGTATCTAAGGATAGCCTTAAACTCACTATGTATGTAGTTGATGATGACCTTTAACTTCCGATTCTCCTTTCTGTACCTGTTAAGGGCTTGGAATTAAAGGCATGGATTATCATACCCAGTTTATAAGGTGCTGGGCATTGGGCCCAGGATTTAATGGGTGCTAGAAAAGCACCCTATCAACTAAGCTACATCCTTAGCCTCATCAATCTCTTAACTTAATAGCAATGTTTGCTCATTTGCACTTAATATTAACTATTGGTAAAACATAGTCTATGTATGTCACATTATAATCCATTTTCTATAACTTTTAGAGTTTTTATTCCTCTATTCTCCCATCTCTGCCCAATTTTTAAATAGGTATCTTCAAGTATAAAATTTAAGTCTTCTTATTAAATATATGTTTTAAACAAATGTAAATGTGTATTTGTATGTGCACACACACACACACTTAATTTTTCTAGTGATTGCCTAGGGATTACAATTAGTACCTTACCTTTTTCCCCCTTTGGTTTTTTTGAAACAGGTCTCACTGTGAATCTCTGGCTTACTGTAACCTTTAACAATGTAATTCGGATTCATAACAGTTGTTTAACTTCAATAGCATACACACACTTTGTTCCTATATGGCTCAATTTCCTCACCCCTCCTTTGTGTTGCTATTGACATACAAACCATGTCTTTATTTCTTGTAAACATATCAAAGCAGATTTTAATTCTTATTTGGGGCATCTGTCTCTTAAATTATATAGCAAAAATATTGCAAAGGAAAATACATTTTTCTTTTTTCTTTCTTTGAGTCAGGATCTCACTATGTAGCTCAGTCTTTGAATTCATAATTCTATCATGCCTAGCTTACATTTTTTGACATTTATATGCACTTCTGTAGTCATTCTTCCTGGTGGTCTTTATTTCCTTATGTGGATTCAAATGATTGCTTAGTATTTGTTTACTTCAGCCCTAAGAAATCTCTTTAGTACTTCCCTTCCCTTTGGTAGTAGGGACGGAACAGAGGGTCTAACACATGCCACATCCACTCTACCACTAAACTACAGCCCCACCTCCCAGTATTTTCTTATTGAGCAGGTTGAGTATTTCTAATACCAACACAATCTCCAGTGTGGCTCTGTTAAAACTTTAATTTCTCTTTCATTTGTGATGAGTAGCTTTGCCAGACACAGAGTTTTTACCTAACATCTTTGGTTCCCTTTTGGCCCTCTAAATAAGTCATCTCATGGCCTTCTGGAATGCACAGTTTATAGGAAGTCAGCATCTTATGGAAAGCTGCTTGCATGCGCTAAGCTTTTGTCTTCTTTCAAGTTCTCTGGCTTTGGTACTTTATGATACGTCTCAATGCGGATATTTTTGAGATGACTGCACTTGGGGTTTGTTGGGCTTCTTAGGCATATACATCTTTTACTAAATAGCTCTGGGCCATTATGTATTCAAATATCCCCCCAACCCATCTCTCCCTTTCTCCTGAGATTCTCATTGTGTGTTTGTTAGAGTGCTTGATATTGTCCTATGGATCCCTAAAACTCCGTTTATTTTTAAGTTTTTCTTTATGTAACTTAGACTGAATAATATGAATTGACCTGTCCAAGTTTGCTGATTCTGTCTTCTATCTGCTCAGATTTGCTGGGAGTCATGTTAGCGAATTTTGATTACAAGTGGTGTACTTGTTGACTGTAGAATTTCTATTATGTGGTTACTTAAATAAACAATTTCTGTCCCAGTCAGTCCTTTATTTAGTAAGATATGTTTCTTATACTTTTAATTTTTTGCACATATTTAAATGTCTAATTTATGGGCTGAAGAGATGGCTCAGAAGTTAAGTGCACTTGCTGTTCTTGCAGAGGACCTGGGTTCAGTTTACAGTGCCCACAACTCCCTGTAACTCCAGTTCCATGGAATCTGACACCCTCTTCCGGGACCCCAAAGGCATCTGCATGCATGTGCTGGACATACAGATATGCAGGCCCATAAACAAATGTGTATAAGTACAAAATAATAAGATTAAATCTTTAAATACCCAATTTAAAGTTTTGATCTACTAAGTTAAGTGTATGTTTTCAGGAAAGTATGTGGATTTATTCGCCTTCTCCTGTGTATTGACTATACATTCTTATGTGTTCACTGAAGTCTTTGCTTGGTTAGTTTAGTGGCTAGCTAAAGAGTATATATGTATTCTTAGGATTAGTAAGTATCTCAGTTTTTAATATTTTTTTGTGTGTGCATGCACTCCACTGTACATGTATGGAGGCCAGAGGATTTTGGGGAGTTGATTCTCTTCTTCTGTCATGTCAGTCCTGGGTTTTGAACTTGGGTCATGAAGCCTGGCAACAAGTGCCTTTATCTGATGAGCCAACCCGTAGGATTCCTCTCATTGGTTTCAACAAATGTTACAAGCAAATCTTTTTCATATTGTTTGTGCTCCTGAATTAGATCTATAAAGAAATTCTTGTAATTGGGGCCTTTGAAGGAACCACTAAAAATGCCAAGTAATTATTTGAGAATGAGGCCCTAAAGGGGTTCTAATGCTATCTTTTTCCCTTTCTGGTAAATATAAAGCTATTGGTTTTCACCATGATTGTAGGCTGTTTGCTTTTAAGGTACTGCTTCAACTTTTTTTTTAAGATAGTATTTCACTATGTTCCTCAAGCTAGTCTAGAACTCATGGACATTAGGGATCCCCTGCTTAAGCCTCCCAAGTGCTGGGATTATAGAACTTGCAAAGACACCCAGCTTCAACCTGTTATTGTAAGTAAAATTTGATTGGAACAAACATACCCATTCACATACATACTGTTTACAGCTGCTTTTGTGTGGCAGCGATGGAAATGAGTAGTTGAAACAGAGACCATATGGTTGAAAAACCATAATTTTTGTGATACATCCCTTAATTGAAAATGTTTGCTAATCCCTGCTTTAAACCAGTGCTATTTGGTAGGATTAGTTTTTTGTGACAAGGTCTCATATAACCCAGGCTGGTCTGCATCTTGGATATGTAGTTGAGGATGCCTTCAAACTTCTTATCCTCCTGCTTCCACTTTCTGAGCACTAGGATTAAAGGATATACTCCCACCCCTGATCAAGAATATATCTTATTTAGTACACTCAAAATTTTTTCAATTTAGCATACAATGAATCCAAAATGATGAATAGAGTATTTGATGTTTTTAGTAAGGCTTTGAAATCTGAAGTGCATTAGGCATATATCAAATGCTTACTATCAACAAGTGCCTAGTAGTGAGACTATTGAATAATATATCTCTACTCCCTCGTTATTCAAAATATGGTCCCTAGAGCAGTGACAATATATCACCCAGGAGAATATCATCTCAGGCTCCATCTTAAACTTAATGAATCAGAATTCGCATCAACAAGTTAATGAGGTGCATATTAAAACACATATATACAGTTGTGAATTCCACCGCCGTGCTATCTTTTTGGGATAAAGGCCAAGGACACCTAAGGTGCTGTTTGAATATAAAATATAACTCTGGTTAATTTGTCATTCTCTTCATAGATCATGGTTGAGTTGTCTGAACATGAGCTAAAGTTGACAGTGGTTCAGATACTGAACTAGACACTGTGGGATCTGCTGAGCTAAAGAGATACAAGGTCTCTAATGTCAGGGAACGTTCATTTATTCAAGGGTTCTTAAAAAATACTACTCTGCACAAGAAATCTAGTCTCCTTCCCCACTAAAGTCCTTTACAGAGTGGTCCATCTCAGATGGAAATGTGACAACCAGGCACGAGATTGATCAAGCAGCATTAAACTCAAGAGGTTCATGGGACAGAAACAAAACAGTTGCCCTCCATTTGGATCTGGCGCATGGCAACGGTCTGGAGCAAACACTCGAGCTTTTAGGACATGAACCCAATGGCTCTTCTAAAAGGGTGCCGACCATGTGTTTGTATAATGGGAAAGTTATAACATTTATCATGCTCAGATTCAGGAACTGTGCACTCAAGTCAAGGGAAACCTGACAGTCTGATTTCCAGGTTCCAATGACTTCGAATAGGAATTCCTATTTAAAGCAAAGAAAATAAGAAATGAGGAAGTGCCAGTCCTTGTTTCTCTGTGTAGGTGTTGACAAGCTATTAAATCATTAGGCTGTCCCTTGCCAGGAGCAGCAGAATAAATCTTGGAAGTTGACAAATGGTCGGTGGCTCTGTGTGTGCCTGCAACACTCAGAGGCACACACAAAGGGCACACTGTTTCCCTTGGTTTATCTCCTGGCTGTGTAAATATTTCATCTGACATTTGGATTGGATTCTTAGCAAGGTTCCCACCAAGCTGATGGTTTTTTAATCTGCTTTCACCAGCCTACAATAAACTGTCTAACCTGTCTGCACAGTGTGGTGTGCTCGGCCCACTGGCAAACAGAACAAATGGAACCAGGAGATCCCCGACATACTTCTCTCAGACGTCTGAAGATGAAGAATTGCACCCAAACTCTGCCTAAGCCAGAGACAAAGCTAGGAGGCACTTGCCTCACCCGGCTATACCAGCACCCACAGGCTCTTCTTGATGAGACTAGTGCCAACAGGAGGTCACAAAACACAACTTGGGCCTGCATCCTATTAAGACAGATCTTTGGCTCAGCATAAGTATGTGCGTGCCAACGACGAGGATGGCTACAATCTCATTCACTCTGGGTTGTGTTCATGTTGGCTTCTCTTCTGTTTCAGACAAATTCCTTCAGTTGTCCAAAATATACGAAACATTGTGATAACCCAAACCACAAACTACTGGCTCAGAGAGCTCCTATACAATAGGAAATAGAAGGTACATGGATAACCACCCCCCAAAACATGTTAAGTGAAAGTGACCAGCAGTAAAAGAACACTGTGAGGCTCCATTTATAGGAAATGCCCAGAATAGACAAGTTTGGAGAGGCAGAAAGTAGACAAGTTGGATGGCAGGAGCTTAACCGCTAGAGGAGTTGGAATTTCTTTCACGGGATAAAGTACTGAAATTAGGTAGTGGTAATGGTTGTAAAACTTTGTGTAGAAAATTCTTTGTTTCTCTCTCTTCTCAAACCCAATTTAGGATTTCATTACATAGCCTAGGCTAGCCTTGAACTTGCTATGAAACCCAAGCTAGCTTCACAATTCTCTTATCTTAGCCTCCTGAATGCTGGAACTAGAGGTATGCACCACCATCGCTGGCTGACTTCACATTTTCAGTGGGTTGCTGGTAGGGTACACGAATTGTATATTAATAACACTGTTTTAAAAAACTAAAGGAGGGGCGTAGGTCAGTGATAGAGTGCTTTCCTAGCAAGCACAAGGCTCCAATTCAAGCACTGCATGCCTTCCAATATGGCCAAACAATCAAAGGGTCACTACATAGTTTATTTTTAACCTTTTCCCTAAAAATATTCCCATTGAGCAAATTTCTCAGCTTTGGTATTCTGTATGTTTCTTATAGAAGAAAGAGGGGAAAGACAGGCATGCAGCCTGGTACCAGGAATGTCACAGGACCAGAAGAATCTAGCTGGAATACTACAATAGTCTTCTGCCCTCTATCTGTTCATCTCTTTGTGGGCAGCTACTGGAGAAACAGCTTGAAGAGACTACGCTTTTTGTACTAGAAGCCTGTGATAGTCAGGCTCTTCACACTGACTCTGAGACATTCTTGACAATTGAATTGCCGGCTGGATCCTCCCGGGATGAAAGGTAGGAATTACAATGTTTGTATTACTCCTATTTCAGTCCTTTTTTAGAAAATGGAAATTCATAGATGATATAGTTTTGTAAATGTTCGAATATTCAAAGTGAGAAGTCTACTGGGTAATTTATACTACTAATAAATATTTAAAGAACAAGGAAAGATGCAAATTTCCTGTTTCCCAAAGATGTTGGAAGCAAGAATTCTGGACAAAAATAACCAAAGCAGAAAGGTAAACAGCCTATATGTTGGGGTTTCGTCCTTAAAATGGCATCGCCTCTATGAATCCATAGGCTTTATTAGGAGGTAGCGTTTTTGTCTCAGTGCAGATGAAGACACATATCTGCTGGTAATATTTCTGGTTTTTACTGTGGGAAAAGTTGTACACAGGAGATTCATTGTTCATTTCTTTAGACAGTGTGTTGGACAGAGAAATAACATTTGATCTTGGGAGCTAGGCAGGCCTGGCCTCAAATCCCAGTTCACATTTTTGATTCAGGCTATCATCTCCTAACAGTGTTGGAGCCCCTCTTCCTGTCTTCAGTTACCTCCCTCTCCAATTTATCCTTTATGCAGCAGCCGGGTAAACTCTCCAAAGTACAAATAAAAGCGTGTCATTCTCCTACAGTAAACCGCTTAGTGACAGCATATCTTTGACAATAGGGTCTAAGCTCCTTAGCATGACTCACTAGGCTGGCTTCAGAGACTGGCTTCCATACACTCTCTGGCTGTACCTCCTCGCCCTCCACCTACCTGCCTTCAGATGATCGATTCTTTTCAGTTGCATAGAAATACACCCACATGCACTTCCTCACTTGGGTTATTATACTCTCCGAGAATCACTTGCCATCCTTCTGGGCCTGGTCCATGTGAGTCATTCTTGCATTGGGAATGGGGTCAGCAGAACTGACACAAGTACAGGCTCAAGGGCTAGATGCTGGGGGGAGTCAGGCTCCTGAGTTAGCCTGCCTTCCCTGGCTTCAGAAGCCAGATTAATTCCTGCTAAGGTATTGACAGCCATTATAAAAAGCCATTATTTTTTAGCATAAGATTCTTTAAAATAGTTATGTAAGTAAAAAGTTCCACCAGAAGAAAAAGATATTTAGTAAGGGAATATGATTCTATTATGTCCTAGATATCTAATTTTTTTTAAACAATTCTCTCCCCACCTCATTTGGAGAGAGAGCCTGGATACGTAAGCAGAAAGATAACATTTTAATACAATATTGTAACATACTCTATGCCTGTATTTGCCTTTTTCATTTCAAATATTATCTTGGAGATCCTTTCACAATGTATTAGACTTAATCAATCCTCTACTGGTGAACAAGCACGCAGGCTGTTTTTAAACTTCTATAATGTTGCTTTAATAAACCTTTCACTATCGCAGTGGTCCTGATCACCAAAAGGAAAATTCATTATTTTATTTAAAAAAAATCTGATTCTTTATTTTCTCCTTATTAAAAATTATGCTTATTACTCTTGTTTTCTAATTATAAAAGTAATAATTCCATTTGTAGAGAACTGGGCAAGTATTTTTAAAACACAAAGAAAAACGATCATTCACATTTCAAACAATGGTGAGCAGTTTGGCAAATTTATAATTTATTCATAGTACTTTTCATATATATATATATATATATATATATATATATATATATATTGCCAAAGGCCTAGTTTCAAATTTCCTGGAGAACTGTGCAATAAAACAGTAAAATGAAATAGGCTGGCCATGGTAGCACATGCATTTAATCCTAGCACCCAGGAGGCAGAGGCAGGTGGATCTCTGTGAGTTTGAGGCCAGCCTAGTCTACATAGTGAGTTGTAGGTTAACCAGGCCTACACAATGAGACCCTCCCTCAAAAAAATATAGCTTAACACATTTGGGCTACTAACCTATGTGAAATATTTGGTCCCATTTAATTCACAATTGACTCTATCAGCTATTTCTTTCTCATTTTACAGGTGGGGAAAACAAGGTAAAACAATTTCTCAGAGACCTAGACTCTAGTGATTTGAATTCGGTATATCAAATCCTGCTCTTAGGCACTGTACTCCCTTGCCTCTGTCAACTTCCTTACTCTAGCCAAACAGACAAGGCACAGATCCTCTGCAATTCATTGGCAAATCTGTGGTCTTCAGAGATGCACATGCAAAAGGAAGCACAAAACCCAATATTCACTGTGATGGACTGAGGTGGCAAAAAATTAGGATCAGTCCATAGGTCCACAAAGATGTGGAGAGAAAAAGAGAACACAGAATAGTCTTACAATGAGATACTACCAAGCTGTTGAGCAAACAGAACTAGATCTATATGGATAGATCTCAAAAGCAACATCAGAGGCAAGAGAGATGGCTCAGGAGTTAAGAACACTGGCTCTGCCACTTATTCATTCTGTCAACTTGGGCAAGCCATCTGTGAAATGGGGACAATAATAGAGGTGCTGGGAGGATCATATGAGTAAATATATTAAAGAAGCCTTGAAGAGTGATAGGCACACAGCAATCCCTCCGTGACTGCTTGTGAGTCACCACGCTTCTGGAGCACCTCCTTGTTTTCATGCATTGTTGTATGGATGGTGTGGGGGTGGAGGTGGGGGTGGATGGAAGCATCTGACAATTTTTGTCCTTCAGTCTAGGCCAGCTGTGGAGAAAGGTAAGTGTGTGGATTGCACTGCCATATATCAATGTCTTTTTTTGTGTGTCGGGAACTATAAGAACTCAGAGAAAAGAATGATAAACTGTTGAGGGGTTGGATGTGTGGGATGAGTTTTACAGAGGACATGGGAGTTGGAGCCTGAAGGGGATGAAGAGTAGAGTTTCACTGAACAACCAAATAGAAGAAAGACTGTTCCCAGAAAGGATCGTCTTGGTCAAAGGTATGGCTGGAACTATGGTTCAGGGAAGACACTCGATTAGTAAAGTGGGAAGAACAGATGAGGGTCCAAGTATACAGAGGAGCCTGTGTACTTTGTAAATATTTATGAACCTGTGAGCTTTGGGAATGTCTGTATGTGTACATGTGTAAACACTGGTATTTGAGGCAGGGGGAACATGTTTCAAGTTGTGTTGCTCAGAAGTAAATGACAAAAAGGATGGGTTCTATATTAGAAACGGAAAGGAAGCCAATCAAGTTGCCCTGATTCCTCCCCATCCTCACCTCACAACCCCCATTAATCATTTGTTCACCCACTTGCCCAATTGGATGACTGGAATCCTTGGTGACACTTCCTACTCTTTCATTCTGGTATTTACTACCAAGCTTTGTTGTTTCTAACTCCAAAATTCATCAGCAATCTAGATGATCATAAAAGGCCCTCTCCTGTTCTTTCTGGTTTCGGTGGTTACTGCCCTCTCTGATCTTTTCTTCATAAAACCCCACAGTGAGCACACACACACACACACACACACACACACACACACTGCTGTGGACTTGATTTATATCCCCATGTACCTGGCTGCTGAATTCATATGTCCTAATTCTTTGTGCATCCATTTTTAGAGTATGGAAGTAAGGATGGCTAAGGAGGTTAATAAAGGGCATGTGATCTGAGAATGCCATACACCTTTAATCCCAGCATTCAGGAGGCAAAGGCAGGTAGATTTCTGAGATCATGCCAGCATGGTCTGCATAGTAAGACCCTGTCTTCAGAAACAAATGCATGTCCTTATAAGAAGAGAGAGCAGAGAGGACTCTGCCACATAGCACTGAGTAAAGGCCATGGGAACATGCACTGGGAAGGCAGCTATCTGTAAGCTAGAGGGCAAGCTGACTATGCTGGCACCTTGATCTTAGACTCCCAGCCCCCAGAACTGTAAGTAAACAAATTCCTGTTGTTTATGCCATTGCATCTTATGGCATTTTGTTATGGCAGCCAGAGATGGTGACACACTTGGTTTTAGCTCCATCACTGTCAGTGGTTTATATACTATGTTGTGTCATTTTCCCTAATTGGTTGTCTGGTGCAGCTTCTGCCTTTCTACTAGGCCATAAGCTCCTTCAAGTCATGGATCATGCCCCCGCCTTTTTGAGACAGGCTTTCTTGGTGTAGCCTTGGCTGGCCTCTAACTCAGAGATCCACCTGCCTCTGCCTCCAAAATGTTGAACTTAAAGGCATGCACTACCACTGCCTGGCTTGGATCATGCATTTTAACTAACAGGAAGCACCTACACCCAAGTTGGGGCCATAGTGGTAATCAGTGAATGCTTCCAGAAAAACCAGACGCAACCTCACAGGAAATATGCTCAGTATTCATAGTGAAAAGGCCTGGAATTGGTGTCAGCTGTCACAGATGCCCTGTGTCTCCAAACAAATTAGCATGTTTCTTCTTTTCTATCCATTTGTTTCTTTACTGTGTTGCTTCTTCCTCCCTTATGGAGTTTTAGTTAAGAGAAAATGGAATCCCGTCATTTCAGAACCTTTGTGATGAAGCACAGAACCTACCTGAACTTTTTGATGCAGGAGTTCCTGGGCTCAAAGTCTAGACATTATACTTCCTAACCCTGGTTGCCATCACTAAGTTGGCACGAGGCATTTTCTACCCACAGTACACTCCATCATAGCCTCCCTGCAAAGTGCTTCTGAGGAGCACTGATGGTTTGAGAGTGAAGAGAGAGAGCTGAGTCATCCTGCTCGTTCAAGAAGCCCAGATAATTTAGCTTTGCAAAAGTCCATGTTCTTTGTGCCATACTACAAGGCTTCCCAAAAGGATAAAGCTTAGCATTTAGAAGAGTGGCTCTCAACCTGTGAGTCACGACACCTTTAATAAACCTCTATCTTCAAAAATATGATTCATAACAGTAGCAAAATTACAGTTATGAAGTAGAAACAAAAATACTTTTATGGGGGCCAGCACAACAGGAAGAACTGTATTAAAGGGTCATAGCATTAGGAAGGTTGAAAACTATTGCTCTAGAAAGATTAACTTCCTATATGAGACCTAACAGGACTCTAATGCACCAGGACAAAAAAGTCCTTGCTTTTCTTTGGGAAAACAGGAAGCTAATGTCTTAGTGCTTAAGTAAGTCAAGGCCCGTTAGAATCAGCTATTTAGAATGGACCTTGACCCAAGAGATAACACACTATTTCACTGGGCTAAGGGCGAGGGCAAGGATAGAGGAGCATTATTTACTGTTGCATTTGTAGCACCCCACACTGTGACCAGCTCCAGGAGGCACTCAATAGCTTTGTGAGTTGAGTTTACCCAAGGTAGCCCAGGGGCTGAAGGAGCTTCTAGTCTGTGGCCTGGTATTGTGCTCACCAGAAAGGAGTGGCTATGGAGGATTAGGCCTGAAAGCACCCATTGCATAGCTGCTAAGGTTTAGAACTGAAGATGTAAATTTTGTTACATTTCCTAGTCTACAGTGAAATAAGATTCCCTGAGAGGAATTTTCCCAAAGACTTGATTCAGACACCCAATAAAAGGGCTACAAGTGGACCTGCATATAATTTGCAAATGGTTTATGTTGAGCGACATTCTCTGTTATCTATTCCCTGGTGATTTTCAAGGCAAAAAATTTATTACTTCTCTAAAGGTTATTGCATAATTTATAAAAATAATAAAAATTTATCTTCTTCTTAAAAAGAGGCTAAGCATTACTGCATTTCACTGTCAAGGCTGTTCAGTGCAGACAACTCCTATCTTTATTATTGCCATGTAAAATGTTTGATCAATCATGTTTAGGTTCTACTATAAAACTTAAAATGCGAGCTCTACCTATCCATATTAGCTAAAATGACTGACATTCTTAGAACACCAAGCTTTATGTCATCCACACTAGGGCTGGCCCATTCAAATGGCATTTCATCTTTGGAATCCAACCAACGACAGGCCCTCCAAATAGGAAGCGTCTGTGAGGACCGAAAGCCAAGGCAGTTTCCCCCTGCTGCGCATAAGCACGGTCAAGGTCCAGTGGCAGTCACTCTTCTCGAGAGCAGGGAAGGCTGGGGTGACAGAGAACAGAACTGTGAACACCCGTTCCTAACTCCCAGGCGGAAGATTGGCTTTGTAAGCTGATCCTTGACAGGGCAGTAATTTCTAAATGGAAAGAGATATGGGTCTCATCATTCGGCAAGCATGTATTGAGGGCCTGCTATGTGCAGGACACTAGATAAGCATCACAGCTTAATAAGGAGAACTTTCAAATCCACCAGGCCTTTGCTTGTCATTGCCTTAAAATATCATGTCGTGCATTTGAAAATGACAATGTAATCATGACAAGCAAATCCAAACGCAACACCACTGCAACTTGTATTTGCCTTCTCCCGCTGATGATAAAAAGAACCGCAAACTTTAATGAGCTTTGCACAGCCTGTTCCATTGGCTTGGAATTCCCTTCCCTTTCTCCCGGCTGCCTCCTGAAATACTACCTACCCTGTCATATACAGTTCAAATAACATCTCCTTTGTGAACACCCCCTGAGCAAATGAATCATTCTCCTTTAAACGTGCACAGATCTCTTTGCAAGGATTCGCTACTCACATGCTTTATTTATGATTTCTTACCCTTTACTCTGAGCTCTATAAGTAATGACCAACCCCTTATTCTTCTTGGTATCCCCAGCACAATGCCTGTATGTGGCACCAGTCTGGAAATGATTGCTGACGCTGTCTAGTCAACATAAAAAAAGACATCTACCAATATGTTACAGAGCATGCCAGAGGAACGTAACAAGGCCCTGCACATAGTATATGCTCACAAAAGTCTTGTTGATTTTGAATGCAGTAAATATGGCATTTCTCTTAGGTCAAGGCTACACACAAGATTCTGGCTGACCTTCTATAGTGCCATGACAGCGGGCACCAGTCGTACATAAATGTCTTTGTAATGTTTCAGGCACAGAACATTACGTGTGCCTGAAAGTTGTTGCCTCTGCTGCCCTACCCGAGGGCATAAAATAGTTCACTGGCAGTCTCTTCTTTGGGCTAAGGAATTTGCTATGGAAGTGCCTTGTCTAGTGCTTTTGGATGAGAAAAAAATATACCAGAGGCCACCTGAAACTTGACACCCTTCAGAGGACTCGGTGATAATTCTTACACTTCCCTAACAATCATGATCTGGACTCCAATGAGACTCAGAACATAACAAAAGGTCCCGAAAAGAACCAAAAGAATACAATTTAAATTGTACCTTATAATCACAGCAGGACAATTCCTAACATCTCAGGGTTATTATTTTGTTATTCACGAAGGCACTATGTGGTACAAATGTAAATAAGGCAAAGATTAGCAAATATTAATTAACATCAAAGAACTAAATAATTTTGAAACATGGCCTTTAGTCATAGCCACTTGGAAAAATCTCCTGTTTTCTGAATGTGGGGAGCAAACCTCTTTTTTCTTCTAAAAACTGATGTATACAATAACTTGTTTTATAGTTTGAAAGTTCTGCTTTTATAAGAAATATGCCTATGTTATAGTCCCTTTAGTATATAGTCACCAAAGATCCTTTCCCCTCAACATAGGCACAAAAAATGGCCAATCGATCCTATATTTGCTAGAAACCCATTAGATGGGTGCCAGACTCCCCAAAGCATTCTGGTTAGGAGTAACTGGGATGAGGGGCTAGGGACACAGCTCAGTGGTAGTGTGCTTACCCAGCAAGTACAAGGCCCCAGGTTTGAACCCTGGCACCAAAAAAAAGTAATTAGAGCGACCTTTGACTTTCTTGTTAAGAACCCAGGATGTTTCACAATTCCCGGACAACTGAGTGAGTTCTTGTTTAGTGTTGGTGGTTGAAAGAATTAGGTAGAAGGACACTTGTAAATTCTGTTGAGTTTAGCTAAAACAAAGACTAAGCCTTGTTTTCAAAACAACATGCTATTTGAACAGTAAAAGCCTCTAGAGTCCCGAGATAAGCACAGTTTCTCAGTGGAATCCCCTCCGGCCTGGGTCAGCTTGCAGAGGCATGGGTGGGAGAAGCTCAACGCCAATACAAATGGAACTATACGCGAAGGAAGCAAAAGGAGGGCCAGAACAGTGGGTGAAAAGTTAACTGACTTCGCTTAGACCACCATATTAAAACCAGATGTGGCTAAACTGCTGGATGAGAAAAACTGGTGTTACCGATAGCGTGAACAAACCCTTTGTGCTCTCCTCCCAATCCAGTGTCATTACAGGGCGCTGGAGGTGTCACTTTCTTTCATTCCACATGTAGTATACTCTCAACAAGTTCAACCGTTTCTAATCTTGTGGAATTAGATAGGTCTCGCTACATCCCTCAGTTGAAGGAATTTATGAGCTCTCTTGTTCTGTCTCCCTTTTGTGATAGCTTCTTTGGGGCTGGAAACTAACATTTACTAACATTTCTTCCCTTCTGGCACCTGTCAGCTGGATGGGCTCTGGGAAAAGGAGGATGGGGAGGGAAGGAATGCAATGCCTACTCCCTCCCTGCCAGCTTGGTATTAGAGCCCTCTTTGTCTCTACAAGAGCTTGCTCGCTTCTGGAAAGTGCTATTAAGTATACATTCAAAATAAACAATGGGGAGAGGGATGAATAAAATGATCTTAATTTTTTATTTATCATAAACTTCAAGTTCCTTTATTTACTAAATGTAAAGCCTGGGTGAGGTGCTTGCCAGAGATGGAAGCTCTTTCATACAGCCCCAGGGTGACCCACCCTACAAAGTGCTGAGGCTCAGCTCTTTGATCTCACTGGCCAGGCACTCTGGGCAGAGCCCACCACTAGCTACAGGGACCCCAGCATGACTGCCTTCTCTTTCTTTGGGAGCAGAGTTTGAGGAGCCATCGGACATTTGACATCAGAATCAAAGGCTGTATAAACACACGGGCTTTTACTTCAATGCAGAAATAATAATCGCCCTTTGGAATGGAAAGTTTTGCCTTCAAAAGGCTTTACGGCTTTCCCCCAACGAGAGCTTTTCTGGGGTCATTTCTTGACCATTCTGTGACGTCTTTGTGAGGTTGCTGACTGGCAAATGCTCTCCATGTGTCGACGGGGAAATTAAGGCCGATTTATGCTTCTATGCGGTGGGACTTGTACATGATTGATTATATGCAGGGCCTGACCTCCTACCACAAAATACTTTGCTTTTTGTCCTATAATGAGAAAAGACAACTGAAGGAGTGCAGTATATAACAGAAATGGATGAGTGACAGGGCCACCTGACGTTCCCTAGTACTTTACAGTTTATAAATCGCTTTCAGAGTTGCCCTTTCATGGATAGGCAGGGTCACTCCTATTTCACCAAAGCAACTGGACGGCAGAAATAAGAGCCCGAGTTGGCACTGACAGAGGCCTGAATTTCTCATACCAGGGCGGGGCCACCGAGGCGAGCGCTGTGCCTTCTAGGAATAGTACTGGGCGCCCGGGAGAGACTCCTTGTAGATGGTCTGGATCAGAGATTAAGTTGGGTTCTCTTTGCATTCCATTTAGCAGTTTGCTCATGCTTTCACTACAGATCAGGCTCAGGAATTCCTCTGCCAGCTGAGAATCTGATGTTGCTTTGGCTGGGAGACAGTATCTTATTTATTCCCATAAATCCCTTCCCCCTCTTGTCCCTGATTACTTTCACCCTAAAATGGAAAGGGTGGGAGAATGATGTGAACATTTGGGTACTGGACTGAAGCCACCCTTGGCAGTGTTTGTTCATCTCCGAGACTTTCCCCACGATTGACTCTAGGCCAGTGACTCACCCAGAGTAACACACAGTCCCTGTTGCCTTCACAAATTAGTTCCTCAAAAGTGCTGCTGAGGAAACAAAGCAAGCGAGAACTGCAAAGGCCGCCTGAAACAAGGCCAGCCCATTTCCAAGGAGAGGATGAAGATGTGACTGCAGGGCACGCAAGTGCTCTGTACTTTACAGATTTCTTCTCCAGTTCCGAATTGGAGGCCCGGGCCTCTTATGTCCAAGGGGAGGTTTGACATGAGGAAGTCCACTCAGCTCAGCCTTGCTCACTGGCTGGCAATCTAAGGGCTCAGCATCCCTGGCAGAGGGAAGGCAGTCTCCAAATGGGGAGGGAGAGAAGGGAGAAGCAGCTGGCTCAGATGATGCCTAGCCCACTAGTCCATCCCTCAGTGAGCAGGCTCATTTTGCACACATAGAGGTTTCTTCTGGTCACTGCTCTGGTTGCCACGAAGCACGGGAAAAATGTAAAGATAAGGGAAGTCCGGTGGGGGCACACATCTGTAAAGAGGCTTGCAGGTGTTCCTTTCTGGAAGTGTCCGTATGAGGACACACAGGATGGCTCTGCCCAGCACCCAGAAGCCACTTGGTTACAGGCAGCATGGAGAGTTTCACTTACACCTTCTATTTATAGTCTCAAAATGAAATATGTAAGTGGGAGTCCCTGATTAAAGAATGGCCATTTGTAGATGCACGTGGGTTTGTTTTTTACACTTCCGGACAGCCGACTCAGCGATACTTTGAGGAGCCCTAATCAATAGAGGGAGGTTAATTACTCACCAGCCTGGAGACAGGAGGGGAAATGTGCAAGCTGTTTCCCCTCAGGTGGACTTAGAATTCTTGTCTGTTTAGACTGGAGGAGACTACAAGTGTATTCTAGTTAAACCCTGAAGACCTTGAAGAGGACTCTGGAAGAATTGGATGTTGTCTTGAGTCACATGAGCTGGTAGAAAATTACATTTGAAAAAAACAACAGGTCTCTGGTGCTTTAGCCAAATGGTTTCTGTCCATCCTCCAGCCATGCACCTTTAGAGAGCTCCAAAGGTATCTACCATGTCATAGTCTGTCCATTTCAATTGCTATCCTAGGACAACGTTGGGAAGCTCAGTGCCGGAGCACACCCTTGACCACTAGAGAGGCCACGATTATTCTTGTACTACTGAGCTTCCTGGGAACGACCACAGTGTCTGTAATTTGTCCTTGGCTCTGCAGGAAATGGAAGGAAAACAGGGAGAACCATGCACCCAGGCCAGCAAGGCTGCTGTGAAGGCGAACAGCTGCTCACAAGTCGCGCTTTATTTTTTCACTTTCTTCATAAAAACCTCTTTCACCAAAAGCTGTGTAATGGCTGCAGGTATGGCTCAGTGGTAGTAAACTGGCCAGCATTCATGGAAGCCTAGGTTCTATCTCCAGCAACCACCCCCCACTGCCCTGTGAGACTGGATATATTTTTAGTAGATGAGGTGTTGTTTTCATATGAACGCACTGTAGAATCAAGCTAAAGAACATATCCTCTGGGCTGGGAGAGAGTAGGGAGACACTGGCCAAAGGATGTACATGCCAGGTAGGAGGAAAAACCACCATTTCTAACTTAACACTAACTTGCTGTGTACTTGGAAATTGCCAGAAGAGCAAATCTGAAATGTTTTCATCATAATTTTTCTGCAGGATTCAACCTGAAAATCTTAGAAGAAAAGAATTCCTCTCCAGTTCTCATTTTAAAATAAGATATAATTGATATGTACAAATGCTTAATATTTATATATAAATCATATTTGTATGTAATTTCTACATTAAACACTTAGTATATATGTAAATCATGGAGCCTAATAGTAGAATATGTAGCTGTAAACCTTCCATTACCCTTGACAGTCAAATGACTATGACCAACTACACTGAAGTAGCCGCTCCCCCACATCCTACCCTCACCCCATCACACTATATGGTAACGTAATATCTGATACAGGAAGTCCTTTTGTACTGCTCTGGAAGAATGCCTTGGCTTTTCTTTGCATACCTATACAAAATTTAGAACCAGCTCATCAAATTTCATGAAAGGCTCTCTAAGATTTTTGATAGGCATTACAATAGCTATATTGATTGCTTTAGGCTATCTATTGATTGTAAAGGATAGCTTTACAATATTGAGTCTCTCTACCTCTGAACAAGACACAGCTCTTTATCTTGATAACATTTTATAATTTCCTCCACAAAGGATCTTTTGCACATAGTTTGTCTGATTTATTCTTGACACCCTCCTATTTTTACTGCTGTCATAGTTTTAATTTCACTTTTGATTCTCGTGGCTGCTGTAGAGACATGACACTGATCTCTTTACATTCTCTCTGAAATGTATATCAATCAGACTTCCATCTAGCTCCCCCGTGACTACTCTGTTGCTTAGTGCAATAGTCAATTTTCAGTTCTTATCTTGCTGGATTTCTCAGCAGCATGTGACACAGCTGGCCACAACCTCCTCTTTGAAACACCTCTGTCACCTGGCTTCCAGAACTTTACACTCCTGATTTTCCTTCTCCCTCTCTGTTTTTCTTCTGCTGCTTTCTGTCTGATTTGCTAGTTCTCATTTCTTCTCCAACATTTCGACTTGGGACTATCTCAGAGCTCAGTCGCTAGACGTCACCTCCTCTTTGGTTCTACATAGTCCTTGGTGATCTCGCTCATCTCATCATTTTAAAGTTATCCGTATGTTAACTCCCAATTTTATAATGTTAGTCCAGCTCACTGTCAGGAAATAGCTAGATAGCTGTATTTCTCCCTGCTACCAACTTGACATCTCCAACTCAGTATGTCCAGACTGAACTCTTTAACTTTTCATTTGAAACTGTGCCTCCCACAGTCTTCTCTAGCTCAGTTGCTTACTCCATAATTCGAGTTGCTCAGAGAAATCTTTGAGACCTTTCATTCCCTCAGCCCACATACAATGTGTTAGAAAATCCTACTCATTCTACCTTTGAAAATATGTATATCCCAGTTCAAGACATCATAATTTTTTAAAAGTGAGTTTATTAAGATATAATCTCTACAGCATAAAACTCATTCATTTAGCCTTTTAATGTATTTACAGCACTGTATAACCCTCACTACAACCTAATTAGAGACTATGTTGGTTTCCTGTAAAGGAAAGCAGTATCTATTAGCAGTCGCTCTTCACTGTACCTCTCTTTGCCCCGAGCGGCTTTAGGAAAATCCTAATCTACCGTTGCTGAAGTATGTGGTCTTTCCACGCAGCGCTCTGTTACTCCTTATCTTATTACCATTCCACAATACTCCATTGTATGACTATGCACTACCACATTTTATTGATATGCTCATCATCTGTGATATTTGGATTATCAATAGTACTTCTGTGAACATTTGTGTACGAATGCTTTCTTTTTCTATTATACTTTAAAACAATTCTTAAGTTTAAATATATTTTGACCATATTCTTCCTCTCCCTTAAGTCCTTCCAGATCCTCACCCCTTTCCCTACTCACCTAAGTTCTTTCTCAAAAAAAAAAAACCCAACACAATAACAAAACCCAAGAAAACGAAGTAAAACCACGTCCAAAAAGAAAAACAACAATAGTGGAAAAATCACAACCTACCAAATTGTAACCAAATAAGGGCAGACCCGTGCACCCACTCACATCCACCAAAACCAAAACAAAACAAACAAGAAAAGAAAAATGTAGGGTCCATTTTATGTTGGTCAACTACTCCTGAACGTGAGGCCTGTCTGAAGTGGCTGATATACGGTGTCACTCTATTGGAGAAAACTGATTTTCTCTTCCAGCAAGTATAAGCGACAGTGCAGTTGTTAACCTTTACCCAAGTGTCATTTATTCATTTTTTAATATATAGCAAAATAATATATAGTGAGATAAGACAAAAACTATCACTTCAGAGTTAGACAAGAAGCTCACAGAAGGAAAGAGCCTGGTGGTGGTGGCCTTTAATCCCAGCACCCCAGAGGCCGAGGCAGGGGGATCTCTGTGAGTTCCAGGCCAGCCTGGTCTGCAGGGTTGGTTCCAGGACAGCCAATGATACACAAAGAAATCTTGTCTTGAAAAGCCAAAAATTGGACGCTATTATAAATACAGAGGACCCGGTGCAGACCCATGAAGGTCCCGTGCCTGCTGAGTCAGTATGTGGGCTCATGTGAGCTTTGCTCGTGTTGACTTAGAGGGTCTTGTTTTCTTGGTGTCCTCATGTTTACACTGGGTAAACAGCTAGGGGTGGAACTGCTGACTCACAGGTTTAACCTTTGGAAGAACAGCCAGACTGCTCGGAAGCAGCTGTGATAGGATGTTACCACTGGCAGCACCTGAGGATTCTGTTTTCCCCTACGTTGGCTCTTACTAGTTACTGTTTCTCATTTTGATTGTATCATCCTAGTGGATGTGAAATGATATCTCACATGGGGTTTGGCACCACTAACACCTTTTCATGTTCTTCTTGCCATTTGAATAGATTGGTTAAAGTTTTATTAGATTTGTTTACTCATTCATTCATTCATTCATTCATGTGTATGTGTGTACGCATGTGCAAATGTGCCCTGGTGCATGTATGGAGATCAAAGAAAAGTTGTGGGAGGTGGTCCTTGCCATGTGGGTCCTGAAAGTCAACTCAGGTTGTAAGGCTTGGTGGCAAGTGCCTCCACCTGCTGAGCCATCCTGTCAACCCTTTGTATAGATCCTTTTGAGAAAGATCTCTTTCAGATTATTCGTTCATTTTGAATTATTTTTCTTTTCGTAATGAGTTGTAACAGTTCTTTACATATCAAAGACACAGATCCCACAACAGATACATGATTTCTAAATATTCCCACCTAGTTTATAGGTTGAATCTCTATTTATCTAAAGATACTACTTGTTTTTTTTTTTCCTTTTTAAAAATTATCTTTATTGAGCTCTACATTTTTCTCTGCTCTCCTCCCTACTTCTCCCCTGTAACCAGAACGTTTTGAATCCTGGTACAGTTTATTGTATCTTTTATTAGAGCTTATGTTTTTGGTATTGTGCCTAAAACTACATACAGCAATGAAGATTCATATTCATAGCTTCTTCTGAGTTTTACAGTTTCAGCTTTTACATTTAGAGTTTTGATATGTTTTCTGTTATTTGGAAAATATGATGTGAAGTCATGGTCCAACTCACTTTTTTTACATGAGTACCATTTATTAATATATTATTTTCTCTTTGCTGAATAATCTTAATATCTATTTTCAGATCCAACTGACTCTAACTACGACTTTATTTCTGGATTGTCAGTTCTTTGTATTGCTCTTTAGGACCCCTCATGACATAACAGTAGCACTATAGGTTTTGAAATCTATATGTAATGATGGCATCATGAAAGTCATTAGGAAACAATTTTCCTTCCTTAACATAAGGACTATTTTTGATTCTTCTGTAAATGTGTTAGGATATACCAGGGATGGCCTGTCCTTGGAAAGAGAGGATGGACCTTTCTTTGGAGGGAGGCTTTTCTTTAATAGTCAGTTCTGAATACACCTATTCTGATTTTCTATTTTTTTCTTTTTGGTTTTTGGAGACAGGGTTTCTCTGAAGCTTTAGAGCCTGTCCTGGAACTAGCTCTTGTAGACTAGGCTGGCCTCGAACTCACAGAGATCCATCTGCCTCTGCCTCCCGAGTGCTGGGATTAAAGGCATACGCCACCACCGCCCGGCCTGATTTTCTATTTTTCTTGGGTCCTGAGCTTTGTTAGCTTGTGTCCTTTGAGAAATTTGTCCATTTTATCTAGGCAATAGGAGGTGTAAACTTATAATTGTCTATAGCATTCTTTTAGCTCTGCTTATTTCTGTAAACTCATAATAATTTCTTTGTTTTTGATCCTGATTTTGGTCTTCTTTCCATTAGTCAATCTGTTAGTTTTATAAAATAATGAACTTCTGGTTTTGTTGAATTTCTTTATAGTGTTTTCTATTTTTAAAATTTATTTCTACTCTTATTTATTTTTGTGGTGCTGGGGATCAAAGCCAGGGCCTTGTGGCTATTAGGCAAATGTTCTACTACCAGTCTTCTCCTATAATATCTATTTCCTTCCTTCTGCTTGCTTTGTGTTTAGTTCGTTCTTCTTTTGGAGACTTTGGAGGTGGAAGTAAAGTATTAATCTGATGTCTGGCTCTAAAATTTTTCTTAGGTTTATTTATTTTCTATATTTTTATAATTTAAAAAACATTTATTTATATGCATTGCTTTGCCTGCATGTATGTGTGTATACTACATAGAAGAAGAAAGAAGAGGGCATCAGATCCCTTGGAACTGGAGTTATGGATAGTTGTACACCACCATATGGATCCTCGGAACAGATTCTGGCTTCTTTGAAAGAGCTATAATCACACTTACTTTTAGGCTATCTCTCCAGCCCTGTCTTCTTTAAATATATACATACTAAACTTTAAAAATTATTTTATAATTTTTTGGAGGGGTGCTATGTATTTCTGTGTATCATGTATATTCAGTGCTTGTGGAATCCAGAAGAGGGCACTAGATTCTCCGGGACTATAGTTACGATGGTTGTGAGCCACCATTTGAATGCTGGAGATCAAACCCAGGTCCTTTGCAAGAGCAATCATTGCTCTTAACTGCTGAGCCAACACTCCATTTCCCCATTTAACATACGTATTTGTAGATACAAATATCTGACTCTGCTTTAGCTGCATCCCATAAATATGATATGTTTTCATTTCCATTTCCCTGAAAATAGTTTAATTTTTTTATGATTTGTTCTTTGACACATTATGTAGAAATTTGTAGTTTAATTTTCAAATATTTGTAAATTCCTCATATTTTTTTCTGCTACTGATTCCAACCTTCATTCAGTTGGAGCAGAGAACATAGTTTGTATAATTTCATTGGTTTAATTTTAAAAATTGTCAATATTTATCTATTTATTTATGTGTATTTGTGCACTTCCATACTATGGCTTACATGTGGAGGTCAGGGAACAACTTGCTGTAATCTAACACCATGTAGGTATGGGGAATTAAACTTGGCATCAAGTAAGGCTAGAGAGATGGCTCAGAGGCTAAGAGCAATCTGTTGCTCCTCCAGAGGACCTGGGTTCAGTCTTTAGCACTTTGTATTAGAGGTCTAGAAGTTCCAGCACCTTTTTCCGGCTTCCTTGGGTACCAAGCATCCAAGTGGTATATAGACATATATGCAGACAAAACATGCATAATGTATAACATATGAATAAGTTAAAGTAAAAAGAAATTTCAAAGAGGTTGGCAGCAAGATACTTGCTAAGGCATCTCAGTGGCTCTTTCATTCTTCTGTGCTATATTATTATGGTTTAGCCCTATGGTGCATTCTAGAGAATGTTCCACGTACACTTAAGACTGTCTATTTTGTTTTCTAGTAGAGTGTCCACAGACGTTCCAGGTCTCATTAGTTGGCAGTGTTGCTCAGTCTTTTATTTCCTCTATCTACATATATAAATATACATATATATATACATATATTTACTTGATAACCATTAATAGGGTACTGAATCCTCACATTATTGTTTGTATCTTTCTTCTTTCTTCTCTATCCATTCTGTCAGTTATTTTATTAGGTTGTTTTGATGGTTCACTGTCAGGTACATACATTTTTTTTGTTGTTGTTGTTGCTGCTGGTTTTTGTATGCTTGTTTTTTTTTTGAGATAGTCTTGCTATGTAGCCCAGGTCAGCCTTGAATTATGGTGCTTCTGGCTCAGCTTCCACAGTGCTTGGATTCCAGGTGTGTACTGACTGTGTGCTCATGATGAGCTGACCTTTTCTCTTTGCGGTACCAAGGATTGCACCTAAGTCCTCATACATGCTAGACAAGCTCTCTACCATAGTTACAGCCCTAGCACTCTTTTCTCATCTTCAAATGTAAGACAGGCTGGCCTTAAACTCACTGTGGAGCCCAGAATTTGCAATCCTCCTGCCTCAGTTTCTGAAATAGTTGGGATAACAAGACTTGCACCACCAGGTTTGGCTGGCTTTACCCTTTCTATCATCGTAAAATGTTTATTTATATTCCTAGCAATACTTCTCTTATAAAGTCTATTTTTTACTTTGTGTATTCAATGTGGTTTTTTAGAGTTGTTGCTTACAAAGCTCATCATTTTCCTCTTCCTTTTACTTTCAATATATTTGTATTTCTACAACTCTAACACCATGCAGGTATGGGGAAGTGTTGGATTTCATTTTATAAAATAGCAGTCTGACAATATTTGCCTTTAGATTAGACCGTTCACCCATTGTTATTCATTCTCTGCCATTTTGTTTATTTGTGTGTATATAAGTGTGTGGGTGCAAACGGGTGCCCACACATGTAGAAGCTGGAGGTCACACTCAGGTATTATTTGTTAGGCACCATCAATCTTGTCTCTTGAGACATGGTCACTCACTGTCCTGGAGCTTCCTGAGTAGGCTAGGGTGGCTGTCTAGTGAGCCTTAGGATCCTCCTGTCTCTACCTCCCTGATAACAGCCATACTGGACTTTTCTTTTTTCCATGTGTCCTGGGGATCAAACTTAGGTCCTCACGCTTACATGGCAAGTACTTTACAGACTGAACTATTTCTCCAGCCCTACATACTATCCACTGCATTTTGATTTTTGTTTTGTATATGCCATATTTGCCTGTTCTGAGTTTTGATTATTTTCTTTTTACATTAGGTAGCTACTATGATTTAAAATTTATTTTCATCATTTAAAGGTTAAATTTGAGTTCCCTTCTTAGTGACTTCTTTAGGGCTCACAATTAACATTTTAATTTACTAGAAAGAACTTTAGATTTATGCTGCCTTAGTTTCAGTGAAATATAGGCACTGTATATAACTTCATTGCACCCTCCTCTTTTTGGTGTTATTACTACATATGCATATGCACATACTTATGTAAATTATGAGCCTAACAAAACATTGCTTCTTTATTACTTTATATAATTTTATGCCTTTTTAAAAGGTTGGGAGAAGAAAGGAGATTGAATATGTATTTTTAGTGTTCATTATACTAATATTCTTATTTACTCTTTAGGTTGTTTTCATTTCTTCCTCTGGATTTGAGTTACCATCTGGTGTCATTTCCTTATTGCAACAGAGCTTTGTTCTTATTCTTTTCCTTTGTGTTATATTATTATTAATTATATTATATTTTTCTGTTTATAATCCTAACAATATAATTGTTTTATGCAATTAATTTTTAAATAAGTCAAAAGAGAAAAGGGGACGAAATATGCAATTTTATTATCTTTTCATATTAACCACATAATTACCTTTACTAGTATTCTATATTTTTCATATGGATTCAGATTACTGCCTGGAGTTACTTGCTTGCATTCTGAAGAACCTCGTTTAGCAATTTTTAAAAGAAGGTATCCTGGCAGTGAACTCTGTTCTCGTTTAAACTGGGACTGTCTTTATCACTTTTATATTTTCTTATCTACATTTTCTTTTCCTTTTAATTAATGTAAAAATTACACTTGTTTATGGGGGATACGGTGCAATATTTCAAAACACATACACCACCTGCACTGATAAGATTGAAGTAACTAGCATCTCCATCTGTTTATTTTTTTACATTTGACACTGTCACCTTGCTGTCTGTTAGTTCTTAATAAAATATACAATAAGTTATTGTTAACTGTGATCACCTCACAGTACTGTAGAACATGGAAACTTATTCTCATCTATGTTCTGAAGGTGCCCATTACCTAACCTCCCTCTATCTTCCTATCTCTTATATTTCCTAGCCTCTAGTAATTACCATTCTATTTTTAGAATTTTTTAATATTTTAATTTTTTAAAATTATGTTACAACATACCAGGTTTGATATGGGATTTTCATTCATACTTCATTTCGATTGATTCCCCTCCTCTCGTTCTGCCTACTCCCATCCTCCCCCCACCCCTCTTATACTTTTGCCCCCAGTACTTGTCCTTCTACTTGTTGAATGACGGCAGGCAAATGTTGACAAGGCAGAGGCACAAGGGTTTTTTGGGGGGGCTACTTTTTTTTTAAGTTTTTTGTTTTTATTGAGCTATATATTTTTCTCTGTTCCCTTCCCTCCCTCTCCCCTCCCCTTCTACCTTCTCTCATGGTCTTGGGGGGCTACTTCTATAAAGCATGGTGTCAGTATTTGATGGGGAATGCACAGACTCTGTAAATTGTTCCGGTATTAAACTGTGTTCCATTTTAATTGTATTTTATATGTGTGGGCACAGGTATAGAGTGGCGCATGTGTGGCGGTCAGGGAACAACATGCAGGAGTCAGTTTGCTCTGCCTTTTGGGTTCCAAGCACTGAACTCAAGTTGTCAGACTTGGTGGCAAGTGCCACCTCACCTGCTTAAGGACATTTTTAATAATACTGATTCTTTTAATCCATGAGCAGTGAAGTTTTTCATTTTTCATATCTTCTTCTATCACTTTGTCTTTTTATTTTTCTTTTGAGACAGTGTTTCTCTGTAGCTTTCTCTGTCCTAGAACTGGCTCTGTAGACCAAGCTGGCCTCAAGCTCACAGAGATCTGTCTGCCTCTGCCTCCTGAGTGCTGGGATTAAAGGCATGTGCTGCCACCACTGCTCACTTTGTCTTTTTAATCAATATTTCTAATGTCAATTTACAAGTCTTTTACTTCCTTGGTGAAATTTATTCCTTAGGTATTTTATTTTTTGTAACTATTATTAATGGGATTGCCCCTATGATTTCTTTCTTAGCAAGTTTGTTACTGGTACACTAAAGTGCTACTGCTTTTTTCTTTTCTTTTTTTTTTTTAAAGATTTATTTATTTATTATGTATACAACATTCTGCCTCCATGTATGCCCACACACCAGAGGAGGGCACCAGATCTCATTACAGATGGTTGTGAACCACCATGTGGTTGCTGGGAATTGAACTCAGGACCTCTGGAAGAGCAGACAGTGCTCTTAACCACTGAGCCATCTCTCCAGCCCCTACTGCTTTTTTCTTAAAAAAAACTTTTTTTCAAATAGTTTTTAAGATTACCAATTTGTTGATCAGTTCTAAATGTCTTTTTTTGTGGAATCTTCAGGTTTTCATTTATATGGAATTATGCCATCTGAAAACAGATTATTTTTTCAAGACAGGGTTTCTCTGTGTAGCCCTGCCATCCTGGAAGACCTGGCTAGCCTTCATCTCAGAGATCCATCCAGCTGCCTCTGCCTCCCCAGTGCTGGCATTAAAGGTGTGCAGTTCCACATCTGGCTTTGAAGATTTTTTATTTGCATGTCTTTTTCCTTGCATAACTGGTATGGCTAATGCTTACTTTTATTTTGTAAAGATATTTTTACTAGATAATTCTTAGTGCCTTTAAAATTTTAAAATATTTATTTTATGTGTATGTGTGTATATACCTAAGTGTGTGTGTGCCACATGCATTCAGGAGCCACCAAAAGTCAGAAAAGTATGTCAGATCCACCCATGGAACTGGAGTTATAATAGGTTGTAGGTGCTGGGAACAGAACCTGGATCCTCTCCATCAGCAGTGCGTGATCTTAACTGCTGGGCCAACTCTCTAACCCCTGGTGCCTTAAGAAAAAAAGCTTGCATTATGCCTCATGAGAAGTCAATTGCTAATCTTTTTTGGGTACCCGTATGTGATGAGTCTTTTGTCTCTTCTTGTGTTCGAGCGTCCTTTGCTTTCCAGCATTTCACTACCTGTTATGACCTTTGTTTACCTTACTTGGAATTAACCGAACCTGGGCATGTAGATAATATCTTCAGCAAATGCGAAAGGGCTTCAGCAATTATCTCTCTGACTATCTTTCTGTGTCCTTCCTGCGTTCTTTCCAGTCCTCCACTCGTGTACACTGATGTACTTAATTACATCCAACGTTTCTTGGAGCTTGCTTAGCTTCATTTTTTCACTGTCTGCAGATTGCATAATCGCTATTCATGTATCTTCACATCGTTTGATTTATTCCTTTGCCAACTCTAGTCTATTGTCAACCCCTATCTAGCAAATTTTGCATTTTAATTATTGAACTTTCAATTCCAGAGTATTTGTTTGGAGCTAGGTAACATACACCTGCCATCACAGTACTTGGGAAGCCGAGCAAAGAAGACTGCCACACAGGCTTTCCAGGCTACCCGAGGCTACATAGACAGATCCTGTTCCCTCCCCCCAAAAAAGAAAGGAAGGAAAACAAACAAACAAACAAACCATCCCCCCCAAACAAAAAACATAATGTATGTGGTTCCTTTTTCCTTTACAGTTTCTACTGGCATCCTATCTTCCGGAATTTCTATTTTTTCCACAAAAGGTCTTGCCATGTAATGAAGGTTAACCTTGAACTCGTGATCCCTCCTGCCTCGGCCTACAGAATGCAGGGATTATTAGCATGTAACATCACATCTGTGAGAAAAGCCTGTCTCTTGCCTCATTTCCTTAAGTATTTCTACCTTTTGTTCTTTGAGTGTAGTTATAGTAATTGCGATGAAACGTTAACTCACCGTCTGAGCCCCTTCCAAGATTCCACTGAATGCCCTTTTTTCTATGAGGAATACTTTGCTATTTTTTTTTTGATATGCCATATTTTTTTTGTTGAAACATATTATTTAAAATATGATATTGGGACCTAGGCCCTCTGCATGTGTATAACAGTTGTGTAGCTTGGTCTGTTTGTGGGGTTTCCAGGAATGGAATCATGACCTGTCCCTGGCGTTTGAGATGGCTTTTGGGATCCCAATCCCCAAGTTGGGTTGCTTTACTCGACTTTGATGCAGGAAGCAGAGCTTGGTCCTGCTTCAACTTGATGTGCCATGCTGTGTTGACTCCCATGCCCCTTTCTGAATGGAGACGGAGGATTGGATGGAGAGGAGTGGAAGGGAGGTGGAAGGGAGGTGGAAGGAGGGAACCGGAGGAGAGGAGGGAGGGGAAACTGGTCAGGAGGTAAAATACATGAAAAAAATTAATAAAAAAGAGCTCAAACAAAAAATAAATAAATAAAAGATGGTATTGGATCTTTGGTTAGTGATTTTACCCGCTTTCCACCAGAGATCATTGTGCTGTTAACTTCTTGGACATTTATTTGCTTACTGATTTGAATGAATTTGTTCTGTGAAGTCTTCCTCCCCTGCACTGTGAAGCTACTGATGTCCTTGCTGAGGTCCGCCCCTTTGTTTAGTCTTCTTTTAACTTTTGGGTTGTACAAGCCACTGACAGAGGCTGTCTTTAAGCCACAGAAGCCAGTTGTAAGTTTTAAAAGTTTTCCCACTGATGGTTTTGGTTTGGTGTTTACTAACACGGTTCAGGAGTTTATATTCTTTCTCCCTATTCATCCAGAGATTAGCAGTTTGGCAGTTTCCTCTTTGACAGGTTTGGAGGACGAAAAGCCTTGGGGCTCGAGTGCAGTCCTCCAGACTGTCCGGGGTTGGGCTTGGTTTTTATTTTAAGCTTGGTTTCCCAGGAGTGCCCTTGGGCTAGAGCAGGTTATTATTCAGTCAATGTTTAGCCAGAAGTGCATCATCAAGCCTCTTGTGCCCATGATACATTTCCCCTGTGTTGATGGGTCAGTGTGCCGTTCAGGGACTGCTCAAGACTGCCCTAAGGCCTGAGCTGATTGCTGCTGAGTGGGTGTAGCCTAAGACGCAAGCACAATTCTCAACTCCTAGAGAGGACTGCGATACCAGGAGGCCTCTTTGTTGTCTTTTCCCTGGTTATCTCCACTAAAATGGCTGTTGGGCTATTTTATTTGCATCATAGAGCTACCAGTCTGTCTTCTCTTAAATTTTCTCCACTATACTTTGTGATTTTAAAAATACTGTCCTTAGGCATGGGGTTTCCCAGTCCAAATGTCTAGCCCTTCAAACAGGTCTAGCAGTTCATTGTCTTGATGGCTATCCTATCTCCCATGGGCAGAGCACCTATGTTACTGCCCCAGAGCTAGGGATGGCAGCTCATTGTTCTACCAGTGACATCCTACATCCACGGGGCTCTGAAGGCTGTCAGCACCTTGCCTTCTCGGCACACCCTTCTTTGTGTGCAATCTCTGTGTGTGAGTGAGCTGAGGTTAGAAATGTCAGGGCCTTTACATTCTCAGTCTGCCATGCCTAGAGCAGAGCTGCGTCCTTCAAGGGGAAAGTGGGTAGAGGGAGAGAGACCTGGTCCTCTTGACCAGATGATTTCTTGCCTTAGAACTTCTTCAAAAGGATTGGGAAAGCTAAGAAATACAGCTACCTGCTCTTCTTTGAGCGAAATCATATGTAGCCTGGGAACTAGGGAAAGAAAGAGCTTCAGTTTCTTGGCTGTTACTGCTCAGAGGAGTGTAGAGCACTTGTGTAAAGCGGAACCGGGAAGCCGTGCTGGGGGAACGGGTCCTAGATCAGATAGCACAGGCTATCATTGTCCTTTTTGAGTCAGTAGATTTTTCTTGCCGATCGCTAAATGCCCTAGGAACAATTTCTGGAGACTTTGAATGACTGGGCTTTATTTTATCTATCTATCTATCTATCTATCTATCTATCTATCTGGTCTTTGTTGTTTTGGCAGTCATCACTAATTTTTATTGTTGGTTTGGAGTGGTTCTTCAGAGATTCTTTCTAACTCTTCCACTCTGAAAGTCTCTAACCTGGACTTACGGGGTTTTTTTTTGTTTTTGTTTTTTTTTAAATATGGACTTGGAGACAGCTTCCCCGTTTTTCACTATTAGTCTTTCATTGTCTCTAAAGAAATCCCAAATCACAGTTATAGTTCAGGATCCTGATTCTGGAGGTGGGTGACTTAGGTCTCATTTATCTGCACTGTTAATTTTCAGACACATAGATACCACCTCAAAACTTTCTGATTGTTTCTTCTTAACGATTGTGGCTTGTTGAATTTGAAACACATTCACTATCATTTCCTTCGAAGATTACCTTGTCCTTCCGTCCTTGAGAGACAGAACAAGCAACACCCGTCCTTGTCTGAATACTGCAGATGCATTTTTCCCCTATAGCTTAGCAGTTTTATTCATTTCTTAAAATTAATTTTTATATTTATTCTATTTAATGCCCATAAATATTTTGCCTACGTGTATGTATGTACACTACATGTGTTCCTGGTGCCCTCGAATGCCAGATCTCCTGGAACTGGAGTTATGGATGATTGTAAGCCACCACATGGGTGCTGGGAGTTGAACCTGGGTCCTCTGGAAGAGAAATAAGTGCTTTGAGTCATTTCTCCAGTCTTCCATTGAATTTGGCCAGCCAAGAGATTTTCAATTGCAATGAGAAAAACCTTCTCCTAAATAATGCCACTGATGGGGGAAGTGAGCATACAGAGGCTTCATCATGTAACAGAAGCCCAGGGTAACACCCTTGATCACGTTCTAAATATGACCGCAGATAATCCATGTAGAAGCCAATCTCTTTGTTTCCTCACCATTTGTCAACCAACAGTCTCTTTTTTTCTTTACAAGGAAATGCAGATTTGCATTGCTATGACTCTAGTCCCTCTAGAGGGTTCCTTTGGGGCCCTTCATAATAATTGCACCTCCCGTTTGAGCTCTCTCAACATTTCCTGGAACGTCGGCAGTCTGACTGCTGAGAACGGCTTCATTTTCACAGTAGATGTGGTGAACAGAGCTTGAAAGAGCCTCTTCACCAGTCTCTCTGCTTTTGCTTTTGTCCTTCCAATGACTATTCTTCAGCAGTAGCAGAGAGAGCATGGTTTTCTCTTCAGTCCCGTCAAATTCATTCACAGGTTCCTTAACAGCCCTATAGTTCTGACTTGGTAAAACCTCATCACCTGCTATTCTTTCTGTTATTCATTCTGCTCAGACACTCGCCTCCTTCTCTGTCCCTCAAGGAGGGCACACTCCAATGATGCCTTTGTGTGGTTTGGGTCTGAGGAGTATAGTAATTCCATCGAGTGAGCTAGGTGGGGCTCCATTTCTTTCTATTTGCAAGAACTTTTCTAAGACTGGAATTAATTCATCTTTGACTGTTTGGTTAAACTATCTACACATACTCTTCTTTCCTTGTAAAATAGTTTAAATTACTGACTGAACTTCTTTCTATTTTTGAGGGGGAAAAAAGCCCAGGTCTCAAAATTGCTAATAGCTAAAGCTGACCTTGCACACCTTGATCCTCCAGTCTCCATCTCCTAAGCACTGGGACTCTGGGTGCATGGCACCATGTGCTGCTTCTGATTGAATTTTGGTGGTTGTGCCAGTATCTATGTTTTCTATTTTTCTTGATCAATATTTCTGGGATTTGTTAAGTTTTTCGTTATTTAACAAGTTTTACGAAGCAAAAGACAGAATTTCGTGCTCAGGATGGCTAGTCTAGTGGGTAGAGAGCTGCGGAGAAGCTTGGAACTAAAGGTGTGGACTCTACTAAAGTGGGAGACAAGAGCGGACAAGAAGGGCTAGGCAAACTGAGCAGAGGAAGCACTGTGAAGCCGCTGCAGCAAGTTTGGGTTCCCATTCAAATGGGCAGGGAGTTGCTGGAGTTAGTGGAGGCACAGTGGAAATGCCATTACAGACGGCCTGTGCTGCGAGGCTACAAGGAGAGACCAGGCAGGCTAGCAGAGAGCTGCAATAACCTAAAGCATGCTGGACATGGCAGAACAAAGCAGTATAGGAGAGAAATGAAGGGGTTGGACCTGGTGAGTGATTCTGTATGGAAGAAGCCACAGAGGCAACAAAGTTGCCAAAAGTAGAGTAGATGCGGAGAAGAAGGAGACCACTGGCTGGGAAATCAAGGGTCAGTTGTAGCACACATGTTATCTTTTGTCAGCGGGAATGCTGATGCACACCTGCAATCCCATCTCTTGGGAGGCAGGGTCGGAACTGCTACAAACTAGCCCTAGTCTACATAGTGTGTTTAAAGCTTACCAGAGGTTCATAGTGAGAGCCTAATCTCAAAAACATAAATAAAAAAACCAAGTAAACCAAACCAAAATGATTTTTTTGTCATTCTTGCTGCACAGGGTCAAATTTCCTAAGCAAGAATACAAAGAGGCCACCCATGCAAATGATCAAGAAATCTGTCCATTTTCCCAATGCCTCCTGAGCTGCCTTCCCTGCCTCTATTTCTATCACCCTAGCCTAGCCCCTCATGGCTTGTCACCTGGGTCACTGTACTGAATTTTGCATCACTTTTATTCCATACAATCTGAATGACAATTGGTATCATCTTAAAAATGTCAATATGAGTATACCCCTGTGCTGCATAATGCTTCTTTGGTCTGTTATAGTTTCTCTGCCTCCCTGTCTCCCCTATCTCTCTCCTCTCCTCTCCTCTCCTCTCCTCTCCTCTCCTCTCTCCTCTCCCCTCTTCTCTCTCTCTCTCTCTCTCTCTCTGTCTCTCTCTCTCTCTGTCTCTCTCTGAATAACAGTCATTGTACTGTAAGGTTACAGTGGAACTGGGCTGGAGATATATAGTCAAGTGTAAGTCATTTGCTAGGCACGCACAGGGTCCTGGGTTCAACTCCAGAATAAAAAAGAAAGAAAATTAAGGGCAACTGGGGCTGACTCAATTGTTAAAGATCTTGCATAAGCACAACAATGTGAATTTGCATCTCCACATCCATGTTAAGGCAGGATGTGGTGGCTAGCACAGGCCTGGAGTTCCAGCCGTGGGGAAATGAGGAGAGGCAGACCCCTGCAGCTCACTAGACAGCTGGCCTGGCAGAATCATTGATCTCCAGGTTCAAATCAGAGACCTGGTCTCAAAAAATAAGGTAGATAGTGATAGATGAAGACGCCTAACAATGACCTCTGCCCTCCACATGCATGAGTACGCATGTGTACATACCTGCACACACAAACACACACATGAACACAGACAAAAAATGGAACTGGAAACTTCCTATTGACCAGTGACCCTGTAGCTGTCACGTTGTGGAAAACACATCGCCCTGAGCTACCAGTCATATAAAAGCATAGCGCACACAATTACAAATGCTACCTATATTTAAATGATAATAATGTATTTGTTTTTTTTACATTTATTCATTTCTGTGTGTGCATAATGTGCCACAGGGTGCACCTAGCAGTCAGAGGACAACCTTTGGGAGTCAGATCTCTCTTTCCACTATGTGGGTCCCGGAGACTGAACTCAAGGCATCATCAGGCTTGACAGCAAGCACCCTCACTGTGACTATATTTTGGAATAAAATTGACTTAATTAGTTTTTAAAAGCCCTGTAAAACAGTATGCTAGCAGGGTGTGGTGGCATTCAGTGGCTCAGATAGGACGATAACTGGAAGTTTGAGGCCAGGCTGGGCTACATCGTGAGTACCAGGCAAGCTATGGTTATACAGCAAGTCCTTGTTTCAAAAACACATGAGCAAAATCAAAGCAAAACAAAAGGACAACAAAAGCAGAGGCAGCAGAAGCTTTATCTGTCTCATATCTATTGAACCTGTCAATTGCATTAGGAGGCCATATGGAGTGTTTGACTTAAACTAACCATGTATTTGTATAAGCATCTTCTATAAAGTGTTTTCAGCCATCAACTCACCTAATGGCACACTGTTCAGAATGTATCCACATTGTTGCAATCTGACTACTCCGCTAAAAAAGTCCTTGGTTTCCAGTGTAGTTGAAGTCAGATTGCTGCTCATCTGTCCATCCAAAGTGAGGCTCTTGTCTTCTTGAGCTCATCCCACCCATTCTCCTTAAAGATGCGCATGAGCATCTTTCCCTTTCCGGGAGCGTGCCAGCTCTTTTCACACACTGACTGGAATTTAGCTTTGCTGGGATCCTTCCCATCTTTCATACTTCAGGCCTCTCCTTGACTGTCCCAGAGATCCTTCTTAACCTCTGTATCATCTGTTAATTTCCTTATTAGCACGTATCGCAATGCGGAACTAGTTAATTGTGTGTTGACTGTAAAATTTCTAGTAGAGTTACAAGTTTCTTTTTTTTTCTTTTTTTTTTTTTCCAAGACAGGGTTTCTCTGTAGCTTTGGAGCCTATTCTGGAACTAGCTCTTGTAGACCAGGCTGGCCTCGAACTCAGAGATCTGCCCGCCTCTGACTTTAATCTGCTGGGATTATAGGCGTGTGCAAACACCACCCGGCACAAGTTCCTTTTTGTTGTTTTAAACAGGGTCTCATCTAGTACACATTGGGCTATAACTTACTTTGTAGCTGAGATGACCTTGAACTTCTGATCTCCCTGAGTGCTGGGGTTATAGGTATGTGTGCCACACTGAATTTAAGGCTGTTTTGGGGGGCCATCTCCAACCAGAGATTGACGAATTCTGTAAGGCAGTGACAGCGTTTTGACTGTGGCATTTTTAGTATCCAGATGTCACCAAATGAGTCTGGATGAATAAATAAATGAAAGCAGTAATGGAAGTAGGGGGTAGTGAAGGAAGAGGAAGATGGAGTTGTTGGAAGAGTTAGTTCCATTGCATTTTGAGACTAGCAAGCCTAGTTTCCCTTGGCTTGTGGTATAAGAAATTCATACAGGATTGCAGCCAGTCGCCAGACGATGTGCAAACACTGCAGTAGTTAGGGACTGAGGAATTCAGCTTCGGTCCCCAGAAATTCGCCAAGCATTACTGTGTGCTAGGCTCTATGCTGGCGCTGACTGTGACCGACAGAAAGATGAACAAGTTCACACTTCAACAGTTTGCATTCAAGAAGTCAGAAAAAGGAGATAAGGATGCACAGATGAAAATAAAAGGCAGAATTTAATCAAACAAAGGCCTCCCAGGCAGGGGTTTAGGAAAAGCTTCAAGGAAATTTACTCTGACCTTGAAGTCAACAAGTTCCAGTCCACAATGAAAGAAGAGCACAGACAGTCCCTGCTGTTCTTCCTCACAAAATACTTCATAAAGCAAAGGACTAAAGCAAAATATCTGAGATGACCTTGGAGGCACTGTGTTTAAGGGGAGACAAATGGGCTTGGGGGTTTTGGCTTTGCCATTTACCATTTGGGAGACCTTGGACAATTGGTTTCTTCTTTTTACAAATGGTTGCTGCAGGCCTACTATGTGCCAAGTACTTTACAAATGCGATCCTATTGAATCATTTATTTTCCTAAGCTTTAGTGTTCCGTCTTTGAAAATTACTGGCTTAGATTTCTGGTTCTCAAAAACAACTGACGCTGCCTGGGTTCAGATTTGCAGCTATTTCTTTCTGCCTCTGGGCAGTAGCCACACTTCTGCGTGAGAACAACAGAGCAGCCTTTGGTGATGGAGATCCCTGAACTACTCATGTGATGGGGAAGGTGAGTGAAAATGCTGACCGACTGAGGTGTGGGTGGACTTGGAAGCAGGGAACAGCATCCTGCATGTCTACTGGGAAGTGGAGATATGAAGGTGTCCAGAAATGACACCAGAAAATTGTTACTGAGCAGAAGACATACTACAGCATAGGAAAGGACAACATGACGTAATGCTTAAGACGAGCAGTAAAGTGAGCTAGGCGCAGGAGAGGATACATGTCAGCATGTTTCTAGGATGACCATGGAAAGCCATGTGTATTTCCAGATGATGACTCTGCACATCTCTAGGTAGGACTGTTCCAAACACTAAGGAGGACGATGTATCAGGTACCTACATTTGATTTTTTTTAAGAAAATCTATTGTGACTATCCAATTTCTTTGCTTGAATTACATGTTCACCAAACAGCTTCTGAGTCTGTAACTGGTTTCTTGAATGGGAAGACCTCCTATCATCTAGAAAGGCCTTATGCAAGTGATAAGGGTCTGGTCTTGCATATATCACCAACTATAAATAGCCACTTTGAGGTCTGCTTTAAATAGGTTGTGGCAGTATGTGGGAGTATTTGCTCCCCAGAGACTCCTCATCTCATATTAAGACAGAGAATGGGAGAGAAATGCGTGGCAGCAAAACCACAGAGCAGGGAGCTCGAGAGACAGATAGCTCAGTGCTATGGAGCTCATTCCGGTCTTATGGAGGACCTGAGTTTGGTTCCCAGAAGCCACATAGCGTGGCTCACAACTACCTGTAACTCCAGCTCCAGAGGAAATGGAGGTTCTAGTCTCTGTGGATACTTGCACTCATGCACATGAGTGCACGTGAACACACACACTCGTACACATACATATACACACACTACAAACACACACAAAACAAAACAGAAAACCCTAAACCTAATAAAAACGATGAGCCTGAGGATCTTCTGGTGCTGGTCTCCTACAAAGACCGGCCGGGAGCAGTTGCTGGCTTTACCTATTACATCACAGCAAAACTAGTCCCTTACATTTGTTCGGTGCTTTTAACTTTCAAAGTACATTTATATAAATTATCTAATTTTATCATTTTATCTATTATACCGTCTTTAGCTCACACTGCTTGCAAAATACATTTGCAGAGCAGTGCCAATGACACAAAGAAGCAGTGATATTCTGAGTATGTTAGGAACAAAACGACCGTCTATGACAGGGTCATGGCAAAATAGAACAAACTAAGAAAACAAAGGTAGTCAGAGTGGATGGTGCTGCAGGGGGACTTCAGAATCTGGAGCTAGCCCTAGAATGACTGTGGGTGTGAAAAAACCCACCAAGCTTTGGCTGTAAATATGTTGCTGACAGAGCCTTAGGAAATGCCCATAGGTAATCCCAGCGATCAACGTGGGCCTGCAGGACCAGCCTAGACTTGGAGAAGCTGTAATTCAATTGGCTCACTGGAAACTGCTAAAGGAAAGCATGTCACAGGGAGGGGATGGGGGGCAAATTATTTGAAAAACAGATAGCTAACATATGTCACTGTTTGTTCAGGCCCTCCTATCCACAACTGGACAGAAGGGCAGGCAAGGATGAGGGAGGGAAGTCCACTTCTCTCTCTCTCTCTCCATCATAGCAGTGGCTCGACAGTAAACAGAGCCAGGCGGACCAGGTAACCATGCATATGGTGCTCCCTAAGCAAGCAGACTCAGGTAAGAAGCAGAAGTCTGCTTTTGTGCGTGCACTTTGTCATTCTGCTTCCTTCAATTCTAAGTCCATGACCATCCAATAACTTAAGTTGCCTGGCTTTCTTGAGCCTGGGAAAGAAATGCCCCAAGAAGAGATAAGACTATTATTTGATTGATTACTTGCCAAGTATATCCTCTCCCGCAAATTAATGCAATTAAAATATATTTATGTTTCTTTCCCTCATTTTTTTTAATTTGGAAGACCTTCAAATCTATAGAAAAGCAGAAGCAGCAGCATTTACAAACATCTGTTTGTTTCTTTTACGAATTTGTGGATAGATAGCTAACTGCTCCAGTGCTCTCAACTAAAAAGGTTTCCTTCACTGAACTGCTTTTGGACCTTTGTCAAAATCCAGTTTAGTTATAATTATTGTGGGTCTATTTCTGGGATCTTTATTCGGTTCCTTTAATGTGTCTATTTCCTTGAATACCATACATCCTTCATTACTGTAGTTACCTATTGTCTCGAAATTGGTAAAGTGATTTCTCCCACTTTATCCTTATTTAAGAAAATGTTTCAGCTACTCCAGCTCCTTTGTTTTTCCAAATGAGTTTTACTATAATTTTGTCTATATCTTCAAACAGTCATGTGAGAATTTTGTCAGCAGCTGTGCTAAATCCATACAGAAAATTGGAGACTGGGCTTCTTTCGTACACTGAGTTCCAATTTATGAACACCACATCTCTCCATGGAGCTAGAGTCATTGATTCTTCTAAATCATCCCGGTTGGGCTTTCAGCAGACAAATCTAGTACCTGTTCGCTGAGGGTCATGCCTACTGCTAACAGATCCAGTAGCACAGGGCTGCAATCCCAGCACTGAGGAGGAGGCAGGAGAATTGGGAGTTCATGACCAGCTTGGGGCTATATAGTGAGTTCTAAGCCAGTGTGGCCCACCTTGTGATACCCTGTCTCAAAACAAATAAACATAGAACCCTAAATACAAAATAAAAAAAAAAACAAAACTCCCCAAACTGACTGTAAAATGAAAACTCTTTAAAATTTCGGATAGGACATAAAACCATCTTCATACATAGAGCTAATTAAGAGCATTTCTCTAGACAGGCTCTACTGCGTTATCCACACTGCCTATAAACTTGGTGGGCTCAAGCAATTCTCTTGTTCCCGTTTCACAGGTGCTGGGTCTACAGGTGAGCGCTATCGTGCAGAGTCAGAATTGATTATTGTATACTGAAGTAAGCCGCAACGTTGATGAACTCATTTATTAGTTCCAGGAGGTTTTCGTAGATTACTTGAAATGTTCTATGTACACAATCCTGTCAGTTACAAACAGAGAGTTATTTTCCTTTCTGTTTGGTGTGCTCCCGAGATGCAGCCTGCTGTGTCTTTCAGATCTGCAGGGCTGAGAGCAGGGATGGGGTCTCTTTTCCTTTCTCTATGCTATCTTTGTCTGGTCTAGGTGTCAGGATAATAGTGTCTTAATAAAGTTGGAAGGTGTTTCCTCTATTTCCTGGAAGACTGGGTAGAAGTGGTGTGAATTCTTTAAATGTTTGGTAGCATTCTCCAGTGAGAACATCTAGGCTTGAAGGCTTGCTTCCTTGGGGGTTGAGAAAGTTATAAGTTCTGTCTTTAAGCAATAGAGATGTTGAAATTGTTTCCAATTCGGTGAATTATGGTAGTTTATGTTTTGTGAAGATGTAGTCCATTTCATCTAAGTTGCCAGGTGCGTGCATGCAGAGTAGCTGGCCATGTTAACAGTGTTCTGGTGTCTGCAGGGTGGTAACCTTTTTCATTCCTGATGTGGCTAATTTGTGTCTTCTGCTTTTTCTTCATCAGCCTCACTCCAGATTTATCAATTTAATGGATTTTTTCCAGGGAAGCATTTTGATTTCACCAAGTTTATTCTCCTTATTATTCTTATTGTTTTCAGTTTCATTTATTTCTTCTTCATATGATTTAATTCCTCCTATTTGTGTCAGGTTTATTTGATCTTCTTTTCCAGTTTGTTAAGGATGCTGCTTAAAATTATTGACCAGACTATCCTCTTTTTAATAAAAGATCTAATTTTATAAATTGCTCAGCATCGCTTCAGCTGTATTTTACGAATTTTGACATAGGGTATTTTTATTTTAATTCAGTTTAATCTACTTCAAAAATCTCTTTGCCCCACGGACTATTTAGCAGTATATTCTTTGGTTTGTTAGTATTTAAAGACCATTCCTTTTCCTCATTGATTTTCTGGTTGATTTCATTTTGCCTAGAGAATACACCCTATTTGATTTTGTTCTTTATAATTGGCGGGTTTTGTTTGATGAATCATGATATACTTCATTTGAAAAGATTTGGTCATTTTTCTATTATTTTGCTAAAATACATAAAGCATAAAGTATGTCACTGTAACCATCGGAAGTGTATGTTTCACATTTCTAATGCTGTGCAAACATCATCCCTATTTATTTATTGGGTTCGCCCACCACTTCCCAAAGGAGTGTTGTATCCATTAAGAACTATCCTGTATAATGCACCCATTCCCTGGCTGCTGCCAATCTCCAATCTCCATTTTATTTTCATGAATTTGTCTGCTGCAGATAAGACATACAGGTGGAGCCATACATTATTTGGAGTTTTGTGCTTGCTGCTTTGCTTTATTTAATGTAATGTATTTAAGGTTTATCTGTGTTATAGTACATCAAACTGTATTTCCTTTTAGTGTTGAGATAATATTTAATTCCATGCTACTATCACATTTCCTTTATCTGCTCATCTCTTGATAGTTGTTTGTTTCTAGGTTTTGACGATTGTGAATAATGATCTATAAAATTGGTGTTTAAGTATTTGTGTTATGATTTATTCCAGATATGGTCTCTCTATGTAGCCCTGGTTTCCTGAAAATCACTATTTAATCAGGCTGGCCTTGAACTCATAGAGATCCACCTGCCTGGAACATTTAGGAGGTAGTCCCTAGTTAGAAAAAAATGGGTCACCAGAGGGTGTGTGTTATGGCTTGGTGCCTGTCAGAGCACTGTTTCCTGACTGCTCACATTTAAACAGTCATCCCACCCTCTTGCTGCCAGTCATGATCTGCTCCAACCTGGCACAACTTCCCTGTTACAGACTGTGAAGCACAATAAATCCTCCCTTCTGTAAGCTGGTCTCTGTCAGATTTCCGCTCACAGTTATGAGAAAGGTAATAAACATACACTCTAGGAGTGCATTTTATTCTTGCGTAAAATAAAATTTATATATCTCATGAGGTAATTTGTTTGTCTAGATATTTGTCCATTTCATTCGAGGTATCCAATTTGTTAGCTTACAACTGTTAACAGTATTTTATCTTAATACTGTCCATTTGGGTGAGATCAATAACTATCAAAAAGATAGCTTTAGTTATTTATTTGTTTGGATGTATCTGTGTGTCTGAATATGGGTATGTACACATGAATGGAGGCTGAAGGAGGACACCATATCCCCTGAAACTGCATTTCCAGGTGGCTGTGGGGCTCCTGATGTGGGTGCTAAGACCTGAACTCCGGTCCCCTAAGAGCTGCAAAGGTTCTTTACCAATGAGTCAGCTCTTCCACCCCAGAGCAACAGCTTCTGATTATAGCTATTTGCATATTTATTATGTCATACTAGCCAGGAGATCTTTTTTTCAAAGACATAAATTTTTATTTTACTATTTTTTTCTTTAGTCTCTATTGCATTTACCTTTATTCTAATCTTTTTTCCCTTTGGTTAACTTTGGATTTAGTTTTCCTTTTCTAGTTTTTCTAGTGCAAAATCAGGCAGATTATTGATTTGAACATTGTTCTTGCAGAATTTCAAAACTGCTGGTACATTCCTATTTGGAAATTGGAAAATATCCTGGGACAAATAAAAACACAAGCATAATGTACCATCAGTTTTGAAATTCTGCAAGAACAATGCTCAAATCAATAAGATGCACCCATTGGTTGTTTAAAAAATGTAGTGTGTAATTTAAAGAAATTTGTAAGATTTTTCTCTTTTCCTTCTGTTGTTGATTTTAAAAGGCCTTTAACAGCTTAATTCCATGGTATTCTGTACGTGGTGGCAACTCCCGATCCTTCCTTCCCACAGCCAAGGCTTCATACATGCTTGACAGGCACTCTGTCACTAAGCCACACCCTCTGTTCCTGAGCTGAAATCTTTTAAAATGTATTAGTACTTGATTTGACCTAACACATGGTCTATTGTGGAGAATGTTACAGTTCTCTGCTATCTTTATGATTTCTCCATTATTGAACTCATGGATTGAAGTTTTCAAGCATTATAGAACTACTTCTCTCCAATTGTACCACCGTTTACTATATATATATATATATATATATATATATATATATATATATATATATATATATGGCGCTCTTGTTTGGTATATATAACTGTTACATCTTCTCAATGAATTGACCTCTTTATTAGTATGTAATGTCTTTTTCCTAACAATTTTTGATGTAGAAGTCTATTTGTCTGACATTAGCTCTTCTAGGTTACCATTTGTATGAAATACCTTTCTCTTCTTTGTCACTTTAAACTAAATTCATCATTGAATCTAGAAGTGGTTGTTTCATAAGCAACATATATTTAGACTTCTTTTTTCTTTTTGAGAGTGGGTCTCACTATAAATGCCTGGCTGGCCTTGAAGTTGCTATAAGATCAGGCTAGCCTTGAACTCACAGAGCTCCAACTGCCTGTGCCTCCTGTCTGCTGGGATTAAATGTGTATACCATCACACCCATTATTATTTAACTTTTAAACAAAAATTTATTCTTCAAATTTCTGTCTTTTGATTGGAGACTTTATTCTACTTATATTAATTTTGTTTGCTGATTAGGAAGGACTTGTTTTTTCTGTATCTTCTACCTAGTTTTAGCTCTCATCTTTTCCATTACAGTTTTAATAGTTGATTATTCACAGAAAATCATTTTGGTAAATTTTGTACATTTTAGCATGTACCATGAGTATTACACTTAATATCCCCAATGTGTTATAATCTAGCTTTGAGACCAACTTTGTTCTTGCTTACTTCCATCCACTTCTGCAAGATAATGCTGTTCACAGTCTATACACTGTATGCACAATAACAGATTTATAATTGTTTTTATGTCTTTGTTAGATATAGAATTATAATTATTTTTTAGCTCTTTAATTGAACCCTTTAAAATGATGAGCCAAATGTATCTTTCCCCCTTTAAGTTGCTTACCCCACCCAGGTGTTTTGTCAAAACAATACAAAACTGACTAGCACACACATGGTGGGGAGTTGCTATGGTTTAAATATCCTGTACTTTAATTTTAACAGTATTGAGAGGGGGTTCATTGTTAAAGGATTGTAACATAACTGTGTCAGTGTGCTAGTTAGAATTGGAGTGGGTTCATGATAAAAAAGGATGAATTTAGCCTAACTTTTGTCTTTAGTCCACTTGTCCTTCTGCCACGTTATCATGAATCACAAAGCAAAGAATCTTGCCAGATGATGGGATCATGGTGCTGGACTCTTCAGCCTTCAAACTGTAAGCCAAATTATATTATTTATAAGTGACCTCATTTATGATATTCTGTTACGGCAGCAGAAAAGCCATCTGATGTAGGGCTCCATTCAATTAAGCCATTCATGATTTGTTTTGTGATCATTCCCATGTGGTCCAGGCCGCTCTCAAACTCACTATGTAGCCAAGGCTAGCCTTGAACTCCTAATCCCCCTGCCCCACCTCCCAAGTGCTGGGATGCTACTCTTTATATATACAAGATCACAAAATTATTGTCAGTTGTAGAGGTGATTAGAGCATATACAGACAAAACAGGAGGAAAAAGTAGCATAGATGAACCATACATGTCGTTAATAAAATGTTAGAATTGTTTTGGATTTTGTGGTATTTATAGTAACTTTCAGCTTTTTAAGAGCTTTTTTTTAGAGCTTTCATATTATCATCCTAAATACCCACTTGTACCTAATTTTATGTTCACATTTAAAAAATTTTTAATATATTACCCTGTCTCTAGCTGTACAACTTCATAAATTCAGGCTGCCAAAACTCAGGTCTGTCACTGCCTCTATGTTAAGATTGAAACTATAGTTCTATGTCTCCCTTCCCCCATTCTGAATATTCCCGGTGTTTTATAGTGCCTGGAAGAAATCTGACACATTGCAATCATTTAATGAATGATTGTTGGTTGAACTAATGAACCAGGAAATGAGGAGAAAAAAACTATCAGGTTGGTGCCCAGGAGCTGAGGAAGTGGGTGCTCTGGGAGAGTGCCTCTCAGGAGTTGAGTGACTGAGGGGGGAAGCCAAAGCAAGAGGGAAACGTGGGTTCTGCAGTCACTGGTAGCATAAAAAAAGGGCTGCCCATGGATACAATGAGCCGCAAGTGCAGTCAACATGCTAGTTGCAAAATGAGTGCAGCAGAAGCCTTCTGTTCTTTTCACATAGCTTTGCTGAGTTTCTCTCATTCCCATCTAGCACTCGCTCAGTAGCTGCTGGACCATGAGGGAACTAGGGATTCTTTCTTTTACAGATGGGGAACTCAGGTTGTTATAAGGAGGGTTAAATGAATGAAGGCCCATGAAGGCATCTGGCAAAGTAACATATACACAGTAGGTGCTCAATAAATGCTCTTTCTCCTTTCTCCAGTGAGGTCTGCTAATTCCCTTTAAAGAGACAGGGTTTCCTCATTTTCGCATGTCCTTATTCTGCTGGACTTCTCTAAGGAGACATACTTCTTTTCACCTTAGAAGAATCCCATCTTCTTAAAGGGATATTCTTCCTCTCTGGGAATTTCTTTCCTGGAGATGCAAAGTTTACAGGACTGACGTTTGATTTAGGGTCTCATGACACAGTCACAGACGGCTTCAAACTCACAATCCTGCCTCAGTTTCCCCAGTGCTTGCTGGGATATAGGCATGTGATACCATGCCTACCTGGCTATTTTTTTAATTAATAGTTATATGGAGGAGTCTGGTTTCAATTGATATTGAAATTTTGTTCCCTGGCATCTACTTAGAGCAGAAGAAATTAACTGGCAGACAAGAGAAATTCTCTAACATGTTTTTCAACCAATTCTTGGGATTTTATTAAATGGTGTAATGTAAAGAAGCGAGCCTCTGGTAAGCTTCCAGGGTTTGAATCTGTCCCCTGCTATGGTACTAATTGCGAGGAAGCTGGTTCTCTAGACCAAGGCAGGAAGCTTCATTTTAGAAGTTGTCTTTCATGGAAGTGCATACTCCTGAGAAGTAACCGCGGGATATTGTCCTAAAAAGGGGGGATGCTTGCCGGCCCTAAAGGTCAGAATAGAGCATGATACTGCCAAACACTTTTGGGTCTTTTGAAGCATGGACTGCCAATTCTCCTATTCTGCGTGGGTAAAATTTGGGTTGGAAAATCACTTTCTGGGAGCATGAATGGGAAGACTGGAATGGGAAAGGAGACTTATCTAGGAACGAGGTTAGCTCTGACGATGAAAGCAAGCGCAGGGCAGTTGCTTCTCCATCAGTCACCGGCTGCAGCAGTCAGTCCCTCCTTTGTCCAGGTACCCAGCTGAGGGCTTGGAGGTTGTTATCACTGCTGCTTCCATCTTGCTAAGTTGTCAGCATCATCAACTGGAGGAATCAGCTCTCCAGACTGCACTCATTTTCTTATTGCTGATTTTTTTCAAAACAGGACTTTTCTGTGTAACAATTCTGGCTGTCCTGGAACTAGCTCTGTAGACTAGGCTGACCTTGAACACAAAGAGAATCACCTGTCTCTGCCTCCCGAGTGCTGAAAATAATGGTGTGTACCACCACCGCCCGGACAGATGACACTCATTTCTGGGAAACACTAAGGAAACATTCTATAAAAGCCAAGAAAATGCATACAGATTACAATTTGAGAAGTCGATTACTTTTCCTTCTGATAGAAATAATCCATTTTGGCTTTCTATCCTTCCTTTCTCCTGATTTTAGAGAAAAGGTTATTGTAGACAATTAACCTGGGCTCTGGATCTCACCTCCCTCTCTGACCTTGAACTCTTGACTCTTTCCATTCCTCTCACCCACCTAAAATACCTCTTACTTCATTCAGTTAACAAACCTGTAGAAGTCATTTTCCCTACGACAAACACCTTCTCTTGAACATCACACCCCTGGGATACTGACTAGGAAAATAAAAGCTGGAGTGTCTGCCGTTTTCCCTTAAAATGGCATCTCCCTATTTCCTGCTACTTTCTCGCAACACTAGAAACTAAAAACTGGGGTGTGAATAGCATAACGGCGAAGCCTTCCCTCACTCCTCTCAGCCATCACCGCCAGGCTCCCGCAGCTCCACTAGTATTATACTTGGCACTGTGAAGGAGCTCATCTATGGACTTTACAGCGGAACTTAGATTTTTGTGTTCTTTTGTTTCATGAGGTCATGAAAAGAAGTCAAATGGCCTTGATTTCAGTGTTCCTAGAAGAGAAATTTTCATATTAGGTGTTCAGTAAGTGCTGAGTGGGAGAGAAGGGGACAATGGCTCTTGAAGCATGATCATGTAGCAGTAACTGGTAGTCATATTTCTTTTTTGTTTTTTTTTTCCCGTCCAGTACTATTGGCATTTCTGGTGGTGAGGATGCTGAACATCTACACACTAAAGACCAGTAGCACATTCTCTTCGTTTTCCTTTCTGATTTGACAACTGAGAATATGTCCAGACATTGCCAGTTGTTGAGGGACAGAGAAGTTGCCCTCTGTTGACCATTCAGAAGCCTAAATACCAGACTTTCTTAAACTGTCTTTTTCTTGACTAAAATCTCCCATAAAGTTTAGCTACACTGAGCGTGGTAGGAAAAATCTCAATTAAATTGCTAGATAAATATGTAAAGTTTTATTACCTAAAACAACAAAGGAAATTGGATGTAGATTGCCCTACTCAACTGACTTCAAAATCCATTCAGTCACTCAATGACTATAGAATGCTGAACACTGTGACAGGTCCCAGGGCTATACTGATAGACATGTGGATGTGGTACCCACATTGAGGAAGTTGAAATGCAGTAAGAAAAGCATACTAAATAACAAGGGGAAAAGAATCTGAAGAAATTTTGGGTGCCAGCAAGATGCCTACACAGGTAAAAGTGCTTGCTGTCATGCCTGACTATCTAAATTCAATCCCAGAGACATACACTGTAGAAGGGCAGGTCCAGTCCACATCTGAAACCGCCCCTTCAACACACGCGCGCATGCACTTTCGTGCGCACACCCACCCACACGTAAATAAGATAAAATTAATAAAAATGTGTAATTTTAAAAAATTCTGGACTGCAGTAAATGTCATGAAGACATAATGAGTACACACTAACAGAGATTTCGATTGGGAGACTAGGGTAGGACTGTAAATGTGACATTTAAGGATAGAACTTAAAGGCTGAGAACAAGTTAACCGGGTTTAAACATGCACACACACACAAAACAACAAACAACAACAAAACTGCCACCGCCACCACCACCAAAAAACCTATAAGGCACATAATTTAAGTAGATTAGCCAATTGTGGTGGGTTATCTTAATTGTCAAATTGACCAGATTTAGAATCACCATGGACATACCTCTAGGACATAAACCTAAAAAGATTCAATTGACAGTAAAGATCCATTCTTAATGTGGCAGCGCCATTTCAAGTGCTGGAGTCTCAGACCGAGTGAAAGGAAAAGAGTTCAGCACCAGCATTCATCTCTCTGCTGCCTGACTGTGGAGGCAGTATGAGCATCTACCTCATGCTTCTGCTGCCATGCCTTCACCAAGATGGGCTGTATCCCTTCTTAAACATATATGCCCGCCTTCCTTCCTTCCTTCCTTCCTTCCTTCCTTCCTTCCTTCCCTTGGCTGTTGTCAGGCATTTCATCACAGGAATGAGATTTAGGAGCTAGTACCGCAGTCATGGCCACAGAATCTGATGCTGAAAAGAGTTTGGTTATTCTGGATATACAAGAAAGACCATAGTGGCTGGGGCAGGCAGGCAGGCAGGTGAGGGACTGGAGATATGAGGTCCCCCAGACGCTGGGAGACTGTAGGCCATGGCAAAGAGTTGAATCTCATTCATAATAGACTGGGAAGCCACTGAAGGCTTTTAACAGGATTCATAGTTGACCTTTTTGAGGTTATAATTATGTCATTTCTTCCTTCCCTTTCCCCCCTCCAAACTCTCCCATGCTCTCTTTCCAATTCTCCTTGATTTAATCTACATATTAAAACTGCTTGTTGTATGGAGTTGGATGGGGCTACCAAGGCAAACGAATAGAAGTGTGGGGACCAGGTGGGAGGGTGGTGCCAATTGACAAATAATGTTGATGGCAGTGAGGCTGGGAAAATGGTATAATTTAGTTCCAGAATTGACATATGTGTTGATGACTTTTGCAGATGTTGACGGAAGAGTTTTTAACTTAAGCAGTTCAAAGGATAGTGGAGTGATGTATTGAAGTGGGCAAGAAGGATTTGGATTACTAAACAGGAGAGAGGTATTCCTTCCTTGGTTCAGTGAACCTCAATTGTGACTGCATAACTAGTTACCCAATGACTACCTAACTCGTTACCCAGTGAAATGGGAAGCCATTCAGTTCAACAGATTGATGGAGCACCTACTGTATACAGGAACTGTGGCATCTATTGAGGATATAAAGGATTAAAAGACCCACCATTTGCTCAAAGAGCCTGCAGCCCAGCAGGAAAGACAAACATATAAGCCGACAGCTTCAATTGGCTGTGTTAAATGCTCAGAAGCATGCACAAAGACTATAAAGTCACAGAAGAGAGCCAATTAGTCTGACTTGGGCTGGAGAGTGGGTTAGAGGTCAGGAAAGATGTTGTAAACATGATGTCTGAGCTGAAGACTGAAATGAGTATTAGCCAGGAAAATGTGCGAAAACAAAGGAAATGAAGGGAACGGAGCTCAAAAGGCTCAGAGCACTGAGACATGCTGATGCACTTAGGAAACTCCAAACAGCACACTATCCCTCGAGCACAGATTGGAAGACAGAAAAGAATAGGAAATAAGACTAGATACGCAAAATTGGCAGCAGCTGGCAATTACCGAGCATGTAAATGTCAGGCACCATGCTAGGTGTCTTAGATGGACAATCCTCACAGTTGTAGCACAGCTAGGGAGTAGAGACAGGGGTACTGGATACCTTGCCCAGAGTTTCACAGTATCAAAGTGGAGATTCAACTCAAGCAGTTTAGCTCTTAACCACAGTAAATCTGAAATGTCATGTTAAAGAACTGTGACTGTACCTGTTAGCAAGGCTGAGTCATGGAAGGGCAGTGACGTGGTCAGATCTGTGTTTCAGTGAGATGACTCAGGATGATTTAGAGAGGTCCCGCTGACTGGAGACAGTTGCAATATATCAGGGAAGTAGGGGAAAGAACTTGAAGTAGGGATGGAGATGAGGAAAAGATTTAAGAAATGCTTAGGAGGTTGTATTCGCACAACTTGGTGATTAATTGAATTCTGGGGGCAAAGGAGAGGGAGAAATCTAGACTGTCACCATGGTTTCTGGTTTGGGTTGATGTGACTATATAATGAATGTAAGGAAGAGCACTTAAAAGCAAAGCATTTTTTCATGCCAAGAACTAGTGCCAGTAAGATGTCTGAAGGAATCCATTCAAGATAGGTCATGACTGGGTGTAGAGCTGGACAGTGAGAGCGTGCGGGAGGTAATTACAATCACGAGGGTGGACATGATTATCCGGGGTGCTGTGGGAAAGGGTGGCCATAGGCTAATGAGAGAATTGTGAAGAACTTCATTAAGGAACCATTAAAAAAAACTCACAAGGGAAATTTTGAAAAATAGAATCACAAAGATAAAGATTATATCACAGGGATGAAATCATAACTGGACCCAATCTGTATAAATTTCTGTGTTGTGGGCTCTGCCACTTCCCTGCTAAATGACAACTGGCAAGTTACTTCCTATACCTCTCTAAACATCAATTGCTTGAGATTTAAATAGAAATCTAATGCATATAAATCACTTCAGATAGTACCTGATAAATAATATTAGGTAAGCAATGAGAATGGGAGAGGAAGTTGAGCAGAGCCAAGCAAGAGAGTCAGATGAAGCCTGGAGAATGAGGATCCACAGTGGATGTAGTTTTTTTTCTTTTTTTTAAATGGAGTCAGAAGGATGTGCTGTGGGGAGGCCCCAGAGCTCTGGGAGGAACAGAGCTTGAACTCAGAGCAAAAGGTAATAGAGACAGCATGAGGAAAGGGCCTTTTGAAGTCAGGCAGGTCTGAATTTGAGTTCTGATAGCAACTACTTATGAGATTCAAGGCAAGTTCCTTGAAGGCTGCAGGCTTCTGTTTCCTCATTCTGGAAGTATAAACAGGGGTTGAAATACCAACATACATTCTTGTTTACTAAGACTTAGTCTGTTCTTCCAAGCAGGTTTCTGTTCATTTTAAACAAAGATTCTATTGATGTGATTTAGGAAATTACTTGCTGTGAAATCATATCAGAGCTATATGTATTTAATTGCTTATCTGGGAAGAGGAGCCATGAGATTCTCAAAGGGGCCGAGGACCACCCAAAAGGCCAAAAACACTGACATGGAAAGACCTTTGTGTTTTTAGTCTGTACCTAAAAAAAAAAATCATGTTTTATGGAATGTGTGTTCTATAACATGCTGATAAGAAAGGTGTCCTGTAGAGCTTCCTGAAGTAGCAGGCAAGTGTAACGAAGGCTAGTATCAGCTTCTTCATAGTTGTCTGGGTAACACATTTCACTTGGCTGTGAAGAGTCTGTGAGTGGGAATTTATATAAGCTCCAATATAGCATTGGGCACACACTAGACACAAAATGAACATTATGTTTCTTCTAGGATTACTGTGAGGCTAGACTAGAACTGGAAAGTAATGTACACTGTCTGGCCACTAGTACATGTTCAGCAAATGTTTGTTTTTCTGCCATGTATTTTTTTTTTGTACCCAAATCCTGGGTCCCATCACTGAAAGAAGAGAAAAGAAGATAAGCCTCAAAATGTGACAGGTTTGGGTTTCAGTTGTGGCACTGCTAATTTACTGGCTGATCCTTGGCAAGTTACTTTTCCTGTTGGTAAAAAATGGATAATGCCACCGGCCCGGGTGGCCAGGACGCATGCATAAAAAGACAGGCATGAATATATGTGAAGGACCTAATATATATATGTTATATATATATTTGATGTTTAATGAATGTTAAAGGGGCCAGCAAGGTGGCTTTGTCAGCAAAAGCCCTTGCAGTGCAAGCCTGATGATGCTAGTTTGGTCCCTGGAACTTACTTGAGGTGGAAGGAAAGAATCAGCCCCACCAAGTTGTCCTTTCTCTACGTGTATGCCATGGCATACACCCTCCCATCACATGCATGCACACACACACAAATTTAAAAATTAATGTTAGGCTCTTTTCTCATTAAAAATTCATAAATCCTACCTATATAAACTCTTTTTTATATTTTACTTTTTTATTTATTGAGAATTTCATGTGTACAGTCTAACTTTATTATTTCATTCCTGATTCCCCCACTGATTACTTTGTTGGGTACCACAGCACAATTCCCTCCCAACTGCATGTCCTTTCAATTCTTTTTTTTTCTTTTTTTTTTATTGAGAAAAGGAAAAAAAAATTTTCCCCCTCCTCCCCTTCCCCTCCCCCTCCTCCCACCCTTTTCCCCCTCCCCCCACTCCTCTCCCCCTCCCTCTTCAGTCCAAAGAGCAGTCAGGGTTCCCTGCCCTGTGGAAAGTCCAAGGTCCTCCCCCCTCCGTCCATGTCTAGGAAGGTGAACATCCAACCTATATAAACTCTTTCGGTAATACGATAGCTCCCTGAATACTTGATAAAGCATAAAATTCAAATATTCACATTCTAGCATTTGTCTTTCCTTAAAGCTATCTTTATTTATATATAGCGATTTCTTTCCTTTTTTTTCAAGACAGGGTTTCTCTGTAGCTTTGGAGTCTATCCTGGCACTCAATCTATAGACCAGGCTGACTCCGAACTCATGGAGATCCGTCTGTCTTTGCCTCCCCGGTGCTGGGATTAAAGGCATGTGTCACCACTGCCTGGCTAAGGTGATAATACTTCACCTTAAATATGTATTTAACGTTTTAGTTCATGAACTTAGTTTTACTAAGGGAATTTGCCTAAATTCATAACCCATCCAGTATAGCATCATGTTCAGTTTCTCAATTAGGCATCCACTGGGTACCAGAGAATCAGCACTGGGGCACAAGATGAAACAAGCCCTTGGTTGAGAGGAATTTTATTAATGTATTTTTTCTTTGTTTTCAGACAGGGCCTCACTATGTAGTGTAAGGCCTGGAACTATCTTTATAAGCTCAGGTTGGCCATGAAGTCACAATCCATCTGCCTCACTCAGCTCCCTAAATGCTGAGAGTATAGGCAAGTGCCACCAGTTTTATTAGCAATATTAATATCTAAAATTTATTTAGGTGCATAAATGTACAGATGTTTGTGTGTGCAGGTCAGAAATCAATCTGGAGTGTCACTCCTCAGGAGCCGTCAATGTGTTCTTTGAAACAGAATCTCTCACTGGGCCCTGAGACTGACTTAGTAGGTGGCAGGCCAGCAATTCCCAGGGATTTGTCTGTCTCCACCATTTGTCTGTCTCCATGACTTTTTGCATGGGCTTGAACTCAGGACCTCATGTTTACATGGCAAATACATTTCCTGACTAACCTGTCTTCCCAGGCATACAATTTGTTGAATGTTTACTTCAGCTACTTTTCCAAAGCATGTAACTTTATATGTTTAATTTGCATATCAACCTCCATTTTATGGATGATGAAATTTAGGTAAATGTTTTTCAATAATTTGTCAGTTGTCTAGTACACATTGGGGCACTCTGATTCCTTCCTGGAGTTGACCAACAAAAGTACACCTATCGGATAAATAAACATAGGTTTTGGTGGGTCGTGTGTGGATACTTTTTAAAATGTCCTATACGAGTGTGGATACTTCAAAAGGTATCAAAAAGTATATAGTGAACAACAAGACTGGACTATTGGTTTCTGTTAATGATGAAATTAGCTTCTAGAAGACTAATCCTTATGATAAAATTTTTTGAAAGTTTAAGAAACCATTCAAAACCAGGAAGAAATAGAAATAATTCTACTATTGACTCACACTGAAGAATCATATTTTAGGCATTTTGTGTGTTTGGTGACTGCACTCAAGAACAAAATTGCCATCCATCACAGTAGAATTCAGTGTTGACATAGTTGTATAAAATGAGATTCAAAACCTAAAACTCTCAAGAAAACCTCATTAGTTATAAAGATAATCAGAAAATTTTCAATTTCAATGAACATGTCAATACCAAGATATGAACATGGCAGAATTATTTAATAAGAACTTAAGGTAGCCATCACAAAAATGTTTTAGTTAGCATCTATAAACACACTAGAAACAAAAAGAAAAAAAAACAATTAGTGATTAAAGAAAATAATAAACAAATGGAAATTTTAGAATTAAAAATGCAATAACCCAAGTAAACACACAAGGTGAGCCAAACAGAGGAACTGAGATGACAGAAAAATTTAGTGAACTTAAAAGCAAGGTAGTGTGCAGTCTGAACAACAGAGAAAATAAACTGGGAAAAATGTCTCAGCTTAGTGGACAAAAACATCAGAGTTCCAGAGGAAAAAGAAGGAAGGTAGCACCATAAAACATGAAGAAGGTCTTGAAATAAGTTAGAGGGAAATCATGTACCGCTCAAATGGGAATAAGAGCATGAATGACAGGGGAGTTTTCATCCAAAGCTACGGATACAGGAGGCACATTTGCTAAAATAAAAGGATTGCCAACATACAATTCTATACCCAGAGAAAATATCCTTCAAGAGCAAAGGGGAAATCAAGACACTCTCAGATAAAGAAAAATAAAGAGAATTTGTTGGAAATGCTCTTTAAATAGAAAGAAAAATGCAAAACAAGAAATAGTTGAGCATATGGAAGGAAGAAAGGAAAACAGAAAGAATGAAATTTATGCTGAATGGTTGAAATAAAAATTATACTACTATCTGATATTGCTCTCAATAGATTTAGGGAAACTACTTTATAAAGGGAAGTGGGTAAAAGGACATGGAGGGAGATAAGTTTTCTTCATTCAAAGTGGGTAAATGGCAATATGGGGAGACCATGCTGAGATGTGTATATAAGCTAGTAACCAAACCAAATGCTACAAAATCTATACAAACTAACAAATAAATAGGTAAAATGACATCCTTTAAAAACAGCATACATGAGGTTGGGTGGGTAGAGTCTATAGAGGGAGTTCCAGGACAGCCAGAACTACACAGAAACCCTGACTCGCAAGCAAAAACAACATGAAGACAGGAGGAAGAGATAGAACACACTAAAATGGCAGCGTTAAGACCTGACATGTCAACAACTACAATTAAAAACAATTCCCAATTGTACTGCTTTCTCATTTGTATTTATTTCTTGAAACAGTAGCTTTTTAAATAAAAATACACCTAAAAATGGCCCAGAAAGCAGAAGGCATGCCAGGTGGTGGCACAAGCCTTTAATCCCAGCAGAGGCAGGTGTCTGAGTTTGAGGCCAGCCTGGTCTTCAGGGTGAGTTCCAGGTCAGCCAGGGTTACACACAGAAACACTGTCTCAAAACAAAGTGTGTGTTGGGGGTGGGGAGGTACGGAGAACAGCAGGCAACAAATGGTAACTAATGGGTCAGTGAGTTCTGTACCCATAAAACAAATCTGAATGATAGAAACCTGGCTCAGTGGATAACACGCTTACCATGTAAGCCTGGTGACCGAAATTCAATCCCTGGAACCCACATAAAGGTGAAAGGAGAGAACCAACTCCACAAAGTTGTCCTTTGACCTTCACATGCACACACACACACACACACACACGAATAAAAATAAAAGCCCGCATTCTTGCAACTCTAAAAAATGATCCAAATGTTTAAACTAAAGACTAGAGATTGGCAGAATACACTAAAAATAAAATTATATTCAGAAATTAAAAAACAAACTTAGTTCAACTATAATGACAACTCAGTGGTATTCTGAGGCACTGGGTTCCATTCCTGGCCAAAAACTCCCTTGAAATATAATGACGTAGGAAGATGGAGGAAAAACAGCACTTTCACTCCTATGTAATTTTACCATGTGTCCAGACTGGTGCAACATCACACAGTCCGATACTGCATCCGTCGGCCCCCACAGAAATCCTCTTTATGTTACACTGCTTATCACAGAAGCCACATTCTCTGCTCCACTCCATCTCTCATCCATGGAAATTATTAGCATGATTTTTATTTCTATGACTTTTTTTTACCATTTACACATGATATAAATAGAATCATGCAGTATATGGCACTTCAAACTTCATTTTATTATCTTTAATTAATATATAAACTAGTGGGTTTCAGTGTGACATTTTTACGCACATACACACACATATATCATTATTCTTTGTTCTTTTTGTTTTGGTATTGGTTTTTCGAGACAGGCTTTCTCTGTGCAATAGTCCTGAACTCGCTCTGTAGACCAGGCTGGCCTTGAACTCACAGAGATCCGCTTGCCCCTGCCTCCCAAGTGCTGAGATTAAAGGCGTGCACAGCTACTACTCAGCTATATTTTGTTCTTATTTGTTCTCCCTGGCATGTCCTCTTCCGCTGGTTTCTTCCTCTCTCAAGTAGTCCCTCCTTTGGTTTGCATGTCAGATATATTCCATTAACTTTTCTTTGCCTCACTCCCCTTTAGATCTCTCTCCTTTACAGATCTCTGCTCCCATGTCCTACATATATGTATATATATGCATGCGTATGTACATGCATGTTTAAATTTAAATTTAGATTATGCATGAGAGAAAACATTATTTACTTGGGTATGGTTTGTTTCATTTCATATAAAGATCACCAGTTCCATCCTCTTTCTGGTAAGTATTATAATTTAATTCTCTTTTACAGCAGAACACAATTCTTTGTATATATAGGTCACATTTTCTTTATCCATTCATGTATCAATGAGTATCTTGGCTCTTGTGAATAGACCACCTACAAACATGGGTGTGCAAGTACAGCTATGGTACTTTGATTCAGGGTCCTTTGGCTGTCCACGAAGGAGTGGCAGTTGTATTTTCAAGTTTTAAAAGGAACTTCCATACTAACTTTTGCGTTGATCGTACCAGTGTATATTCCCATCACCCATATCCTCACCAGTACTGGTTCTTATTTGTTTTCTTTTGAAATTAATTAATTTATTTTTTAAAAAAGAAAACAAACTATCTTTTTTCATTTTACATATCAATCCCAGTTCCCACTCCCTCCCCTCCTCCCATTTCCTCCACCTACCCCCTATCCCACCCCCATCCACTCCTTAGAGAGGGTAAGGCACATTGCTTTGAGGAAGGTCCAAGGCCCTCCCTACTATATCTAGGCTGAGAAAGGTATCCATCCTACGAGAATGGGTTCCCAAAAAGCCAGTACAAGCAGTAGGGATAAATCCTAGTGCCACTGCCAGTGACCCCGCAGTCTGCCCCAGCCATACAACTGTCAATCACATTCAGAGAGACTAGTTTGGTCCTATGCTGCTTCCTTCCCTGTCCAGCTAGAGTTCGTGCATTCCCATTAGCTCAGGTAAACTGTTATTTTCTTAATGAGAGCCATTCTGAGTGGAGTGAGATAGGACTGCAGAAACAGTTTAAATTTGCATTTTCCTGCTACCTAAAGATATCTAGCAATTTCAAAATATTATATATAATGGACTTTTTCATTTCTTTTGGTGTGTATATAGATTTGTGTGTGTGTAGGTCAGAGGTCAACTTTGGGTTTCATTCCTTTGTAGCTGTATTTTTGAGACAGTCTCATTGGGACTAGGGATGCATTGATGTGGCCAGTGAGAGAGGCCCAGGTATCTGCATTGCTGGAACTACACATGTGTTATAATACTTGGCTTTTTATGTGAACGTGGCGATAAAACTCAGGTCCTCATGTGTGTATGGCAAGTACTTTACCAACTGAGCCATATCCTAGTTCTGTGCTTCTTTTGAGACAGCTCATTTATTGATTGGATTATTTCTTTTTTTTACTATGGTTAAATTTTAGCACTCTCCCTAGATTGTAGATATTAAGCCCCTGTCTGGTATGTAGTTGGGAAAGATCTTTCTCTCATCTCATAGGCTGTCTCTTCACTCTGACAATTATTACTTTGTTGTGGAGAGGATTCAAAATTTCATATAATCCTATTTTTCAATTCTTGGGGCTACTACTTGTGCTACCGGAATCCTTTTGAGAAAGTTCTCATCTATGCCTATATTTTGAAATGTTTCACTTAATGTTTTCCTCAGGTAGTTTAAGATTCTAAGGTTTATCATTAAGGTCTTTGATCCATTTCTAATTGATATTTTGTACAGGATGAAGAATATCGATCTAATTTCCTACTTTTAAATGTGGATATCCAACATACCAAATACCACTAATTAAATAGGCTGTTGTCTTTTTTACAATGTGCTTTTTGACAGCTTGCCAAAGATTAGGTGGCTATAGTTGTGTGAATTTATTTCTAGGTACTTAATTTTAGTCCGTTAGTCTATATTTTTGCTTTTGTGCTAATGCCACGCTCTACTTGTTACTATGATGCTGTAGTACAATTTTAGGTCAGGGTGGCTAGTTTTGATCAGTGTAACTCCCTTTAGTCCTGTCTGAATTATTCCATACATCAATAGTTCATTGGTTTTTATTGCTGAATAGTATTCCATAGCATAGATGGATCATAATCTATTTAACCACTTATACATTACAAGACATTTGGATTGCTTCCAATTTGTGCTATTTATTTATACTTTATGTGGATGTACGTTTTCATTTCTCTGGGAACAATGCCCAGGAATGTAATTGCTAGATTAAATGGGGAAAGATAGTTGCTTTAAAAGAAGGGACAGATATTAATATGTCCCTTGATTACTGTTTACATATCATATTTTTAAAATGTTAATTTAAAAATTTTAATTGACAGATAATAGTACTATATATTTATAGGCATAGTGGTGTTATAATCTGATACATGTATACAATGTGTAATGATAAAATAAGGGTAATTAGCATTTTCATCTCCTCCAACAGTCATTTCCTTGTAGTGAGAGCATCCCAATTCCTCTTTTCTAGTTCTTTAGAAATATATAATAAATTGTTGTGAATTGAAGTCACCCTACTGTGCTGTTGTTGGCTGAACAAAGGAAGATGAAAAGCATTGCTTTTTCAAACCAATGCTGCAACATCTATTTTTATAGAAGCCGAAAATGATGAAGCTGAAGCATCAGTGAGGGGTCTGACTCATGGAAGGAAGGGATTTACTTCAAAGGACCTGGGTGAAATTATAAATAAGAAATGGAAATATGATGAAAGTTATTTTGTTACTAATTTACGATATATGAAACAGATTTTCTAAATATAATTCATCATTTAAGTTATAGAATTTTCAGACGATTCATAAAGTAAAATGAACATATATGTGAATGTGTGTGTGTGTGTACATACATATTTGAAACAGAGTCTAAGTTGTTGGATAGCCTAGAACTGGCTGTGTAGCCCAGGTTGAACCTGAAGTTGAAGCAATCTTCCTGTCTCAGCCTCTTGTTTGCTTGGATTCTAGGTGTGAGCTACCGTACCTGGTTAAGAGCTGAGTATTTTAAGTGTGGATATCATTTAAAGCTACACATTGCTAGGCATGGTAGCTCATGAGACAAAGACAGGAGGGACTGTTGCAGATTTAAGGCTATCCTGATCTACATACAAGTTCCAGACCAGTCAGGTCTACGTAGTGCAACCCGAACTTAACAGAAAAAAAAACCCAATAACTAATTAAATAAACACTAAACATTGTTGGTTATCACTTTTTGAACCAGAAGTAAAGAAAAGCCACTGAAGCATCTTATGAATAAGTCATTTATTGATTGGAGAACTTCAGGCCTCAAGCTCAGAGGTCAATAAATCCTTGAACAGTTGACACTGCTCACTGCCTACTAGATGAAAAGTTGGTGAAAAATACTCGAGGCCCTGTCTTTTCTCAATGGCTCAGTAGCTTGTTGACTGAAACATATAACTGCCAACATGGAAACTTAGATAGCAACCCATGTTCTAAACTGTATTCTGACCAACAGACCCCTGTCAGTGTGCCTTCATCTGCTGTTTTGCCTCTGTCACATGGTATCAGTACTAAGCCATCTTAGCAGAAGGCTTTCTTTTATGTGGATGATTGGAAACAAACAGAAGTGGTGCTACAGTATTCAAAGAGCTCAATAGCTTGTTTGAAGCTCATGGTTTATGTTGGAACAATGTTGTTTATACTTACATGGCAGTTCAAAAGCAATGGTGAGGAAAACTGTTGGCACCACGTACGGCTGAAGGCAGTAGCACCAGGCACACCACTGGGGGCTGTATTCTTTACTGTCATAAACTCACACTAAAACAATCCAACTTTACGTGAGAATGTCTTTGTTGAAGCACTAAAATTGTTAGTGTCTTAAATCTTGCTGCTGGATGTGGTATTCTATGTGACAGAATAGGCGGCATGAGGGGGCGCTTTGGCTGTACACTGTGGTACAATGGTTGCCTTGAGGTAAAGTTCATCTGTGAACAAATCTTCATGGAATACTATTTTTGCCCAAAAGAACAACTGATGGATTATTATGATTCAATATTGTGATTAATGTTTTCTAAAAAATGAGGTGAGCCTCTAATTTTATGATAAACAACTGACGTGTTTGTTGCCAGTGATAACAAATTCCTGGCTTTTAGTGAAACTGATTTCTAAAAACTTGATTCTGCCACTGTGAGTATGACAGCATTCAAAACTTAAGCTTCCCCCAGTGAATTCAGGGATGATATCAATGTTCTTTTTTTATGCTGCATAAAACGTGAGAACATTTTGAATGTTTTTATAACTCAGTGAACTGATATTTTCCAAATACTGTATTATAAGAGGGGTCAAATATCCATTCAAAGTATAGATTTAACCAAACAGCATGTAAAAAGTCATTGAGATGCTTTCAGATTCCATACTGCATTAACCTTAAAGAAACTACCATCTGTAGAGTTTTGGTACATTCAAGGAATCCACATAATTATCAGAAAAGATTATTACAACATTCCTTCCTTTTCCAGCTAAACATCCCTCACTTTCACCCGCAGAGCTGCATTTTTGTCAAATACTTTAACTAGGAAAATGTCAGCACAGACTGAAAGAGGAAGCGCACGTGGGGAATGGACTGCCGCCTACTAAGCCAGAGAGCAAAGAGATGGGCGGAAGTCTATGGCGATAGCCTTTCTTCTCATGGAACTGAAGTCTTAGAAAATAGTTCTTTTTCATCAAAACATGTTATTTATAGTAGGACAAATTAATTTATTATTCTTATTTTAAGTAAATTAGCAAACACTTTAAGATAAAAATATAACTGACTATTTAAAGCAAAATGGATAACAATGCATCTAAGCATTTAAACATTAAAAAGAAGCACCTGACTATAATTATAGAAAGGAAAAGGAGAAATGGGAGAACCTTGCTTTATGTGAAATGAAGTAACAATATTTGGAAGCAAACTCTAAAGTAAATTTCATGCTGGGACCAGTAAGATGACTCAAATCTGATGACTTCAGGTCAAGCCCTGGGATACACATGGTGGGAGGAAGAGAACAGACTTCCCTAACTTGTCCCCTGACTTTCACATGTGCCTGCACCCTGACATATGCACCCCCCCCGCAAACACCCCCACCTCCGCACACACCTAAATAAAATAGAAAATTATGATAGAAAAGCCAAGTCAACTATAAAAAGTCAAGCCAAATTCTAGCTAGTAAGCAAGTAACGAGGGAAAAAATCCTAAAAAAGTATTTAGCTTTATATCCATCTTTCTGCTTGTTTTCTATTTGTCTCATCTGTTCTTTGTCCCTTTCTTTTGAATTAAGCTTAGTAGGCACAAATGTCCTAGGTTCCATGTCTAGCACCACACAGCAAAACAAAACAAACAAAAACTCCCAGATCATTTGATTCAAAAGAAAGGGACAGAGCCAGGTGTGTTGGTGCATGCCTTTAATGTTATGCTGGGATTAAAGGCATAAGGATCAAAGGAGGCAGAGGTAGGTAAGTTCGAGGCCAGCCTAGTCTACAGAGTGAATTCCAGGACAGGCTCCAAAGCTACAGAGAAACCCTGTCTTGAAAAAACAAACAAACAAACAAAAAAAAACAAAAAAAAAGAAGAAGAAGGAGAAGAAGAAGAATAAATCGTGAACTCTAAAATCATGGTTGGAAATTTCAGCTCTCTCAGCAATTGACAGAAGAAACAATAACAATTAGTAGTGTTAATAGAACATGCAAGCCATACTCTCAGTCAATATGACTTAGTTAATAAAGATGGAAATTTCATTCAATTACAGCAGACCAAATATTCTTTACAGATTTTTATAGTAAACATTTTCTAAGATAAATCATTTGCAGCCTATAAAATTTTCCCATAAACATAAAAGGATTGAAATGATGCAGAGAGTATGTTCTCTGGTAAAAACTAAATTAAATAAAAATAAAAATAGGGGCTAGAGAGACGGCTGAGTGGCTATCAACGCTTGTTGCTCTTGTGGAGGACCTGGTTTCAGATCTTAGCACAGGAGGATCTGGGTGATTGTTGGGAGAATGTGACTCCTCGTAACATAAGAAGCTGTACCCAAAAAGTGTCACCAACATGACTGTCCAAACATGAGCTGAACAACAACAGATGTGCTAAAATGGAGGTGGAAAGACCACAAGGCCTCAGCCCTACGCAAAGAACTACATACAGGCAACTACGGAAAGCTGAGAGCAGGAGAAATCGTCTTCCCCAGGGAAGTGCCCACCAATTGCTTATCCAATCCCAAATGGTCAGTCCTGAAAATATACATACAAGTGACATTGTACAGACTGAGCAGGTTATATTTAGGAATATATGTATATATACACATATACATGTAACAAGAATTAATGAAAAATACAGGCAACGTATTTGAAAGAAAACAAGGGTGGTATATGGAAGGATTTGAGGGGGGAAAAAAGGGGAGGGGGAAATGTAATTATATTACAATTTCAAAAATAACTATATAGAAAAGCTTTTAAATATTTGAGAGTTAACTAAAAATAAAGCCTCTATATTTTAAACTAAGTCATATGTTAAAGAGAAAATATTTTGCATCACAATTTGTGAGAAGCAGCTAAATTGGTGCTTACACAGAAATCTGTAGCTCAAAATGCTCATATTAGTCAAAAGCATTAAAAATCAATGAGCTAAATTTTGTTTTTGAGACAGAGTCTCACTATCTAACCTGCTCTGAAGCTTGCTGTATAGACCAGGCTGACCTCAAACTCAAAGAGATCCATTTGCCCTGCCTCCCAAGTGCTGGAATTAAAGGCATGTACCATCCCACCTGGCCCAATGAGCTACGTTTCTATCATAAGAAACTAGAAAAAGTACTAAGAACAATACAAAAAGACAAGGGAGAAAATAACAGAATTAAGAAAATTGAAAAGAAAAATGAAGTCTATGAAATGAAAAGCTAGTTCTCTGAAAAAAAGCACAAGCATTACAACCCTGACATTTTGACACACACCTGTAATTTCACCACTCAGGAGGGGGTGGTAGGAAGGTCAAGAATTCCTCAGCTACATAGCAGGTTATATGTTATCCTGGTCTATGTGTAGCCTTGTCACTCACAAACACAAAAGCAAAAGCTGGTGGATAATTCAGTTGGCAAACAGCTTGTCAGGCAAGCATGACGACTTAAGTTTGATTTCCAGCACCTATGTAAAAGTCAGTGTTGTAAGGAAACTTAGCAAACATTTTGTTTACTTATAATGATTTTAATATAGCTTGCCAGATTGTGATATTGTTAGAGATTCAGAGAAATTTACCACTGAAGAGAGTCACTTGTTTTTTTACAGCTGTTATCAGTGGAAGGTAAAGACATTTACAATAAACAGAGTACAAGAATATATTAAAAGCATACTTCCTATACATGTATAGTTCAAATAATGAGGTGACGATATTTTTGCTGTCATTTTTAGAGAGAATCTAACAATAATTCTGTGGAAAACATGGAAAGACAGGGGTAGTCAAATTTAATTTTGGAAAATGTAAGAGAGTGGTGAATGAAAATATTTTTAAAATCTAAAAAAAAAGTATACTTCCTTTGTTGTTGTTTTTGGTTTTTTTCCCATGTAGATTAGATCTATGTAAGTCTCTCTTAGGTTCCTCACTGTTGTCTAGGTTCTCTGGGATTGTGATTTGTAGGCTGGTTTTCTTTGCTTTATGTTTTAAAAATGTATGAGTGAGTACATATGATAATTCTTTCTGGGTTTGGGTTACCTCACTCAAAATAATGGTTTCTAGCTCCGTGCATTTGCTTGCAAATTTCAAGCTGTTGTTACTTTTTTCTGCTGTGTAGTACTCCATTGCGTAAATGGACCACATTTTCCTTATCCATTCCTCAGTTGAGGGGCATTTAGAACAACAAGAGTTCTTAACTGCTGAGCCATCTCTCCAGTACATAAAATGAATTTTTTAAAATATTTATGTAATAGAAAGCTATAGTTCCCCATAGTTGATTTAATACAGATGATTTATCATACAAATATTTGTGCCTTTAAAATCTTAAACATTCAACACATATAATATAAATATATATCAAATTTCAAAAAAAATAAAATTAAAAAAAAGTTAGTGTTGTAAAAGTTCAGTGTAAAAGTCACTGAAAAGTCAGTGTTGGGGAGTGTGAGACAATAGTATCACTGGGGCTTGCTGGCCAGATGTCCTAGCCAATCAGTTAGTCCCAGCTTCACAGAGAGACCCTGTCTCAAAAAAATATGGTGGAAAGTGAATGGGAAAGACAGCTAACACCAAACTCCCACTTTCACACATGTGTATCTACACTCACATGTGTGCACATACACACTGTACACATACACAAAAGAAAAAGGGAAAACTACACTTCAGGGTTCTTGATAGACCATGAGTTAAGATAATAATAAAAAATGGAAGTAACCAATACATCAAATGAGAGAAGAGGCATCTGTACAGCTCCGTAGAAGTTAAAAATAATGAGTAAAGGAATAAATTTCTTGAAAGACAAATCGCCAATGTGGAATCAAGAAATCATCATCAATCTTATAAAACATTACAAACCAAAACTTTCTCATAAAGAAAAGTCTAGGTTCAAAGGTTTTCAAAACCAGTGAATTCTATTAAACAGTTTAGAAGGCCATAATATCCATCCTACAAAACTCTTTCAGAAATAAAAAGATGAGGTGAAAGTTTTTTAAGTAATGTTTTTAAGATAACCATTATTCTGATATCAAAACCAAATATATATATTGCAAGAAAACAATAGGCCAACATTCCTCATCAAGACACAATAATGAGGCCTGAGGCAGCAAACTCCACAGGAGCTGGACTGAATCAGTGACTGGGGCTGGCCTGGGAAGGTGAACTCCACAGGAACAGGGGCGGATCCAGACCAGGGACATTTGCGGAAGCAGGACTGGGTCAGCAACCTAGTTCTGAGTGGGCCTGAGGCAGTAAGCTCCATGGGAATGGGACTGAGCTGGTGACTCAGGCCAGAGCAGACCTGAGACTGCGAGTTCCAGGGGAGCGGATCCAGATCTGGGACATTTGCAGAGGCAGGACTGAGACAGCGACCTTCGCCAGAGCAGGTACAGAGGGGCAGCCAGGGCCAGAGACCTCTGTGGGTCCAGGTATGAGTCTGAGACTTCTGAGGGAGTAGGCCTAAGTCAGGACCTCTGCGGGTCTGGGCGTTGGTCTGGGATCTCCAAGGGAGTAGGCAGGAACCAGAAACCACTGCAGGTCCAGGTATGAGTCTGGGACCTCTGAGGTCCCTGAGCCAGGACCTCTGCAGGTTCAGGCACACTCAAATCTGGGACCTCCAGGGAGTAGATCAGAGCCAGAGATCTTTGTGGAACCAACCTCAAGACAGGGACTTCCGCAGGAGCAGATCTAGACCAGGGACATTTACAGAAACAGGACTGAGCCGGCAACCTAGGCCAGAGCAGGCAAACCTCAGGAGCACGAAGCGACCTCCAGGACACGGAGTGACCAATGAGGTGACTGAAACTGTGGCACTGACTGCACCACGAGGAGCAACCATCTGAGCCTTGGATCCATCCACTGGCACCTGGAAGATTGATCACCAGAGTCACAGTCAGCCCCAACCACACCAATCATAGGAAAAGATGGGTAGACAAGGTCAGAACACATGCAACACCACAAAGAGCAACACGACACCAGGAAAAACTAATGGCCCTTCAAAAGCAACACTTGAACAACCAAATATAGATGAAGCAGAAGAAAATGATCTTAAATAACTTTAGGAGAATGTTTGAGGCCCTTAAAGAGGAAATAAAAAATTCCCTCAAAGAAATGGAGGAAAAAACAAACAAAAAAATGGAAGGCATCAACAAATCCCTTAAAGAAAACAAACAAACAAATAAAGCAATGAAACATATGAAAGAAACTATTTAAGACTTGAAAGCCGAAATAGAGACAAGAAAAAAAAAAACACAAGCTAGGGGAATTATAGAAACAGAAATCATGAGAAAATGATCAGGAACCACAAACACAAGCATTAACAGCATAATACAAGAAATGGAAGGGAGAATCTCAAATGCTAAAGATACACTAGAGAAAATAGACTCAGCAGTCAAAGAAAACATTGAATCTACAAAAACTTAACATAAAATATCCAGGAAATATGGGACACCATGAAAAGACCAAACCTAAGAATAATAGGTATAGAAGAAGGAGAAGAAGTTCAACTCAAAAGCACAGAAAATATATTTAACAAAATTATAGAAGAAAACTTTCCCAACCTAAAGAAAGATATGCCAATGAAGATACAAGACACGTACAGAACACCAAACAGACTGGATCAAAAAAAAAAGTCTCCTCGCCAGATAATAATCAAAATACTAAACATACAGAATAAAGAAAGAATATTAAGAGCTGCAAAAAAAAAGGCCAAGTAACATATAAAGGCAGACCTATGAGAATTACACCTGACTTCTCAATGGAAACAATGAAAGCCAGAAGGTCCTGGTCAAGCGTTATGCAGACATTAAGAGACCATGAATGCCAACCCAGATTACTATATCCAGAAAAGCTTTCAATTACCATAGAAGGACAAAAGAAGATATTCCATGACAAAACCAGATTTAACCAATATCTAGCTACAAACCCAGCCCTAGACAAAGTACTAGAAGGAAAACTTCAACCCAAGAAAGTTGGATAGATCAACCAAAACATAAACAATTGATCTCATAGCAGTAAATCCCAAAGAAGGGAAAAGCATACAAATTAACATCACCAACAACAAAAACTAAATTAACAGGAGATAGCAATCACTGGTCATTAATATCCCTTAATATAAATAGACTCAACTCACCTATAAAAAGTCATAGGATAACAGATTGGATATGAAAACAGAATTCATCCTTCTGCTGCATACAAGAAACACACCTCAACCTCAAAGACAGAAATTGCTTCAGAGTAAAGGGTTGGGAAAAAGTTTTCCAATCTAATGGTCCTAAGAAACAAGCTGGTGTAGCTATCCTAGTATCTAACAAAATGGGCTTCAAACTAAAATCAATCAAAAGAGACAAATAAGGACATTTCATATTAGTCATAAGAAAAATCCATCAAGAGGAAATCTCAATACTGAACATCTATGCCCCCAATACAAGGGCACCCTCATATGTAAAAGAAACACTTCTAAAGCTTTAATCATACATTAAACCCCACAAACTAATAGTGGGAGACTTCAACGCTCTACTCTCACCCCTGGACAAGTCAGTCAGACAAAAAATGAACAGAGAAACAAGGGAATTAACAGATGTTAAAACTCAAATGGACTTAACAGACATCTATAGAATATTCCACCCAAATATAAAAGAATATACCTTCTTCTCAGAACCTCATGGAACTTTCTGAGAAATTGACCACATACTTGCTAACAAAACAAACCTCAACAGATACAAAAAAAAAAACCCAAAACTGGAATAACCCCATGTATCTTATCGGCTTAAAACTAGAATTCAACAGCAACACTAATTCCAGAAAGCCCACAAACACATAAAAATTAAACAATGTTCACTTGAAGCATCAATGGGTCAAGGAAGAAATAAAGGGAGAAATTAAAGACTTCCTAAAATTCAATGAAAATGACCCCACAACATACCCAAATTTATGGGACACAATGAAAGCAGTGTTAAGAGGAAAGTTCATAGCACTAAATGGCTACATAAGGAAGCTGAAAAAAATCCCACACTAGTGAATTAACAGAACATTTGAAAATTTTAGAACAAAAAGGAGCAAACTTACCCAGGAGAACTAGACGGCAGGAAATAGTCAAATTGAGAGCTGAAATCAACAAAATAGAAAGAAAGAAAACAAAACAAAGAATCAATGAGACAAAGAGTTGGTTCTTCAAGAAAATCAACAAAATAGACAAACCTTTATTCAAACTAACCAAAAGGCAGAGAGAGAATATCCAAATTAACAAAATCAGAAATGAAAAGGGGGACATAACAACAAACACGAAGGAAATCCAGACAGTCATTAGTTCATATTTAAAAAACCTGTACTCCACAAAATTGGAAAACTTAAAGGAAATAAAAAAACTTTCTGGATAATTTTCAGTTACCAAAATTAAATCAAGACCAGATAAGCAAATCAAATAGACCTATAACTGCCAAAGAAATAGAAACAGTCATCAAAAGTCTCCCAGCCATTTTGGACCAGATAGTTTCAGCTCAGAATTCTACAAAATTTTCAAAGAAAAACTAATACCAATACTCCTCAAATTGTTCCACACAATAGAAACAGAAGGAACATTGCCAAACTCTTTTTATGAGGCTACAATTATCCTGATACCCAAACCACATAAAGAAATTACTAAGAAAGAGAATTACAGACCAATCTCACTCATGAACATTGATGCAAAAATACAAAATAAAATACTGACAAACTGATTCCAAGAACACATCAGAACCATCATCCACCATGATCAAGCCAGCTTCATCCCAGAGATGTGGGGATAGTTCATCATACGAAAATCTGTCAAAGTAATCCACCATATAAACAAACTGAAAAATAAAAACCACATGATCATCTCATAAGATGCTGCAAAAGCTTTTGACAAAATACAACATCCCTTCATGATTAAGGTCTTGGAGAGAGCAGGGATACAAGGAACATACCTAAACATAATAAAGGCAATATACTGCAAGCCAACAGCCAACATCAATCTAAATGGAGAGAAACTCACAGAGATCCCACTGAAATCAGGAACAAGACAAGGTTGTCCTCTCTCTCCATATCTATTCAATATAGTTCTTGAGGTCCTAGCTAGAGCAATAAGACTACAAAAGGAGATCAAGGGGATACAAATCGGAAAAGAAGTCAAACTCTCACTATTTGCTGATGATATGATAATTTCATAAGCGACCCCAAAAATTCTATCAAGAAACTTCACAACTCATAAACACTTCCAGTAATGTAGCAGGATATAAGATTAACTAAAAAAAGTAGCCCTCCTTTACATAGATGATAAATGGGCTGAGAAAGAAATCAAAGAAACAGCATCCTTCAAAATAGCCACAAATAGCATAAAGTATCTCAGAGTAACTCTAACCAAACTCTAACCAAACAAGTGGAAGACTTGTATGACAAGAACTTTAAATCTGTGAAGAAAGAAATTGAAGAAGACACCAGAGAGTGGAAAGATCTCCCATGCTCCCATGGGTAGGTAGAATTAACATAAATGGCAATCTTACCAAAGCAATCTACAGATTCATCGCAATGCCCATCAAAATTCTTAACAGACCTCGAAAGAACAGTATTCAGCTTCATATGGAAAAACAAAAAACCCAGGATAGCCAAAACAATTCTGTACAATAAAAGAACTTCTGGAGGCATCACAATCCCTGACTTCAAACTCTACTACAGAGCTACAGTACTGGAAACGGCCTGCTATTGGCATAAAAATAGACAGGGGGACCAATGGAACTGAATCGAAGACCCGGATATTAATCCACACACCTTCGAACAGCTGATTTTTGACAAAGAAACAATAAATATCAAATGGAAAAAAGAAAGCATATTTAACAAATGGTGCTGGTATAACTGGATATCAACATGTAGGAAGAATGAAAATAGAACCATATCTATCACCATGCACAAAACTCAAGTGCAAATGGATCAAAGACCTCAACATAAAGCCAGCCACACTGAACCTCACAGAAGAGAAAGTAGGAAGTACACTTGAATGCATTGACACAGGAGACTACTTCCTAAATACAACCCTAGTAGTATAGACGCTTACAGATACAATTAATAAATGGGACCTACTGAAACTGAAAAGATTCTGTAAAGCAAAGGACATGGTCAATGAGACAAAACGGCAGCCTACAGAATGGGAAAAGATATTCACCAACCCCACATCAGATAGAGGTCTGATCTCCAAAATATACAAAGAACTCAAGAAATTGGTCATCAAAAGAACAAATAACCCAATAAAAGAATAGAGTACAGACCTAAACAGAACTATCAACAGAGGAATCTAAAATGGCTGAAAGACACTTAAGGAAATGTTCAACATCCTTAGTCATCAGAGAAATGCAAATCAAAACAGCTCTGAGATTCCATTTTCCATCTGTAAGAATGACCAAGATCAAAAACACTGATGACAACTTATGCTGGAGAGGATGTGGGGTAAAGGGAACACTTCTGCATTGCTGGTGGGAATACAAGCTGGTATAACCCCTTTGGATGTCAGTGTGGAGATTTCTCAGAAAATTAGGAAACAACCTTCCTCAACACCCAACAATACCACTTTTGGATATATACCCAAAGGATATTCAATCATAACACAAGGACATATGACATTATTTGTCATAGCCAGAGCCTGGAAACAACCTAAATGCCCCTCGACCAAGGAATGAATTAGGAAAATGTGGTACATTTACACAATGGAGTACTACACAGCAGGGAAAAAATGACATTTTGAAATTTGCAGGTAAATGGATGTAGCTAGAAAACATCATATTGAGTGAGGTAACCGAGACCCAGAAAGACAATTATCATATGTACTCACTCATAAGTGGTTTTAAAGCATAAAGCAAAGAAAACCAGGCTACAAATCACAATCCCAGAGAACCTAGACAACAATGAGGACCCTAAGAGACATATATGGATCTAATCTACATGGGAAGTAGAAAAAGGCAAGATCTCCCGAGTAAATTGGAAATACAATAAAATCAATAAAAATAACAAAAAAGAATTTATGCAACAATATTCGTATATAGGCTTCCAACAGTGTGTAGCCTAGGCATGTCTTCCTGTTTCAAGATCTAGATTAAAGGCATGTATCTTCCCACCTCAAAAAAAAAAAAACACGATAACCCTTGACCAAGTTTCAGCAAGCTGAATAAACAACAAGATAACAAATGCATCATGACCATGTAGGTCTTATCCCAGGAATGCAGTTATTTTGCAAGAGAAAAGTCAGTGCAGGTCACTAAAACAGAATAATGGATGCTAGATGATCATTTTAGCAGACGAAGAAAAAACATTTAACAAAATTCTATGTTCATTAGTGAGAAAAGCATCTTTAATTAGAAATGGAGAAGAACTTCCTTTTCCTAATAAAGTACATGCTTGGAAAAAAAGCACTTTCGTTAACATCACACTTTACAGGAGAAAATTAAGTGCTTCCTCTCTTTGAATAGGATGTTCACTTTGTTTTGCCACTCAGCACTGTACTGATGGTCTTAACCCACAGTTCCAAGCAGTGCAGTAAGACAAGAAAAAAGAAAGAAAATGTATAAAGATTGTATAATGGACTTAAAATTCTAAATTCATAGATGCCATGCTCAGGTACAAGGAACATGCTATTTAATTACAAAAAAGAAACAAAGATCAAGGTTATATTGTTTAATATCAATATTCTACTTAAGATCTATATTCTGGCAACACTTAGAAATTATTTAGGATATGCTATGTACAAAAAATCAGTACCATGAAATGACTTAAGAGTAAATTTAACAAAATTTGTTGAAGGCCTGTCTATTGTAGTTTAAACTAAAATTAAAAATTTAAGACTATATAAGTAAATGGGTTCAAAGACTAGATTAACTATGAAGACATTATTACTTCCAAATAAATACATATAAATTCAGTGGACTTTATCAAAAGACTTTTACAGTAGTAACATCAGTTTGTATATAAATCAATTTAATTTACTTTAATAGCTACATGTATTTCTTAATATGAACAAGGTAGTTTCCTAACCATTTTATGAAAAGCAGTCTGGTGAAATAGTGTATTATTTTGATGATTATGTGTATTAAGTTTGTGCTTAAAAAGTTACTTTCAAGAGTCAACCCTCTAAAGGGTCCCTTGACTACTCGGCTGTGGCTTTAGAAGCTGATATGATATCCCTTAATCCATTAGATTGGTTACAATATTTTATCTTTATTGAGATTCTCATTTTTCTCCTCTTCCTAGTAGTTCTGCTGTTTCCTTGTCTCTTCAGGTTGCTGCTCAAGTCCTTACATACTATGAAACGAGATATCCTTGAGCTATGTCTTAAAAACAAAAAACCGGGAAATGCCACACCAACTCCAGTGTCGTCTGTGTGACATGACATATGTCATTATGCCAGACGGGAGCTACGTGTCCCATGGAACTAGGCTTCCTGGAGGTCAATGGCAGATAGCCTGGTATTGGCTGCCCTTGGGGCACAGACAGGATTCTCAAGTAGCTGGCTATGTGGGATATGGGCTTTGCACAATCTCTTTTATAATAATGATAATGTATACACACACACACACACACACACACAAGACAAGGATCATTCTCTTCAGGAACAGCTCTGGGATAAGGAAGCACAGTATGGGAATGTATAAGACTACAGCAGAACCTTTGTCATACACAGGGTGTATGATGAGCAAGGGAATAGATGGGTTAATGTTGATGGACAAAGACTGTTATATTATACTTTGAACTTTATGGATAGGCTTGCTAGATCCCAACCCCCATGATGTCTGCTGCATAAGAAGGTACTAAAAAGTATAGTTCAGCAGGTGCAGAGAACTAATTAGGTATATTTGGTCACCAGATGAAATAAAGGAAGAGGAAGGGCCATGATAGCTATAATGAGACAGAAACTTTCTATTCATAAGATGAAACCACTTGTCTGAGGTTTACAGTCCCAAGGACAAGATTTCCTCCAAGGATGCTTTGTGTCTAACACCTGTTCCTGATAATGTGCTTTTTTAAAATATTGCTGATGTGACTAAAAGAAGCTTTCATACTGTGCCAAAAAAAAAGTTACTTTCCACAGGGCAGGGAACCCTGACTGCACTATGGACTGGAGAGGGAGGGGGAGAGGAGTTTGGTGGAGGGGGCAAGGGTGGGAGGAGGGGGAGGTAAATGGGAGGCTGGGAGTAGGCGGATACTTTTTTTTCCTTTTCTCAATAAAAAAAAAACAAACAAAAAAGTTACTTCAGATTTCAGAATTTTGGATTATAAATGTTCAACTTGTACATAAAACTGCTTTACTCAAACATAGACCATGGGATCTAAATAGTAAAACTAGATTACGGACTATTTTTCCATGTAATAGTGCTACTTATCCATGTACTGGCCTTTTTATGGGTTCATGTCATGTTTGGGCTTCCCATGGTAGAGTTTCAGGGCCCAATCATACCCGTATGCTCCATTTCTCTTAAGCTTTCCTAGTTCTGATGTCTTTTTACTCCTAGCTTGTCTGTCCAACCTCGTTTCCCAATTCCTAGACTGATGTCAGCTCCCTGATTGCTGGATTTATGTCATCACCCATTTTATAGGATTGTGCGCCAAGAGCCACCCAGAAAAGCTTGGAGAATCTGTGCTGGGCTTGCTTTCTCAGATCCCTTCCCTGCATGGCAATACAGAATTTTTTTGGGATAGATGGCTTTCTCATGGTTTAGATACATGGCACTTCTTGAAAAAGACAGGAAGTTGGTGCTAGGTGTTGACTTATACTCCCAGAGAGACTATATTATATTTCTATTACTCTCATCTTGAAAACAAATCTTTTATGTGACTGCTGATAAATATTATTAAAATACCTTCTTGCTTATTTATTTTAATTATTTAATGATGGAAAATCAGTTAGGTGGGTGCTTAATACTTTGCTAAACACAAAAAACTTAAAATAGACAACCAGACACAGGTGACCAGAAAAAGAGTATAGTTTGAGAATCTTCAATCTGAAATCCAAAATGTTCCAAAATCTAAAATATTTTTAGTGTTAATCTGATATCAGATGCGGTAATAACCATACCTTATATTGTTTTATGCAAAAACAATTAAATATTCAGTAAAGTTATCTTCAAACTCTATGTAGATGGTATATTTGACAAATGAATTCTTTACATTCCTATTCCATACCCTGGGAAATCTCATTATTTATATACAGTTGTTAGTTATCAAAAAAACAAAACAAGACAACCCGAATCTGTAATACTTCTGCTCACAAACGTTCTGACTAAATGTGCTAGGGGTATACTTGAACCTCTTAACTTAGTTGTATGACTTTCAAGTTTATCCCCTTAGCAGCCTACCTCCTATTTTCTAAGAAATAAGCTTTCTCAATTAAAATATTAGATTACTTATCATAACTTACATATATGTGTTTTGTTTTCATGTATGTACTGTATGTATACCACATGCATGTCTGGGTTCTGTAGAGGTCAGAAGAAGGTGCCATACTTTCTGGAACTGGAGTTCTAGGCAGTTGTGGGCTACAATATGGATGCTGGGAACCAAACCTGCTGTTCTTCTCTAAGAACAGCAAGTGCTTTTAAAACCACTGAACTGTACTATCTCTCTGGCACCAAATAATCTCTCTAAAAACCAAGTGCATCATTTTTTCTAGAGGAAAAAAAAATGTAGGTTCACCTGTGCAGCATTTAAGACTCTTCATATCTGGTCCCAAGTCCCAAGTGTTCCCATTCTCTTGCATGTTCTGTTATACACACAGTACATTTCTTACTGTTCTTTTCCATTTCTGTCCCCTTTGTGTACTGTACAGACCTCTGTCTTCGTCACTTAGCAAACTCTCAATCAGTTCTGAACATTCAGTTCAAAGTTTCAGCGTCTCACTGGTTGGTCCTTGAATTTGCTATGTTGGTAGCTCAAGTTACCCTTGAACTTGTGCTCCTCTTGACTCAGCCTGCTGAGTGCCCCAGAACTCCCAACTTAGTTCAATGGTCTGTTAAGGGTTCCCTTTTGCCCTCTGCCTGTCCTGGATTTGAATACACTGCTTTGCAGCCTTGATTAGAGGGTAGTATTTTTGAGGACACTGGGTTTACCTTGTTTGTATATATGAATCCTGATCTGAAAATGTCCTGGCAAGTAGTAGGGGCCCCATGAATTGCTAAATGAATGATGAAGTAAAGGGATAGGTCAAAAGGGCTTGGCTAATTTAGGCTAAAGGGTTTTGAAAGTCACGGGGATTGCGGCTAGACCTAGGAAGACAGCAAAGAAGTGGGGAAAGGGCACTTAGAGGATGAGGATGATTATTGTCCTAGGGGATGGAAGAATAAAGTCCAAGAATGAGAGCAGAGATAGTGAGGAGGTCAGCTGGGCCGTAGCTGACTGTTGCAATAGTTGACCTTGTAACTGTGCTGACTGTATTTCTCAAGTCCCTCTTTTGGCTCCCAGAGGGCAGGGTACTTTGTGCTCTCCGTTGTATGCCCTTCACAGTTGATGCATATCTCCATAGTCACCGTTCATACTATCTTCTGGTTACTCGGAAAAAATTCCGTGTAAGGGTGTTTTGCTTGCATGTATGTCTCTGCACCATTGACATATCCGGTGTCCGTAGATGACAGAAAAAATGTGTCAGATTCCCTGGACCTGAAGCTATAGCTGGCTTTAAGCTACCACATGGGTGTTTGGGAACTGAACCTGGGTCTTCAGTGGCTGGGATCACTGAGCCATCTCTCCAGTCCCTACCTTTTATTTATTTACTTATTTGATAAAACCGAGACAAGTTCTCCTAAATGGCTGAGCCTGGCCTGGAACTTGCTATGTGGCCCAAGCTGGCTTCAAACTCACAGTCCTCCCGCCTTAGTGGCCAGACTGCTGAGATGATAGGGGGTGTGAACAGGCCTGTCTGGCCTTCTAGCTCCCACTCTGTTCTGCATTATCATATCTGTGCACCGGCGCAGCTCCCCATGCACACAGCCGCCTTCTCCAGGCACATAAGATAGGGCATAAGGTCTTCCTGACCTTTGCATCTTTTAAGACACAGAGTAGTACAGTTCCTAGCAAATACTGGATACACAGAGAGTATTTTTATCTACCATTTGTTGATCTGATTGCAGAAGACCACAAGGATATTTGTGCGCAATTGTGTATTGTGACACAAAACTTATATATGCCTTCATACTGTGTGGTCTATTTTTGGCAATTTTCATTAAAATGATATCTCATTGTACCTGAATACTGTCATTTCAATTTTCTTCTTTGTTCCTTCTTGGATGACTCATATCTCTTATACCAGAAGAATATGACAGAAGGGATTCACAAAGGGTTTGGACAGATTTCTGAATGACAGAGTCATAAATGTCTGGGTATAAGAAGTGTGGAACACGCAAAAGGGAAGTAAGAACTGGCATTTCTGAAATGTCTGTTCCATGCCACGGACTGTGTCTCAGGCACTTGACACACATCGCATCTCATTTCATCTTGCAGGATGAATCCATAGAAAGACAGAACATCTCGATCCATAAGGCTAAACCTGCATCTGTTCTTGCGCATAGCTTCTCCAGGTACCAAAGGCAATATTTGTGTTTATTAAAATTTTATCACTCTTTTAATACAGATGAATCATTAGATTTGCTTTTGTTTCTGAGGAACACAACACTCACTCTCAATTCAGACTTCTACAGCTTATGGCTGCTTTCTGACATAACCTGATCAGTTTTTAGAGTCCCGGTGCTCTAAATTACAATGCAATCTGAGATATTCCCACAGCAATAACAGCAATTACATTTGTTCACAGTACTTACCTTTATATTTCATTAAGCTTCCAAATACTGAATAAAGGTAAGTCAAGTCAAGAAAAGAGACTTCCATTAACCCTGACACTAGCAAATTGTCTCAAATTACAGCATGCCTTCTATTTGTATTCTAGACATATTGAGTGGTTTCTCTGAGTTACATATTATACCTCACCTATGGTTAGAAGAAAATTGGAAGCAAATTAGTTTAAGTTACTTCTAATTTAAAAAAAAATAATAGTGACTTCATAAAGCATAATGCTCTCAAGTATACAGCAATACATTTGGCAGAAATCATAACATTACAAGCAAAGCACTATCCCTCATCTTTGGGAAATAGCTGGAGAAGGAGGGCTTCACAGACTGCTCTGTTATTTTAAGCTACACAGTCTAAGGTTTGTGGCTACATCCTCATCAGTGATAACGTGCTCTCTGCCAGGGGGAGAAGTAGGTGGGAATCGATAGGGTACATAGATGACATACACCTTTGAATTACTGATTATTAGCACACCCACAGGTCCCAGACAGCTTTTATTGCTTGTTTTGAGAAAACTCAAACAGACATCTCTTCTTTGTAAAGGCCATCTCATATAACTAGAGAAAATGGCAACAGTTCAGCTGACATGTTTCACAGTTCGGATGGTCCAGCTCCAATCTCTGTACCTGGAATTGCTGGAAACCCACCAGACTTGACTTTCTTAGTGACTATAGTTCCTGAACTCTATATTAGTCAAAGACAATTGAGAGAACAGGATGGCCACCAAAGAATATGTGTCACATCTCACCTATGGCACCCCTAAAATCAGACCAAAACTTAGCTTTTATATTTAAAAATGAGCCCCTTCCCTCTTGAGGCTAGGGGCTGAAAATATGCACATATTCCAAAGAGTTCTTTGTGGAACAGGTGACCCCTTCCCACAGTCTCTGTAATTAATTGAGAAATTAAAGTTTGTTGGCCTTTGAGAGCTTTTGTTTAAAAAAAAGGCAGAAGGTCTTGGCTATTTTGGAACAAGAGTCCACTATACTGCCAAACAGTGTGTTATTGTTGTTGAAGTGTCTCTCAACAGAACGGTATTGAGTCGTGAGGACGTGATTTTGATTAGGTGGAATGACTCAGCTCTTCCCCTTAAAGAAGAGAGGACTTGTCAGAGCCTTACTTACCTCATGATCTGGGATCTCAGAGGATAGTGTTTTCCCTAGGATGACCCCGGTCAAGTATGTCCAGCAACGAGCCGTATTGGCAAGGTTATAGCCTCCTGTCTCCATCAAGAATTGTGAAGTTAGGAAAGAATAGCCACAAAACAGGAGAAGGAAGAGGGTAAGGAAGGAGAGAAAACTGTTTTAATAAAAGGTCTAAAAAGACAACTCCAACTTGCAGAATCTTCCTTAAGCATCCCTTAATGGTATTTGTAAACCACCTAGTGGGTAGACTTTAGTGGACTAGCCAGATCATGCACAGAGTAGAACTCATAATTTCAAGGGCAACACAGATTAAAGCGGCTCTTATCTCGCAGCAATAATGCACCTGAGAAAGGCAAGCACCTCAGTTCCACCAAGAGACGTCAGGGAGACCGAGAACCCTGGAACCCAGATGTCTGGAGGTAACCTACCCACTGTGATGGTTTCTCAGATGAATTTTGCAACAATTCTATAAAGTGACTGCTGGCTGTGATTTGTATTTTAAAGCTATTGGCAGATCTAGTCCTAAAGGCATCCAGGAAAAAGGAAAGGAAAGTGCTGACAGAAACAGACTTCCTTCTTTAAATATCAGCGGTCCTTTTCACCACAAAATGCAAGCCTGGTGGCAGAGATCAAAGAAAGTGAGCCGAGGAAGGGACTGATGATTGACACCCTGACCCGCCGCGTCAGGTCCTGTCACAGTCACCCAGCAGCCATATCACACTGGTTAATAATCAGCATATTTTTGTGCTGAATGGATGTGCTTTGCCATGCAAGCATTAACACGCTGGCCTTCAGCTGAATTCCAAGAGTCTAAGGGTAAAATGGAATATTTCCTAATCTCGGAGCAGACCACAGGAAATAAAATCAGCTCTATTTTAGGTAGGGTGCCCATATACATTATCATCCAAAAGGATGCACTTTGAAGCGCAATAGAGGACACTAGTCATTGTCACAACGGGCTAACATATATAAACTGGGACCTGCTGTTACCCTTTTCTTGAGCTTTCCTACTATTTCAAAAGTTAGGGAGGCTAGGGTTTCTGGAGCGTGTCCTTCAGGCCTCAGTGGGACTGGTCTGAGGAAGCTTAAGAATGCAGCCATCTCTGCTAATTGTCTATGTGTTAAGAGCAGAGAATTTCAGCTGTACGGTTTAGATATTACTTTAAACATTCCTGGCATGGGAAATTAGTCTGCAAGGCAGACCTATTTGGCATAGTTATTAATTTAAAAAAGAATAACTATAGGTTTTATTTAAGGAGTATGTTATCTCTAGTATACACATGATATGACTTATCTGCAAACACACCACTCATGCGCAGGCATTTTCAGGAATACACATATTGCATAAGAAGAGTTATACTTACATATTCAAGAGCCAAGCTTTCGGTTAAAAATGCAAAAGGATTTGAGCTAATGGTAAGACTCTTCAAAAGAAGGCTGTAGCCTCAGACAAAAGTTAAATTCTTCCAGGTGTCTGTTGGAGAAAGGTCTTTCCCCCCAGCTGGACCTGTATCATAATCTCTATCCTTAGTGTTTATGGAAAGTAATATGCCATGTAATGCTTATCAATTTTATCTTTTTCTGGAGGTGAAGTTAATAAGCTTCTTGCCAGCTTTTCATAAGAGAGCGTCTCTTGTAATCAGTTTTAATTTTGATCCCTCTGAGGTTTGAAGACTCCCAAGGACCAGGTTGCTTTATTTGTGCTGTATGCTCACTTGTTGACCTAAGGCCTGCCCAGAGTTTACCTGGATTTGGAGTTTACAAGAGGGTGATAAAACTATTAGCTTGGTCATCATCTATGCATTTAATTTCTTTACAAAAATTTTATGTGCATGAGTATTTTGCTTCCATGTATGTACATATACCATGTATATGCTGGGTGCCCACAGGGGCCAGATGAGGGTATTAGATACCCTGTAACTGGAGTTACGAAGGGTTGAGCTGCCATTTGGGGGCCAGGAACCAAACCTTGGCTCTTTGCCAAGAGCAGCAAGAGTCTGTAACCACTGAGAAATCTCTCTAGCCTACATATATGTACTCTTTTGGTACATTTTTGAGATAAGGTCTTGTGTAATCCACGATAGCTCATAACTCCCAATCCTCTTGATTCTATTTCCCAAGTACTGTGATTATACACATGTGCCACTATGGCTGGTGACATATATGTGCATTTTAATCTCAATCCACTTGACCATGTTTAAATACACCAATTTATTGATCCAATGAAATAAATATTGTGGCTGGTGAAGAGACAGAAGATCTCATCCTAAAGCATCTATAAAGATGACTGAGGTTGGGCACGGTTCCAAACACATCAATGCTTCTATCCAACAGACCTAGCATTCTGTTAGTTAAAGAATGTTAACATCAGTAAGGGGTGCAAGAATGCTCAAGAGACTATGGTTCTCTCAAGTTTGCTTCCTTATAACAAAATCATGCTTTAGGGAAAACGAGTAATTCTTGACTTCATCTTAGATATTCAATTAATTCATGTATTTACTATTCATGAATGAGTAGAGATAGAATTTCATTGATGTTTCTGAAACAGAATGGGTAAGAAGAGAATAATGGCTTCTCTGACAGAAGAGGGTTCACAGTCTTCGGGGACTGACATCCTCTAATTTCTTCTTCCTTTTGGTTTTGGTTTTGTTGTTTCGGTTTTTTTATTTTTCCAAGACAGGGTTTCTCTGTGTAGCACTGGCTATACTGACGCTTACTCTTTAGACCAGGCTGGCCTCAAACTCACAGAAATCAGCCTGCCTGTCTCTGCTTCCCAAGTGCTGGGATTAAGGGTGTGCGCCATTACTGTCTGGCATCTTCTTTCTTATTCCATACTCAGGTTTGAACACAGTCTTGTGTATGCTAAGCAAATGTTCTAATCTTAACCTTTATTTCCAAATTAAAACAAACTTCAGAGTGCCTAGGTGTCAAAGCACATGGCAAGCTGACTAGGGATGGGCCAGAGTCTATGCTCAGCTGGGGAAGTAATCGATTTCATAGACCTAGGCTTCTGGGCCATAGGCAGGTTAGTACTATCCAATCCAAAAAATCGACTTATCGTCTATGTTAATAAGTGTGGAGGAGGACTGACAAGCTCTCTTGGTGACTTTCCATTGTACTCACCTCCTCCTAAAATCAGAGTTGCCAACTGCCACTCAAGCACATACTTCAGACACTTGCCGATCCCCACTGGCGTCATGTTAAAGGAGCACATTGGGTCCCCAGCGATGGTATCTGCACCCAGCTGTAAAACCACTGCTTTAGGATTGAAGGCCTGGTACACTTCCTTTAGTACACTGGGAAGAGGAAGGACACAAATTGTCAGAAAAAGATCCGCTTTAGTTAGGGCTATGCAGTGGTAGTGAAGTGTGTTGGAGGGATAGTTGAATTATCCATCACATCAAACTGTCAACCTTAAAGGGTGAGCCTGGCTGTATGTGTGTTATACTTTAATAAACCTGACTTAGAATGACAATTCCTCTACTTCCACCATCACCAATGACCAAATTTGCCCTTTTTATTTCAGAACTTAGACTTCACTGAACACTTCATATATATCTAGTTAACTCTCATAGCCATGGGGCATAGTATACACATTTATTCCATTTTATAATTAGAGTAATAAAACATATACATTGAATAGTCATGAAGGTTTCCTTCTGATAATGTCAGACAGCAATCACACCTGGAGTTTATCACCTAATTATCAATGGGGGCAAGAAGCCTTGAGAGCATAGATGGTATCAACTTACTTTTCATTCTGCAAAGGACTTGAGGCCTCTGAAATACGGCCCTCCCCAGTGCATATGCATTCACAGTATTATAAGGAGAACAGTATCAACTGATCAAAAACTACAATTTGAAAGTACCCCAAAGAACAAGTTGTGGTGGGTAATAGTGTAATTTTGAGTAGAATCAATGCTATCACATCAGCCTAACTGCTATTTGCCGAGGGCATGCAGCCTTACAGATGAAAAGGGAAATGTCAGTGTGACAGGTAACCTTAGTCAGGCTTCCAATATTATCATTAATTGAACACTGACAATGTCCAGAATGCATTCCGAGGAATTATAAGGTCCTTGCTCTCAAGGGGCTTACAATCTACTTTCCAGACAAAACATAGTCCAGTCCTCAAGGGCCGGAGTGACTCTTACAGAGACATATAAACAAGTGCAAATTAACAGACTTCAGAGTTGAGAAAATACAGAGTCAAAAAGTGATCAAAAATGTTGAAGTTAATGACCCTTTCATAATCAACATGTCAAATTATACCAGTGCAGAAAAACAGAAAAATCCCAGATCCTCCTGAGATGGCAAAAGGAATTCAGGAACATAAAACACTGCCCTCCCCAATCCATATGTAACCAGGGAGTAAAATGATGGTCACAGAGGCATTCTTTGACTTAAAGGACTATTTTGTTTTGATTTCTCATCACACAGATGAATGCAGAGTGATTGTAAAGATTATAAGAATATTACAAAATTTATGACATATGATCCTTAATGCAAGGATTCTTTGGTCTATTCTCTCTTTCATGTGCTTATCTCATGGGTGCAGAGGGAAGATAAGCCACCTGAAGAGTTTGAGCGACATTTATTGAGCATCTACACAAACAGAGCACCCCATTAACTGTTGCTGGGAGACACAGCAGAAGGCGTGATGTCTGTTTTAAAAAGGTTTCTAGCAGGGGAGGGCTACCATTCTTTCCACTCCTTCCTTTCACTTAGCACACACTTACTGAGTACCCACTAGGTGCCCATAATGGCACCTGGAGTCCCAGCTGCTCCAGGAGTCAAGAGGAATCTGGCATGGTCTGTATCATCATGTAGCTCATAAGAGGGGATTACATAAACTCTGACAATAAATAATTAAAATGCAATGATAAATGAAGTATCAGAGTTTTGGCACAAGGGAGAGAGAAGTGAGCTTCTCCAGGTGAGGCTGGAAAAGGCTCTACAGGGGCTATAATGGCTCTTTAGGTCCTGAAAGATGAGACGCACCACACACACATGAGCCAACTCTCAAGATGGCTAGGAGGAAACAGTGATAATAATTCCTGGTGAAGATGTGGGGACTAAATCACACATATCTTGTTAGTGGGAATGTAAAATGGTATAGCCACTCTGGAAAATAATTTAGCAGTTCCTGTCAAAACTAAAAATAGACTTGCCATATGAGCTAGCAATTGCACTCTTGGGCAATTTATTCCAGAAAGTTAAGGCTGATTTTCATGTAAGAACTTGTATATGGATGTGTGTAGCATCTTTACACAAAATAGCTTTAACTGGAAAAAAATCCAAACGTACTTTTTTAATAGGCAAATGGTTAAACAAACCAGCATCCATAGCAGTGGAATACTGTTCATCAATATGATAAACAAACCATTATTATATGCAAAGAGTTTGGGAGGATTACAAGGAAAGTACGCTGAGTACATAAGGCCAATCTAATATATATATATATAATATATATATAATATATATAATATAATATATATATAATATATATATATAATATATATACACACACATACACTATATATAATATATATATAATATATATATATATATATACACACACATACACTGTGTGATTCCATTCATAAATGTTGTAAAACCCTAACTACAGAGGGATGAGGTCAGTCACTACCAGGAGTTATAGATGGCTATGACAGGACAGGGGTAGGATGACATAATCATGTGATGGCATAGTTCTGTATTTTGATTATAGTTGTCATGTGAGGCTTCAGATACGATAAAATTTCATAGACACACATACATGAATGTATGCATAATTGGTGGAGTGTGAATGAAATCAATAAACTATACCAAAATAATTTCTTCATTTTGATGATGTACTGTAACTGTGTGCAAGTTGTCACACCAGGGAAAGCTGGAGGAAAGTGCCCAGGACTTCCCTTCACAATCTCCTGTGAATGTGTGATTATTTTGAAATAAATGTTTTGTTAAAGCCAGTGAGGTAGCCCAGTGGTATAGACGTTTGCAGCCAAGCCTGAGGACCTGAGTTCAATCCCCAGTTCCCACATAGTAGAACAGAACCAACTCCTGAAAGTTGTCCTCTGACCTCTATAAGCAGTTATGGCACATGTGTGCTCCCCCAATACCATAAATAAATTTAATTAAAAAATTTAAAATCTTTTTAAGGCATGGAAGGTAGCAGATATAAGACCTGAATTTGATCTCCAGAAATGATCAAACAAAAAGCACAGCAGAAAAAGGAAGTTGAAGGCTGGTGGGATAAAGTTAGGGGAGTTGGCTGCAGAATGGTTCTGGAGGGCACGAAGAGGAGAGGAGTTCGGAGAAGAGAATCTATGTGTCATACAGGCTACAAACTGCGAGTGGAGGTACAGAAAGTCAGAAATAAGTGAGCCTGGCTTTTTATGTAAAGCGTGTGCAATGTCGCAAACATTATGTGCGTGCATGTACACAGGCAATGTGCATGCTGTGTGTGTTGGTGGCACAATTAGAAGTTCATCTTAGAGATAAGTGAACTCTAGTGTGGAATACACTGAAGGCTGATTTTACAACCATCCACAGGCCACGGCCACAAGAAAGACAGGACTTGAAAGGAACTTCCATGCCAGAATTAATAGAGCAACATGGAGCGATACCCAAGAAAAGAAGATACCTATAATGTTCATGACTGGTAATTAGGAGAGAGGAAGGAAAAGAAGGGAGGTGTTTCTGGAACAGTTGTCTTCCTTAGAGCTGTAGGGAAAATGAGTCTTCAGGGAGTTCAGATGAAACGGGCTCTGGATGGGTAAAGAAAACAGTAATCAGAAGCTTTGAAAAAGGGAAGGCATTTCGTTCACTGAACACACCTCAGTTTACGGAAAGCTGAATGGTGGACATGGAAAACTAGGCAGCTTTTCATCTGATCTGACGGTCAAATGGGAGCCCTGGAGATCTATAAGTACTGATCTTGCTAAAAGGTGTACTGATTTTTGATGTTGCATGTAAGAACAAAATCACAAAGCCTAGCAGCAGAGGGAATGGCACAAGGGACATGGAAGCTCTCTAGGCAAGACCAGGTCAATCTGGAAAAACTTGAGAGGGGTAGGCAGATGGCTAGGGGTGAGGGGGACTGTGAATGGGGCTATGTGGACAAATTACCATTTCCAAGTTCATACCCCTCCTCTCATTGCTTTTCTTTTGGTGTGGGATACACACACACACACACACACACACACACACACACACAGTTTGTTTGGTTTGGTTTTTTGAGATATGGTCTCACTATGTAGCCCAGGCTGGTCTGGGAACTTCCTGCTTTAGCTTCCCGAGCACTGAAATTATAGGCTTGTGCCAGTATGCCTACCCTCATATCTCCACTTTGAAGTCAATATCATTTGCTTATATTAAACAAATACTATTAAAATTCTTGTCTATAGACCTATGAAATAGTCTTTCACCTCCCTTGAGGCTTTTAGCTTCTGCTTCATTTTTTTTTTCCTTTTTTCTTTCCTTGTCATTATTCTCTGGGGTTCAGGATTTGTTCACTCACTTAAACCCAGAGTCAAGTACCTATTATTTCCTATACTAGTGATAACATATACTTCTAACCCTAATACACAGGAGACTGAAGCAAGAGAATTGCCCAATATTTCAGGCCAACCTGGGCTACCAGTGAATTAGCAGGTTAGCTGCAACTTCACAGTGAGACCCCTGTCTCCCAAAACCAAAGGGGGTAAAAAGAAGACAGGCAAAGACCTAAACCTGATGGTGTTGATGGTTCAGTAGGGGTAGAAGACAGGAAAGTTCAAAACACTGCTAAGTGCTATAATGTTTGTCCGTCCGTCCGTTCATCCAACAAATGAATGCTAATTGAATGCTTACTATATGCTAGGCAGGTACAAGGTTGGCAATGGGTTTACAGAATTGAAAAAAAAAAGACAAAACCTACCTCACTGTCTCCAAGGACTGTCCTAATTCTCTGACATTATCTTTCATTCTGGTTTCAACAAGAGTGGTGTCTGTCTGCATTGCACTTCAGTTATTCCTAAGCATGGCCACTTTTGGAGGTTTGAAAAGCAAATGCCTGGAACGATTTTACATTTAAGACGCTGAACGACTTTCGCTGCTACAGTTTTTTGTCTTCCCATGTCCTTATTGTGCTTGCTTTCCCTCGTCCTCCCTACTTTCCCTCCTCTCTCCTCCTCCTTCTCCTCCTTCTTCCTCTCTCTCTCTCTGTCTCTCTCTCTCTGTCTCTCTCTCTGTCTCTCTCTCTGTCTCTCTCTCTGTCTCTCTCTCTGTCTCTCTGTCTCTCTCTCTGTCTCTCTCTCTGTCTCTGTCTCTGTCTCTCTCTCTCTCTGTTTTTCAAAACATGGTTTCTCTGTGTAACAGCCTTCTCTGTCCTGGAACTCATGCTGTAGATCTGGCAGGTCTGTAACTCACAGAGTCACACTGCTTGGCTTGTGCTTGCTGTTTATTCCAGTTAAAACTGATTTCTGGCTTGGCGGTGGTGGTACACCCTTTAATCCCAGCATTTGGGAGGAAGAGGCAGTTCGAGGCCAGCCTTGTCTACAGTAAGATCCAGGGCAGGCTCCAAAGCTATACAGAGAAACCCTGTCTCAAAAAAACAAAAACAAACAAAACAAAACAAAACAAAAACCACAAACAAAACAACTGATTGCCCGATCACTTCCTGTTTCCAAGCCAACAGCTCACCTGTTTTCTTCCAGAGAATATGGCTAATGATTTCAGAAACTCTGACAAGCATCCTTAACTGCCTCACAAATGGTCATTTTTGCCTTGCCAACATAAGTAAGGCCTTTGAATTAAAACCACGGTGTCCACATTATCTGTCCTCCTCTATTATAGTAAGCTGAGAATTCAAAAGAATTGCTTTCACTACAGTTCTGTTTACAGCTCCAGATCATAAAATTCCATAAACATTTATAGATTACCAAAGACCACTCAGTCATTATAACTCGGCAATCCTTTATTTCCAATTGATAAACAATTGCATTTCTTACACTGTCTGTTCAAATAAAACTCTCAGCAGGGTAGTGAATGTAGGGTAGCCTGAGCTATGTGGTAAGAGCCTGCCTCAAAAGAAAAACAAACTGGGATGAAAGGATATTCTTGATATAATAAAAAAATCCAACACCAGATGGTGTAGTAGTGCACACTTGTAATCCTAGCACGTGGGAGGCAGAGGCAGGAAGAGCGCTATGCCAGGGTGGGACCAGCCTGGGTGCGCAGGGAGCACCAGGTCAGTCAGAGCCATAGAGGAAGGCCCTGTCTCAAAACGAAACCACCCGTCCCCAAATAGCAAACATAGAAATTTATTAAATAAATGAGAACCTCCCCCTTCACCTCCACTTTCTCCCCATGGGTAACGAGTCGCTGATAAAAAGTTTGAGGTGAATCTTTTAAACTCATACTGGAGGTAAGTGGTTGAGGCTCTGTGTAGTGAGTGAGGACATTCCCATAGTTCTTGTCTCTACCGGAAAATGACCTCCATTCGATCCCTTCTCCACGAGGCTACCTTCTCTGGGCTCTAGATTCTCTTTCCTGTTGCTCCTTCTCTCATGGTCTATCCCTGCATCTCAAAGGATTCACTTATCTTGGATAAGAAATAGCTTTGTTTCTTCCTTCCTGTCAGCACTGTCAAAATTTTACCCATGTCAGGGCCCCTATGATTCTTGCAGTCTACTTTCTGTTCTCAGGAGAGAGCTGGCTGAGTTGCCCGTCCAAAAGCCTTTTCTCTGTTAGCCTTCAAAATGTCTTTTTTTAAAAAAGATTTATTTATTATTATGCACACAGTGTTCAGCCTCCATGTATGCCTGCAGGCCAGAAGAGGGCGCCAGATCTCATTACAGATGGCTGTGAGCCACCATGTGGGTTGCTGGGAATTGAACTCAGGACCTCTGAAGAGCAGTCAGTGCTCTTAACCTCTGACCCATCTCTCCAGCCCCTGAAATGTCTTAAAAGCACCTAGCAGCTGGTTCTACCAAGATCTCCAGCCGCTTAAAGCTCCAGTAACAGCTATTTTGAAAGTATACTTAAGACAGCGGCTAAGGAAACAGTTTAGTGGGTGAGGATGAGAACCTGAGTTAGATCCCCAGAACTCATGAAAAAAGCGAGGAGTGGTGGCATGTACTTGTTATCTAGTGCTGGGGAAACAGAAACAGGAAGATCCCTGGAGCCTAGCCTCATTTTCAATCTACAGGCTCACTGAGAACCTGTCTTGAAACCACAAGGGCTCATCAGACACATAGGCTGACTTCCAGCAGGCACGCACGCACATGTGCACACAAACACACAGCAATATACATATAACATGTACACACAGTATATTTAAAACAATTGATATCATACAATTCTTGCACTTAAAGTGTACAATATTTTTTAATGTTGCCACAGAACTGTGTAGCCATAACTACAAGGCATCTTAGGACTTTTTATCAGGCACAGAGGAAACCTTGTGAGTACAGTCACTACTCATTCTACCATGCTCCAAACCACAAACCCTGGAAAGCACCGCTCTAATTTCTATTTTTAGAGGTTTATCTAATTTTGTCCTTATAAAAGTAGAATGACAAAATATGTGGTCTTTTGTGTCTAGATTCTTTCACTTAGCATAGTGTTTTCAAGGTTTATCTGTGTTATCATATGAATTAGTATCGTATTTTCTTTGGTGGGGATTGACACGGTCTTGTTTAGTTCAGGCTGGACTAAAACTCACTATGTAGCCAAGGGTGGCCTTGAACACCTCCTAATCCTGCCTCCACCTCCCAAGTGCTGATATTACAGGCATGCAATATCACACCTGGCTCTTAATTCCTTTTTAATCTACAAATATTTATTTCACTTTGTGCTTCTCTATTCATAAACTAATAGGTATCTGGATAATTTCTACTCTTTGGTTAATATGAATAACGCTACTCTGCTCATTCAAGCCTAATTCTTTGGGTAGTCATATTTTTAATTCTCCTAGGCATGTGTGAGTGTGTGTGTGTGCGCGCTTATCTACTGGGTCATGTGATATCTCTATGTTTAAGCATTTGAGAAATGCCAGACTTTTTCCACAGTGGCTGCATCATTTTACATTTCCACTAGCACTGTTTGAGTGCTCAAATTGTCTTCACATTCTTGTCAACACTTATCTTCTGTATTGGTTTATTTTAAATTAAAATAGCTATTCTTCATTTTCAAGAACTAAAATTTTTTAAAGAAATGAGGCAAATACTTAGTATTTACTTTATTTGCATTTCATGTACGCTGTTCTGTGCTTTGTTTTAATTTATTTACTATAAGATTCTCTGTCAAAACTTACATTTTTCTTTTAGTTTTTTGTATTATTTATCAAGATTATAATATGATTACGTCATTTTTCTCTTCCCATTTCTGCCTCCAAACTCTCCTTGCTCTCTTTCAAATTCATGGCTTCTTTTTTCATTAACTGTTGTTATATGCATATATGTATATATGCATATAAATATATATTCTTAAATATAGAAATACAACCTTGATGGGTAAGGTATACTATCCTATTTTATCCAACCCCAGAGACCTTAGGCCTCCTGCCTAAACTCTGCCATGGAGCTACAGCCCTGTCACTGTGGCCCTATTTGTAATTAATTCCTTGATGACTAATGAAGTCAAGTATCTATTTCTGTGTTTATCAGACATGGGGACATCATCAAAGCACTGTCTAGTCCAGTCCTTTGTCCATTTTTAAACTGGGTTGGCTTTTTACCACTGCGATGTAATAATTCGTAGTATATTCCAGGCACCAGTCCATGGTCAGGTTCATGACCGACAAGGGTTCACTCCCATTCTGTGGATTACATTTGCACTTTCGTGATAGTGTCACTTGAAGTACACATTTGCCCTGGAAACATACATACGAGTAACCTATACAGACTGAACAGGTTTTATTTAGGAATATCTATATATATACTTGGACATACATACATGTAATAACAATTAGTGAAAAAAGAGGCCATAAATTTGAAAGAAAGCAAGGGAAGGATACTGGGAGTTGGAGGGAGGAAAGGGAAGGGAGTATTGTTATAATTATAATCTAAAAAAGAAAAAAGTTTTAACTTTTGACAGTCTGGTTTTACCTACCCATTTTTGCTGTTGTTGCTTATGTTCTTGATGTCATGTCTAAGAAACTGTCTCTTAATCCAAGGTCATAATCTGTTTCATGCTAAGAGTTTTACAGTATCTAGCATTTACACTTACATTGGATCTAAGTCTGTTTTATATGGTGTAAAGTTATAACGCCATTGCTTTATATGCTGCTTTCCAGTTGTCCCACTCAGCAATCTCAGCCCCGCTATATAAACTCAAACAACTGTAAATGTGGAGGCTGGTTTCTCCTCTCTGAACTCAGTTCCGTTCATCTACAGGCCTGCCCTGAAGTCACCACCACACTTCTTGATTACTGCAACTTTGTAGTCAGTTTTGAAAATGAGAAAGTATGAGTTTCCCAACTTTTTCCTTTCTTTTCAAGACTGTCTGGGCTGTTCCTGTTGGATTTGCACATAAATTTTGGGACCAGCCTGCCAGCTTGTACAGAGGCGTGGTGATTTACAGCTCTATTTGGACCATGTTGAACCTACCATCTTATTTCCTCCAATTCCTGTGTCTATTAATGATGGCCACACCTTCAGCCTCTCATGTACAAAACTGTACACGAGTTAAGAACCTCTGTGAGGTCCTCCACCCTGTTCCTCTCCTATTATTCATCATTAGCATCCTTCTCACTCGCCTTGAACACTTGAATCCACAGGGGATCTGCCCATACCTTCCTAACAACTTGCCCTACCTCAGGTCTCTTCTCTGTCCAATCCTTCACATAAACTGCCAATAAGTTAATTTTCCTTAGGGGAAATTTTTGATCAAGTCCTTTCTCCCCAAATCCTTCAGTGTCCCTCTACTTTAGCTTATGACTCAAGGTCCCTCCTGATCTACCTCTGGCTTACTTTTAAGAACCTCTTACTCAATAGCCGCTTGGCCTATGATATGTCATCCCACAGGCAAAAATGCTTACCTCACTCACTTTGCGTTTCCATCCAGGCAGGCCCTTTGTCACATGCTGCCTGTGGCTACAAGTCATCTTTCTCCACGTCTATAGCCATAGTCATTCTTTGAAGGATATCTCAGATTCCATCTCTTCCATGTATGGAGAAAATGTGAGCGGCTAACATTCTTTTGAAGATGTTTATCCAGAGCAGAGTTCCAGACATATCAAGTTCTATATACTTGGTATGTATTAGCACATTTAACCCTCATAACAATTATAAGGCAGGCGGGGAAACTGCAGCACAGTGAAGTTCAGAAGTCTATACAGTGTCATACATCTGTTAAGTGGGATAGTTCCAGCCTGGCAGCAGAGTGGAACCTCTAAAATCTTATAGTCTACCTGCTACCATGACTTCCGGAACTAGATGGTGTAGTAGGTCCTGTGCCAGCAATGTCACCCACCTTGTTTCACGTAACAGCAGTGCCAAGACACAATATTACTTTTGCGTACTAAACTCTGATTTTATTGCTTCCTCATTTTACTACATTCACTGGTTTGCCTAATGCTTTTAGAGCTTTGAATTCGAGCTCATCCAGGCTGCAGTTCGTACCTTCATTCCCAGTCTTTGTCACTTCTGCTTCTTCACTTTCCAGTGCAGTCAAACTGAACCACTGTTATCCTCCATGCACAAGGAGGCTTCTTCCAACTCTGCTTCTTACTGCTTCCTCTCTACAGAACATCCTTCCCTACAATTTCTGTATATTCAAACTTGACCCAGATTTTATAAATATGCACACGCATTTGCACACTTTGTAAAGACAGAGTAATTAGGTGCCCTTTAGAACCCACATCAAATGTTACCTCCTTAATTAAGTCTTTTTCTAAAGTATTTATTTCCTCTGAATGCCTGTAGCTTCCTAAATTTTATAGTTCTTGCAACTTTCCATGTTTTATTTTATTCAAATGTGTACGAATATGAAAATCAATCTCTATCTAATATTTTGAAATTTCTCCTAACTTTCTTGAACGTAGAATCAATACTTTAGACATAGTAGGCATTCAATAAACAGTCATTAAACGATACATGGATGAAACGCCACCCCAGCCTGCTTTTGGAAAACCTTTCCTAATGGTGGTAACAGTGCTACTTCTTACACTGTAAATCATTCATTTTAAGTTTTTATGAAAGTATAAAATCTCTTCCCCAGAAAGGAGGGGGAAGACAGGCATCTCATTACACTACATTAGTAACTTCCTTATAAACACACAAGACATTCATTTGAATGCAGTTTTCTTGATGAGAAACCTGATCCCCCAGTCTCCAGTCTGGTTTTCAGAGGGGGCTATGCAAATGAGGAGACGCAGGCACAGAGACTTCAGCAGGCCTTAATCTGGGGGAGGGTGTTGGAGCCTGAGGAGGAAAACAGCTAGGATTGATGACAGGCGTGATACTTTGAGATAAAAGAAAAGCCCCAAAAGCTTGGAAATATTCACCCACAGTTTCTGGTCTGAACACTTGACATCATTCACTGGGGTGGGGAAATGGGATGAGAGGCTGTGGCGGTGTTGCGGGGGGGGGGGAGAGGCGGGTGGAGAATATGTATTTATTATTAGTTTGTTAAGGAATTTTGAATCTAAAATCTCATCTCCAGGCTCTGGGATGCTAGACTGACTGTCACAGTCATGATCATGGCTTGTGGCAGGACATGGTAACCCTAACTTGCCTGTCTAGCCAGGCCTGTGATAGAGACAGGCTGTCAGCAGGTTCCATCTCCTGAGTTTCTAGTTTATACCTCAGCTCAGCCAGTCAAGTATCTCCCATGTTTTCTAACCAGTACTACCAACACCCTCTAGAGCAGCGGTTCTCAACCTGTGCCTCACGACCCCTTGGGGTCAGAGGACCTTTTCACAGGGGTCACCTATCAGATATCCTGCATATCAGATATTTACAATTCCTAACAGTAGCAAAATTACATTTATGAAGTAGCAATGAAAATATCTGTACTGCTGGGGTCACCACAACATGAGAAACTTGGAGAGCCACTGTCGTAGAGACTCCCTCACTAGAAATGAAAAAAACCAAGAAACTTAAAAGTTGACCACAGAGGAGAGTATTCCCAATGCTTTGAGCTCTCCCTAGTCAGCCTGAGAGAAGTTCATGCCAGCAGCCAAGCTCCTCTCTCAGATATAAACAAACACTAAACTCACTGATTTAATGGGATTCAGAAGAGGGCTGTGTGAAGGCCCCAAATGGCAGGCCAGTCAACTTTTCTTCCGTGTATGTGTTTTCTCCATTCTTTCCACCCTATCTCGGCTCAGGTCCTGCTGACTCATTCTGCAAAGCCTCCACTGTCAGGGGACTCAGCATATGGCAAATGCCTCAGGGACTTCAGCTCTATTACAAATAGTTGTGGGAGGAAGGAATTAGAGTGGGGGCTCCCTGCAGTGAAGGTGATGTGTCATTTCATTGGGGGCCATGAGGGCCTCTTGGACACATCCAGAAATCATTCAATTTCCTATGATTTTTTTCTCTGCTTTTAGCATCAGACAAGCTGCACTGGTTCCTCAGACTTCTAAAACACCCAAACCTATAAAACAAAAGCTGAACCTGAAACTCCCCAAGCCCACCAAGCAGCACACAACCTCCCAGAACTTCTGCTCTTTTCCCTTTCGTGATGTATTTTGTAGCACTTTAAAGAGCTATCTTTGCTGTTATCGCTGAAGCATTACATAAAAACGTAGATTCTAATTGGCATCTTTTTCTAGCTGGCCTTGTAGTAAGCAATTCTACTCATTAAATATATTTCACCCCGGCAACAGAAAGGGCAGTGCACTATTTTTAGGGTATTATTACTTATCTCTCGCTCTACTTCTTGGAAGTAACCACTCTCATTCACACAAGAGAAAGTGAGTCATACAGAATTAAAGGACCTACTAGTGGCCCGGAGTGAATTGTCAGAGCTAGAATTAGTATAAAAATCCCAATTTGAATTCGATGGTATCATCACAAAGGCCCAGGACTCTCAGGCTCTTTTCATCCTGAAAGGCCGAACCCACCAGCAAGCAGGTGGTGGGCTGGGCAGAGAGGCGGGTCTAAAGAAGACTGAAAGGCTATGAACCCTAAGGCTCACTGTGCTAATAGCCCTTTATGTGATCTGAGCTATCTCACTGCTCTGAAACCACCAGGAGTGCTCACGGACCAAATGACATTCAGCTTTGTGTCACGTTGTTTGAGCATGTCTCCTCAGTCCCCCTCTGTAACCTCCACATCATGTGGTTCAGGGAGAACATTGGCACAGGTTGGAAGCCTGGACCTAGTGTGTGCATGGCGACATGGACAGACCACTTTGCTTTTTGAACCTTGTTTTCCTCCGCTATAAAACTAGAATAATACTCTCCCTCTCGCAGGTTATCGTGGAGATTAAATGATACAACGTTTGTGAACGTCTTCTCCCAGCACCAGGCACATAGTAAGCACTGCATAACGCTGAATGAATAAATGAATGGCCTTGAGTCAGGCCCTTCGAGTGCTCTGTTAATTCTTAAAGCCCACTAGGATACTGTCGAGTTCAGCACAGCACACTATAGCAGTGACTTCCTGAGTAGTACTCTAATGGTCCCCAAAGGCAGAGAGAAATTTCATAGTGTCACTGCCTGGTTATAACTGTTCTGGGAATACAGTAATTCATTTTCCAGTGTTGCCAATCTATTACCTTTCACCAAACACAAAATTCACTTTAAGATGGGGCAGAAACACAAGTGCCTTTCTGTTATATAGAGGTTCGAAGAATATATTATTAAAATTGAGACCAACTTCTCTGATTTCTTATGTAAAAAATCAGATTGGAAGCCAAAGAGCTATTTGGCCTTTGCAGACCCTGGCTAGGGATGCCCTTGGGGGAAAGGGGAGAGCTGGAGTCATTCCAAACTGGAGTTGCAACATGCTTCTGTCCTCCACACTTGCTTCTACTCTCTAGCTAAGCCTTGGAAAATTCACCATTTACCCAGAGCACAGTTTAATCTGTGTAGGGTAAAATACAGGCAGATATCTCTGCTTCTCATTTCCTAATCATATTTCTTCCTGCCCTATAAAACCTCTTTTTCAATGCAATTGCCTGGCTTCTCAAACTTATGTGGACAATAATGACTTGTTAACAATAAACGTGCCCCTAGTCCTTCCCTCACCCGTTTTTACTCAGGAGGGCCTCACTAAGATTCAAAGCCAAAATCCCGCCACATAGTTAGCACCTGGTATAGCTCTTCACAACAGAATATCTTCTCCCAGATGATTGGAAATCTGTGCGATGCTGTCACACAATGAGGTGTGCAGGAAAAAGTTTGGGGATTGATTTTCATCATTAACTTGATATTGCATGGTTTTTGTGGGACTTAAAAAGAAATGCATTTTTATTACTTTTAAGTACTGCACATAGAGTAATTCCAACTTATCATATTTTGGCAGTTATTTTTCTCAGGCAGGATGTATTTTAAACATGTCTATGTTGGAGTGTCTGGTGGATCATTTAGGATCAGTGTCCTGTTGCTTGATGAAATCCAGATCACTTCAATGAAATCCAGATGGGGAAACTGGGTCTCTGGCATTGGCTGCCAGATCTTCTCCATATGAAATCTCTCTAGTCTGTATGCAAATTGAAAACTCCATATCCTGGAAATCCCAAACCAATCAAGTGGCGCTCAGCTTCTTAGTTACTGGACTAAACACAGGGAAGCGATTCATTCTTCCCTGAGGAAATAAGCATTTCTTACATACATCTATCTTGGCACAAAAAGGGCTGGCTAAGCAAATTAATAGTGTAAACAGGATTGCGCTAGGGAATGTTTGTCCTACTTAGGAGAATAAACTTTTTATGCACTTTGTGCACATCCACTTACATACAAATAATTGATATGCTAATTACAAATGATTCTTAAAACCCCTTCCCTGAGGTGCTGTTCTATGCTGTTAGTCTATTTTGAATTACTAGCATGTCCAATGCTTGAAAGTAATAAAAATGCATTTCAAATATTCCATGATTCAGACTGGCGTTCCTCTAATTAGGCTGAGTTAGTGATGCTTGCCTATATTTAAATAGGATAGATATTTTTCTACTTCACCCCTCATACATTGAAGATGCCCCCATCCCCTCCCCAGTTCCCCATCTCCTCGGAATTCTCCTGCATGGAGCTGGCGCAGACAAACTCTTTCACCCCAAGCTCCCACACAACTGCTCTCAGAGCATCTCCAGGCAAACGCTGCCCTTTCTCTCTGCTCCTCCCCTAAGCCCCCACCCCTGTTCACTTGTTAACTCAGCTGGTTCGTGGATAGGCCTTTTTATTAAGTACTAGTGGATATGGCTCGTTCTTGACAGCATAATAGCAACAGTGTACGCAGATGAAGGTCCGCCCAAGTTCGGCACCGGGCTTCTTCATCAGGTAGAGGAATCCAGCGCTAACTCAACCTCTGTATGGTCCAAGTCAACATAAGCCAGTTAGACAGCTCATGCATCAAAGTAGCTATTAGGCATAAGGCAGTGTTAGATGCAGTCATTCAAAGTTGTACCATTAATGTACAGCTTAAACAGTTTTCCAAGGCAGGACTGAAGGGGCAGGGTATCGGCTATAGACTAAGGGGAGGGTAGAATTACAATGGAAGTAGGGGTCACATGGTGGAGAGAGCAGTGAATTTTGACATTAGAACATTCCACTGAGCACAGATCCTTTGGGATCCTTTTCAGAAAAGTCCGGTGTTTAAGGGTACGATTATCAAAATTCCATTTAGGACAAGGTCTTCCTGCCTCTGAGCAGTTTCAGAATATGTTCTAGCATCGGAACCTATTAAACTCTTGCCAAAGAATCACATCACTTTTTCCAGGGGCAGGGATCAGTCATCACCAAGGAAAGAACAGTGACAATGTGCACCAGAGTAGCAGAGTGACCCCTCAACAGAATTCAGAACATTGTCCTCCTTGACTTAAATGGAAAAAACAATTACAATTACCTCTGAAGATTTCATTGCTTCACAGAGTGTGCTAGGCTACTTGGTGAAGTCTGGATGAGAGGCGAAGGAAGCGAAAATTGCATGGCCCCTCTAACCGCATGCATTTCAGGTCCTAAAGACTAGGTGAAGGCAGATGCCGGTTCCCACTATGCTCTCATACAAGTCTAACCAGGCATACATGGTTAGCTCACTGGCTCAGGACAACTCAGCTAATGAAGCACAGGATTCCCCCCTCCAAATTATCCTACATTGTGAGGCTCTTAAAGCCTTCTGAATGTAATACTTTAAAAGACAAATCAAGCCAGGAAGAATAAATGAACGGCCCACTTTGGCCTCATTTCCACCTGTGGCTAACATTATCAGTGAATTTAATTAGTGTCTGACTCATCTATTTTCCAGAAACAATAGGCAATTTTACATCTGCTACACTACAGAGAGGCAGGATAGAAGTTTATCAAATCGAACAAAAGCATGTAATAAAAATACCTTACTTACGGAGGGCTAAGATCCAGATGCAAGGCTTACAGAATGAATTGGCAGCTTTTGTTACCTTTATCACCGGACCAAAGTGACTAGTGATTATCCAGGCAGTATAGCTGTGACCCAAATGATGAGAGAGGTAGGTAATTGCGTGGTGAGTTTCTGCCAGTTCTTCAATTGTAATGAAAATGGAGATGAAGATGGAAGTAAGTCTATGTAATTATTTGTACTCAAATACAAATTCTAGAGAGTCCGTCCCTTTTCACCAAACTAAAGAGAATTTAAAAAATTCGTATTGCTTAAAATATTTATGTGTGAATATCTGTGTGATGTACTGCTGTTAGCACATCATGAAACCCAAAGAAGTAAATTAAAATTGCTGGGCCCTCTTTTCTCGGAGAATCTATCTGTTTCTAAATTTCAGTGATACGGAGGGCGAAGTACCAGATGCAAGTCCAAGCGGAAGGTAATTTCTTGAAAAAGCTATCATCATTGAAACATCTCTTCTTTAAACATTAACATCCAAAGTCAACATTGAAAGGAAACACTTCCATCAAATCTCCCTTGGAGCTATCATTTGATTCTCTCATTTTATTCAGTAGGTTACTTCCTGATGGGGTAGTTCAGGGTGTGGACGGGGAATCTCTACCCTATATGCCAGGACCGAGAGGTGTCAGAAGTGTTGTCATTCAGTGTAAAGAAGTAAACAATCTTTCACAATACTGGTCTAAAAAAGGCACATGAAAAGGATACACTTCCCTAGGAAGAGCTCTATAAAATGACAGATGACACCATTCACCTTCTACAGGAGGAAGTCAGACAAATGAAGGGAAAGGAGAACTCAGAGCCTCCATGTTCAGACCTAAATCAAGAATTCTATATCGAAGATGTAAATTTGGGAACATTAACTCTTGTTTTCTGTCCATAAAATTAGAAATTGAATCTTGAGGATTCTTTTCTGGCAAAAGTCACAGCTGCATGTTCATATACACAATAGATGTGTATTGCAGACGTCATGTGGCTAATTTGCATAAAGCTAAATGGTTTATCTTTAAAAATGCTTTCTGCAAACGCCTACAATGTAGTTTTCCAAGAAACCAAAGGGATGTTACTTTTTGAATTCAATTGTAACAATTGATTTTCACACTTCATGAGATACTTTAGAGACAACTTAGTCAATGGCTGGAGAAAGACACAGGTTCAAAGTCTGGCTTCATTACTTAGGCTTCATTACTTACTGAATGTATGACCTTGGAGAAGTCAATACTTTCTCTAGTTTTCTTCCTTATAAAAATGAGAATAATCATACCTGCTTTCAGAGAGTGTAGAATGTCACAAAGATCAAATGATACAATGCATACTTTCAGAGCTACTCCTGCCCCAGTTAAGTGCACTTCTAGAGATCAAGCTACAAGTTGCAAGGTTCTGCGTTATTTCCTGTCCCAGTGTCTAGTGTAGTATCTGTTATACAGTACATGGTACATTTTTGTAGAATGAACGAATAAAAGTTTCTTCATATTTAAACATGCACACATGCTCACAAGAGAAATACAGGTCAGATGTTTAGCACAGCACCTGTATGCACAGGCAACTTCCCCTCACCCCACCCTCCTCCTTCATGTTAACTAATGTTTCATAAACAATATAAAGTGAGGAGCTGCTCAGTTCTTTTGCAGAAAGGTCAGAGAGGCTTTGGAGAGGTAGATGTTGGTCCTGGACTCCCAGAACTAATGCTGCACTTAAAACGCCAAGGACTTTTAGTTCCGAGTTGATGCTCAAGTCAGAGGACAGTTCTTATCCTGTAAGCACATGCTGTAAAGATACTAGATTAAGAATCAATGATGTATGTGTTTTTCCCCATTTTTTGTTGGATGTGAGTGACATGAGAAATAAAAGCTTATGGTGAAATATGGTATTCTTTTAATGACCCTGCTGTTGTCCTAAAGAATAACAAGTACTTTCTGGGTTGGCTACTCCATCTAGTCCAGAATAGGACCACAAATGTTCTTGAAAAGCAAGTGATAAGCTTTAAAAAAATAATTTAATTCCCCCACACGGCAAAAAGAGTTTAAATTAAAATAGAAAAATTTAATGTTCTTTTATAAATGGAAAGAGGCAAAAACATTACGTTGGGGTGGGCAGGAAAGATGGCACCCATGTGAAACACATCATAACTACCTGTAATTCCAGCTCCAGGGGATTCAACATCTGACCTCCACAGGGACCCGCAGTCATATGCACATACCCACACAATGCATACACATAATTAGAAATAAAAATACATATTTAAAAGAGATCAAGAGTTTAAAATTTCATTCAGTCTTTGAATGATTGAGTTTCTTTAGGTCGGTGGTCTATGACTGTGACCAAAGGTTTACTTCAGTTTTGAACTACATAATATACGCTATAGGAAAGAATAATAGCCCAAGGATCAACTCTGGGTAGATTTTTATTTCAATGAATAACAAAAAGCCATAGCTTACTAGAATAAGAATATTTCTCAGGATAGGTTGATATCTCTTCTTCGCAAAAATCCTCATATATAGATAGACACTGCCACTGAGTGAGAACTCTAGTTTAACAGAATCTTTCCTAAGTCCTCTTAGTGAAGAATTTGTTCATCAGTGTCTCCTTTGGATGATATATTTATGTAGTGCAGTTGAAGAATATTTTGTTTTTAAGATTTATTTATTTTGTGTATAGTGTTTCTGTCCTCATGTATTGCCTGCACACCAGAGGAGGGTATCGGAATCAACTATAGATGGTTGTGAGACACGATGTGGGTGCTGGGAACTGAACTCAGGACCTCTGGAAGAACAGTCAGTGCTCTTAACCTCTGAGTCATCTCTCCATTCCCACACTTGAATATTCTTAATAAAACATTTTTTTCTTTGAGACATGTAGTCTCATGTAGCCTACATGTCTCATGTATCCAGAATGGCCTCAAATTCCCTATGTAGTGAAGGATAACTTGAATTCCTTATCCTCCTATGCCTACCTCCTGAGTGTTAGGAGTATAAACATGTGCCGCCATGCTTACTTGACGCATTTCTGGGGATGAAATCCAACGCTTCATGGATATGTGTGTGTGTATAATATATATTATATATATAATATATATATTAGAGTTTTATGTATGCTTCATAAGTGCCCTACCACAGAGCCACACCCTTATGTGCACTTCTAGATGACAATATTTAATATTTCTTTCCTCCAAACTTTTTGAGTATGGTATGGAGGATTTTCTGAGTTAGAAGTGATTTTGGTGGGATTATTATTATCTTGTTTCATATAAAATCTCTATACTGGAGCCATAAGCTTCCATTTGAGGAAAGAGACATGCTGGCAATAGTAATGCTACTATTCCTTTATGCTGGTTGATAAAGGGTTTTACTTACAATGCCAGCTCTACTAACTCCCATAAAACCTACAGGAAGTTTATAGAAATAACAAACCTCTGTTGTTACTATGAAATGACCCAGGGATATCTAATATGAAATTGTCATTTCAAAAACAAAATCAAAAAACCTCCAGATCTTTTGATGGTATTAGAAAATATTCATGTACTATTTCCATATCCAGTCTATTATAAGAAGAAATTTTAAATGTGGGGCTCAGTGTTGTGATGAAACTATTAAGTCCCTGCCTGACCAGCTGGCAAAGCATGAAAGGTTAGAAGCAAGAAAAGGTTATCTTGTTTTTGTTTTTTGTTTTATTTTAAAGGAAGGGAAGAAAGAAAGAAACAGACAAAAGGGAATGAGGAAAAGAGGAAAGAAAAGAGAGAGAGGAGAGAAGGAAGAGGAAGAGTTTCAATGAATTCCACAGACAAAACCAGCTCAGGAACAAACTAGCAATTGAGAGACAACTTGGAATCCTACGCCATCCATGTGGGCCACTAATAAGCTTCTTTCTATCTCTGTAGCTCGTGGCGAGCCAGAGAACCAGTGGGCTTTCGGAACGAAACAGGTGACAAGGACAGAGCAGACAGGTGGCATGATTTTCCCCAAAGATGAGCTATTCCTTATAAGATTCTTCCTGGGGTAGGCAGATGGGTCAGCTGTAACAACAGCCCATGTTAGGGACTCTAGTTCCAAAGTACACTAGGTAGAAGTACTCAGAGGATAATTGCTGGGATTGATAAGCATGGTTACTAGAATTTACAAAACTATGCAAAGCCATTCAGATGTCAAACAGTTTCACCTTCTCTATACTTTTCCTCTTGTACTCTATTATCTGACCGCCTGACAGTCAGGAGGTCAGCATTCCAACCTTTGCCAAGTCTGCTGTCCATCAAATGAAACGCCTCATCCTGAGCGGGCTTGGGGGGGAGATTGTGCCAAAATCTCATTTAGGGGCTTTTTTTTTATTATAGAAAGTCTCCTTCCTGTTATAGGAATGTCAGGTATAAGCCAACAATGGAAGGGCAGATATTTGACATAGGCAGTCTTCCTGGCACCCCTGGAGTGAAAGGTGGCTTGACATGGTGCCCTCAACAGACTTGACTTCTGAAGAAAGGCAGAGGAAATCATCATTATGGTTCATATGAAAACCTGGAAGCCTGCTATTCTGGGTGGTCACTGTTTGCACTACTCATGAAGCTCAAAGGGCAATCCTTGCCTCTATAAACTGGTGCATGTCTGGTTCTTTAGTTGACAAGCCAGAAGACTCTTTAATGAATGCAAGCCATCAGTGTACCTCGATGCCTGTGGCAGAATGGACTCTGTAAAGGGAAATCATATGTAACCTTGGGGCTATATTTACTTTTAAAATGCTTCTAATTATATTTAATACCAAGGCTATATTAAACATGAATTGCCATGGCATTAACTTTTTGAAAAATCATTTAGAGGTAATTGGTGTACATAAATAAAGAAATATAGAGGAGAAAAAGACATTTTTACGACTGAAGGATAAATAGTAGCCTACCTTCAGGAGAGTAGATGCTGGGAAATCCTTAAGTCTGCACATAATATTCCATTTTTCCCCCTAGGCAGTGAAATGCCAAGCTGATGGGGGACAAAGGAAAATCTCAGGAGGTTTTATGATTGGCAGATGATTCAATAGGGGCACATGTAAGGTGATCCACTTAGAGAGGGCCAGATATTCCAGAGTATACTTGCAGGCTGGTAAAATGATGATCTTTCAATTAAGACCCAGGAAAGAGCTCTAAGAAACCATGTGGACAGTCCCCTGAAGAGAACAACTTAGTGTCCTGCTATGGTTTTAAAAAAAGGCCAACAAAATGTTGGGCGCTGTCAAGAAGGAGGTTAAAAGACAAACAAAATAAATTTCCTTTTACAGAGAACCACAGGACATCTTCACTGGTAATGTTACATAAGCAGTTCTGATCTGCACATCACAAGGACAGAACAGAGCCTAAGGGGAACAAAGAAGGGCAATTAAATCACCGGTGACAGGCCTGACAATCCAGAGTTATCTGAGGGACAAGGGACACGATGAAGATGCGGAAGAGGCTAGTGCTGCCGAATGCACGATGCCTTGCCTCGCTCTATCTCTTGAGTTAAGAGGCGCCTTTGAAATTTTTATTTCTCATGGTTCTACTCTGTTTACACAACTGCCAGGGATGGTGGCCAACGCAGGCAGGCTCCTCTGGGAAGTCCCTGTTTTCCACCAGCAATTGGGCGAAATGTGAGCTGGGTCGGGGTAGGGATCAAACGTGTTCCCATCCATACCGCTTACTTTCAGTGAGCTTGCCTAGTGGACTTCTAGTCAGATTTACCTTGTCCACTCCCATTGGCAGCAGGAAAAGCATACCTGACCAGTCTTAATTTTTATGAATATGAGTTTAACCTCTCTCCATTCTGTAGGACTCTGAACCCCAATGGCCTTCAAACCAAACTGTCTGCCTATATATGTGTATGCTGGTTATTTGGTCCTTAACTCGAGGTTAAAAAGACATTTGGGCTGGGGAGGGATATAGCATAGTGTATAAAAAGCCCTGGGTTCTATCTCTGGCAGAGAAACAGTCCCTCGTCTCCAATCCCCCATCTCTTCCTCTTCCTCTGCTTTCTGACTACACTTGGAAGGGCGTGTAGAGGTAGACGGCAATAATCAATGGTAACTAACGACCGTCAACTCTAATATTCATGCCAGTGGAGAAAAGCACATGTCTCCATGAGAAAACTGAAACATACCCTGTCGGTCTGATGAGATGACACACATGCAAGAAAGGACCAGTGAAGGGATTCCACGCAACAGCCTAAAAGCTTTTATGTTGGAATGGCCTTTATCATACTGTAAAGGAGGTTATGTCATACCTCTGGTCTCTGGCCCAACTGTTTAGTGCTCTCCAACAGGACGGTTAGCATGTTAAATAAGCATAGTGAGTAGTATCTACAAGCTATGTAAGTCAGGCATGGTGATGGCGCATGCCTTTAGTCCCAGCACTTGGGAGTTTGAGTTTGAGGCCAGCCTGGTGTGCACAGAGGGTTCCAGGAGAGCCAGGGCTATGTAGAGAGACCCTGTCTCAAAAAAAACAAAAAACAAAAAACCAAGTAAAAGGTGTGTGAGCATACGATGATTTTTAGTTTCCAATTATTCCTTGAAAACAAGAATTGTGAAGACTGAAAAACATTGCACATTTCCGAGATCCAATCTACCTGCAACTAGCTCGGCGTTACTGCCATACCTTTCACAGATGTGATAGTACTTCTCGTCCTGTATGCCATCCTGAATGGGCACATTGACACTGTAGTACCGACCTTTTCCCAGGCCAACATCAGACATGTCACCTGTTCCTGTAAAAGACAGGAACACTATGATCAGGCATCAGGAACACGAGCACTAGAAAACACAAAGGACTGACTGTCCAAGAGCAATTTAGAAGAGCAAAATGGTCAATTAGGAGAACAATCTAACTTCTTCTAACAACCGTTCCTGAGGAGATGAAACTATGAAAACAATCCAGAGAAATATTTATTATAAACAATGTTGGGGGAAGCAGGAAAACGGGAAGGAAACTGAGAAATAGTAATTTACGTGAGATAAAACAATAAGAGCTAATATCACATGTAATTTTCAGTTATCAGAATTACATGTGGTATGTGATAAAATGATAAGTGGTCTGTCTGTTCACAGACCATAAAAATCACCCAAATTAAAAAATCTATCCATTGTCATTCCCTTTCTCACTGTCACTTGAAGTGATATGAGTTAAAATTTCACACAGACTAGCACAAATAAGGTGCCAACAGCATGGACACATATAAAAATAAGATAAAGAAGCATGTAATGGAATTGTAGAATCTAGACATGTAATATACGGGGAGCATGCAGTTGACTTGCCTGGAAAGAATCCTGGGGAGAATTTGTGCAGGGACACAGTCATAACTTTGGATGTAAAACTGAAGGCATCTTCGACACCTACCAAGAGAAAAAAGTCAGAAGGATCACATCAGATCTTCAACTCCTGTTTTCAACACCTGCAAATTTAAACAAGTAGCTATGGGAAGGAGGTGAGAGGAGAAGGCAGCTATAGTAATACAGAATGACAGAGAAATAAGAGAACACAAGCTGCTGGTTTCTGATTTCAGTAATTACAGACAAGGTAGAATATAGCCCCAATCCATGACAAACTGGAACTGAGCTTCCTCTTTCCAAGCAATAGGATGCCCAAGTTCACCCCGACGTCTATTCGAATCCCTATGAAAGAACCAAGAGTCCAGAACTGAGGCTCTATCCACAGAACAGAGTAGAGAAAAGTGGCACCAGCCAGGCAGGTTCATGGTCTGTTCTGTTTAAGTGTTTCTAGTTAAATTCCTGGGACTTTTTCAAAGACCTATAATATGGTAATCCTTTCAAATATAACTAATAAATCAGTTATTCAACTTTATTAAGTTAAAACTTAATGATGAGGTGCCTCTCTATAATGTAGACTTGGTTATAAAAGTGGGTAACCCAAAGTCCCATGAGCACCAAATAACTTACATTCCATCTTCCTGCTGAAAAATAGTCACGGTCCTGTCCCTTAACAGCTCCTGTATAGGAGGATGTTGCCTTCTGTTTATTTATTTACTAAAACAAATGTTTGTATTTTGGAACTGCTTAAAGGAAGTGAGAGAAATACAATTAAATTCTTGAAACCCAGGGTAGTGATAAAACTTTAAAGGAGTTTGCTGTTCGCCAACTTCAAACTGGTTTGGTGTGTGCCCAGAGTAGGGGGCACCTTCAGTTGTTAATAGCAGCTTTAAAACTGTTTTAAAGCCTGGAGGAAGATGGTGGGGGGGGGAGCTTTTGTAGACAGATGTCTTCCTTCTTCTTTAACAGTCAGAAGATGACTAGATGCCTGGGAGATAAAAGCTGAGATTCAAAGTAACCCTCCAAAGCCACTAGTTAGGTGTTGGCCATGCTGCCCAGTGCTACCCTCTCCTCTCGGGGTCGCACATTCATACTCAGACACTCTGAAATGGAAGGGCTATTGGTGAATTCAGGTACTGTGTTCCTTTATATTTCAAACAAAGATATTGTCTCTGTGTTGACTTAAATGTATTTAAGTCTTTTTTAGAGGCCAACAGAGACCTTAAAAAAATATGAACTCTATTTGTATATAACAGGTATGTTTGAATTTCCCAAGCCTTGTGTTTTGCCCTAGGGAGGTAGTTAAAACCAGTTAAAGACTTCAGGCAGAAAGCATTAAGTAAACAAAATAAAATAAATGAAAAGACCGTTTCAACAGAGGCAGAAGTACTAAACAAGAGCACTTTATGAAACTGCTAATGATTTATACACCCAGAAATGGAGCAATTTACATTTGCACCAATCCTGTATGCAAATTTCCGTTTTCTCCTGCGATGACTAACGCTGGCAGCTGTTATTTCTTTTAACTCTTAGGCAAAGGAATGGCTCTAAGTTGCATTTCTCTTAGTGTTAGGGCACTACACATCATTTCATGTGTTCAGTGGCCATTTGTATTTTGTCTCACACTAGAAGCTACCAGGTGGGGTTTTAAAAAGAGTGGACTTTAAAAAGGACCTAGAGAGGCAGGGGATGTGGAGCTGGTATCCAGAGGAGGGAGGTTAGGTAGGGAAAGGTGAGGGTGGGGGTAGGAGGGGCCAGTGAAGCCACCCGCAGGATGCTAGTGGCAGAATCATGGGAGATTTAAAATAAAGCAAATGTGTAAGAATTCTGGGGTAGGGCAAAGGTCACTGGAAGAGAGGTGCTGAAGAGGGGAAATAAAGTGAAATGAAACACCCCGTAAAAGTTGGCTGAAACAGGAAATTCGAAATGGTGTAGGAATAACACTGCGAACGCAAAGAACGGTTTCAGGTGACAGTCTTATTTCATTCTACACAGTTTGGCAGAGTGGGGTCTATTTTTGAACTCTGGTACTAATACTCTGAATTCCATCAGCATTTATTCATTCACAAAACAAATATTTTATTGAGCTGCTACTATATGTACAGTACTGACAGAAAGAAGTAGACAATTTGATCTCTGTTCTGGGAGAACTTAGGCTTTCTGTAGGAAGAAAGGATACTTTTAATGAACAATAAGAAGAGTAGAACACGAAACAGTGACTAGTGATAGGAACATACAGGGCTTCAGCCACACAGCACGCTCTTGGGCTGGAGTGGTCAGGATAACCCACTGCTGTTGGAACCTGAATGAATAGGGTAGAGTTTAGGGGTACAGTGAGGGAGGAGGTTGCTAAACTAGGAAAAAGGAAGCAAAGTCAAGGAGGTAGAGTTAGAGAAACATGTCTGGAACACTGAGATATGCTTGCTGAACAGAAAAGTTGCAAGAAATGGTTAGAAAGACGAGGGGAGGCTGATTTGAGGCCTTGAAAGGTGAGATAAAGAAAGTCTACTTTTTCAAGCCAGGCAGTGGTTGGCGCACACCTTTAATCCCAGCACTTGGGAGTGAGAGACAGGAAGATCAAGTTCGAGACCAGTCTGATCTACAGAGTGAGTTCTAGAACAGCCAGGGCTACACAGAGAAACCCTATCTTAAAAAACAAAACGAAGAAAAAAAAGTCTACTTTTCCATAAAGAATGTGGTTTTCAAGGTGTGATCTGTAATACAACTGACGCACTTTCAGAGTACAGACTACGTGAGTGACGTACTTAGTCTGAGTATGTGATACCTGGGGCACAGCAGTCAGCACATAACCTCCCCCGGGCCGCTAGATGCACAATCTTGCATGAGAACCATTTCTCTAGGCTAGGAGTCATCAAAGTCCATGTGGCTAGACGGTAAACATCCTAGACGCCTGCACACATTTGTATACACATAGACATATGCATACCACCAGGAGGTGGTGGCACACATCTTTAATCCCAGCACTCAGGAGGCAGAGGCAGGTGGATCTCTGTGAGTTCAAAGCCAGCCTGGTCTACAGAGTGAGTTCCAGAACTACATAATGAAAACCTATCTCAAAAAAAACCCCCCAAAACCCAAACAACAACAACAAAAATAAAAATGGAAACTCATTTTTGGCTCACTGGTCATATAAAAATAAGCCACTGTGACATGCTGCCGCCTGTAATGGGTACTGAAGAGGCTTTGAACATTTTAAATCAAGGCTGTGTCTCACCCTGGCAAGTAGTGAGAAATTCATGGAGAATGGTTCTCAGTGTGTGTGGTGTTTGTTTTTAATCCTTTTCTGTTATCTTTAATTCTTTGTTTCTAGCAATGTACTCCTATCCCAGGATTATATATGCTGGTAACACAAAGAAAGTGATCAATCCGTGAACTGATAGCCTGCAATGAAAACCCCCAAATGTTGGTCCTTCCTATAGCCATTGTACCTTGAGAGAGAAGATCCTCACCTCTAACCCAAGAGCTCCCCTAAAAACCCATTCAAAGGCCCCAAAGTGCTTCCTGGACATTGGAGTAAACACAAGTGAGATCTTCCTATCCTTCCATTTTCTATTATAAAGTTTAGCTTCAGGAGACAGGAGAGAGGAAATGACAGGAGCCTGCCCGGCTTGGGCGGGAGAAAGGAATGGTTTCAGTCCAAGGAAATCTATGCACCACCTAGCCAGCCCAGAAATGACAATTAGGGATATTTCAATAGCATTAGGTAATTCTCCTTTTATTAGTTGCCTAGAAGTAGCTTTATTGATCAAAGCCTGCTGTCCTAGTAGTAAAGTATCTTTGAAACTGAGGGCTTACCATCTCCATGGTGCAGATCCAAATCCACATAGAGAATACGGTCAAATTTCCGTCGCAATCTTAATATTCCCAGGACAGCATCATTGAGATAACAAAAACCAGATGCTTCATCTCTGCAAGAAAACATGTTGCTACAGCCAACAACCAAAAAGCAGTCCAAGGGAGTCTTTACAGCCAAGCATCTAACCTTTGAGATCTAGTCCCATAAAACCCCCCATGTTTTAAGAAAAACAAATTTCACCTATAAGGATTATATAGTGAATGGCCCAGAATGATCAGAAAGTGAAGTGCTGCAACAAGGAAACATTCAGAATGATTGGTAGTGTTTTCCTACTCACAACTCCAGTGGTTTCCAAAGATCAGACTATTGTAGTTATACTGAATAAGATGATGTTTCTATGACAATTAGGGGATCATTTAAAAAAACAATCTTGTAGTCCCCTGGGGTCATGGTCCCCGGGTCCCTTGAGGTCATACCAATAAACACCGATTTCACTAAGACCTCGCTGGGGTCTTAAAGACAAGTTTACAGAAGATGGAGACTGGGTTCTTTGAACAGACTCTATGTATACCCCACAGGTTGGTTATTTTTTATTGCAATATGCTTTGGCACTTGTTAGTCATGAGAACTCAAAGTAAAACAGACAAATGCACAACGCTTTGGGCACAGCGATGTGGCTGCCTTTCTAAGAACGCAATTTTACAATGAGGAGTGCAGAAGCCTCTACTAAAGGTATCTGGCTTCACAAAACCCACTGTCACTGATCTCACTGGCGCCCGGTGACTTTTCTGTATGGGTGCTATCACTTTAGCCTCTTATCAACATTCACTTGCTCTTTTATTACACTTTTATTTGAGCCTTTCTGATTAGATATAAAAGAACACTATTTATCAAGAGTGTATTAGAACTTAGAACTTATTTTAAAGCATCATTCCAAGCGCTAGTTTCTTTTGTTTCCATAGATACTTCAAACATCCAGATCCTGCCCCCTTTCTGATTTCCATGAGATTTTATTTGACACAAAATTCTACACATAGACATTTGAAATGGCACCATTGATACTGTGAGAAACCTTTCTAGTGTTTACGTAATATAGAAAGCTTCGTGAAATCTTCCACACTCCAAATGATGCCCTGGTTCACATGCTGAAGATGATGAGCAGCGAGTTGGTTAAAAAAAAAATAATCACTGGACACTGCCTGTGCTTCACCGAGGGAACACAGCAATTATTCTAGCTAAATGGCTTGTTAGTAGGTATGCGACAGGGAAGAAACCAGGGAGAGCAAGGATGAGTTCAAGCACGAATTCTCTGTGAGAATTAAATGTGTAGCTCTGAGTGTTCTTGCATGTGCATGCTAGTTTCTAGTTCGGAAAGTTTACATTTTATAAATCTGCTGTCTTAATACATGGAAGAGTTAGTGTGTTACCCTGATAAGCATCAGTTTGGGGATGGAACAGTAAGTGCTAGTAAAAGGAGGAAAGAGAAGATGGTCATGAATGACAGTGGCCACAACACTGACAATTCTAGTTCTTTATTTTCTGTAGCAATGTGTAATCGTTTCCTACCTCTGGATGGAATTACCATATTAGATTATCAAAATCTCATACAGTGATGCCATACACATGTAATCCCAGTGCTCAGTAGGCAGACACAGAATCATAAGTTGTAGGCCAGCATGGGTTACACAGCAAAACCCTGTCTCATAAAACCAAGGGCTGGAAATAAAGCTCAGACATAGAGCAATGACTAGCATCGCAAAGCTTTGGGTTTGATTCCTAGTATTAAACTAACAAGAAGCAAGCAAGCTCTTAGATTAAGGGAGTTTTGGAGTTTTGTGGGGGTGGAGGGCTGGTCATTTGGTTTACACTTCCAAATCACAGTCCATCTCTGAAGAAAGTCAGGACAGTAATTCAAACAGGACAGGAACCTGGAGGCAGGAGCTGATGCAGACAGAGGCCATGGGGCAGGCGTGGGAGGAGGAGTGGGCTGCTGCTTACGTTTATTTTCATAGGCTTATAGAAATAAATACACATTTAGATAAGATTGCAAAAATTCCCCAAAAGTGAGGAAACTGAACTTCCAAGACTTTCAAAGTGCTAAAAAATAATATTTAAAAACCCCATCCAAATGCCAGGCATGGTAGAGTAAGTTTTTAATGCCAGCAGGCAGATCTTTGTAAGTTCAAGACTAGCCTGGTCTACATAGCAAGTTCCAGGCTACTCAGGACTACATAGTCTTTTTTAAAACTTCCTTTTTATTTATCCTCTGTGGCTTTCACATCATACATTTCAATCCCATTCATCTCCCCATCACTTCACATCTGCCCTCTGCCCTTGCAATCTCCCCCCAAAATAAAATAAAATTCAAGAAAAAAGAAAAGAAAAATCTCACTGTAGAAGCTGCAGTGTATGACAGTGAGTCACACAGTAAACCCTTTAGCCCATATACCTTTACTTGCAAACGTTCATTGCAAAGAGTCATGGGTCTGGTTTGAGGCCTCTGGCTTCTGCTACACTGTGGATATTGGGCCCTCACTGGGACTCCTCTTGCATATCCTCTTGTCCTGTGTTGTGGAGATCTGTAGCTTTGGACCTGCAGGTCCAGCCCTTTCGCATGCTCTAGCAGTTCGTAGACGGGATAGATGTTGAGGTGAGCCAACTCATAACCCTGGTTCTGGGCAGGGTTGGGTATCCTGACAGTTCTCCCCAGTCCTCACCACCAGGCTGAAGTCTCCAGCACTGCCCCAGCTGTCCTGTGAGGCAACGAGCAAGGGGCTGGGCCAGTTCTCCTGCTCTCAGGGTCAGCTCACCTCCACCTCCATCACCAGGGCCAGCTCTACTGCGCTACCCAGGCGAGGTGCAGGGGCCACTCTCCTGAGTGCTGCAGCTAATGAAGAGTAAGGACAGCACCCCTGTTCTTCCGACCTCAGGGCCAACTCTCCTAGCTGCCACAGGCAGCGAAGGGGTGGGGGAGCATCTCTCCCTTGGAAGTCGAGGGGTAGGTCAGATCTCCCAAACTCATATTCTGGGGCTGGTTCACCCACACCCTGCCAACAGGGTCAGCTCTACTGTGCTGCCCTGGCGAGGTGCAGGGCCAGCTTTTCTGAGTGCTGCAGCTGGTAAGGGGGGGGGGGAGTTCAGCTCCCTCGCCTGCCGCAGATGGCAGGGATGAGGGGGCAGGGCATCTTTCACCACCACCTGGCAGACAGGGGAGGGGGCATAGCCAGCTATCCCACTCTCACAGGAGGGTCAGCGCCTTCATCTGCCACAGGTAGAGAGGATCGAGGGGCAACGGGGACAGTGAGACTCTCTCTTAAAAAGAAAAGAAAAATATTTAAAGAATTCAAGGTCATATAATTTATGCAAATGTGTTAATAATTAAGACTAATTTAATAATTTACGTGCTAAAATCAGTTATATCTTATTTATCATTTGCACGTATAATATACAGGAGTATTTTTAGTCTGCTTAGATATGTTCTTCCTAAATATTTACAGGTTCATTGACTGAATGAGCTAGCATTACTTCTAACAAATGTTTAATAGTATGCAAAATGTACATTTGTTTAACCAAGTCGAGCCATTATTATGGCAAACTAATTTCAACAGTAATTGTGTTTTGTATTCTACCAGTTTAAGATAATTTGTAAGATCTTAAGGTAACTGAAAACTCTGGCTGATGCCTAATTTAATTATTTCTAAGGAAATGTTGACACATTAGCACAGAACCTTGGGCTTATGTGCATTTGCTTCTTATTTGTGCACGCGTGTATGAATATATGGTACATTTATGTGTTTATGTGTGATCACATACATGTATGTGGCTGCACATGTCTGCACTTGCATGTGGAGGTCAGAGGTTAATGTTGGGTGTCTCAATCTTTCTCTTATTTAATGAAGAAGTGTTTTACTTAACTTGGCCCTCATAGATGCAGCCAGCTTGCCCTAGGGCTCCTCTGTCACCACCTCCTGAGCACTGGGATTACAGGCGACCCACAGAGTCTACCTGGCTTTTATATGGACTGGTGATCCAAATTCTGGTCCTGATGCTTAGGCAGTAAGCATTTATCCACTCCTTAGCTCTGCTTTTATTTATGGAAGTTACAGGAAGCTATATATAAGTATGTTAAAAGATGTGTTCTTTTTGCCACCAAGAGAGACGTTGAATTAGAAAGGATACAGAAAGTTGTAGAGGTTTCACAAAAGAGAGTTATATTTGTTTACATCAGAGCTGGCTAAATTTTGGTGTGTAATTTATCACATTTCTGACAAGAACTTTAATTTCAAGCATATTGATGAAAAAGCCAGTTTTGTTATTTCTGTATTTAAAAGACAAAGAATTTTGAATTCTTGGTCTGTTCTTACAGCAAGCTGGGAATGCTTTGCTGTACCTGCTGGGAGATCTTCTTAGATAACAAAGATTGTGGGTCTTCCCAGAATTACTTTCCTTAGTTCCCTACTTTTCCCTTTCACTGGCCTCGCATATGGTAAACAAGCCCTCTTTTTTGGGATATATTCCCATATTTCTCTATTACTTAAGAAAGCAAAGTCTTCTCACTTAGGAAGGAACTAAGGGCTTTAGTCTTACTTCTTATATGGAAAATATTTTATTGTTACTTAGAACAGAGAGCCAAGCATTATTTTTAACAGCCCATCACCCTATCTTAATCAAGTCTCAGAGGGCCGGGAGGAAAAACCCACAAAGGATTTTTGTCTGACTTCATAAAGAAAGAGGCACCTATGTCTGTTGGCTTTGTGTGGTGTTACTACTGCAGCATGGCATAGGTGGAGCTGTCAGGTCAGAAGTGGTGATTTGCCTCTCCTAGGTTAAAATGGCAAAATGGTATCAATATAAATATTTCATAAGCTGTATGCTGTATGAGATCATCCATGTCTCCACAGGCCATGATATGTTTCTATTTGTCAGAGTTCAGCTTGCTGCTCTGTCAAATGTTAGACAAGTAGAGGACCACAGCCCTCAGCCATCTGTGAGGACTGCATGCCAACACCCCTAGTGGGTTCCTGAAACCCTGGAAGGTACAAAGCAATTTATAATCATGTTTTTCTGTATGTATGTATGTAAACACACACCATATGTGTGTGTGTGATACATAGCTTATGATAAAATCCAAATTACAAGTGAGGCACAATAAAAGATTAACAATAATATCAAAACAAAACAATGATAAATGTGCAGTATAAAAGTTATATGAATGCAGTCTGGTTCTCTGTCTCTCCAGATATATTTTTAAACATTTTTCTCCTTTATTTTTATTTTATGTGCACAGGTATTTTGCTTGCATGTATGTCTGTGTACCACATACCTATCACCACATGTGGAGGCCAAAAGAGGGCATCAGATCCCCTGGAACTGGAGTTACAGAAAGTTATGAGCTACCATGTGGGTAATGGACTTGAACCTGGGTCCTTTGGAAGAGCAGCCAGTGCTCTTAATCACTGAACGAACCATCTTTCCAGCCCCCCTCCAAATATATTAATGTGCTGGACTGATCATGGTTCATTATGAGGAACTGAAACAGAGGAATGTGAAATCATGGATGGGGGTTGTCTTAGTTAGGGTTTCTACTGATGTGATAAAACACCACGACCAAAGGCAACTTGGGGAGGAAAAGGTTTATTGTATTTTATAGCTTGTAGTTCATCAAAGAAAGCCAGGGCAGGAACCTAGAAGCAGGAACCAAAGCAGAGATCATGGAGGAGTGCTGCTTAGCTTACTGACTTGCTCATTATGGCTTGTTCGGCCTGCTTTCTGCTTGCTCACAGAGAACTCCCTGCCCAGGGGTGGCACCACTTGCAATGGGGTAGGCCCTCCACAAGCGAACCTGAACCTGGTGGGTGTATTTTTTCAACTGAGGTGCCCTCTGGTTGTGTCACGTTGATGAACATTAGCCAGCACAGGGGCTTACTACACAATGTTTTCACTCAAAATTTAAGGAGATTTTTTGTTTAATGTTAACTTGGTCATAACTGTGCTTCTTGATTTTGAATCCTGGATCTTCCTAGTCACTGGTCTTCAACTGGGGACTCATATCATTTACCTAATACAAATGTTTAAGATGTAGTCTAGATTACTGAATCTCTTTATTTGTCTTCCCTGATAGATTCTGGGTATAATCTAACTAAATGTTTGATACATTCATTTTACACTATAGCCAGATTTTCATATGCTATTTCTGAGTCTTTTCCCTATAAAGATAATGTTCATACATTTTTATAAATTAGACACAATACCTTGTCTTCTTTGAAAAGAGTTAATCATTATGTTTACAGATATTTTGTTGACAATTTTTGGATTGGCTTTTATCTTGTTTTGCATGCCATAGAAACAACTACATCTCCTTGTCAGCTGCATTATTATTCTTGTAATGAACTCTCATCAGATTTTTCCCTTTTGAAAATGAGCAGTAATAAGGTAACCACAGCTATTGTAAGTCTTTTGTCATCTACAGATTGCTTTTTATGTTTTCTTTCAATGCTTCCCTGAAAGTACCTACCGCCAGCTATAAGCTAGAGGGCTTCCATCTCAACAAAATACCCTCTGAGAGCTCTGACAGCCTCACGGGAAAGAACTGTGCTGGGTGCTTTTGTGCACAAGCTTTTGTTGGGTAGTTTGCTTTCTTTTATTATGTGATACTGAGGATTGGACCTAGGGCCTTATGCATGCTAGGTAGATGCTCTACCACTGATCTATAGCCCCAGCCCTGGCTTCCTTTTTCTTTTCTTCTTTCTCTTTCTTTTTCTTTCTCAGCCTCAGGGACAGACCCTACAGCCTCACATACGTGAGACCAGTACTTTAGGACTGAGAAACACCCCTAGACCTGATTGAACAAATTTAAACATGTTTGAAGCCATGCTGGTAAATAGTAAACTAAGTTGAAATGTTGAAAACTAATTGAAAAGCAGGAGAGCTAATAATATACCTAACTCCAGCCTGAAGGGCATAACTATTAATCATATAGACCCCTCAAGGAGCTGATGAGGATGATAAGGCGTTCTGTTTGGGATGTTTGTTTGTTTTTGAGACAAGGTCTTATGACTGGCCTGCAACACACTATTATAGGGCAGGCTGGCCTTGAATTTGTGGCTGTCCTTCTGCCTCTGCCTCTTGAGTGCTGGGATTTACAAGTACGAGTCACCACACCTTGCTTACCACTTGGTATTGTCCAAGGCTTGATTTTGTTAACTCGTAGCCATATTAGAACATGGACAGTGGCATCTCATTGAGGATTTGATTTGTGTTTCCCTGATAACTGATACCAGACATCTTTTGAGATTCTGGTGGCTGGCTCTCTCTCTCTTTCTGTGTGTATGTGTGTGTATTTGAAAGATGCCTACTCAAGTCCTCTGTGTAGTCTGGAATTTGTCTTTTTGCTGTCGAGTAGTGAGAATTATTCACATTTTCTGCATAGTAAGTCCTTATGAGACAAATGACTGACAAATATTTTCTCATCATGTAGGTTCTCTTTTCATTTTCCTTAATGTCTTTTGATGCATAAAAGTTTTTAATTTGAGGTCAGAGACATGGGTCATTTTCTAAAGACAGTTTCCATGTAGACCTGGTGACCCAGGTTTGATCCACAAAACCTATGTAAGTAAAGAAGAAGAGATCTGACTCCACAATGTTGTCCTCTTCTACATGTGCACCATAGCACACATACCCACACACATTACACACACACACACATTACATACACACACACACACACATTACACACACACACACAGATTAAAAGGGTTTTATGTTTGATCAATTTAAGTTTATCTCTCTTTTTTAATATTTTGTCCCTAAGTGTGTAGGGTTACAACTATGTACCATATCTGGCTTGCTTGTTTGACATGGGGTATCATTAGATACCCACTGTAAATTTGCTATTATTATTAATTTGGAATTTTGAGACAGTCTCACTGTGTAGCTTTAACTGTTCTGAAACTCACTGTGTAGACCAGGCTGGCCTCCAAATCTCAGAGCTCTGGCTACCTCTGCTTTCAGAGTGCTGGAAATTAATGTGTTCACCACTATGCCTGACTCCAGCTTGGATTTGAATTTGTGCTCTTCCTGCCTCAGCCTCCAAAATCCTGGGATTATAGCAAAGCATGGTGGCGTACACCTTTAGCCCCAGAACTCAGGAAGCAGAGACAGAGGCAAGTGTATCTCCATGAGTTCAAGTCCAGACTGGACTTGAACAATATCATTAGTTGGAGGCCAGCCCAGGCTACATAGTCTCAAAACCAAAACCAACCAAACAAAAGCAAAAACCAAAAATTGAACCCACTCTTAGCATCACCACCAAAAGTCCTGGGATTATGTTTTCACCATACCTTATTCTTTTCATCATTGAGACACCTCAATTACTGGCTTGAAAACAAATGACCTTTGGTATTACTGCTTGACAGATGACTTACTTAGTTTACAGGAATGACAGTACCTGACAGACATTCACACGTCTGCTTTGGTCCACTCAGCAGGATTATGACTACCTAAAGTACTTAGGTATGAGTGATATTTGTCTTAAACAAAGGGGCGAAATGACAGTACCGAAGTTTCTCTGAGCCCTGTTTACCCTAGAAAGCTGAGATGGCTATGAAATCTCTCCCACCTTTTGTTCTCCAAGGGAAGATTAACCAGAGGGTTCACTCTCCCTTGGCACAATATTCCGGGATAAAATTCATCTTCATTCTCCCTTAGAGTACCCACAGTACTTCCAGATCACTCACTGTTAATCTGCCACTGCGACCACCCAGGCCCCCTTCCTGGTCTCTGAGATGGTTGAAGAAATAACTTCCCTAGCTATCCCCTGCATTTTCTCTTTCACACAACTGGCACACATGTTCAGGAAAGAGACAAGGTTCAACATATATATTTCTGAACACTTTGAGGAATTAGTATGCAGTGTAGTGATCAGGTAGTTGCTTCCAAACATAAGCACACACATGCAAGGCCTTGACAGACAGAGCTCCACCTACCTCCTTAAATGCCTGGATGAGCTGTGACTCAGAACCATAATGCTCAGGCAACTGCATTTGCTAGTTTCTAAAGTCCATTAAAGGTCAGGGACAGTCAGGTATCGTGGCTCATGCTTTCAATCCTAGTACTCAGGAAGCAGACGCAGGTAGATCTCTGAGTTCAAGGCCAGCCTGATGTACATAGGGAATTCTAGCACAGTCAGGGCTACACAGAGAGACTGTATCTTAAAAAAAAACAACCCTGAAAAATAAAAAGTGTCAGGGACACTGAGTCACAACATGAAGACTCTGAGGTAAGACATCAGGTGGCTCTCTCCCTGTGGCAAAGGCCCATGCCAACACTGTTCTATCACTTCAAAGATTCTGCAACAATCTTTTATAAATTTTGGGGGGCTGTCATTTATTGATAGTCATTTAGAGTATTCACTATATATCCCTTTTGTAAGTATTCTGAAACAGAGAATCTCAAATATGCCATTTTGAATATGTACAAATATATATCAAAGACTGTTAATAGATGAATAATCCCTGGACCAAAGATTTCACTTGTAATTTAATTAAAATTGGCAAAACTACCTTGCATGGAGTCTATACTTATGAATACCATTTTAACAAACTTTTATGTATATAATAAAATAATAAGTGGGAAAATGGGAAAGTTAGCATTATAGACTTCTAGTGATGTTCTCCCATTTGGACCTTTCTAAAAAGACTTAGTCAAATGTCTGTTTTCTCTTTTAGTGTTAGCATGCAGCCTAACATTCTTTGCTTTCGTTATAGCTATTTTGGAATCAGCTGAAAATACAGTTTGGCTTTGTTGGTATACAACAAAAATATCAGCCAACATTTATTGTTAGCCTGTGCCAAGAACTGCACTAAATGCTTTCAGTGGTGTCGCCTCAATTAATTCTCACAATGGTCACGTGAGGTAGGGACTATTATTATTTCTACTTTACAAATGAAGAAAGTAAAGCACAGAGAAATTAAGGAACTTGCCCAAGATCACACAGCCAGGAAGTGGCTGAGCTCAAACTGAAACTGTGAAAACACTGTATGAAGATGTGATTGACAAATAGAGAGCTGTACTATATATGTTTTATTGAATACATTTGCTGAGTTTGGAAATAAGCATACATTTGAAAAATAATTAGAATGAGTGCCATAAGTCTCTAAAATTTCCTATCTTCATCTTTATTATTTATGATCAGAACACTTAAGATCTATCCTCATAGCAAATTTTCCAAGTATACAGTCTGCTGTTGTTAACTATAGGTGTTTTGTGGGACACTAGATTTCCAAATGTCCATCAGTAGATAAATGTTTAAAGACAATGTAGTATACATATGGGAGAAGAGTGTGATTCAGGCTTTAATAAAGGAAACCCTGCCATTTGCAATAATATAGATGAACTTGTAGGACATTATTCTTAGTAAAATGAACCAGACGCTCAAGAACAACTACTATTTGATACCATTTATATCAGAAAAATTCTGTGGCCCAAGTCTTAGCAGCAGAGTAGCACGGTGGCTGCCAGGAGTCAGGTGGAGAAGGCAATGCGGAAATGCTTGAATCCACGTTTCAGTAGTCTGGATCTTTAGCCTACATGTATAGTCATCATGATAAATAGTTTTGGTATCATTCTATCTCGGCTCTTGCTCATTTCCTTTCATGTGATTCTGACCCTTTTCCTTTGTGTCTACTCCCTTTGACCATTTTGGTCTGGTGAATGTAGGTCAAGTTCATTCATTTCTTATGATTTCCCAAAGATCTGGACTGTCCTTCTGATGAACATTTTTGCTGTTTTTTTTTTGGTGTTTGTCTCTGTCCCCTTGGCCATTTTCTGCATGCCTGGAGCTTTTTGACTACTGAAATGGCCAACTACTGATCTTTCAGCAGCAACTTACACCTCAAGGTTTTGCCTATTCCTCTCACCAAGGTTTTAATCACTTTAGCTTTCAGTAAGCTACTTGGATTTGAGATTAATGAGTTGTTGAAATTCTCCCCAAAGGCAGGTAAATGACCCAGGGCTAGATTTGCATAAACTTCCATGTGATCTTTGCCTCTATAAACCAAACCGAGCCACTGATCTAGAGTCTTCATATTTAGAATTTATACAGGAATGTGTGACAAATGATTAGGTCAAGAAGGCCCTTCTTGTGAATACAAACAAATTCATTAAACATATGAGAAAACTACTGAAAATGTGACCACAGAATAAAATAGATGTGGCAGCAGCAGAATTCTCTGCACTTTCCTCCTTTCTGTACCATTTGGTATGATAGGCAGTCGCTACTGAAGACAAGTGAAGGCTTGAGAGAGTAGGAAGGAGGTAATATTTGCCTGAAATGGATCAAGAAAACTGACTCTGAATCCATTATAGTGAGAAGTGCCGGAAGGTCCTTTTTAAAATTGGGCCATATTTCCCTTTGGATAATTATACCATCCAATACAAAAGTGTGAGCAGTTCTAGTTCCTACCCGAGAGCTTAGATAGTTCATAAACAGAAGAGCTGCAGTGCTGAGTGGGTCCATGGACACTGCTCTAAGATGAACTTGGGCCAGGGAATGAATTGAGCAGACGAGTCATCGTGAACTGAAACTCACTAGTTGTTTTCACTGGGCACAGAAGGTCTTATTTTTCTGGCTCTCAGCTTCTTTTGGACATTTTCCTCAGATGGCAAATAGAATTTTCCTGCTCTAAAACATGTTTTTATTCATAAAATGTAGACTAGCAGATCCAAAGTATTTACTTGGCTGGTGAAATTTTTTTTATGTACTTTGCTTTAAAAAAAAAAGAAAAAAAAGCAAAGAAGAACCCCCCATGGCTTCTAAATCCATTAAAGCCATTTCCTAGGATGTACCTCAAGTTTATCCTTGTTCACTCAGCAATGCCTACCTCTAATGCTCTTAGTTCAGCGGAGTCCAGGAGGCTGAAAGCCCATATAACTAACCCTCAGTCAGAGAAGCAACAAGATGATACCAGATTCACTCTGCTGCGCTTACTAAAACACAAATGTACCGGTCCTCGCATTTGTGAACCGAGTACAAACTGCAGCTCTCGCTCCAGCTCTCAGTTTTTATTTTACCTTATTATTTTAATGGCTTTTACATTTTATTACATTCCCTTATTTGCTGGGGAGGGGCTATGCGTGTGGATGTCACGGGATAACTTGTGAGAGTCAGTGCTCTCCCATGCGGGTGTTCAGGCTTCACAGCCAGTGCCTTTACTCACTAAGCCATCTCACTAGCCACCAACTTTTATTTTAAACTCATTTAATGAACTCAACAACTCAGGGGCTTAGCTAGGAGCACTGGATAGAGGATTTAAACAACGTTTTGGCGTAATTTATGGAAATTGTGCCTGCTAACCTTTCTAGTTAGAGAAAACACAAAAGCACCGGCAAAGCAGCTGTCCCAGGCGCGATGCATATGCATTTGTACTTCTGCACCTGGTCCTGGCACACAAGATGGCTGTCTCAAGAGCCAAAGACTTTATGTGCTTGCACCCCCAACCTACGTAAGAGACCCAATTAAACTGACTGGAATTTATATTAGGTGTGGATAGGAGGAAACGCCATTGTGTTCCCTGAACTTATCACAACTTCTGCTGAGTCAAGGGAGGAAGAAAAGGCCTTCAGCCTTTCTGGCTTTGGTTGATGCAAATTTAGGGTAATTTCTGACATACAAGAAAAACATATGGATGCTCCTCATATATTCTTTTGCTCATAGGACTATTCTCTTCCTCAAAGTTTGGCCACGGATCATAAAGTTGTTTAAGACTTGGATTAGAAATATGTAGGGTCTTGTCATAGCTACACTGACTACGATACTAGCTAGATGGAACACAGGTTGAACATCCCTTACTCAAAATGCTTAGACCAGAAGTGCTTCCGATTTAAGAGTTTTTCACATTTGAGGATATTTTAAAGACTACTAGTTAAGTATCCCTGATTCTAAACTCTCAAATCCAAAAATGCTCTGAACCCCACAACTTTCCTTTTTATGAAACTGGGTCTTGACTCAGATTTTTGTGCATGCTAGGTAAACATACCACCACTGAATATATATTTTTCAAGCCCAACTTAAAATTTATGAATGTGCTTTCCATAAGTTTTCTGAAAATAAGTAGCCAAATTCCAGAAGAATATTCATGATATTGTAGCTACCTACTTACCATCTTTCATATACAGATAGTGACTTCCTAGCAAAAATGGTAATTAGTTCAATCTAACAGTTAAGGTATTCTCCTGAGTAGCCTCATATTTAAAGAGAGGCATCATGCTCTAGACAGAAAGTTAAGGGCTTTGCCTGGTACTCAAATGGCTTGGAATCCTTTTGGCTACTCCTAGAGAATAGACCACTAGTCCCCAGCAGTACTATGGCTCTGTCATGATAGCTCAGTCTCAGGCAACAGGCCCAAGAGGGGGGCAATCAAACTGCAGGTAGGTGCTGAGGACTTGTTCCATGCTCTGGGGTTGTAGATAACACAACATGTCCTGCATCTTGCTCTTAAAATGTTGACAATGAAGTTGAATTGAGCTGAAAGACAATATTTATCTATATACATACATACATGTATAGTTAATGAGTGTTCAACTATATGGAATAGACCATGCTTTCTCAGCCTCCCAGCATCCGGCCCTAACCTGGGAACTCCCTTCTAAGCGTCTCTGTGGACTTGTGGTCTCATGTATTCTCATTAGCTCTAACTGAAGTAAGGGAGGAAAAGGCTATTCCTCTTCTACAATTGAAAAACAAGATGATTTATGCCCCTGGGTGCTTAAAGAATAGGCTTAAGGTTGCAAAGTCTCAAGCAGGCCTATCCTCTTTTCCCTGTGCTCTCTGCGCACACGTTTCCCACTGCCTGTTAAAGCCTCTTAAGCATGAGTCTGACAATGTGACCGCCCTGCTGAAAAGCCCCTCAGTGGGTCCTATAGTACAAGGTCTTTCATAATTTTGCCTAGGTTTATTATTTCTCAAGAAGGCCTCTGATCTCTCTGTTCCAAACTTTAGCCACACCATTTTTTTTTGTTTCCTAAATATAACAGCATGCCTCTGAACCTCTGTACATACACAGTCTGTTTTCTGAGAAGCCCCTGCTCATCCTTGAAGACCCAGCTGTGAGCACATCCCAGAAGTTCCACATTCTTTTCCCAGATAGAAGAAGCTGATCTCCCCGATTCTGTGTACATGGTCCAAGAATTTATTGGGCCATCTACCACAGCACTTCTCAAACCTGATTATGAGAATTACTTCCTGCCCCATCTCCCCGACTAGGACCATACACTGTTTGGAAGAAGGACTGTGTCTACCTTCATTACCTACAACAGTCCTTAGGCGCTTGGAAGAGTCTGAAACAAATGGCTCTTACTTTCAAAGAATTTATCAGAACCAAAAATTTTAGAAATAAAAATTATTTCTATTGTTTTCTTTGAATAAAGGAGAAAAAAAGCCTCCACTGTATAAATGTGACCAACCAGGAAAATGCTGGAACAGATCATTAAGAAATAGTCTGGTCAGTACCCAGATTAGAAAATTTTAAGGGCTGTGACTCACTGCCCAAATGCCCACCCCTTACAACAAATAAGCAGAGAAATAAAGCATGGATTTTTGTAGAAGCTGGCCAATGATGTGCAATTCCCCTCTGTATACTGTGAATATGTTTTATTACCATGAGTTAGAAAAAGAAGCTGCTTCAGCCTATAGCAGGACAGAATATAGCCAGGCTGGGAGAGATATATAGAGAGAGTAGGCGGAGTCAGAAAGATAACATGTAGCTGCTGAAGGAGAAGAACCTGGAACCTTTCTGTTAAGTCACAGCCTTGTAACAATACACAAAATAATAGAAATGGGTGAATTTAAGATATAAGAGCTAGCTAGGAATATGCCTGAGTCATTGGCCAAACAGTGTTGTAATTAATATAGTTTCTGTGTGATTATTTGGCTTTGGACACTGGGGAAATGAAAGAGCAGTCTCCTACTACAAAATGGCACCAGCAAGGGGGAACTACATCCACACAAACCCTTTTAATCTGAGTAAAAGTTAAACCTGCCATGCTGCACACTGTGCGGCCTGGAAGTATCTCTGTGTATGGCGGTGGGAAACCACCATGCTTGCCTAGCAGACCCTGATCCAGCTGCTTGTCCAGGTCGAGAATGCTGAACTGCTGGTTGGGTCTGGAGGGCCATGTCATAAACCCTTAAAATGAAAAAAAAAAGTGAAAGACAAGGACATGTTTAATTAAATATCACTAAAAATAAGTTAGCTATAGCAGTGTTGTTTGGTAGACACACTTAAAATGAAAATGATTTGAAGTTACCTGGGAAACAACAAGTAGATGTCACTCTGGTGAAACTTAATGCCGGAACCCAAAAGGTTCCAGTGAAGCAGTGTGGGCGGGCTGGCGCTAAGCTGAAAAGCCATATTGGAAAGTCTTCCTTGACCCGCAGCGCAGCATGAACTTTTGGATGCCTGAACACAACAGCTTATTGCTGATCTCTGAAATCATCAGCTGCTTCAACTAAGCACTGCTGCTTGAATGCCATGGTCAGGCTTGCAGCTCAGAAGGCACCGCTTCCTGGTACATTAGTGTCTGGAGTGACAGGCGGAGGTGGATGAGGCTATGGCTATTAGTCACATCAACTTCCTGTGTTGATGATGAAGACACAAAAAAGTAGCACAGAGTCACGTGTGATGGCACACAGCTGTACTTCCAGCACTAAGGAAGCAGAAGCAGGAGGAACTTAAGTTCCAGGTCAACCAAAGCTATGGAGCAAGTTCAAGGCTAGCATAAACCACAGAGCAAGTTACTGCTTCAAAACAAAAAAGATAAAAACCCCATCCCCCAGGGCTGGAGAGATGGCTCTGATGCTTAGTGCCTATGTTGGGTGGCTCACAATCACCTGTAATTCTAACTTGTCTCTGGCCTTAGGGGGCACCCGCCCTCATGTGAATGCACACACATGCATGCGCATAATTAAAAATAAAAACAAATCTTTAAAAACACCCAGTAAATAAATACAAAAGTATTTCAGAAGAAAATTTATGTGGAATTCCAACACAGAAAATGAAACAAACGGGCTCATGGCTCAGTTACTAAAGCATTTGCTCTGTAAGCAGGAGGACCTGAGTTTGGATCCGCAGGGCCCATGTAAATAGCTGGTCAACACAGCCTGTGACCATAATCCTAGCATTGGAAAGGCAGTGCTGGTTAGCCAGTCTGGCCAATCAGTGAGCTACAGGTTCAGTGAGAGACCCCCTTTAAGGTCTCCGAGAGCAAGTAGAGAAAATACCTGACACTGGCTTCTGGCCTCCACACACATGGTAGCACATCTGTGCATACATAACGAACACACATACACATGAAACAGAAAACCGCATCGGCAGCTAAAGGTAGGACTAGTGAGAAGTCCGTGGACACTTGGGGTCCAGAACTCTATTTATTCAGCTGTCCCTTACTTTCTCCAACTGCTTGATGGCGGCACCTTCAAGGAATGCCTATAGCAGGTGCTGTGGGAAAGGTTTTGATACATGGGACAGGGTAGAACAGGTAACTTGAAGCTATTTTTTGACTCTGAAATTGATATGACAATCCCCCTTCATTATAACCAGTCTGAAAAATCAGGATTTTATTCTACCCATAGAAGAGTTGGGAAGTACTTTTTTTTAATTTTATACAGTTTGATGGCTTGAAATACATATACATTGTGACACAATCATCATAATTAATTTAATAACATGCCTATCCCTTGAAGTAATTATTCAATATTTCAAATTTTGAAATATTCAATATTTCAAAATAAGAAATTATTCTTATTTTGTGTGATGAGAACAATTAAGATGTACTCTAAGAAAGTTACATATACAATAAATTATTAATTATAGTCAATGTGCTATGAATTAGATCTCAGAACTTGCTCATCTTGTAGAAACTGCAGCTTCTTGTTCCTTATCCAACAACTCCCTAAGCCCTTGGCAACCACATTCCACTTTCTGTTTCTGCCAGGTTGATTTAGACTCTAAGTGGTTTTTTTGATGGCGCTGGGGATTGAGCTCAGAGCTTCATGTGTACTAGGCATGCACACTGCCAGTGAGCCTCACTAGCCCAGATTCTTGGATTTAAGTTAGATCATGTGACATTTGTCTTTTGTCTTTCTGTGTCTGGCTAATTTTACAAATCCACCCATGTTTGCTGCAGATGGCTGAGTTTCCCTCTTTTTATGGCTTACTTGTATTACACTGATATACAAATTTGAGGGGTAATTTTGAAGGCAAACTGGGGTTACTTAACAGTGGGGCCTGGGGAACAAATGAACCACTCCCCTTGCTTCCTTCCTCAACACACAAATCTGTATTGAGTGCACTCTGAGAATAATGATGGACAAACGAGACCAATGCCCTCTTCTCAAGGACCTCATCATATAGGCGAAATATGGAACAGATGGTAAATAGGTTACAAAAATAACAAGGAAACAGGACACTGATCAGAAAAATAATGCAGAAACATGGAAGAATAACAGGGTGACGTAGGGCTTAGGCAGCTTGGTCAGGAAAAGCTTCTCTGAGGAGGTGAAACCAGGACTAAGATGAGAAAAGTGAAAGAAACTAGCCGCTTTGAGATGGATTAGGCTCTTAGTCAGTGGGAGTGGGCCTGCAGGAGCTCGGAGGCTCTTGAACCTTCCTGGTCTGCGTAGGTGGCTGAAGACAGCCAGTGCAGCTTGGGAAATGAAGGTGAGCAGAGCAGTACAAGAGGTGTGCAGGACCAAATCAATGGGGCTTGGAGGCAGCAAGAAGTCTGGACTCCCCAGGGAGATGCAAAGGCCTTGGAAGGCTTTGTGAGGAGCAAGGGGAAGCTCTGAAGGAAGCTGACCATGGCACACAGGGTTACTGTCTAAGTTCTCAGTACAGGGCAGAATGAACTGAAGTGCGCCAGGAAAGAACTAGGGGAGGCAGAGAATTCGGGAGACGGAACTACTGCCGAGAAAGGGTGAGGAGTTTCCCTGAGGATAGAGAGCCAAAGAAACTGCCAGAAGGAGGCTTTCTCCAGATTACTTGGAGTTGCCAGCTTTGCCGGTTTACCCCTGCTGTCACAGTCATTGAGAGCTCACGCTGAGCCTTCTGACTGAAGGTCCTTTTCACTCAATTAATTTCTCCTAATTGCGCCCAGGAAGAGATGGCAAAAGGCAGTATCGTTTCCTTCCTACAGAGTGCCTCTGTATTTCTGTGCCAGAGCCCACCTGTATACTCATGGGCTACTTGGCCACTCAGCCACCCCAGTCAGTTTTCTCAAACCACAGCCTTAAATGCAGCTACCTATTTCCCCCAGCTCCAAAGCTAAAATGGCCACGTGACACTGGAAAGAAAACAAATACTTAACTGGAGGCACACAGTCAAACTGTTAGGGCTCCCTCATGGGTATGCCTTCAAGGATGCTCAGGAATTCTTTGACCTCTCTCAAAATGCTTTTCTCATCCTGTACAGGGTCTATTATAAACTTACCAAGACCCAAGGCCCCCCGCTCAAAATTTTGTCACATCCAGAAAAAAATCCAAAGCACAGCCATGATCTACAAGTCCTTGCATGGTGACTCCTAGCAATTTCCCTATCCTCTTGTACCACTCACTGTCCCTGATACTTACTCCAGCTACACTGGCCTTCTTTTTGGTCTTACAAATGTCAAGGGGATGGTGCTGTGCAACTAACTTCTACATTTGCTGCTGAGGAACTCCCAAGCACTCTCTGAAGTGGCTGGACCATTTCACAGTCCCGCTGCTCGCATTTCACGGTTGTCCCAACTTCTCTATGTCTTCACCTACACTTGTCATTATTATGTCTTTGAATCTAACATCCCAATGTGTGTGAAGAGGGATCTCACTGTCATTTTAATTTGCATTTGCTTAATGACTAATGATGTTGAACATCTCTTCAAGTGTTTATTGGCCATTTATGTCTTTTCCTTGAAAAAAAAGTTTATGGGCCTGGAGAGATGGCTCAATAGTTAAGAACACTGACTGCTCTTCTAGAGGTCCTCAGTTCAATTCCCAGCAATGACATGACGGCTCATAACCATCTGTAATGGGATCTGGTGCCCCCTTCTGGCCTGCAGGCACACACATGCAGACTGTGTACATGATAAATAAATCAATCTTTAAAAAAAAGGAAAAAAAGCTTATTCAAATCCTTACCTATATTTTGTTTTTATTTTTTGGAGATTGCCCTTGAATTAAAAATCCTCCTACCGGCCTCCAAAGTGCTGGAATTACTAGTGTTCACCACAAACTGCACTTGGCTTGTGCCCATATTTGAATTGTGTGGGGTTTTGTTGTCTTTTAATCAAAACTTTATCATTTATTGTAGAAAATTAATTATAAATGTGAAGGTACATTTCTGGATTTTTTTCTTTTCCAGTATTGTGGTTTGAACCTAGGGCCTCATGTTAGGTAAATGCTCTAACTTATTTCTGGATTCTTAAGTCTAAATTCCAGCCAGTAGACAAGCAGAGAAGCACACAATTCTTAATTCCATATCATCAGTTTGCATTTCTGTTCTTAGGCCAGCACCAATCCTTCAAACTTGTTCTTTTCCAAGAATGCCTTACTGTCGTAGGTGTTGATACTCCAAATGAATTTTAAAACCAGTTTGTCAGTTTGTTCAAAAAGCCAGCTGGTGAGGTATGGTGGCACACACCTGTACTCCCGGCACTTGGAGGCCAGAGAATTAGTTAAAGTCAGCTTCAGTTATATATTGAGTTCAAGGCTAGACTGGGCTACATGTGGGCTTGTCCAAAACAGAGAACTAGAATTGTAATAGGATTCATGCTGAACTGGAGAAATACTATTGAGGACCATAAAATTCAGTAATATGAATTGCATAATGATTTTTAATAAATTTACTAAGCTGTGCAATCCTCTTTATAAACTAGATTTAGAACATCTCCAGCTCTCCAGTAAGATCCCTCATGCCTATTAACAGCTAATCTCTAGTCCTATTTCCAGTCTCGGAAAATCCCCAATCTACTTTCTTTCTCTATAGGATTTGTCTTTCTGTACATTTCCTATAAATACCATTATAGACTATCTGATTTTTCTTAACTGATCTTTTTTTCCTAGCATAATTTTTTTTCAAGACAGGGTTTTTCTGTGTAACAGCCCTGACTGTCCTGAAACTTGCTCCACAGACCAGGTTGGCCTCGAACTTACAGAGGGCCACCTCCCTGTACCCCCCAAGTTCTGGGATTAAAGGCATGTGCCACCACCGCCCAGCACATTTTTTTTTAAAAATTATGAGTATTTTATAGAATAGTTTTAGACTTACAAAACAGAAGAAAACAAACAAAAGTCCCAAGTAGATAGAATAGGGTTGCCATATACACCTCTTTCCCCTGGGAGACTACGGTATTCCTCACATCTTTCATTAACATGGTGCATTTATTGCGATATTGACACTATTACTAATTAAAGCCCATAGTTTACATTAGGGTTCACGCCTAGTATCACACGTTCTTTAATTTTTCACAAATATACGATGCCATATGTTTACTGACACAGAGTCATATAGAATAGTTGCACTGCTCTAGAAAGCCTTGGTGTACCATCTGCTCACCCCTCCTCTCCTCTCCTGCCTTCTCCTCTGAGTCCTTGGCAACCGCTAATCTTTTTAACAGTCTTTATAGTTTTGCCTTTCCTAGAATGTCAGAGAGTGGGAATCATACCAAATATAGCTGTTTCAGGTAGTGTTCATTTACTTAACAGTGTGTATTTAAGATTTTGCTGTGTTTTTTCATGGCTTAATAGTTCATTTTAAATTGCTGAATATTTCCCATTGGATGGACATAACACAGTGTGTTTACTTACTCCACTATTCATGGGCCGCCCTTAGACTCACAATGATAGGATTACCTCTGCCTCCTAAGTGCTAGGATTACAGGCGTGTGCTAAGATTCATTTATTTTTATGTTATGAGTATGAATATTTTGTCTACATGTCTGTATGTGCACCAAGTGTGTACCTGGTACCCAAAGAGGCCAGAAGAGGTTGTGAGATTTCCTGCAGCTGGAGTGTCAGATGTTTGTGAACTGCCATGTTGGTGCTGGAAACCAAAGCCAGGTCTTCTGCAAGAGCAGTTAGTGCTCTTAACCACTGAGCTACCTCTCTAGCCCCTAGATTTAGGCGGTTGTAATTAAAGCTGCTCTAATATTTTGGGGTAGGTTTTATATAGATGCAAGTTTTCAACTCATCTGTAAAAACCTAAAAGTGTATCTGCTCATCTTTCTCAATGGTGTTGACATTTATTCATGTGTATATATCAGTGTTTCATCACTTTTAATCCCTGAGCAGCACTGCGCTGTACAAACTGCCCCTTGTTTCTGTGCTAGTTAACAGACATAGGACTCCTCCAGCTTTCTGACTGCAGTGAAGAGAACTGCTATGGACATGTGTGTGTGAATCTTTGTGAACATGTCCATTTGGATTCTGATTGAGAGAATTTCCTAGGAGAGGAATGCTGGGACAGATGACACATTTATATGTACCTTCTTAAGAAAAAAACCCACCAAACTGTTTTCCAACATCTATACCATTGTAGATTCCTACCAGCAATGAATGATATGAAAACGTTGCCCAGCATCCTCACCAACTTCTATAGTATAACTTTTTTTTTTATCACAGCCATTCTAGTGAACAAGAAATGGTATACCATGGTGGATTTGATCTGTATTTTCCTAAATGCTAATGACATGGAACATCTCATGGATTTTATTAACGAACCATGTATTTTATTTAGTGAAATAGCTGCTCAAATATTTCTCTCATTTTTAAATTAGGATATCTTTTAATAACTGAGTTGCGATAGTTCTCTGTATATTTTAGGCATGAGAGATCTATGGTTTGTAGATACTTTCTCATAGTCGGTGGCTCATCTTTTCATCTTCAGAATGATGCATTCTGAAGTACAAGATTTTAATTCTGATAAAGTTCAATTCACCAGATTTTATAGATCATACTTTTGTTGCTAGCCCTTAGAAGTTTGCCCAACTAATGTCTCAATGGTTGTTTCCTATACTTTCTTTGAAAAGTTTTAGCACGGCCCATTCTGCCTCCTCTGCCGCCATGGCGCCCGTGAAAAAGCTTGTGGCGAAGGGGGGCAAAAAAAAGAAGCAGGTTTTGAAGTTCACCCTTGATTGCACCCACCCTGTAGAAGATGGGATCATGGACGCTGCTAATTTCGAGCAGTTCCTCCAGGAGAGAATCAAGGTGAACGGCAAAGCTGGGAATCTCGGCGGAGGGGTTGTGACCCTCGAACGGAGCAAGAGCAAGATCACTGTCACTGACGAGGTGCCTTTCTCCAAAAGGTATTTGAAATATCTCACCAAAAAATATTTGAAGAAGAGCAATCTCCGAGACTGGTTGCGTGTTGTCGCCAACAGCAAAGAGAGCTATGAGCTGCGTTACTTCCAGATTAACCAGGATGAAGAGGAGGAGGAGGATGAGGATTAAGACACATTGGTCTGGAATGTTTTGTATTAATTCATAAATAAAATTTAGGAACAACAAAAAAAAAGTTTTAGCACAGACTTTTAATCCCAGTACCCAGGAGGCAGAGGCAGGTGGATCTTTGTGAGTTTGATGCCAGCCCGGTCTACATAGAGTTCCAGACCAGCCAGGGCTACATAGCAAGATCCTTTCTCCAAAAATAAAAAAAAAAGTTTTATAGGTTTAGTTCTTGTGTTTAGGTTTTGTTCATTTTTCATAGTTTGAAGTGAACATCTATTTTCATCTATTTTGCAGTTCTCTCAGTATATCTGTAGTCTCTTAGCACACATTTTCCTGGACTTTAACAAGAACTCTGAAAAAATAGTTTTATTTTTTAAATGACCAAATCTAGAGAAAAGGTAAGAGAAAGAACCACAACCAGCCATGTATACCTTGTTACATTCACTAATTGCTACTAATTCCCATCCGTGTTCTCTGGTTTTACAGAATTATTTGAAATCCACAAATATAGTACACTTTAGTACTTTATCATACACCTCTTTGGAAAAAGGATTAGCACACCTAAGAAAATAAACATTCATTCAATAATACTATATTTTCTATATCTCCTCCAGTTGTGCTAAAGTATTTAATATATTAGTGGCCTATGATTTTCCACACAATTTGGAACCATTTCAAAGTTGACAACTGTATTTGATTAGTGCTCATTGTTTCTAAAATCCAGACCCTCTGGGCAGTTAAGAGTACCAGTTGCTCTTGCAGAGGACCTGGGTTTCGTTCCCAGTACTGACATGGCATGCCACTACCATCTATAACTCCAGTTCCAGTGGATCTGATACTCTCTTCTAACCTCTAAGGGATTCAGGCATGCACGTGGTACACACACACACACACACACACACACACACACACACACCGAGAGACAAAACACCTATACACATAAAATAATATCAAACACAGGACCCTCCCTCAACCCCCTTTTGCCTTTCAGGACAGTAGCTTTGGGTAGTGCATCCCAACTGCATACTAAATGTTGCAAACTTGCACTTTCTCCACTTCTTTCTTCATACTTAGATTCAGGGTAGAAATTTTGCGGAAGGATATTTTCTGTAACATGAAGGGTCCTGTTTGTTGTTGTTTTTTGCCCCGCCCGGTACTTCTCAACTGTTTAGCCCCAAAGAAAATCACACATAGGTCTCCATAAATTATAAGCTGATTGGCCCATTAGCTCTACCCTCTCACTGGCTAATTCTCACATCTTGATTAACCTATTTTTCTGATGTATGTTAGCCATGTGGTTCAGTACCTTTTTCAGTGGAGCAGATCACATCCTGCTGCTTCGGTGGTCTGGGCAGGAGTGGGAGGAATCAACTTCCTCCTTCCCAGAATTCTCCTGTTCTCATTACATCATTGCTACTTCCTGTCTGGTTTTCCCACCTATATTTCCTGCCTGGCCAATCAGCGTTTATTTATAACATGATTGACAGAATACAGACAATTTTCCCACACCAATTTTCTACGTGGTGCTGTGTGCTTCCTGTTACATCACACCAGGAGGCATGATGTCAGCTGGCCTGCTATTGACAACACTGGGTTGAATCATTTGTATGGCCCACCGAGGGAAGCTATCCTCATTGTAAATGTGCATTTCCCCTCTGTAATTAGTATGGAATCCATGGGGTGATTATTTGAGACTGTGTGAATCTCCTGTTTCTAAAGAACTTTTTGCTCAACGGCTTTAGCATCCACTCAACGATCTTTGCCAGAATCAATCATTATACAGGGGGAGATCTGCAAAATAGTGATTTTCTATCCTATCGTCATTACACATTTATTAGCCCTCCTTCCCTTTCTTCAGAATATCACTATCGACACAAATAAAAAAACTACTGTAATTGATTTTCTATCAATACAATCCATTTCCATCTATTGATTTACATGATTCTTATACACACACATATATACATACATGCATACACTTTCTAGGTTGGTCTACAGTAAAGTCCTAAAAGTAACGTGTGAAAGCAGCAGTGAGCATCATTAGTGTCTGGACTGTGGTAATGACATGCCATTCCCTACTGAGGGGTACCAGGGCTCTTGAGAGAAATGGCTAGGTACAGGGCTAGAGAGCTGTGGCAACCATACTCACCTCAAGAAAAGATGCAAAAACAAAACCCAAAAAGCAGAAGGTTGGCATCAAACACACAGGAGCTGGCTTGATGGGGCTCTCCTTGGCCAAATCTGCCACACTTTGAATGGTAAAATGTGCTTTGAATATGCCTCAGATTTCTTTAGGTTCCTCTTCTTTCCTCTCCTGTTTTTCCCTCCCCCCTCTTTTTTTCCCTCTCTCCTATTTCCTCATCATTTATTTGCCCCTCGGTTTTTTCCTTGTATACTCCTGAAAATGAACTAGAAATGTGACAGCCAAATCCAAGAGACCACCCCCAAGTCTTCAACACACTAACCTCACTGTCGCTCATAACCACTGCCCTTCCAGTCTTCTCATCTGACCCAGGATGAATTTACATCTGACTTCACTGTGAAGCCAGGACAAGCAGGAAAGGAACCAAAAGCTAATGGGAGAGGGGAATCTGGTTTGGAGAATGGCTGGTGTGTGTGTGGGGGGCACATTTTATCCATCTTGGTGATCTTAAGGTTCAGTGGGTGGAGACCAGTAGGTACACATAGATGTGGCTTACGCTCTCTGGCACCTACAGAAAGCCATTACACTCCTTAGAGCCTCAGGTTTCAGATACATCCAGACAGATTTATAATAAGACTGATGGCCTGAGTTCAATCCCAAAATGCACACAGAAGTAGAGATTTGCAAAATAGTGATTTTTTTTGCATGTGCGCACACCATATACATGCACACAAAAAATGTAAATTTAAAGAAAATTAAAAACAATATTCTGTATTTATACACTGTGAACTAAAAAGCTTATTCAAGAGTTAAAAGAAAAAAGCTTATTTCATATCTCTATTTAGTATGTATTTTTTTATTTTATATATTTTGGAGCAGAGTTCATATAGCAGTGGACGGCCTTCAGTTCTGGTCCTTCAGCCTCTGCTTCCCAGATTCTTCTTCCAGGTACAGGCAGGCACCATCACAACCAGTTTTTGGTATCCCCCCCCATGCAAATTCAACTACTCTTGATTGGGGATTGCCCACAAGCAACTCCCCATTTCCTCCCTTCTGTGTGCTACAAGATACCAATACCTCGCATTCCACTTGCTGGTTTCTGATCTCTCCTGCAACTGTTTCACTGGTTCCACTGTTCTTAACCTCGCCAGTGCTGGGCAGCTTTATCTTCCCCTCACTTGATTAGCATTTGGCACCAGCCAACATACATGAATTTTTTCTTTTGTTCGAAACAGAGTTAATGCCATTGGTGTGCCAGGACTGGCTGATGGCTGGTTGCTAAATATTAAAGAATTTCTGCAAGTCCTTGGGAGTATTTAAAACACCCAAATTGGCAACTATTCTAAATTGGAGCTTTATCTTTCTCTGAAAGCTACGTTGTCATCATAGTACTTGTTACTGTTCCTGTACAGCAACACACGCTCAGGAGAAAATATTCAGCCATTCAGACTTCTAACAAGAAACACAGTTACCTGAAATCCCACTACCAGGATGACAAACAAGTAAAAAGTGTTTGCTAAGAAGCTATTTTATAACCCTTCCATGCTATGTCCAGACGGTAGTCCCTCCCTAAGTTCAGAGCAGTGGCATCACGTTAATGTCTGATAGAACGCTGCTGTATTTATCAGCTGTAAGCAATTCTATTGTTGAATAGCACAGATTGCTCTTGCTATCATGATGCTGAAGACAATGTCATTGCATGCCTCTAAAAACACATTTGTATCATCTTCTGTATCCTCGAGGTTTATTAATTCTCAGAAGATTGAAATCTAATAGACTCTCTTAGTTTTCATTCTGATACATATTGCTAAACTGTCCTTTGGGAAGTCCAAAGAATTTACGTTCCCATCTGCACCGATGACATAACACTGTGGCAGGCCAGGAACATGTGGTTGATGTTCACGTCTTTGACTGTTAGGGAAACTGCCCCTCTTTTCGTAGTTATAGGCCATGCACAGGCCTTTGAATAGCTGCCTTTTCTTCCCATCCTTAGCCTGCTTGGTAAATATGGAAGACCTTAGTCTCTTTGTTTATCAGTTTCTTTCCTTAGAAGCCCTACACTGCTACATCCGGACACTCTGTAGCGCTGCAACCCATGTTCAGCTTTCCACAGCTTTGTGACCTACTTGCCCCTTAGCTGCGTGACTCACTTTCCAGTGAGCTCGCCTACTCTTCTGATCTTAATTAAAATTAAACCTATAACAACATTAATAGTCTCTATGATAATGGTGCTATTAGTAATCTACCGCCATTTGCTGAGCATTCACTATGTCGGGATTATAGGAAATAGGCCAGTTGTTCCTTCAGTTAGCCCACAAGGAGGTGCTATCATGAATTTCTTCTACATGACGAAAAGAGGCAGGAAGGTTGGAACAACTCACTCGAGGTCATGACGTTAGTGTGTAAGAGCTGAAACTCAAGTTCTAGATCCTATGACTGCACGCAGCATGCCATCTCTTCCACAGTCAGCAAAACATGGCTCACAGGCCAAATCCAGCCTATCACATCTTTCTGCAAATGCCATTTTTTAAGTTTTTGAGACAGGGTCTCACCATGTGGCTCTGACTGGTCTGGAGCTTGCTGGACACCAATCTTGCCTAGAATTCCAGAGATCTGCCTGCCTCTGCCTCCCAAGTGCTAAGATTAAAGCCATGTGCCACCATGGCGAGCTCTGCAAATAACATTTTATTGGAATACTGATGTCTTATGGACTACAAAGCCTAAAACGCTAACTGGACAGTTTTAGGAAAGGATTTTGTCTACCTCTAATGTGTATAGAGGCCTTTCCCAATAGCTGCATCTGTAGCACTGACCTATGATCCACCTCCTGCATTTACTAAGTAAGTATTTCCAGCCAGATCTGTTTGGTTTGGTTTAGAGTGGGGATCTTGAGCATGCCAGGCAAATGTCCCGTCACTGACCTGTATTCCTGCCTCCACTCCTTTCATGTTTGTACACTCAAAAGCGGACTTGAAGGCAGCAGCCCCTGTCATTCTTTATCTCGCACCCTATGTTCTAGCCTTGGGATGTGGCTTTCCCACCCACGGCAGCTGTCATTACTTTTGCCCATTAAGCCCAGATGAGGCCTTGAATTCTTTCATAATACAGCCTTTTTGAAGGCCTGGCCTGACGCTGGCGGAGAAGACACTATGGAGCTGGCGTCAAGGCTGTTTAGGAGATAGAAGCAGCAGAATGTGCAGAGAGTGGAGGCCTGTGCGTCTACATTTCAGCGGGTTTCATCATTCATTTCACCTGCAGCCAGCTACTACCGGGCACGCAGATGTGCACAGATCCACAGTCTTGTCCCTGTAACTGGGCCACACTGAGCTTTTCACCGAGCCATTTCAAAACCCCACATTCCTTTATGTGAGTCTGCACCCTCTTCTGCCCACCTGCTCCACTTTCTGTGTCTGACAACAGCTCAGATGTCACTACCATAAAGCCTTCCCCCACACTTCCATGTGAAGTAGCTGTTTCCTCCATGGGCCCTGCCGGCTCTGCGCTCTCACACTTCCTATATTTATCTTCTCATACATTTGTCTGTCTGCCCCATGAGGTGAGAGCTTCTTAGGAACAGGCTACGTGCCTTATTTTTCTCTTTGCATCCCTGGTGTCCAGAAGTGCCCAGGACAGCTGGCTGCCATTCTGATACTTAAAGCACAGATACATTTATCGCAGTTAGCATGATTGGCCCAGACAGATACTTGGTATATTCTGGACTTGAACACCTCTGTGCCTTCTCCTACCACTGCGGGGCCGGCTCCAGAGTTTGCCTTGCACACTGCTGTTACAAGCTTCTTGAGTCTGATCTTGGCCTCTCACATTAGCCCTGATCTTAGTTTTCACTCTCAACAAATATCTTCAGAAGGTTGGCTGTGTTCTAAACTCTGCAACGAAGTCCCTGTTCTCCCGGATCCTGTGTATGTTGTAGGAGGGGGAAGTGGGTCCATCTGACTGGACTATTTCTACGTAGCCAAATGTCACCCTTGAAAACGCTATCTCCACATCTATTAGAATTTATCAATCTACTAATCTACCAATCTAAACCACCACAATATGGCACCAAAGGCCTCCCTGGGACAACCTGTCAAGTTTCATCTTCTGTCTCTGGGGCAGTAGTAATACTGAAAAGGCCCCCACTGTGATTTTTTCCTTCCTTTCTGTTGTGACTTTTACTGTCCCCCTTGTGTAGAATGCCCTGCCCTCTCTACTCCATAGTGAGCTTGTGTTTCTTGAAGACTCCACTGAGGCTGTTCTTGCTCTGGAAAACCTCCCTCTTTGCACCTGGGTTAGGCCACTTCAGCAGTCTGCACACAGCCCTCACGGTACTCCGGCCTTACCTCTGCATGCAGCCCTCACGGTACTCCGGCCTTACCTCTGCAGCCCTCATGGTACTCCAGCCTTACCTCTGCAGCCCTCACGGTACTCCAGCCTTACCTCTGCAGCCTCTGTTTACTCCCAGGCCATGCTCTTGAAGAGCAAACACAGTCCCTTGCATCTCTGTATCTGAGGGCCTCAGAAACTCCCACCAGTGGCCAATGCATGCTAGGCACTCAGCACTATTGGGCTGCTGTTTCCATGTCTCCTCCTGCTCTATTGCTCTGCACTCTGCTTCCGCCACCTCTCTGCTGCATTATGGTTTAGTTCAGAAGTTTCCCCCTCCAGAGGCTCAATGAATGCTTGGCCCTCATGTGGTGTGCTATTTGGAGAGGTTTTGAAAACTTTAAGGTCTGGCTAGCAGAAGTAAGTCACCAGGGGAATTTCCTTGGTGTTATACCTTGTCCCGGACCCCTCTCTGCTTCCTGTCTTCCATTAAGTGCGTAGCCTCTGTCACATTTCCATTGCTGTGACACTTTGCCTCACCACAAGTCCATGATTAATAAAGCCGAGGACTGTGGATTGACCCCTCTGAAACTGTGAGCCAAAATAACTCTCGTTTTAAGTTAGTTGTTTGACCACTTCTGTCAGAGCAACAAACAGTTCTATCAAATGGGTAACAGACGCCACAAACAAGTCCCTCATTGTCACCTTTATAACATGCTTTTCCTCCTGTATTCTTACCATTACTTTTCAAGTCAGCAACCTGAGTGTAGTTTAGACTGCCTGCCTTCCTGAGTCTGCTGCATCAGGGTTCCCTCTAGCCTCTCCTCCCTGTTTCCTCATTACCGCCCCCTGGCAGACTGTACCAGTCTTCCTGCCCCTGGGCTCCCCACCCCTGGATTTCATCCTCCACACTCCTGCCAGAGTTATTTTTGTCAGAGAAACATCTGATTGTGTCACTTCCCCCACTTAATGATCTTCTCTGGCTTCCCACTGCCTTCAGGAGAAGTCCAAACACTTTAATGCAGTACACAAAGTCCTTGGGGAGCCAGCCCTCCCCTGAGTTTCCAGCTGTATCTCGTGCCGCTGACCCAGACATACTAAACTCTTGATGCAGGTCCTGTTTTCTTGTATCTCCCTGCCTTTGGATGTCTACTGCCCTTTAAAAAACCCTTTCCTTTTGCATCTGCCTGAAAAAGGCCTCTTTGCCCCTTAAGACTCAGTCCAAGCACTGTGTCACTGGGAGAACTTCCAAAAATTCCCACAGATCCCACAGCTGCAGCCGAGACTCGAGTGTCTTTCTGTCTGTGCTTCCCTTGGACCATCTCCCCATGGTGACCGTCACATTATGATAGCATGTTAGTTTACGTTTCAGTCTTTGCCAGCCAACCAGGAGCTTCTGGCAGTGAAAGATAACCTAACCAACATGTCCTATATGTATTCTAGTATCTGGCATCACTGTCTGGAACATAAACACAGCAACCTAATTTTTTTTAATAATGTAAGTGTATGCCTCTTTGACTTGACAAATGTTGATCACTGCCTAGCAGCCTATGCCTGGTAAAAATCCCAGGTCACTAATAGATTGCCCAGGACATTGTAGGTATGCAATAAGTACTGAATGACTGACTGAAGCCAAGCAGAGGCAGCTCCTTCATGACCTCCTAGCCTTGGTTAGAGCTGCTTGGCATTACTGCTGGCTACCACTAGGCATCCTCTCCCTCTCCCAGAACACTGGTGCAATAGACTATCTACATGACCATCCCTCTTCTAGACTGGGATGCCCTTGATGATGGAATTTTGTCTGCTCGACTCTCTTTAAAATCACGAACACGGTGGCCACTATGCAAAGGATGTTCAGGAAGCATTCACTGAATGAATAAATGGATGAAAAGTCTTACGGGGTCTCTAGAAACAGGTGCGTTACACTTTTGCTAAAAGCTAGGAAGACCAGTGGCAATATTTTGGTTCAGCAGAAGAAATGTTTTCTTAACTTTGAAAGTGACTTGAACATCAAGTGGGTTGTTGTAGGGGTGGGGTGGGAGAGGGGCAAACTCCTGGTGATGTGGTAACCAAGAAGTTGTTGGGAGAGCACTTGGCAGTGACATAAAGCTGGGTGTTTCAACAGCAGATAGGGTCATGGTCGGAAGTTGTCATGGTGATAGTAGGGGACAGGTGGGCTTCCTTCTAAATGGAACAGTCATCAATCCCTGCAGTGGTACCTGTGCCCTGGACTACTGCTTTGCCATCTTCCATCATTCTCGGCCAGCCTAGGCTCATTTGGTTGCTCCTGCCTCACAACCGTCTCTTGAGTGGGATGATGCGTGGCACACAGCAGGAGCAGAGTGGCTGTCTGATTACCTGGATCTGATTAGTCAGATACCAAACCTCATTCCTCATGTTCACGGACAAGGTTTGGCTTATACTATTCATTAATGATTCATATGGTAGCCCTCATACACAGCAGGCAAGGTCACAAACAAGGCACTTAGAAAGGAAAACCAACATGGGCCTTGTGTTCCAGGACTTTACAGTGTAGCAGGACAGTGATGCTGTGGGCCTTGTGTTCCAGGACTTTACAGTGTAGCAGGACAGTGACGCCGTGAATACAGAAAGGATAGCACAGGTCGAGCACAGGCCTGTAAATACCCACGGAAGGCTAAACAGCTATGCATGGTGCTTGGGTTAGCATGTGGTCAGCAAGTGCTCTTTCACTATCCCCCAGCCCAGGTGTCCATATCTCCATCCCTGGACTCTATTTTAGTGTGACGCGTGTGGCAAGAACTCTGTGTGTGATTATGTTAACGGTCTTGAGATGGGGAGATTATTTTGCATTATCCAGGTGGGTCCTAAAGTCAATCAAAAGCATCGTTAAGGAGGAAGGCAGAGGGGGATTCAACATGGGACAGAAGCGGAGTGAGAGAACTAAGCAAAGAGGCTGCATTAGTGGCACTGGTGATGGGGAAAGAGGCTGGGGAAAAGAATAGTTCGAGTACCTAGCACAGGCAGGGAAGCAGGCTTTTCCCCTGACCCAGAGAGGAGTCAGACACTGGGCTCCAAACCTGTGTGAGGATAAGTTACGGTGGCTTTCAGCCAGGACCCTGGCCGTGATTTGTTAAAGCAGTGATGGGAAACTAATATTCAAGAAACATTTTTGAATGGTTGATATTCTTTTACAGTTCCATAAAAGAGATAAAGACACAGAAATTCCCTACAAAGCGGAAAAAGCCTAAAAGCCTTGAAAACGCTCCAAGGAGCCTTGGCTCATTTTCCCCTTGCTTTGCTTTCTCCCTGACTTGGGCCACCTTGGGGAGTGGCAATGCCATTTACCGCTTGTCCAAGGCGTGTTGAAAGCTGTTAGTCTCCTGTTGTCACACTGGAACTCTATATGGGGGACATAGCCAGGGCTGTCAATTGCTGAAGTGCAGTCCCCTGCAGCCCTCCTGCATGTCATACAGAGGAGAGAGGGCCTCCTCATGGAATTCTGACAGCAATCAGAAGCCGCTTTAAACTGTAGTCCTTTACTGTATATTGTTTTGTGTTCTTTTATAATCATAGCATATATTGGAGTCTTAGCGCCAATCTCTTAAAATCTTTAATGGTAGTGATATTATGTCTCTGAATTTTTCAGGATACTAGACATTCCCAGAGTAGTTCAGAGCCAGGTGGTAGTGGCACACACCTTTAATCCTAGCACTCAGGAGGCAGAGGCAGAGGCAGGCAGATGTCTGTGACTTTGAGGCCAGCCTGGTCTACAGAGTGAGTTCCAGGACAGCTAGGGCTACACAGAGAAACCCTGTCTAGAAAAACCAACAGACTAACCAACCAACCAAACATCAGCCATCTGGGTAGGGGAAGGCAAGGCGTGTTTCCTTGTGCTTCCTCTTCAGGCCATAAACAGCTAGGTGAACCTGTCTGTCTAGCTCTACCGATTACTGACTGGGATATTACCATGGCCATGCTCATATTTGATACAGTCAATGAACACAGAACAATGAGACTATGTGCTTTCTACCTTCTACTTTCAATGGCCAAAGATTACTAAAAACTTAAGAAATTGTATAGTAGACAACATATATTAAACATGTATGTATATGTGTCTATACACACATATAAGCAAAAATATACTACAACAGTGTCAAAGTCTTAGAAAGTAGCTCAGTGGTAGTGTACTTGCCTGGAATGTGGGTTTCATCCTCAGCACTGGGGAAAAGGGAGCAAAAATAATTAATTCTGCTACAGAGTAGGAGGAATACCAAGAACACCACGAAGGTGACAGTTAAACTGTTCCTCAAAGGAGAAGCAGCTTTCCAGGAGAAGAGGTGTGGTGGGTATTCTAGAAAAGCGTGGGAAAGCTCGGGAGTTGTAAAAGGAAGAATGAGTGAGGGCAGGGAAGGGCTGGGGGCTTGGTGGGGAGGAGTAAGTCTAGGCTGTGAGGCTGAGCGCAGGAGTGTCTGGACTTGTACGTTATATGCAAAGGGCAACTGATATGCCTAGTTTATATATAATACATGCGAAGTACACCTCCACATTGAAAATCTGCAATGCAAAGAGGATGTGTTTGTTACGGAATTATTACACAAAGAACTAAAAATGGGGGTCTGGAAAGATGGCTCAGCGGTTAAGAGCACTGACTGCTCCTCCAGGGGAAATGGGTTCATTCCCAGCACCCACATGGCAGCTCACAACTGTCGGTAACTCCAGGATCCAACACCCTCTTACAGGCAACATACAGGCAAAACACCAATAAGGAACTAAAAAACAATGATCAATATTAAGGGATGGTGTGTAAAAATAAATATGTGTACACACACACACACACACACACACACACACGTTTCAGTTTGGTTTTTCAAGACAGGGTTTCTCTATGTAGCCTTGGCTGTCCTGGAACTCACTTTGTAGACCAGGCTGGCCTTGAACTCACAGAGATCTGCCTGCCTCTGCCTCCAGAGAGCTGGGATTAAAGGCATGTGCCACTGCCACCTGGCATGTAATTATATTTTAATTAAATAAACAAAAGAAAACAGGGAAAACCCCTCAGTTGTATAGCCCAGTGTGATAGTACATATCCTAGCACTCAGGAGACTAGGGCAGGAGGAGGCCTGTGCATCTGAGGCCAACCCGAGACACAGTGAAACCCTGTGTCTCAGAAATGCCAATAATGATAACAAACAAAACGAGTTTTATGAAACATGTGAACTGGGGGTTGGAGAGATGACTCTGTGGTTAAGAGCACTTGTTGCTTGTGCAGAGGACCTCAGTTCAATTCCAGCACCCACATGGTGTCTCACAACCATCTGTAGCTACAGTTCCAAGGGATTTAATGCCTCCTCCTAACTTCTGAGGACACCAGGCATGCACACTGTACACATACATGCATGCAGGGACAACAATCATATACATATTATAAATCTAGAAGAATAAAAATGTGAATTTGACAATTGCAGTGCCAACTCTGTTTTCTTATTCTTTTCTTCCATTGATTAGAAGCAACCCAAATGCTGATTCTTCAAGAAACAAATCATTATCCTTCCTGGACTAAAAATACACAGTGGGTCCACTATGAGAGCAGCTAGTTCTGATCCTCTTTTTTTAGAAAACAGCTCTACTGCTTACCCACACAACCAATTTTAAAAGATTCTTACCATCATGCAGAAAAGCTCTCCACTCCTCAGCAGTCACTACTCTCTGTCTCTTCCAGTACCCAACACTGCCCTGGGTGCCAGGATAGATGTATCTCTTGTGGATAATTCATACACACAGAGCCTATAATTTGTAGTCTTTCTGGTTAGCTTCTTCTTAACACAGTGTTTTCTACCACTGAGCGATGGCTCTTGCCCCTCATTCCTTGACTGCGAAACAAATACCCCACTGTGTGAATATAGCTCATTATGTTCATGCATTTGCCAGTTAATGTGTATTTGAGCTGTTTCCACATTTTGGCCAAATTGAACACTGGCATATAAACTGCATGGACATCTATCTTTTGTGCTTACAGTGAGAGGTGGGGTGGGAGAAGAGACCCTTTTAAGAATATCATTTCTGGGTCATATGATAAATCTATATTTAATAGTTCTCTTTTTTTTCAGACAGGGTTTCACTGTGTAACAGTTCTGGAACTCACTCTGTAGACGAGGTTGACCTCAAACTCACAGAGATCCACCTGCCTGAATGCTGGAATTAAAGGCATGTGCTACCACCGCTTGGCCAATAATCTGTATTTAACTTTGGCAGGACTACCAAACTGTTTTCCAAGTGCCAAACTATTTTAGAGCCACTCATTCATATATGAGGGTTCCAACTTCTCCATGCTCCCGTGAATGCCTGTCGATATTTTTTTTCAATTGCAACTACCCTACTGGGTATGAAGAAGTGCATTTCTCTAATGACTTACTATGTCAAACATCTTTTATGCCACTATTGGTGATCTGCATGTCATCTTTGGAAAAGCATCTATTCATATCCTTTGTAGATGTTTCAACTATTCTTTTTATTCTTAAATTGTATCAGTTATGTATAATTTTCTTGGCTATAAGAACTTGCAAATGTTTTCTCCTACCCCCACTATATTGATTATCTTTCTACTTATTTAAAGATATCATTTGTAGTCCAAAAGTTTTTCTTCTGCTCTTGAGATAGAGTATCTTTCTGTGGTCCAGGCAGGTATTGAACTGGAAATCCTCCTGACTCAGCATCTCAGAGCTAGGACTACAGGCCCATATTACCATGGCCATCAAAATTTGTTATTCATTTATGATATTAAGGATTGAATCCAGGGCCTTGCATGTGCTGGGAAAATGCTCTACCACTGAGCTATATATAAGCCTGTCTTTTATTTTTTCAGGTAGGGTCTTGCTAAGTTGCAGCTTGAATTACAAGTCTGCGCCACTATACATGGCAATCTTTTTCTTTTGCTAGTTGTAGAGTATTGTTTGTTTGTTTGTTTTGGTGTTCTGAGAAACCACTTTCCCTCCCAAGGTCATGCAGATTTATTCCTAAGTTATTTGCAGAGAGTCTTAGGTTTGGGTCTTAGGTCTTTGATTTATTTCAAGTTAACTTTAATATAAAGTGTAAATTAAGATTCAACATCATTCTTTTTCAAGTGATATCTAGTTATTCTAGCATTATATGTTCAAGAGACATTAATTTTCTTCGTTTAATGGTCTCAATACCATGACAAATATCAAATGACCATGGATATGTGTTTGTTTGCTTTTCTGGTAGACATTGAACCCAGAATCTTCCGCATGTTATTCAAGTATTCTACATCTGAGCTGTTTACCTGGCCATGTATAGGTTTCTTTTATTGTTTTGAGACGGGGCCTTGGTAAGTAGTCAGGCTGGTTTGCAGTTTCTTATCTAGCCTAGGCTAGCCTGGAATTCACTATGTAGCCCAGGCAGTTCTCAAGTCTAATCTTCCTGCCGCAGCCTCCTGAGCACTGGAGTGAGAGGAGTGTACCAACACACCTAGGTGAGGTTTGTGCAACTCTTTTCCCCTCCATTCATATGCCAGCGGCAGGCTGCTCTTATTACTGCAGTGTGCAGTCTTTCACCTTTGTTCTTTTCAGGACCATCTTAAATATTCTGCATCCTCTGTAAGCCCACATGCATTTTAAGATCATGCTAATTTTTGGAAGGAAGACCAGGATTCACTGCTAACCAGTTAAAGAAAAGATAAACCAATTATCTAAAATGTCTTCCAGAAGGTGGAAGCAACAAAGGAAATACATCCCAGCTCATTCATGAGGTCAGTATTATTATCCTGGTAACACAAAGACATCACACAAAAAGAAAAAACAAACCAAAACCACAGACTGACGTCCCTTACAGACATAAAAATCCTCAACAAGTATTGGGAGATGATTATATTCCTTAAGCAAGTGGGATGTATCCCAGGAAAGTGTTTGGTTTAACATCTGCAAAACAACAAAATTTACCATTTCAATAGCATCAAGGACGGAAACCAAGTCATCATTTCAGTAGATCCAGAAAAAGCATTTGACAAAATGCAATCCAATCCACATTACAAATACTCATTAGGAGTGGGATATATCCTTAGCTAGGTAAGAGGAACCTACAAAACTCGCATCTAGCATCGTACTTAAGACAACGGAAGACTGGGTACTTTCTTCACAGGACAGGGCAGACCAAGGATGCCCGCACTCACCACTTCTGCTCAAGACTGCCCTGTTGGATCTAGCCAGGTAATTAAACAAGAAAAAGAAAACCAGGGCCAGCAAGATGGCTCAGCAGGTGCAGACATGTGTTGCCAGGTCTGATGACCTGAGTTCAACCCCTGGGTCCCACTAAGTAGAAGAAGACCAACTCCCACAAGTTGTCCCCTAGTCTCCATATGAATGTGGCAGCATACCCCCCGAAAGAATATATGTAAAAAATTAAACCCCAAAAGCTCAGCGTATTTCTGTACAGTAGCAAGAGTAAACTCAGAAAATCCTATTTACAATAGTGCCAAAAGAATAAAATCCATGGGTCTACATCTTAAAAAGGGAAAGGATATAATATAAAAATTGCAAATGTTGAAACTATAATCCAAATAAATGAGGGAAAGTTATAATTCCTGAATGCACATTCTCAAATGGCCTGCCCTTGCAGTTAGCGATGGTGGTTCCAGAACTTGGTGGATGTCGATTATGATCTGAAAAGATAGAGAGAATTGCCGCTGCTTTCTCTGCTGCGGAGGATGCCCTTTTAGGAGTGCATGCACATCAGACGTTTCGGGTGCTTAGCTGTAATTAATGAGCTAGAAGCCCTGTAACCCTTTTAATATTCTGTCTACCATTTTCTACAGAACTGCAGTTGTTGAACCTCCTGTGAATTTCCATGGCTGTTGCCAGGTCAGGACAAAGCCACTTTCCTAGCTGTAGCCGTGGCATTGGAGAGAACCCCCACCCCATCCAAGGTTGTGCTTAATAAGGTGCACTCGCATTTTCAAACAAGGTACATTTTATTCCGTTTACTTCCAGTAGCAGCTGATCAAACCTCTTACGCTGTTCTGGGAATATGGTATTGGTACTTCTATTGTTGCTTCATTAAATGATGCCATTTGTGCCATTATGGGTAATTTCTGCTTGAGAGCAGGAATGGTTACAAGAGATCAGCAGCGGGGGAAAACTCAACTGATTGGTCAGGGGTGAGGCGTACCAGAGATGGAAAGTAAGATGGCTTTCCCAGAAATTAGCAACGGCCAATTTTTCTCTGTTATTTGCTCTTTTAAAAACATCCTTTGCCCATCTAATTCTAATATGTAGTGCCTGGCTCTTCTCTCTAGATAGTGCTTGCTATCCTGCTTTTATGCTTTCTCTTACACGCACATCCACACAGCTCGTGTGGCATTACACAAAACACGGAAACCAAACTCCCTGAAATCCTTTCTTTAGTTTATGTGAGTGTATAGACTAGTTATTTGATGTCTGCATTTTCCAAGTAGTAATACCAAGATAAGCTTCGCGGTAGATGTGTTGCTGAAGAATCATGCGATAGCTGATGTTGTCAATCAATCTTGAACTAGTCAGGGATGTTAAGTTAAGGTAGTCAGTAGGGGCGTGCAGTCACAACCACGAGTCCCTCTATAAAATGAAGGTTTTCGACCATATTTTTGTATCTATCCTTTGGCAAGCAGCACATCATTTTATTTCCAGAATTTTCTTAAGTTGAAGCACACCTGCACTTGGTCTTTAAAGACAGTGCCAAACCACCATCGGAGCATAACTGCTTGATTTCCTAGCTACCAGGTATAAGGGTTTAGAGAATGGGGCTGGGTGTGGTAGTGCATGTCTTAAAATTTTTAATTAATTTTTTCATACAATATATTTTGATCATATTATTTCCTTTCCCCCAACTCCTCCTAGCAATTCCTGCCATGTCTACTCATCAATCTTCATATTCTTACTATGGATACTGCATCTTACTGGTGGATACTATATTATCCTTGTCTCTTGAAACAGCTATGCCATAATAAGCTTTATTGTTTTTGTTCGATGAACTGAGAGTAATCATTGTTTCCTGCATAATAAATATTTTCCCCACGGTAAGGCACAACAGCCATAAAAACAAAACAAAACAAAATATTAAAATCAAAACAAACAACCCAGTAAGACAAAAATACACCAAAATATACACAAAAAACCATGAAGTCCATTTTGGGTTGGCCAACATTCCTGGGCCTGCCCTGGAGTGTGGTTGATGGGTCCAACGGCACCGCATTGGAGAAAACGGCCTTTCCCTTGCCCAGAAGATACCAACTGCAAACAGTTTCTTGGTGAGTGGTGGGACTTTGTGTCCACTCCCCCTTTCCAGTGCTGGGACTTCGCTTTACACCTGTGCAGGTCTTGTGTGCGCTGTCACACCTCTAAACCCAGCACTCAGAAGGCAGAGGCTGCTGGATCTCTGTGCGTTCAAGGCCAGCCTGGTCTACAAAGTGAGTTCCAGGACAGTCAAGGCTACATACAGAGACCCTGTCTTACACACCCACCCTGCCCCCTCAAGATCTATAGAAGGAAAGATAAGGGAATGTATCGTTGTAAGGAAGGAATGGTTAATATATTAAAAATTCCAGTGTTTCCATATCTAATGTCCAAACCTTGCTGTGCTATTTTCTAAGGACTCTTTCCTGACCCCTCTTCACTACCCCTGCAGGGCAGTTGACATGGCTGTCAAATGCACAGCAGTGTGGGAACTGACTCAATGGCTTTTACAGATCAGGTTTTAATATTTACAACTGATTGTTTCCTCTACCAAAGGCAAATGAAAAACCAGAGCTCGCTCTGTTACTTTAGTTCCCATTTATGCTCAGCAAGCCTTAGAGGTGTACATGTTCTACAAACGTAAGCTAGAAACCGGGATAGGAACCAAGAAACCTAGGTCTCTGCTTCGTTTGCTTTTCTACCATAAAATTCCTAATCTAACTTACTGCCTTCAACACAAATGTCAGCACAATATATCTAAAAGGCATTTATAAAAATAAAAATAATACCTATTCTAATTATATACTTCATATTTTTCTTTCAATAAGACCCCAATTCTGATTTAATACAGCTAGATAATCAGTTATGTGCACACCTGCTTCTTACCACACAAAATATGCATGTACACAAAACGCATGCACCTGATCATGGGAAATCAGAAATTAGTCCCACATAGTGGATTTTCTTTTAACCACCCACTTGACATTTATAGTCCACTTTAAGGGCTCCGAGCCTAGAATTGGCAGCTCTAGGAACAGTGAGATCAGTCTGTCTACAGTTGTTCCCAACCTTTTTTGGCTCTGGTACACCTACACTTGCTTCCAAAAATATACCCCACAGTCTGGTGCTCAATGGAATGAAAATCTTCCCTGAGCTATTAGAATATAAAACAGAGTAGGCAATGGCCATAGTTCTGCACTTCCGGGTACTCAACAACACAGTGAGGCAAAGTAGCGTGGAAAGGCACACCACTGGCCCAGCACCTGCACAAAGAGGATTTTCGGCTGTTTGGCTTTTCCCCCAGCTATTTTACAGCAGACTTACATTTATCAGTCTACACCCACCGGCTTGACCTTCCTTAAAACTGAGGATCTAGTTTTAGAGAGATGGCTGGCCAAGGGAAATGGTGTGGCCAGTAGTGTCATTCAAGCATATGAAAACTAATGGATTTATACAAGGATGAAAATCATGGTTTGGCCTTTATCTGTAATATATTGTAACTGCCCGAGTTACAGATAATGCCTGGAAGAAAACCAATTTTTAATCAGAAATAAAAAAATGCAATTGAGGACATAACACAGATAAATCATTTAATCTCAGACCTGCGTTCAATATTGAGCCTATTCCAAGTTGCACCTAATAAGAGTCAAAGATCCTTTATTAATCTGAGCATTCAGAAACGTCCATAAAATTTTTTTCTTGGGAGTTAAATCCCAACGATTTATGTCATAATTCATGTGATTAGCATGCATTTCTTAAGTTTTCTTAAATTTTGCTATTGCTTATTATAAAATTTCTTTGCTTTTGAGGGCAAACAGAAGTCTTTGAAGTTAATTGACATCACTTTCTTTATGGATATAAATACACCTTCTAATAAGTTTACTGCAAGAGAGTTCTGGTCAGGACATTAAAAATAAGCATTTAGCAACCTCCACAATATTGCTGTGATCAGTGGTTCTCAACTTTCTGAATGTTGAAACCCTTTAATAGAGTTCCTCACATTGTGGTGACCCCAACCATAAAATTATTTCATTACTACCCCATAACTGTAATTTTGCTACTGTTATGAATTATAATGTAGATATGTGATCTGTAGGCTATCTGATAGGAGACTCCTGTGAAAGGGTCCCCAACCCCCAGGTTGAGAACTGCCGACCTACATTAAATGGTCATATCTCTTACAAAGAAGAATATATTGGACAGAGCCACGTGTTGTCCCACAGCTTTCCCTAACATAATATTCTGCTCTAACTTGCCTTCAATATTCCCTATATTATCAGTAAGATAAAACTCAGCTTTGATGAGAGCGGGGGAGATGGCTCAGAGTTTAAGAGCACTGGCTGCTCTTTCAGAAGACTCGGGTCCAATTCTCAGCACCCACATGACAGCTCACAATTATCTGTAACTCCAGTACTGGGGGGTGGGAGGGGGAATCTGATGCCATCTTCTGGTCTTTTCAGGTACTGCATGTATGTGATGCACAAAAATATGCAGGCAAAATATGAATAGACATAAAATAAAAATAAAAGCCCAATAGCAAAGAAGTATGTCTTTACTCTAAGTGCTCAGGAAGCAGAGGCAAGTGGATCTCTGAGTTTGAGGCCAGCCTGGTCTACAGAGGGAGTTCCAGGACAGCCAGGGCTGTTATACAGAGAAACCCTATCTCAAACCCCCCTCACCACCAAAAAAATAGAAAAGAAAACAAGGGTTCTTACTATTCTGACATTAGAAAATATAGAAAGTAAACGATCAACAAATTAGAAATATATATTTTGAATATGCATCTACAGTTTCCATTTAACTTTCCTGAGACAAGGCGGTAGCATGAGTCTGCAGACTGTGGATAACGGAAAGGCTTTCTCTAGAGAGAACACCGGATTTACAAATCACAGACTGAAGGATATTCACCCTCCTTTTGCAAGGAGCAGTTTCAGGAACTGCTCCGAATTAAAATAAAAAGAGGTGCTAAGAGAAAAAAAAAGAAAAGAATAGTTGTATTTCTTGTTCTCCTTGAAAATATTCCATTAAATAGACTATGTCATAGATAAAAATATTTGTACTTCTGAAAACTGAAAATCATGAAAACAAAGTATGCGATGCATTGGCAGCCAAGAAGAGCCTGGGCAGTCCTGATGACGCCCAGGGGTCCTGGGTGCGCTCCTAGCAGGAAAGAAAAGGGCACGAGGGAAGACGAGCTGCGATCTGAATCAGCGCCTGATCGCAGCTCACACAGATGCATTAGTGTGATTCCTTTGCTGGACCAAGTGTGCTGTCATGCTTGTGTCAAGCATGTGACAAGCAAAGGAAACTGTGGCGTGTTCAGGAAGTCTGTAGTAGCTGTTCATTTTTAAAATAATATTTTTTCTAGTAAGTCAAGTTTATTAAAAAGTTCTATTTCTTAGCCCAATTGAAATTATTCTATTAATAAAAAAATCCACAATACTGAGGGCTTAACTCATAGGCCTAGATTAAGGGCAGTAAAAGACTTCAACCATGAGTTGCCAACAGCTCACGGACTCTACATTCCTCAGGAATCCAGCTCGGCCACAAATCCAGAAACTGAAATCCTTTCCGCAAATTTCAATGGGATCAATGATTATAAAGACAATAAAGCAGGCTGTTAAACTTTGCTCATCCCAAACAACTCTCTAGCCCTAAAGCGCACAGCAGGCTTCTCAAGCAATGCAATCTCTGTGTGCAGAAGTAGAGCTAATAATTTCCACGGACTCAAACAAGCTCAGGGAGTCAGGGCCTTTATCAGCTGTCTGCCCTTGCAGGGGGAGGGCGTGCACAGGTCAGCCCAGCTTTAAAGACTCTCGGCCCAAGTACCCAATTTACCCAATGGTCTGACACTAGCATTTTTGCAAGTAAACAAACTCCATGACCATTGCTCTTCTTGCCTAATGATTCTTTAAGAACAAAGTTCCACAAATAGCATATCTACCGGTAGCTTAGGAACTGATGCATGAATCCTCAAGGGACATTCTGGCCACAGTAATTAGTAAATTAGTAATTAGTAAAACAGATTTCAAGGTGACAATGTGTTGATTCCAAACAGTCATACTTCCATTAAAATTATAACTATTTATTAAAGACACATGAAAGAAATCAGTTCAGGAGAAGACTAAACTGATGAAAGAACGCAGATGAAGATGGGATGGACACATAGAAAAGCCAATGCCTGGAGTATGAGTTCATCGAGAACACTCTTGCTGAACCTTGCACTCCCTCTAGTGGTTCCTTCATTCAAATGCAACACTTATATAACAGCTCAGCGGGTTAATGTTTCATGAAATCAACTACACTCCGACTGCTTATCTAACTTTGGGATAATCTCTCTAATCTCTCTCTCACCCCTGCCCCTCTCCCCAACCTCAACCTCCCTTTCCTCCCCTCCCCACTCTTTCTGTTCTGATAATTTCATTCAGTCTGTTAAGAGATTACCATTGATTCAGTCAACATATACTGAGAGCCTACGATGATAAAGCATTTGCTAATCTTACCAGTTTAATCACTTTATTTTCTATTTCCTAAACATTGACAATCAATAACTTGACTGGTAGCACTCGCACCCATGGCTGGAAATTCGTATTTCCTCCTTTTCTTTCTGCCGTCTATTCCAACTTTCACGCTCATTTGTCTCTGCAAACATTTTCACTGGGGATTTGCTATATGCTAGATACAGTTCTAGGCAGTGGAGCTACAGGCACGAATAGAAAGGCCACACAGAGAAAATGCTATGAGAGGACCTTAAGGGAATGAGGTGGCATTCTTTGAATGAGGAGGAAGTGGGGACAGCAATGGGAAAGGCCTGGGGCTAGCACAAGGAGTCAAGTGGCTAGACAACACTGAAGGAAGGAAGAGATGAATAGTTTTACCAAGGAACGGAGACAGGAGTATTTGGTAGGGATGAACAGACCACAGCATGATGGGCTTTTTTTTTGCTTTTACTCTTCATCAAACAGGGAGGCAGCCAGCCAATGCAGCAGAGGAATGATGGAATCTAACTTATTTTGTAAAAGGGTCACTGTGGCCGTCCTGAGAACACACAAAAGGGACACAGCTAGAAGCAAGAACACTAGCTGGGGAGCTGCTGCAATAAACCAAGAGAAATGTTAGTAGCTGGCATGAGGGATGTCAGGCAGGAGGTAGAAGGACATGACAGATTCTGGACATCTGAAGACAGAATTACTTTCCTTTGAAAAATCATCTAAGAGATTGGATGTGAATCATGAATAGAAAGAGTCAAGAATGACTCCAACATATTTGGCTTCTATGGCCTCAAGAATGGCGTAGTTTTATTTTGAACATACTGAGTTCAGGATGTCAACTCGATACCCAACAATCAACTTACACTTGACCATTCTCTATCCTAGGCAGTCACTTTTGAGGGGCAGGGGACTCCCTTAGCTTAGGGTTCCCCTTGGAGCACTTTGCCGGTTATCTCAGCACAGTACAGGGGGTTTCTCTTCAGTAGTTCTGATCTAGTCATATTACTCATTCCTGCTGCCTTCGCAGCACCAACCTGTCAAACTAACTAACTAGGACATTATCTTTCAACTCAGCTTCTCTACAGCTTTCGGGATTCGGGCAGAATGAAGGCAGATACTTGGCCAGAGTATCACACAAATGCACTCTATCTGGGTTACAGATAGTCTTTGTTCCCCTCGGAATCTTCATGAACCAGCCCTTCACAGAACACATTTCTCTTAGCATGCTTGTGTTCCAAGTTACCGGAACAGCCCATTAAGTTCTACTTCCGGCATTGAACAGCCTTTCTAAACCCAAAGCACCGGACGTGTCCACATTCCAGCCACAAACAGTTGCAAAGGCCCAAGGACCAAGCAGTCAGGTTTATCCCAGCCACGAAGCATGTCCTGGTACCAATTTCTGCCTTAGTTCCTTTTCCCGATGCTGTGATAAAATCCTCTGACAAAAGCAACAAAAAGGGAAGGAGGTGGTTATTTTAGCTTAATTCCAGGTCACAGACCATCATGGCATCAGGAGCTTGAAGCATCTAGTCTCCTTACATCCTATCAGAAGAGGGATGAACACATGGCTGCTTCCTAGTTCCTGTTCTCCAGGTAACAGTCCAAGATCCTCTGGGAATGTTCTGTTCACAGGTAAGAGAGGTCTTTCTACGTCAATTAATGTAACCAAGATAACCTCACACAGGCATGTCAGAAGCCCATCTATCTCCCGGACGAGTCTACTTCCTGTCAAACTGATAAGGTGTTACAACGTTAACCATTACAGCACCTCTTTATTTTGATGGTAAGTATGTATGCATGCATGTGTGTGGACAACACGTATGGAGGTCCAAGGTTGATATCTGAAGTTTTCCTCATTCTCCTCCGCCTTACTCACTGAAGCATGGTTTCTAAATTGAACCCAGGAGCTCACTGATACAAGCTAGCCAGCTTGCTCTGCGGATCCTGTCTCTACCTTCTGAGCCCTAGAATTACAAGCAGGCTGCCACCTTCACAATTTATTTCCATGGATTCTGAGGATCTAAACCTTGATCCTCAGTATCTTCATGTTTTGACACCAAGTGCTTTATCCACTGAGCCATTAGCTTCAATGTGCTTTTAGATCACTGTTTCCAGATTCAGCTGAAAACAACATTTTCCACCTACTTGGGCAAGGAACTCGATATTTTTGCCATTCCCCTTTTTTTATGCTCAGCAGCCAATTAATCACCAAGGGTTGTTTATTTGTTTGCTAAATAATGCAGGCTCGTGTCACCCTTATGGCAATCTTCCTGCCTCATTCCCCACATACTGGGAGGATAAGCATGTGCCAAGGAGACTGGCTCTGTCACTGAGTTCTGCTGGTGACACCGACAAGACCGCTCCAGGACTCTCTCTCCTTTTCACATCTGTTGTTGCTATCCTTGTTCCTGCTTTCATGACCCCTGAGCTGGCCACTGAGCAGAACACTGTGATCTTTTTGCCTTCATCAGTAGGAATGAATAGAGGAGTTCAGTTCTTCCAGGGTCAGGAAGTAGGGGTGGAGGAAGGGGCAGGGCCCAAGTAAGAGTATAATTCACTCCCAGTCCTGGTACTTGGGCCTTAAATAAAGGGACTACCAGACTCACACTTGAGAGAGTACTAACGTTGATTGGGGTGAGCATAGCTATAACAGGATTATCAGAACAGTGTCCCCTGGGTGCACCAACCTTTCCTCGTCAACAGCTCTGCCAGTCAATCAGGCAGTAGGCCAATTGTGAACCTGCTAGAAATCTGGCTCTCTGTGACGATACAACTGTTCCCTTAATATCCTACTAAAATAAACAAACAAATGAATAGGAAAAATAAGAGAACTGCTCTCTCTCAGATTTCAGGTCTATGGGAGCACGCAGCAGGGTACAATGTAGCCGCACTACACCATGGGCTAGTGAGAGCCGGGAGGAGCGACCATGGCGGAGGAAGGACACAAAGGTAAAGGAGATGTTCTGCTGTAGGAGGGCAGTGGGTAGATGACTAAAATTCATTTCAAAGATTTCTGGGCAAGAGTCCTTCAAGTTTGGGCTTGTGGAAGTGGATCTGTGCTGAAAGGCAATGTATCTGGTGTCACCCAGCTAGAGACTCCAGTCGGCAGAATTCATATAGAACTTAACAGCACGCACTCTCTGGGGGTTAGTGTGTATCAGGAGCTGCTGTTCTTTATAGTGCATGGTTAGTATTCCTTATAATACAATGGCTTCACGAGATAGGTACTATTATCATCATCACCGCTTAGATGTGAAGAAACTGAGGAGAGAACTTCTAAGCTATTCAAGGTCAATGTAGGAGGCGACAGTGCTGGGATTTAAACCTAGACAGTGTGGCTTCAGAGTCCCCTAAGCCTTATGCATTGTTACCATGGTTGGGCATGGTGCATCTAGGAACATAAACCTTTGGGCTGTACCATGATCAACTTGAATCTTTGTGTACGATAACATCTGCCTGCTGTCTATGCTATTGCTAGAGGTGAATGATTACAATGTTGGGCTGGAACCAGTTCCATTGCTTCCTGATAATCTAGTCTCCAAGTCTGCTCTGGCTGCTCCAGAAGGTAATGGTTTGGGCTCCTAATAACATGCTGCCTCTTTCCCTTTAAGGAAGCACCTCCCTATCTTCCAAGTGGCCTTGATCACTAAGAGCTCTGGTTATTACTTGGGGCAATAGACCTTGTTTGGGTCCAGCTTCCTAAAGAATTGGTACAAGGAAGGGGATCAGAATATCCTGATCCTTCTAAGAGGGGACAGTACCCCTACCTCTGCAAGCTGATGACAGTGGAGACTGCAGGTTGTCTTGGCTACTTTTCAATTGCCATGGTAAGACACCATTACCAAGGCAACTTATAAAGCATTTAATGTGGGCACACAGTTCTAGAAGGTTAGTCTATGACCATCGTGTCAGGGAGCATGGCAGTAATCAGGCATGGCATTGAAGCAGAGACTGAGAGCTTATATCTGATATACAAGCATTGGACAAAAACGAAGAATGGCACGGGCTTTTGAAATCTCAAAACCTGCCCCCAGTCACCCATCTCTTCCAACAAGGCCACACCTTTTAATCTTTCATAAACAGTTCTACCAAGCATTCAAATATATGAGCCTACGGGGGTCTTTCTCATTCAGACCACCACACAGCCCAAAGTTGAGAAGTAAATGGAGACCTTAAGTTACTGGAAGGTCTTGTGTGTGTGTACGTGTGCGTGCTTGAGAACTAAATAACGTTATCTTAAGGGGATGGATACTGGGGTGCTAAAGATGCAGAGGGACCATGGAGCTGCTGCCGTTTTCAGTCACCTAGGAAACTTCATTTCACAAAGGTTCACATCCAGCTCATGCAAACTCTGGCACACACACAAAAATGTAGTTTGGAGGGAGGCGCTATGTTCATTTCTGCGGAATGAGCCTAGGAAAAGTACCGCTGTAATCATTGCATTAGCACCTCGCCCAGAGAGCCTAGCATCGTATTAGGTGAATTTATAAAAACACTGCCAAGAGAATCACACCTACTCTACGAGGGGCTCAACATCTCATCTGCTGCAGGGAGGCGGGAGTGCTGTACAGGAACTTGCTGTTCATTACCGTTCCTGATCTACGTAAGGTCTGTGAAGACCTTAAACTCAGGAACTGATTAGAAGGTTTCAGATCATGGAAAGGATTTTCTGGATAGTAATTACACTGACAGGATTATACCAACAGAAAGATCCCCCCCCTTTTTTTTCAGAAAGCAGCTCAAGACCAAGATGAAGAGATAGAGGATCTGATAAAACCTGCTCCAAGGTACTGACCAGACTTTGGTTTTATAGAACGCCTTGATATGAAGCTGAGAGAGCGAGCGCCTTTGCTGGTAAATCTTGAACATCAAGGTTTCTAAATCATCACTGCTGTCAGTTTATTTGCTTCAAAGGAGTGAGCTGGACTGTAGCAGAGTGAGCGGTTGGTTAAAAGGGGACTCTCTGCAAGAGTAGGCATGGTGTAAGAGGGTGGAGGCTTGCTGGTAGCCATACCCTGAAATAAAACTCTGATATGGGTAGTACACTAGTCAAATTTCAGACCAAAGTGGTATAATCAGAAAGGGAAATGCCAGTGTACCAGGCCTGGTCTCAGCTGCACAAGCAGCTAGAGCTACTGAACCAAGGGCTTTGTCTGAGAGGTTGCCTGAGATGCCAGGGTAGAATCCAGTGTGGGTATGGTAAATGACTTTTTAACCAATACTTATTAAATACCATGATCTTTAATGTGATTATCGCATTTAATCCTTATAATCCCATGAAGTGGATATTATTACTACCTGTAATTTATGTGGACGTGGAGGCCCAGAGAGGTAGTAACTGATGGATCTAAAAATTTCTGAGGCTCAGAATGGCTGAGAATTCTTAGGCTCTGTGTTCAGAATTAATGGCACTTGGATCCACTATGATAGTGTCTGTCCCAGCTCTACAGGGACCATAGGAACATACCTCATCCACTGGAGGGTAGGGGAGAGTGCCATAGGGACTTAGTTGGTTACTGCTCTAGTGGCCAGGTGACAGTTTTATTATGGAGAAACTGGCCCCTGATCAGTTAATATGTATCAAGAGAACAGTTTGGGCTGCCCACTGATTTCCCTGGTACTGTGCTTGTTTTGTAGGTGCCAGCGTGGGAAAGGTCTGAGCAGCAAGAGACAAGAACCCACGGATGAAATGAGGTGTCTGTCTTCGTGGTGAGATGACGTGGCTGTCTTGGGATCCAGATCTCCTTTTCATGTAGTTATCTACATGTTGGTAAGGCTGGAGCTGAGGACAGGTGGGTGGAGGAGAACGTTTGGCTGCCACGGTAACACGTTCTGCTATGTACAGAGCTCTTCGGAGAACTGGGCCTCTAGTACAGTCACTTTGATTTTCTCCATCTGATATATAAAAAGATGGGGGCTCCTGGGACTCCAACTCTTGCAGACTGACCTTAACTAGACAGTAAGTACAAGTTAGAAGCCCGGCTCTGCCAGGCCGCACACAACAAAGCCTTCTGTCTATCATTCACTGCCCCCTGGTGGAACACACGGGAAACAACATCTGGAACAATCCTCTGGACAATGATCTCTTTCCTACAGGGGCGGAGGCAAAGATGCTCTATGTGGTCAGGTGGAAGGCTGCAATGCCATGCAGTGAGAGGGAAGAAGACAGAACTGAGGGCTGGAGAAAAGTGTAGCTGAGCTGAAGATGCAGGTCTTATGTGTGCTGTCAGAACAGGATGAAGAGAGATGTTGGGAGCTAAGATTTAGAACCAAATGGAGACAGACATACCAGGCAGGTGAAGGGCTGAGGACTAGCTAAAGGGAACAGCCCAATGTCATCTAGACAAATTGAGGAAGTTGAGTCACTGTCCTGTGGCAGGTTCTAATAATCCTCTAGCGCTGTTTACAACGGTAGGGTGAGCTCCATTTTAAGAAAATCTGGATGGAACAAAGTGAGTTCCTAATAGACTGGCCTCAGAAGAATCCGATGACTCAAAGAGGTTCATGGGCAAATGAAATAGGAAAGTGAGTCATTTCACACGGAAGCAGGCAGCCTGACAGGCTTCTCCCCTTGCTCATAGGTAACCCCCACATTCCTGCCACAGTCATCTATGACGACAGCCCAGGCAGGCCTTGAACTTGCAGACTTCCTGCTTTGGCTTCCCAAATAGCTGAGATTACTGGTTTGTGTCACCAGGGGTGACTCTCCCTGGCAAAATTAGCACCATTTAACTGTGTGATTCTGTTTTCCATGAAGCCTAACTCATCTTCTGTCACTGTCCAGTTTACACTATAGCCCGCCCCCACCTCCGGCAATATGAGCTCTAAGCTGGACCTGAGGCCTCCCTGCTTTTTGGGGTGCTGCTTCACATTCAATTGATGTTGATTTCACGTCTTATTTTATGCTGCTTTGCCTCTGCAAATGCTATTGAGGCTTACTGACGTACCCTTCCTCTACCTTTTTAGATTCCCGGCCCGGTCCTTTTCACCCTCTGAAACTTCATCTACCCCCGTACAGATCTTCTCTATAGTACTGCTTCTCAACGATTTTCTCATTACTGTGCCTGGCTCCCACTCCAGGATCCCTTTAAGACAGCTTTCCTTAATCACCTCCTCCTGCCATGAAATTTTAATATGGTAGATACACTGTACATCTGTTTATGTACTGAGTCCCTCTGGACGACTATAAATTACTATAACACTAAAGTTAGTTCACCTTCAGTAATGAATTTTTGCTCCTCCGGGACACCATCACCCATGTGGTGAATGTATGCAAAACAGGGTCAAACACTGCTATTCGAATGTATCTTTCTGCGGGGAAAGTCATTCTTGAGACTTCCTAATTCTTTGACCCCCAACCCCCAGATAGGGTTTCTTTTTGTTGTCCGGTCTGTCTTGGAACTCCCTCTGTAGACCAGGCTGGCCTCAAATTCAAGAGATCCACCTGCCTCTGCCTCCCAAGTGCTGGGATTCAAGGTGTGTGCCACCATGCCCAGCTGACCATCCCTTCTCAAAATCTCACCATAGTCTTTTATGAGCCGCCCATGTGTGTGTCCTCTAGGGATGGAGTCCAAAGCTTCACACATGGTAACTATGCGCTCTACACTGAGATAAACCTTAGTTTCCTTTAATAACTGCCATTCCGCAAGGCTCAATATTTGTTTTATCTCCTCTATTTTATACATTCTTTCCAGGAGATGTGGTTTATTTCCGTAGTTTTATTAACTACCTATGATGCTATTAAATATGAGCCTATCATTTCACTAAAGTGCTTGCCCTTAGCTACAGTCTCTTGCTGTTATTAGCATAGTCTATAGGCTAGTGGTGGGCAGCCTCACTGAGGGTTTCTGTCAATGGAGATTCCCAGGTTTTGTCCCAGACCTCTTGAACCAGAGTTTGCATTTTAACAAGCTCCTAAGATATTCTGTATGCATACTAAAGATAAAGAAGGCCCAGGGCTGTGTCCTATTACCAGCTCTCTAACGGATACTGTTAATAAGATGTAAGCACATTAATCCTGATGTACCTCAACAGAAGAGTCATCTACACACAGAGTCCACGCTGCCCACCTCTTCTATGTCATTTCTATCTACCTGGTCACATTCCTAGCTGTTCTACTAGTAGATGGCTCTTGACTCTATTTCCTCTTCTATGCTAATCACTATTGCTTTCATCTACTCTGAGGTAGATTACCATTGAAGGCCTAGCCGATTTCCTGAGTCACAGCCTCTCTCCCCCGAATTTGTCGGCCAACTACAGTTAGAGATGTATTTCTAAGCTACAAGCCTGAAAGAGATGGAACTCTTGGCTAAATTCCTTTCAGTGACTCTTAAATGTGGAAGTGAGGGTTCTGGCATCCAGAACAGGGTTTAGGAAATCTTCTGAAACTATAAGGAAAATTTGTGTTGTTTTCATTTTCAAGGGACAAAGAAACAGTTTTCATTAGATTTTCTGAGGTGTTCTAGGACAAAGTCAGTTAAGAACGACTAAAGAAAGGACCAAGTTGACAAAATCCAAACTATTTAGTTTGGCATATAAAGACCCTCCCTCCCTCCCTCCCTCCCTCCCTCCCTCCCTCATCTCTCTCCACCTGTCTGCAGGAGCCCACGCTTCCAGGCTTAAGGACAGACACAGCAGTCCCTATGACTTTTCCATCTCTCTGCTTCTGCACTCCCTTTCTGAAACAACCCTGTAGTTGCACATACCTTCTAAGTGGTAGAGCCCGGATGTGCATCCAGGTCTTACTTCAGAACTCACAGTCAATTCTACAGTGCCATGACATTTCGCATTCTTAGTACTCACAAGTACACCAGATTTCCACCCAAAACAAGTTTCCTGCAATTCTCATGTGTAGATCTCATATATCATAGATATCCTAGGTACGACAATGTATACCAGTGTTGCAGTTCACTAAGTTATAATGCCCCATTAATGAGTTACCACAATCAGTATTAAAAATGCCGCACTAGTCTTTTGCTGATACAGGGAGTTCTCATTTCTTTTTTTTTTTTTTTTTTTTTTTTTTTAAATATTTATTTTATTTATTTTGCATACAATATTCTGTCTGTGTGTATGTCTGCAGGCCAGAAGAGGGCACCAGACCTCATTATAGATGGTTGTGAGCCACCATGTGGTTGCCGGGAATTGAACTCAGGACCTTTGGTAGAGCAGGCAATGCTCTTAACCACTGAGCCATCTCTCCAGCCCCCAGGGAGTTCTCATTTCTGCGCAGCTATTATTTTAGTCCTAGCATTTGCAAGGTTTCGGGACTTCCTAGGAATGCAAAAGCTATGAATGTGTTTGCTAGTGCACTGACCACTTACTATCAGCTTCGACTCAAGCAACCCTCTCAACTGTGCACTAACACCCAGCCCCTCCAGCTGTTCATTTCCAGTCTCCTAGGTCATCAAAACCATCACCTAGCAAATCAACACTAATTTATCACCAAGTAAAGCTATAAATCTTGTATAAAATACAGGATATCAGGGACTGAGCACACAAAATTGAAAACATCAGTATGGTAAACTAATTCATAACTGAAAAAGAAGAAAATAAATAAGGATCATGATTGTTAAATGTAGTTTGGAAGAGGCTGTTGTGAATACTAAGAAGATTAAGGAGAAGCTTGCAGGAAAACAGGTGAAATCCTCGAATATCCTGGCCCAAATCAGCCCTTAATAACCATGCTGCAAGAATCTCACAGGATCCAATACATCACCTTGAAATACCATGCAATTTTGTTTAAAAAAATAGACCTTAAACAAAATCCACCAACCCTTGGCACGTTGTTTGTTTACTGGGGGAAGTGCATAGCTTTATACACGCTCATTTGTACGAAACAAGGAAACCAAACTAACGGGGCTTTCTCCTTACTCGGCCTCGCATCCTAATCAGGCTCCAAACACCCCTCCTTTAAAAAGGTTTGTGTCCATTTTATGTGTAAGGGTGTTTTTCCCGCATGTGTATACGCGTGTGCCCGGTGCCAGTGAAGGTCAGAAAAGGACACCATATCCCTTATAACTGGAATTATGGACAGTTTTGAGCCACCACGTGGGTGCTAGGAACTGAACCCAGGTCCTGTGCAAGAATAGCAGGTGCTCCGTTGAGCCATCTTTCCACACCCACCTCCCCCTTTCTACAGCTACAGTCTCACTATGTAGCTGGTCTCAAACTCGCAATCCTCTTGCCTCTGTCTCCAAAATTCTGAGGGTACAGGTATGCACTGCATTGTCACGTTAGTACCCCTTGAAAATGGCTTCACTAGGTGACCACTTGTCTAGTCTCACTTGAAAAATAAGAACCTCCCATATGCTTGTTTCCTTAGCGTATGACATACAGCAAGGGCTTACTGTTTGCTAAATGAATGACTGCAATTGTATCTTCTGCCCCTGACTCAATAGCATACTGAAATATACCAAAATTCTTCAGTAAGTCCTCGCCAACACCAGGAAAAAAGCCCTACTCCTTAGCACAAAACACAAAACTTAGTGATGCTGGCCTGACTTATCCTCATCCTCTGGCCGTCTCACTACTGTGGCTCGCCAGCTGCAGCATACTGCTGCTAGGCTGCAATCAATCCTTCTGCCTGGCAATTCCTTCCCTACCAAATGAGAGAGAAACTGACTCCCTTCTCGTTACATACCACCTTATACCTGATTACAAGCACACACACTCACTACCCCACATCAGCACTGCCTCCCATTCATAAAAATAACGTCGTACAGCAGAGAAAAGAGAGGAGACCGAAACAGGTGGGGATAAGTGTATATGCACACAAACTTTAAAGTGCCTTGAAAACTTGTATTTTGTATTGGTTTTAAAATTGATCTCATACATTTACACAAGGGAGTACAGCAGAAAAAAATAACAACAGCTTGAATTTTGCAGGAAAATGGATTGAGCTAGAAAACATCATTTTGAGTGAGGTCACCGAGACACAGAAAGACAATTATCACATGTACTCACTCATAAGTGGCTTTTAAACATAAAGCAAAGAAAATCAGCCCACAATTCACAATCCCAGAGAACCTAGACAACAGTGAGGACCCTAAGAGAGACATACATGGATCTAATCTACATGGGAAGTAGAAAAAGATAAGATCTCCTGAGTAAATTGGGAGCATGGAGACCTTGGGAGAGGGGTTGAAGGAGAGGGGAGAGGTAGGGAGGGGAGCAGAGAAAAATGTAGAGCTCAATAAAAATCAATAAAATAAAAAAATATTAAAAGGAAAAAAAATAAAATTGATCTCATACATATACATATAAAATATACACCCATATTATACTTGCGAAGTCAGCTATTTTGTTATATTTTAAGATTTTTCCAGGTGTACAAAATTTTATGAGTCTAATCTAAATGAATGTATGCTATAACTACTTGCCCTTTAAAAACAAAACTGACATTATATGAAAGGCATTATTTTCCCTACTTATGCAGTCATCAACCCACCATTTTTTTCTGCTTTTTTGAGACAGGGTCTCACTATGTAGTCCTGGTTGTTCTAGAACTCATTATGTAGACTAGGCTAGCCTCAAACTAACAGAGTTCCACCTACCCTGTACTGGAATTGCCACCACACCCAGCTCTAACCAGCATTTTTAATGGCTATATAATATTCCAGAGAGAATGCTACCTGACCATTCTGCTATTGTTGAATGTTTAGCTAGCCTTACTATTGACTTGGGGTGGTTTAAATAAGTGAGAAAGTATCACTGTCATACACAGTCATACACAAAATACTGTATTTTGGATTATCTATTTTAGAATATCTATTTTTAGAATAGATTATCAAGAGTCATCTGAAATTTGGCAGGAAGGAAAAATACATATTTAAATCTCTCTATGTGGTGCTAAGTATTCTTTTTTTCTACCACTTGTATATTTGTGTCTTTTTGTCTATCTATGAGAGTACCAGTGTTAAACTAACTAGAATAATGAGTTTAACTCCTCATTATATGCTCGATTTTTTTTTACATTTTTAAATACAGGCTTAAAGTGTACTTTTGCCTCTTTTTATTTTGGTAAGTCTCAGCTTTCACAGCAGTTATAGCTACGAAACTTTGTAAAGTAGAGAAACACACACACACACACACACACACACACACACGCACGCGCACAGACACACACATTTAAATCATGAGCTAGGCGTCCCGGTGCATGCCTGTAGTTGTACTGCTTGAAAAGCAAGCACAGGAGGAATTCTGCCAAATTGAAGCTAGCCTGGGTTTCAGAGTTAGTCCTGTGCCAGCCAGAGCCACAAAGGGAGATGATGTCTCAAAACCAACAAAACTTAGGAGTACCTCTGCCACTGTAAGATGACCAGTGAACTCATCCCCACTGCTTTCCTCATATGTGCAGTGAGCGAGCTAATTACAATATACATACAATTTTAAATACTGCTTTTAAATATATATATATATATATATATGTATAAAATCAGTTTTGAAATACCCTATCATTTTCATAACTGCCATTAAAAATAATAGCACGAGGGCCTGGGATATATGTAACTCAGCGGCAGAGCACGTGCGACACACGTAGGCCTTGGGTACAGTCCTTACAAAAGAACACACACACAGAAACAAAGCAAAAAAGCATATCATACATAATATTTCACCGAGTAAATTCACCATTCCTTTATTCTGTCTTGCTAGATGCTCGATTTTTTTACATTTTTACATACAGGTTCAAAGTGGCTTTCTGCACTGGGGTTGCTTGTCTGTAGTCCTGGGGACAGAAGGCAGGCTCTGCGCTTCCATGCTCGCCACTGACCTGTACCCCGGCATCAGCTTGTTTAAATTTGCATTTTTGGTTAGTAACAAACATCTTCTCGTATCTTCTGATTGCACTCAAACTGTTGTGTAAACTGTCTGTCGGTGCTCTTTTCCATATCTCTGCTTCTACATCGCGAGGCATGTGTGCCTTCAATGACACAAGCCCATCGCACTTTGTCATCTTTAGGCCACATGGCCCTTGTCCGTTTGTGTTTATCTTTCATTTTTACTGTGGCTTAAAAAACATTTCTGTTATATCGGTTTTTAAATTTTAAATTATAACATTTTGATCTTTTCCCTTGAAAATATTTCCTATTACCTCCTAAACTTAGAAACTTAGTTCTTGTTAGAAGCTTCATATTCATCATCATAGTTTTGTAACTTGCTTTTTTCTATTTAACTCTTCAGTCCAACTGCCACCTATTTTAGTTTACGACAGGAGATGAGCATGGAAGTGCCACGAGCTGTCTCAGCGTGATCCGATGAACAGCCCTTCTATCCTTACTATGCATCCTCCAATGCAGAGTAGATCAAGAAATTATGGCTCCAATCGTGATGTTCATTTCTAATCTTGGCTCTCAGGAGGCTGAGGCAGGAGGACCATAAGTTTTAGGGCAGCTTTGGCTATGCAGTGGGATTCCATCTCAAAAAACAAAAGGAAAGAATCATTTGTGTCACACCAACAAGATAAGTATGTTTATCAGTACACATTGATCCCCATTAAAACTCCGGTCCTGCGTCAAGGACAAGTAAATTTTTGGTCTTAACATTCTTCATTCTTCCACACATGATTAAGCGTTGCTCATGAGTGCAAGGTGAAAGTGGAAACAGCTGGATCCTGCACTGCTTTGATCACTCTCTATCTTCATTTTTTGAGGCAAGGTTTCTTAAACCCAGAGCTCATCGATTCTGGCTAGTCTAAGCTAGCCAACTTGCCCTGGGAATGCAGTCCCGTGTCTTGGCCTCTTTAGTGCGGGGATTATTGGAAGCCACCATAATTGCCCAGCTTTTGACTGAGATCTGTGGATCAGAACTCCGGTTCTCATGCTTGCACAGCAAGCTCTTTATCCGCAGACCTACCTCTTTAGACCCCTTTGCAACATTAGGTTCCCACCTGTGATCTCCATACTGCTTCTTAGCTATACATTCCTACCCTGTTCAGGCTTTATTCAAGACAGAACACAATCTCAAAGTTCTTAAAGCTCCCCTGTCCTCCAGATCCTGGAGAAACTATGTACACATTAGATTGCCAGGAGACAGAACAAGTGACCTTTGAAATGACCTTTGAAAAAAATGTATGGAGGCATACTTTACAGACTATAATTTGACAGTGGTCATTAGGTGAGGGAAATATCAGTACAGATTTATTAACTAGTATAGAGATTCCAGTAGAAATGCCTCTTTGAAAACAAAGTAAAGCACATCATCAAAGGCACAGATAAAATACTAAACTGTTTAGACAAGACTGAGCACCTTAAATGGACATACAGACTTCAGACATATAAAGATGAAATAGCAGGTCAGGGATGTATCTCGGTGGCAGAGCACTTGCCTGACATGCTTGAGGTGCTAGGTTCAGTTCCCAGCAAGGAAACTTTCAGAGTTCAGTAGGTAGAGTGCTTGCATAGCATGAAGGAAGCCCTGGGTTCAACCCTCCGTACTGCACAAACTAGACCTGCTGTAACACCAGCACTTGAGGTAGAGGCCTGAGGATCAGTAGTTCAAGGTCATTCTTGCCTACAAAGAGAGCTTGAGGCAATCAATCAATCAATCAAAAATATATGCAGCTGGGCAGTGGCGGCGCGTGCCTTTAAGCCCAGCACTTGGGAGGTGTTGAGGCAGGTGGATCTCCAACTTCGAGGTCTGCCTGGTCTACAGAATGAGTTCCAGGACAGCCAGGGCTACTCAGAAAAAGGGGGGGGGGAAGTGCCATAACAGTTGACTGCCAGCAGGTGGCACTTGACCCACAGCAAAGTATGGAGGAAAAACAAGTTCTGAAATCAAAGAATGCTACCAAGTTCCCAGGACACCGTCGGTAGATGAGTCTTTCACACAGAAAGCTGGGACTGCAGATATTTAAGGAAGAGGGCAGTAGTCTGTAACAGCGACAGTCTGTTCAGCTGTCTGTGTTGGGCAAGGAATAAGGCCCCTTCTCCCATCCCTTCTAGTGTTGTGGTCGGGCTACGAGTTAGCATAATAATTAATTAACCAGAGAAAAATCATTTTATTCATTTTCATATATACATTGGAGCCTTATTATTAACGAGACTGAGAAGCCCAGATGACGGACGATGACATAGCATCCAGAGCTACTGAATAAGGAGTTTCTGGGGAAATGGCGGAGACATGTGACGGGGACTGAGGGGAGAAAACACATGGCAAATAGCGAAAATGCCTCGAACTCCTCTCTTCCTCCTAGATACTGTTGCTGTGTGCTCTACCCTGTGGCCGAAGGGCCTGGATTTGTGTACCAACTGACTCACTGGACTTGGTCAGCTGCCCTAGGTCGACAATGAGAGAAAATGAGAAACAGGAAAGAGGAGTTTAGCAGCAGCTCAGCCTAACCAGGCAGCTAACCTGGACTTTCCCAAGGCATCTCTTACGACCCATTAAACTTAGTCAGACTTGGTCTCTCCGAGGAGCACACTATCTTATGCCAGTGTTTCCATTATTCTGGCTTTGTACACTGAATATTCGGTAGCACTAGTCTTTTTGCAGGATTTTCTAAAAGAACCCTTATATAAATTTCAAATGCAGTGATTTCTTATATCATCCCCAAGATATCAATTTTTTGATGGCAGGATTCGGTTATTTCCTTAGAATAGACTTCTAAGAATTTTGTATGAACATATTTCCCACTCTCAACACTAGTAAAGTTTTCACGAAGCCAGTTACAAAAGAACCCTGTCAGCACCTGAACAGTTTCAAATCAAAGATTGTTTTTTCAGTTGGGTGCGGGGGGGAGGGGCGTAGACTTTGCTTCAATTTCCCTACCTCCCATTACTAAAGAGAAAAACCATGTGCTTGCCACATACAGTTTAGTCAATGCTGGTTTAAGGAATGGGATCTAGGAATCTGTGCTGCGTGTATCTGGGACATTTAAACAATGTGACTGCAAAGGAGAGAAGAGCACGTGGAAACCGGATGGGCAGCTTAGGGCAGGGACCCTCGAGCAGCAGTTCCAGGAATGCCCAGATGCTGGCAGGGAGCTCTGCTTTCTTATCTCCTCTTAGTGAGTGTCCTTGCTTCCCTGTGGGTGTGAGCAGAACTCCGCAACTCTAAAGGGCTTCTGGCAGACAGCTCTGGAACTGGATCTCTGGATTTTCAGGATGGAAATATTGGATCTACCCAGTCCTTAATTTCAGCCTATCTCCTAAATGACGTCAGGGTTTCATCTTCAGAGCAGAGACTGTTGGGATATCTGGTGGAGATAAGAAACCAGAAGTTCTGGCTCTGGGAGGAGACTTAACAGTCAAAGCTACTAAAATGAAAGAGGTAATTAAAGTAAGGCCTAGAGCCCACCTTAGGCATGCTGAACAAATGGGAGGAACAATTCACACCCTCAATGAGAAGATGTACTTTTCCTTTCCATCTCAGAAATCCCACCCTCCCACCTCACTTGGGTATGGTTGCTCCTGGAGCCTTCCCTGGGTTAAGCCTGCTTGCTTTTCTGAATTACTTAGATAAGTATAACTGTTCCTTTTTCTCCCCTCCCCTCCCCCTACACACAAACATACACACACACACACACACACACAGAGAGAGAGAGAGAGAGAGAGAGAGAGAGAGAGAAGAGAAGAGAAGAGAGAGAGAATATGTATACACATATACACCCAGATGCTGGCCATAATCTAGACATGCTTCTCCTGATACTCTGGGCTTTCTCACTCTTTTTCTCTGAAGTTATTACTACCCCTGACTCCTAAGCACTGATTTCTTCCATGTGGTGGTTTACAAAAGGCATGATTTTTCTCTCTTCTTTTTTTTTTCCTGCTACCTAGCAGCTACCAAGATTTACAGCTTTCCAGCACTAACGGTTTTCTTTTAAAGACTAATTAAATTGTCATTGTCCTTGGGCTTCCTACTGAGTCTTTTTTTAAAGACAGAGTCTCACTAAGCAACTCTAGCAAGACCAGAACTAAGAGGTCTGCCTGTTTTGTCTCCTGAGCACAGGGGCCTGAGTCTCTTCTTAAATTCTTTAATTAGTGGGACTAAAACTCAAGAGGAAACCCCAATTTGCCCAGTAACATGTGACACTCCAGGTTGGGCTCCCCAAAATTTCCTAGTAACAATAGGTAGCGCCTAGCTTCTAAACTAATAAGCCTGTTCTAGGGGTGTCAAGAACACCTTGGAATTCGGACTTGACTTAAGTCAATGCCCAGAAACTAATTTACGATCACTACAGTCTGTCTGTTTCCAGACAGGATCAGCAGAAAGCTGTCTTCAGCACTTAATGAAGCGAGCACCTTCACACCTGCAGCCAGACTGACTCCACTCCAAGTACAGCCTCTGGCAGAAACACAACGGTAAGAAGTGGCAAGGTATGAAAGTGCCCCAACTCCTAGCAGGTCTTCTGCAGCAAAGGGAAACGGGAAATGACAGCGCACTTGCCAGAGCAAGCACGCTCGTGAAGCCACATGGCTCCCTTACTCCCTGTGCTCAAAGGACAGAGAAGTCCTGGATGTAGAAAATCTTGTTCTTCTTTTTTATTCTTTGGCTTTAATAAGAAAAGATCCTGTTTTAATTTTGAACTTAAAAAAAAGCTAACAAAAGCGGGCTATTCTCTTTGTTTAAGACCATGTGGAATCATTACTAAGACGTCAGTTTCCTATTGTCTAGGTAGTAGACTGTAGTTATTTAGTTTTACAAGGACTTCTTTGGCCAAGAAATCTGTCCATTTGGAAAAGAATAGTATTGCATACTACTATGCAGATTTGCACACGCTACAATTGTAGTGCCTTTCAGTCTGAAGGAATCAAATGCTGGGTCCTTTTTACTGAAGACCAAGGTCTTGGTTGGCTGCACCCCATTTGTGAAAGACAGCCGCTTTCTTTCACTCAGACGGCAGGCACACTGGTAAGTTCAAAATCCCCCTTCCCTCGCAAGTATTAAGTAACAGAGCAAATGAGATGGCAGATGCGGAAGAAGACCTTGTCGTTCTTGTCACTTTCCTCGATTCTTTTGAAGCCTTTTGTTCTATGTCTAGTCTCATCAATTAGCTACTTATTCAAACACCCATTTCTTACTTCTGTCAAGTAATGGCTCTGACATGCTCCTCTCCCAACACCTCCATGATCAACTTCTCCCGACTGCCAATCTATCTTATATACTACACATATTCCCTTAGTACCATAATTTATATTATCTTCTAACTATTCGAATTCTGTTCCTGTTCCTAGAGCCAGGTCCCCGAGACAGGGAATTTCCAAGGAATGCGTAGGTTGTCTAGCTACTTCCTTTTCCCTGTCCCTGATGAAGAACCTGGGGTCTAGGGAGGTCTGGGCAAGTTTGCAGGAAAACTAGGCATACCGCGCAGATGCCTTGACTTTCAGTTCAGTGTTTTCCACTGCATTAGGTCATTTATCTTACTTGCATCTTTTCAGAACTCCTTATAAAACGCTAGACACATTCATGGTTCCCTTGAGTATCAGTATAACAAGTGTACAGGTTTATCTAACTGAGAGATTGACCAGGGAAAGAGTAAGAAGGCAGAAAGGCATTTCCTTACTTCTTTGCGTGATGCCACCCTCCAGACCAGTTAATCGCTATTTTACACTTCCCGTCAATCAGGCACTGGGCAGCAGTGATTGTAGCTCCTCCCACAGCAGCCGCATAGTCAAATATTCCTTCTGTGGCTGGGCAGTCATAACCTGGGGGCAGAACCCAGAAAAATCTGTTAAAGAAGATCTGGGGAAGGAAGAATAGGTTAAGCTGTGTCAACAGCACAGCCTAAAGAAGGTTCTGGGCTAAAACCAGCTCCACTGGGGACAGATAAGCATCTCCAATGTTAGACAGGGAAGGCTTTCAAAGGTTAGAAATAGAAAGGGTAAAACCTTCAAGATGAACTTCTCATATCCCACCAGCAGTCCATCAAGGCCCGAGAGGTGATGTATTTTGCCAGTGGTCACACAGAGCCAGGCCTGGGACCGGGTCTTTTGATAGCCCCACCTAGTATCTTTCTTTAAGCCACACAGTTTCTCTAGAAGAGTGGTGCCTTTGACATCGCAGTATGCTGCTGTCGCCTACAAATGTGTTGGGCCCTATTCATAGCTATCGTGGGAGGCATGTGGCCCACGAGCTGCAAGCTGGACACACCTGCACTAGACCATGCTGTTGACAATTCACTGTGATTTTTTTAAGTTATCTGTTGATGAAGGATAAGGTAGGAAAATTAGCCAGAATTTAAACATTTACCTAATGCCATGCATGGTGACGCATACCTTTAATCCCAGCACTTGGAAGGCAGAGGCAGGTGAGTTCCATGCCAGCCTGGGCTTTACAGTGAGACCCTGTCTTGGAAAAATTAAAAAAAAAAACCTCAAACCAAATAAGTCAATACTTAAAATATATGATCACTACAGCCAGTGCAGCCCCAAGTGCTGCCGTTAGAATCTTAGCACTGAGCGATTCTTCTCCATCAGTCTCACGGTTCTCTTGTGTTCGACTCATAGAGTGTTCACAATATGACCAGACTGAGGGATTAAAATGAACAGTTGGGGCTTGAGATGTAGCTAAGGCAGAGTGCCTCATTAGCATATTCCAGGACCTGGGTTCCACCCTCAATAACACACACAGGCACAGACAGACAGACAGACAGACACACACACATACAGACACATGTGCACACATGCATCAGTTATATTATTTCTTAATTTAAAAGTATCGGGCCACAGAGGTGGCTAGCAGTTAAGAGCATTTTTTTACTCTTCCAGGGGACCTGGGTTCAATTCTCAGAATCCACATGGCAGTTTCCAAACATCTCTAACTTCAGGTCCAAGGGCTCTACGGCCTCTTCTGACCTCCACTGGCACTGCATGCACGTGGTACACACATACACTCAGGCACACAGGCGTACACATAAAACTTAAAGATAAAAAAGAAAAGAAACAAGTATTAAGGGTTAGGGAAGTAGCTCAGTCAGTAAGATGCCTGGCACACAAGGATGAGGGCCTGAGTTCAGATTCCTGGCATCCATGTAAAAGCCGGCACACGAGGCATGAATGTGCAACCCCAGCACTGGAGGGGTGGAGACAAGTAGATGCTTGGAGACCACTGGCCGTCCAACCTGGTCAAAATGGGTGAAGTTCAAGTTCAGTGAGAGCCTCAAAATGTAAGGTGGTGAGTGATTAAAGAAGACACCCAGAGCCAGGTGGTGGTGGCACATGCCTTTAATCCCAGCACTCAGGGGCAGAGGCAGGTGGATCTCTGTGAGTTCAAGCCCAGCCTAGTCTACAGAGGGAGGTCCAGGACAGTCAGGGCTACACAGAGAAGCCCTGTCTCAAACGAAACAAAACAAAAGACACCCAGTGCTGACCTTTGGTTCCACGTGTGTACCAGCAGACACAAGCACACTACTGCACATACACACATCCTTCTACATAAACACAGAGAGACAAATTAAGTACCATAATCTACAAGCTGGGGTCCCACTGTTGCCCGAGGGACTCTTACCTAGTCCGTATTCTATAGAGTCCGGATGGTCCTCATCACCTTCTTGGCTGACCTTTTGGAGATGTTGCAGATAGGCATCAGTGTGGAAGGTGGCCATATCCTCCATGGAGGCCACTTTGGGCTTCACTATCCTAATAATAACAGCGTGGACATACAGAAGTACATGAGACTCAGAGTATGCAAGGAGCTGGAAATAGCAGTCAATATCTGAACAGAAAAGACAACTCCCAGCTTCTGGTTCCAGTGAGCCGAAGTCATAAACACACTGTCGCTCTGCTGCACTGCCCAGCCTTCACTTCCTCCATCTATGATACTGACCCCACTAATAAGAGACAAGAAGACAGATTTTTTTCTTTTGGGTTTTTAGGTAGGAGACGATAACTGAAAAACCATATTTAACTCAAACAGATAATCTTGGTTCAAGGTCCCTGGTTTAGCCACATAGAACGCATTAACCCGGGGCCAGAAGGATGGCTCAGGGGGTAAAGGCATCTGCCATTAAGCCTGCCAACCTGAGTTTAATCCCTGGGACCCACATTGTGGAGGAGAGAACCAACTGCCCTGGCAAGTTGCCCTTTGACCTCCATGTGTGCTCTCTGGTACACACATCCCCCTAAAGAAATACGTATCATTTTTAAAAAAATTAAAAGAGCTCTGGAGCTGGAGAGATGGCTCAGGGGTTAAAAGAATTTGTTGCTTTTGCAGAGGACTGGGGTTCAGTTTCCATCTCCCACATGGTGACTTACAACCACGTGGAACTCCAGTTCGAGATCTGACCTCCATAGGTACCAGGCACACACACACACACACACACACACACACACACACACACACACACAAGCCAAGCACTCATACACATAAAATAAGTAATCATAAAACTATATGTCTAGAAGGCTGAAATATAAGCTTTACTCCGTAAGTTACATCTCATGAGAAAGCAGGAAAGCTAGTCACGTTTGAATCAGTTTCTGCTTGGACCAGGCAATTCTTTCAGTGTAGTCACTTGCTTTAGTTTTGGTGCTAAGCCTTGTCCCCTCTCCCCCACCCCGCATCCCTCTGTGACTATTTGAATAGGCAGCTGGGTTATCAAGCAGAATTTGAAGCCAGAGAACTGAATTCCTTTCCTAACTCCGTACTTACTAGTTCTGTTAACTTCAGGTGAGTTGACTGTTCTATACCTCAGCTTTCTCATCTGTAAAATGGGTCAGTTTAGTGGACTTATGTGGAGATGAAATAACATATACAAAACTTCATGGACAACTAGCATTAATATTAGAGTAAAAAGGTGGGAAACTGGACGGGGGATGCAGAGCAGTTATACAACATCTGCCTGACATGGGCAAGGCCCTACGGTTGGTGCCAAACGCTGCAGAAAAAGGTAATATGTTAGATATGGTGGCAAATGTCTGTAATCATAGCACTTGAGAGGCAGGAGAATCATGAGTGTGAGGCTAGCCTAGGCTACACAACAAGTTCTACACCAGACTGGGCTCTATAAGAGTGTCTCAAAAAAAATGAGAAGTCAAATGTAAAAAGTGTTTATTTATGGGGGGCTGTATGGGCACAAATGCAGGGGTTTTTGCAAGCCCGTGCATGCACAGAGGCCAGCAAAGGAGGCCACAATCCTGCTCTGTAACTCCCACCCTATTCCCTTGAGACAGGCTCTCTCACTGAATCTGAACTTGGAGTTAGACTGGTGATCAGCAAGCCCCAGCAATTTTTCTGACTCTTCTTTATCCCTGCCAAGACACCGGGGCTACATGGATGTGTGACACAATCCAGCTTTTCCTCTAGATTCTGAGGACTTGAACTTGGGTCCTAGTGTTTGCATAGCAAGTGCTCTTACTTTCTGTTTCATCCTTCCAGTGTCCTCAAACATAAAGTTTCTATTACTTGTTCTCTTCTCTCTGTCTCCCAAGGAAGGACAGAAGGAGCAAACGGCTAGAATCTCTCACCCTGCTCCCCACAGTGAGCAAGAAAAGGAAGAAAGGAGAGAATAAAGGAAGCAAGTTACATGGGGATTTTGGCCTCGAACCTGCTGAGTCTCCATCTTCACTTCTGGATTCTGCTGCAGTTAAGTAAGTTCTCTAACCCTTGCCAATGAATGGGTAGGTAGTGAACACACTAGCAGCATGGAGTTTCTTTCTTAGAAAAGCAAAGCTCAAGTCTGAATCTAGGCCCAATGAACCACAATTTGTATTCTAACAAGAACACACACACAGGTTTATCAAGACCGGGTTTCTCTGTGTAAGCTGTCCTGGAACTCCTTCTGTAGACCAGGCTGGCCTCGAACTCACAGAGTGTTAGGATTAAAGGTGTGCACCACTACTTCTGGCTTCATATCAATCTTAACACGATGATTGCCCATTTAAATTGAAGGAGCACCACTCTAGCCGTGTATATTCTTCAAATGAGAGTAGAGCCATGAGGTTATCGTGAACTAATACAGGTAGGATATTTAGGTAACTAGTATAACCAAGGTGTTTGAAATCCTGTCGTTCAACTTTAAAAGTTAGAGTCAAAATCAAGGATTCTTGATTTTTCTTCAAATACTCATCTATACCATGAGAGGCGAAAAAGTTGTCCATTAAAATAAAAATCTTAGGGCCAGCAAGATGGCTCAGCAGGTACAAGAACTTGCTACCAAGTCTGATGACCTGAGTTCAATCCCTGGACCCACATGGTGGAAGAGAGAATCAACTCCCGCCAAGTTGTTTTCTGACCTCTGCATATGCACTTGGCTGACCACTCCCTCACACACTCAACACCCCATCAAAATAAATAAATGCAATGTTAATAAAAATGTTTAAAATAAAAATATCAAGAAGCCTGGTGTAATGGCACATGCCTTTAATCCTAGCACTCAGGAAGCAGAGACAGGCAGATCTCTGGGAGTTCAAACAGAGCTAGTTTCGGGACAGAATATGTAAGAGGGCCAGTTTCAATTTTTTTCACAATCACAATCATATTGGATTATGTTTCCCAGCTTCTCCAAATGTTTTCTCTTACATTTATTACTTATTTCCCTGAATCCTAAAACTAAAGAATACTGTCAGCCTCTCCTGACCAGCAAGCTAACGAGTCTTGCTTTAACATCTTATTTGCAATAGAATATTTTTAAGTGTTGATTGTGTGTGTGTGCGGGGGGGGAATCTAGGCCTCAGGTATGTTAGACAAGTGTTCTATACACTGAACAATATCCCAAACCTCTTTAAAATTTTTGAGACAGATTCTGGCTAAGTCACAAAGCCTGACTTAGAATTTGTGACGCCCCTCCAGCACCACCTGGCTTAGAAAAGTGTTAAAATCCTTTAAGGAAAGGCAAATCATTATCTTGACAAACACAGGAGTTAAGCAATGGTAGAAAAACATTCCTAGCCAGAAGTGGTGACACACACCTTTTGACGGAGGCCTGTGGATCTTAATAAGTTCAAGGCCAGCCTAGTGAATGTAACAGTCCCTAGCCAGACAGAGCTACACCAGAGACCTTGTCTCAAAGCAACAGCAAAACATTCCTAAAGAATGTACACACTGTCGGGAGGTGGTGGCGCGTGCCTTTAGCTCCAGCCCTTGGGAGGGAGAGGCAGGTGGATCTCTGTGAGTTCGAGGCCAGCCTGGTCTACAAATTGACTTCCAGGAGAGCTAGGACCATTACATAGAGAAACCCTGTCTTGAAAAACCACACAATGAACGTACATATTATTTTGTTTTGTTTTTGTTTTTTTTTTTTGATTTTTGAGACAGGGTTTCTCTGTGGCTTTGGAGCCTGTCCTGGAACTAGCTCTTGTAGACCAGGCTGGTCTCGAACTCACAGAGATCCGCCTGCCTCTGCCTCCCGAGTGCTGGGATTAAAGGCGTGCGCCACCACCGCCTGGCTTATTATTATTATTAAAATGACTAATAATACTAAGGATAAAATCTAAAAACATATTACATTACTTTCTGGGAGGGAAATGAAGCATTAGATGATACAGTCACTCACCCAGTCATGAGAAAACCTGACTTGCATGTGCCACGTCCGTAAGAGTTGCATTTATGATATTATACACAGAATAGGAAATCAATGGAAAGTTGGTTTTGGTATGTTTTTGAGATGCATGTTGCTAGCTTTTAAGTTCTGGCTTGTTTTCAACAGATTGGGTGGTGTAAAGTTTGGCGATGATAGTGGAGTAGTATATCTAAAAGTCTCAAGTTGAGCCCACATCCTCAAATCCAGCTTTAGAAAACAAATAAAACCAAACCCAAAGCAAATATAAAACACACTGAACACTTCCCTGCTTAACCCCTCCCCACCCGCATCAAAAAGATCTTAGCATCTGGCAAGTGCTTATCCAGCAGCACTTTATTTATTATGGCTTCATGGGTGACAATGTTGAGAAAGGTCAACATACTTACCTCATTTGTTTGTGCAGGGCATATGCTTCGATCAGAGAGTGGACCATACTGGCCTGAAATATCAGCATGAAAAAAGAAAGACAAAACAGTCTCTTCAAGGCTCAATTTACTGAAATCCCATTAACAACATCCTGCATGAAGAACTAACTACTTTATCTCTTCTCTCTTGTCACTTTGTCAGTTGGGAAAAACTTAAGACAAAACAATACAAAGCATTAAAATCGCCAGGCTACCCAGTATACTGAACACAAGTGATGGCATACTGTCCTCCAACAGCTTGTGGTCAAGGACATCAATGAACCCAGCCTATTAGAACCTCCACTCACCACTTCACCGTTTCTTTCTCTCCCCCGCCTTCAGACCTCCCGCCCTCACCCTCGGCTCGGACGTCCCGTCGTGCTCCCCAAAGGTAACAAACCACTTCCTTCTGCCCCAGCTTGGTGTACCTGAAACGGCTAGTTAAATTTTTGTTTAAGGTATCACTCAAGTCTAGTTTTCCTGGTTTCCTAACATACTCCCTTTTACACCCTCCCACTCCCATCCCCCCAAACGGTGGTCTTTCATCCAGACCTCTTACCCGTTTGGGGATCTTGACGAGAGAGTCGCAAATGCTGACATACTCGGGACTATAAATATAAACCGGGGGCAGCGAATGCCCACTATCGGCCGGTTCCTCTGGCATCTCCATCTCCCACTTCCGACCGTCCCTGAGCCAAAGTCCGGACCCGACAGTTTGCGGACACAGCCTGGGCTCCGGTTCCTGCTCCTCTGTTCGGCCCCAGCGGTGTTCCCTGTTCAACATTCCCTCTTATTTAGATTGCCGGAGACAGTTTGCCTGGTCCCTCGCCCAGCTGAGGGAATGAATGGGCCCTCCCATACCAAATCCCTTCATTTAATGACTACAGTTCAAAAAAAGAGCTTAACAGATATAAAAGCCCAAATGGCTGCCAATTGGCATCGATTTTTTTCAAGGCACAAGCAGCAGGGTCAAAACTAACCAGCCTTGTTGCCCTACGGGGCCATTTGAAATGAGGTCAGATTAGCTTCAGCGCATGCTGGGAGATGTAGTTTGAAGAGAGTAAGATAACGGAAGAGTTACAGCTGAACACTAAAAGCTGCGATTTCAAGTTTTGGCGCTAAAAAGGAGCCTCAACTCTTTTAAGTTTTCAGTCTGTAAATACAGCCATTTAAATGTTTAGAGGTTTAAATACATTTTTAATAGCCACATAAGACCCACCACCATCCAGCTACATCAGCCGACTGTACTAAGAACAGGCTTTGAGGGGCTGTGGGATTAACTCACTGACTGGTTTGGAAATTTTACACAGCAAATTTCGTGCTGCAACTTTATTTCTACTTTTCCTCACGATCCGTTAAGAGCTAACAATTTCACCAGTAATCTACTCTGACAAATCAGCTATCCCCTTCCTGAAACTGACTGAGATTGTGAAAATTGTAAGGTAGAATTTAACCAAAGAAAAATAACAGCATCTTCCTGGATCTTTCGCGTGATGGAAAGTGCGGGATGTCGCCCCAAAATTTGGAAAACGCAGCTCCCTCCCACATTTCCTTTCATTCGCTTCTGCAGCTAAACAGTGCTTAGGGTGAATGTTTTCAGTTTGGCTTGCAGGGTGTTAGTGTGCCTTCAGGTAGTGTAGTTTTGGGTTTCTGGATGCCTCCATGATCTGAGCCTAGCTGGTCAGTTCCCAGACCCCCAACACTCACACCATCCTGAACTGACCTACTGAGGCCTCTGAAACAAGCCCACATGTGTAACTTCATTTTGTGATAGGCACTTTGGTTATTATCTTAGTGAATCCTTTCAACAGTTCTGTGAAGGAAGCTGTAATATGCTTACTTTACAGCGTATTCTGAAGAGAAAACGTCATTCTTAGCCACACACTGAAGTAGGAAAACAACCCAAAATCAGATCTACCTGACAATGAAAATCGAAATACTCCTTTTACTACATGAACTTGATTCTTCCAGGTTGACTTTGTGCTACACATGTGGTCAATAGTCCATTTATTATCTCCTTGATACATAATATTCTTGCAATCTTGGGGCATATACATGTGTTCTCCAGTTAGAATGGATCCAGTCATGCTTCCTTTGTATTCTTCCATAGGAACTAGTTCAAAGTGCGGTCATCACTCAAGTATTTTCATCAACTCTGTGAACTCAAAGATGCAATGTACTCTCAAGGAATCGGCATCATTATACAGAAAATAAGGGAACTATAAAAGAAACCATGTCAATACAGGTCCAGATAATGAATGTAAGGTGCTTAATTTACCTAACAAAATAAGCATTAAGAGCCGGGCGGTGGTGGTACACGCCTTTAATCCCAGCAGAGGCAGGCAGATCTCTGTGAGTTCAAGGCCAGCCTGGTCTACAAGAGCTAGTTCCAGGACAGGAACCAAAAGCTACGGAGAAACCATGTCTCGAAAAATAAAAAAAAAGGCATTAAGTACTTAAATAATGAGTATTCAATAAATGGTTAAGCAGCGTTCTTAGTAGCATTTGAGACAATCTCAGTGAATGTACAATATTGTGCTTGGTGAGGATGGGACGCCATGCTGACTGGAAGGAACAGCTTACATAAAAATACAAAGAACTGGGGCTGGAGAGATGTCTCAGCAGTTAAGAGCGCTGGCTGCCTTTCCAGGGGACCCTGGTTCAATTCCCAGCACCCACCCTCCCAGCAGTTCACAGCTGTCTGTACATTCAGTTCCAGGAGATGCAACACCCTCACACAGACATGCATGCAGGCAAAACACCAATGCACATAAAACAAATTTTTTTTTAAATACAAATAAAGTGTGACAGGCAAGATGATTCAGTGGATAAAGCAGAACTCTATTTTAGCAGAACAGACCAGATCAGAAAAGGCTTCAAGTATTAGAGTAACAAACACACTCCATTTTCTTGGAAAGGTGGGGGGCATTTTTGTAATGCTGAGGATGAAAGAGCTCTGTGTCTGCCAGGAAAGTGTGCTAGACCCCGAGTCCTTAGAATCTTCAGAAAAAATTCTACAACAGCAGTGTGTATGAAAATTGTTTATTTGAAAGACTGGCACGTCCAGATAAGGAGTAGTCACCGATTTAAGCTAGGGAGGCAGCAGTGGGAAGAGATAGGGAGCTGCAGTGCATAGGGAGGGAGCTCAACAGGACTTTCTGGCTACTTGGATCATGGGGGAAAGGGAGGGGGATGAAACCTGGAAAAGTGGAAGATCTGGGGAGAAGAAATCAGGGCCTTCATTCCGTGGAAGAGTGTGTGCTTAATCTGTGCAGCACCAAAAAGAAAAAGGGCCATAAGGAAGAAGAAATGAAAAGGTGGGGCAGGATGGACTTTGGAGTATACGGAAGAAATGCTAAAAAGTGTTAAATCTCATAAAGCAATGTGTCACCTGGCTGTGGTGGCACACGACTTTAATCCCAGCACCAGGGGCAGAAGCAGGCAGATCTCTGTGAGGGCAAGGCTGGCCTGGTCTACTGGTTTATGTGTCAAGACCCTGTCTCAGACACCACACACACACACACACACACACACTTCCATATAAAAAATAAAGATGAGCCAGGCGATGGTGGCGCGCGCCTTTAATCTCAGCACTTGGGAGGTAGAAGCAGGCAGATCTCTGTGAGTTCGAGCCCAGTCTGGTCTAGAGAGTGAGTTCCAGGACAGCCAGGACTGTTACACAGAGAAACCCTGTGTCAAAAAATAAAAAATATTAAGAAGTTATGAGTGGCTAAAGTAGCCAGGGTAATATGAATGAAACAGTTGGATATAACATAACTTCTGGATATAACTTTAATGTTTTCAAAACTAAACTTCTATTCCCTTTTTACACCCTTTCCCCATTTTTACACCTGTCCCTATTGCACAAGCCAGAAACCTAAGAGCTATTTCTGTGCCTTTCCATTCCTTCAGCTGCAGATCCAATCCATCAGCAATTTCAATCAGCTCCATCTCCAAGACAACCTTAAAGGCACCTGCCTCTCCCACAGTTCCTACCCCAGACTGGCAACCATTACCTCTGGTCTGAACTTACATAACTATATATCTGATTTTTTCCTTCTACGTGTGTGTGTGTGTGTGTGTGTGTGCAAGGTTGTTGCGTAAAAGTTTCCTCTGAGATGGAAACATTCTATCCTGCAGGGAAGTTCCTTAAGACAAAAAGCAAGCAACTCAAAATGATTCAGGTACTCCCTGAAACTGACCAGATCAATTTCCTGCCCACTCCCCAAGAGTAAACACTGCTGAGTCTCCGACAAGCCAAGTTTCTTGAAAGTAGCAGAGACCAGCCCAATTGCCTAGATGAATCAAAGACCAGTAGAGCGGCCTGGAAGAGGCTTGGGCCTGCTGATGCTCCTGGTAGGACACTCTGCAACTTGTGTGCTCCAGATTTTCAGCAGCTTTTGTGAGCTGTTACCCATGATGGGGTAGACTTTGCTGATGATGCAGCTTTCTTTGAGTCATTTCTACTCCTGTAAGTAACCTCAAAAACCTCGATGGCTCCCAAAGTTGGACTTTGGTGGTATCCATACTTTGGTCTGCTGTAGGCTCCCTATCTGGGGTGAGTAGACTGTGTGTTGTCTTCCCAGGAAAAGTATCACGCGGCGGGGCTGTGTCCCCAGCACCCCGGCCGCCTGGCTAGCTTATACCCCGAAATAATTACACGGACACTGTATTCTTTTAAACACTGCTTGGCCCATTTCTATCTAGCCTCTTCTGGGCTAACTCTTGCACCTGGACTAGCCCATTTCTAATAATGTGCTGTAGCCCACGAGGTGGCTTACCGGGGAGATTCTAGCCTATGTCCATCCTGGGTCGGAGCTTCATGCATCTGCCTCAGAGAGCAGAGCTATCGCCTCTGTCCGGGAGAGGGGAGCATGGCGTCTCTGTCAGGTGTCTGCCCCCAAGAGGAGAGCTGTCGAGTCTGAGCTCACTTCCTCTTCTTCCCAGCGTTCTGTTCTGTTTACTCCTCCCACCTATGTTTTAACCTATGAGGCCAAGCAGTTTCTTTATTACTTAACCAATGACCTTCCTCCATCAAAGGGTGCATGTGCATACCTTCGGGTATGACTTCTCAGGGGTTTTCTTGTTTTTGGAGACATAGTCTCTACTGGCCTGGAACCTGAGTAGTCTATGCTGGTTTGGTGGCAATTCCCCAAGATCCGCATCCCCATCCCCAGCAGTGCAACTGTGAATTGTGTGTGTCACTGTGCCTAGTTTTTTAAATGTGAGTCTGAGGTTGAATTCAGGCACAACGAGCACTTTACTGACTGAACTGTGTCTCAGTCCTCTTCTGGTCTTACTGCCCAGCGACCTATTAGATGCAGCAGCAGAGACATTTTCTTTTTAAAAAAATTAAAAAGTAAACTGGGACTGGAAGATTAACTCCATCAGTAAAGTATCTGCTGTACATTCATGGTGACCTGAGCTCAGATCCCCAGCGCCCACAGAAAAGTTGGCTGCCTGCCATCTAGGTGCCGAAGGCAGAAGCAGGCTGATCTCCTCGAGGGCGGGGTTGGTGAGAGAGCTTGTCTCTAAAAATGGTGGAGAGTGATTGAAACAGACACCTGCCATTGCTCTCTGGCCTCCATCCATGCATATGTGTGCAAACACCTCCCCCACCAGAGCGGGGAGAAGAGAGGGAGAAAGGGGATGTCATTAAGACCTGTCCCATACCAGGCTGAGGATCTTCAAGTCCACAATTGCTTTTAGGAAGAGAGAGAAGAGCACACAGTTCGCACACAGAACGGAAGGAGCCTGAGGCTGTAGCGTGACCAAGGTGAAACTGACAGTCTGGTAGTGTAGGGAGGAAGTGACTCTTGCTCTGGGCCTTCAGGGCTAGGCAAGGGAAGGAAAAACTGGCTGACTGAAGCCCTACATTTTAAGCTCTAATTGGATGGCACGGAAATGGGTTGTTCCATATGCTTTCCAGCTCTCCAGCACACAAGCTCCTTCGATCTAGAAACGGCATCTGAGCGTGGTAAACAAGCCACAGGTGATGCAGCTGTGGAGCACAGTGAAGTTTTACTTAACGCTCCGGAATTGATGGTAATTCCTGCAGTGGCCCCACAGCGTGACTGGATGCTTGGTCATGGTTAACTCTGATCAAAAGCATTCCACAAGTCTAATTGTTTAGTGCCTATACTGTCCTGGAACTGGGAATGAGACCTTCTCAAGACACTGAATTTGGGGTCACTGGACTCAAGGGAAGAGAAAGGAGGGTGAAGCCTGGCTCTGAGGTTTGCCTGGGTGATGGCCCTATACAATTACTTGACTGACTTTCTCCTGCTATTGCCAAAGGTACTGTTTGAACCTGCAAGGTCAGAATGGATGGGGAAGTTTCTTTTGTGGGCCTCCCTTGCCTACCTTTTCTGGAAGAGGCAGGAAAAGGAAAAGTAAATCTATTGAGCGAGCACTCCCCCAGTAGCTTTGATGCTTCAACATACTGACCTGATTTCCCATCATCTCCTAACATGTCTTCCTTGAAGAACACAATTGTTATGAATGAGAACTCTAAAGGTAGTACAAGGGTTCAAATTCCAGAAGAGTGAATTATTAGCTAATTTACCTTGTGCAATTTGCTTCAACTATTAGAGTGAGTTCCCCCACCTCTAGTGTTGACTGTGAAGGGAAGCTGCTCTATTGTATTTGGCAAGCACTCACATACTACTTGTTTTAAGGACTATTATGTCAACCATTTTTTAATATGCATGCCAAATTTTACAAGCTATCCTAAATTGATGGATGTAAAGTACTTCTAGTGATCTGAGGACAAGTTCTTGGCTTTGGGGTACAGCCTTAAAAGAAATCAGACTTCTACTAGATACAAGGTGGTCTTATTATTGGCCCTAGAACACTTATGAAAATGACATTCAGACAGAGGCGCAGCGGCGGCGGCGCCAGACGCACAGAGGCGCAGCGGCGGCGGCGCCAGACGCACAGAGGCGCAGCGGCGGCGGCGCCAGACGCACAGAGGCGCAGCGGCGGCGGCGCCAGACGCACAGAGGCGCAGCGGCGGCGGCGCCAGACGCACAGAGGCGCAGCGGCGGCGGCGCCAGACGCACAGAGGCGCAGCGGCGGCGGCGCCAGACGCACAGAGGCGCAGCGGCGGCGGCGCCAGACGCGGCGCAGCGGCGGCGGCACGGCGGCGGCGCCAGACGCGGCTGAGCGGTGGCCAGACCCAAGCAGCTGGGACAGGCTGCAATAAGGAGAGCAGATCGCCCTACTACGATTGAATCAAAGAGGTAGGCCTTTGGTTGGCCAGGTCACTGGCACAAGGGGAGCCTGGTCCTGTCCTGAAGATCCTTCGGAGGGGTGAGAGGGTTCTTGGCCTGCAGCAGGAACCACAAAAGAGAGTGAGGGCATTTTGTAAGCGGAGCCCTTGGCCAGCAGGGAAACCTGATCCGGTTTCTAAAGGATCCATTGGATAGGATCAATAGGAGGAGATGGGCAGGCGCCAAGGCAAGAACTCACCCAATAATCCGAAAAACAACATGAAAACATCAGAACCCAATGATCTTACAACAGAAGTATTTGAACAACCTAACACAGAAGAAGTGGAAAAAATCGACTTTATGAAGATAATAGAGTCCCTTAAACAACATGTAAAAAATGCCCTTATAGAAATGGATGAGAAGTACAACAAAAAGTTTGAAGAAATGAGTAAATACGTACATGATACCCTGGGAAACCAAGAAAAAACCATCAAACAGGTAATGGAAACAGTTCAAGAATTGAAAACTGAAATGAAGGCAAAGAAGAAAATACAAACTGAGGACCAGCTGGATATGGAAAATCTAGGCCAACGAGCTGAGTCTACAGAAACAAGCATAATCAATAGAATCCAAGAGCTAGAAGAAAGACTCTCAGATGCTGAGGACACCATAGAGAAAATAAACGAACAGATCAAAGAAAACAGCAAAGCCAACAAATTCTCAACACAAAACATTCAGGAACTATGGGACACAATAAAAAAACCAAACCTAAGAATAATAGGAATAGAAGAAGGAGAAGAGTCACAGCTCAAAGGCTCAGAAAATATTTTCAACAAAATTATGGAAGAAAACTTTCCCAACTTAAAGAAAGATATTCATTTAAATATTCAAGAAGCATACAGAACACCAAACAGACTGGATCAAAGAAAAACATCTCCTCGCCATATAATAATCAAAACACAAAATATACAGGTTAAAGAAAGAATATTAAGAGCTGCAAAAGAAAAAGGGCAAGTAACTTATAAAGGTAAACCGATCAGACTTACACCTGACTTCTCGATGGAAACTATGAAAGCCAGAAGGTCCTGGATAGAGGTTCTGCAGAAGCTAAGAGACCATGGATGCAAACCCAAACTACTATACCCAGCCAAGCTATCGTTCACTATCAACGGAGAAAACAAGACATTCCAGGATAAGAACAAATTTAAACAATACGTAGCCACAAATCCAGCCCTACAGAAAGTAATAGAAGGAAAATCGCAACCCAAGGAATCCACCACTGCCAACACTGCCTACAATAACCCAGGCATCTAATGGCCCTTCACGAGCACATCTCAAAGAAAGGAGACACACAATCTCTACTACCAAAAACAATAAGAATAACCGGAGTAAACAACCACTGGTCATTAATATCACTTAATATTAATGGGCTCAATTCACCTATAAAAAGGCACAGGCTAAAAGATTGGATACGAAAACAGGATCCAACATTCTGCTGTTTGCAAGAAACACATCTCAACCACAAAGACAGGCACCTACTCAGAGTAAAGGGTTGGGAAAAGGTGTTTCAAGCAAATGGTCCTAAGAAAAAAGCAGGTGTGGCCATACTAATTTCTAACAAAACTGACTTCAAACTAAAATCAATCAGAAGAGACCGAGACGGTCACTTTATACTCATAACAGGAACAATTCATCAGGAGGACGTCTCAATCCTGAATATATACGCCCCCAATATAAAAGCACCTACTTATGTAAAAGAAATATTACTAGAACTCAAGGCAGACATCAAACCACACACACTAGTAGTAGGAGACTTCAACACACCTCTCTCTCCAAGGGACAGGTCAATCAGACAGAAACCTAATAGAGAATTAAGAGAATTATTGGAGGTAATGAAGCAAATGGACTTAACAGACATCTATAGAACATTCCACCCAAATAGGAAAGAATATACCTTCTTCTCTGCAGCTCATGGAACCTTCTCAAAAATTGACCACATACTCGGAAACAAAGGAAACCTCCACAGATACAAAAAAATCTCAGTGTCCACCTGTGTCTTATCAGATCATCACGGATTAAAGTTAGAAGGCAACAACCACGCTGCCCCCAAAAAACCGACAAACTCATGGAAACTGAACAGTCAACTACTGAACCACGCCTGGGTCAAGGAAGAAATCAAGAAAGAAATTAAAGTCTTCCTTGAATTTAATGAAAATAAAGGGACAACATACTCAAACCTATGGGACACAATGAAAGCAGTGCTAAGAGGAAAGTTCATAGCACTAAGTGCCCACTTAAAGAAAACGGAGAATGCATACATTGGGGACTTAAAAACACACCTGAAAGCTCTAGAAAAAAAAGAAGCAGACGCGCCCAGGAGAAGTAGAAGACTGGAAATAATAAAACTGAGGGCTGAAATCAACAAAATAGAAACACAGAAAACAGTCCAAAGAATCAATGAAACAAAAAGCTGGTTCTTGGAGAAAATCAACAAGATCGACAAACCCCTATCCAAACTAATTAAACGACAGAGAGAGAACACGCAAATAAATAAGATCAGAAATGAAAAGGGGGACATAACCACAGACACAGAGGAAATTCAGAGAATCATTAGATCTTACTACAAAAGCCTGTATGCCACAAAACTGGAAAATACAAAAGAAATGGACATTTTTTTAAATAAGTATCATATACCAAAGCTAAACCAAGACCAGGTGAATGATCTAAATAGACCGGTTTCTCGCGAAGAATTAGAAATGGTTATCAAAAATCTCCCTTCGAAAAAAAGCCCAGGACCAGATGGTTTCAATGCAGAATTCTACCAGAACTTCCAAGAAGAATTAATACCTATACTCCTTAAGGTATTTCACAATATAGAATCAGAAGAGTCATTGCCAAATTCCTTTTATGAAGCTACAGTTACCCTGATACCAAAACCACAAAAAGACCCAACCAAGAAAGAGAATTACAGACCGATCTCACTCATGAACATCGACGCAAAAATCTTCAATAAAATAATGGCAAACCGAATCCAAGAACACATAAGAAAAATTATCCATTATGATCAAGTAGGCTTCATCCCAGAGATGCAGGGCTGGTTCAACATACGCAAATCTATCAATGTAATCCACCATATAAATAAACTGAAAGAAAAAAACCATATGATCATTTCACTAGATGCGGAAAAAGCATTCGACAAAATTCAACACCCCTTTATGATAAAGGTCTTGGAGAGAATAGGGATACAAGGGTCCTACCTAAATATAATAAAAGCTATTTACAGCAAGCCAACAGCTAACATTAAATTGAACGGAGAAAAACTCAAAGCCATCCCACTAAAATCAGGAACACGACAAGGATGTCCACTCTCGCCATACCTCTTCAATATAGTGCTTGAAATTCTAGCAATAGCAATAAGACAACATAAGGAGATCAAGGGGATTCGTATTGGAAAGGAAGAAGTTAAGCTTTCGTTATTTGCAGATGATATGATAGTGTACATAAGCGACCCCAAAAATTCTACCAAAGAACTCCTACAGCTGATAAACAGCTTTAGTAACGTGGCAGGATACAAGATCAACTCCAAAAAATCAGTTGCCTTCCTATACACCAAGGATAAGGAAGCAGAGAGGGAAATCAGAGAAGCATCACCTTTCACGATAGCCACAAATAGCATAAAATACCTTGGGGTAACCCTGACCAAGGAAGTGAAAGATCTACTTGACAAGAACTATAAGTCTTTGAAGAAAGAAATTGAAGAAGACACCAGAAAATGGAAAGACCTCCCTTGCTCTTGGATTGGGAGGACCAACATAGTAAAAATGGCAATTCTACCAAAAGCAATCTATAGATTCAATGCAATCCCCATCAAAATCCCATCAAAATTCTTCACAGATCTGGAGAAGACAATAATCAACTTTATATGGAAAAACAAAAAACCCAGGATAGCCAAAACAATCTTATACAATAAAGGATTGTCTGGAGGCATTACCATCCCTGACTTCAAACTCTATTACAGAGCTACAGTATTGAAAACAGCTTGGTATTGGCATAAAAACAGAGAAGTCGACCAATGGAATCGAATAGAAGACCCTGACATTAACCCACAAACCTATGAACACCTGATCTTCGATAAAGGAGCTAAAAGTATACAATGGAAAAAAGAGAGCATCTTCAACAAATGGTGCTGGCAAAACTGGATGTCAATCTGTAGAAGAATGAAAATAGATCCATATCTATCACCATGCACAAAACTCAAATCCAAATGGATTAAAGACCTCAATATCAGTCAGAACACACTGAACCTGATAGAAGAGAAAGTGGGAAGTACTCTACAGCACATGGGCACAGGAGACCACTTCCTATGTATAACCCCAGCAGCACAGACACTAAGGGCATCATTGAATAAATGGGACTTCCTGAGGCTGAGAAGCTTCTGTAAAGCAAAGGACACTGTCACTAAGACAAAAAGACAACCCACTGACTGGGAGAAGATCTTCACCAACCCTGCAACTGACAAAGGTTTGATCTCCAAAATATATAAAGAACTCAAGAAACTAGACCGTAAAAGGCTAATCAACCCAATTATAAAATGGGGCACTGATCTGAACAGAGAATTCTCAACAGAAGAACTTCAAATGGCCAAAAGACACTTAAGGTCATGCTCAACTTCCTTAGCGATCAGGGAAATGCAAATCAAGACAACTTTAAGATACCACCTTACACCTGTCAGAATGGCTAAAATCAAAAACACCAATGATAGCCTTTGCTGGAGAGGTTGTGGAGAAAGGGGTACACTCACCCATTGCTGGTGGGAATGCAAACTTGTGCAACCACTCTGGAAAGCAGTGTTTCGGTTTCTCAGGAAATTCGGGATCAACCTACCCCTGGATCCAGCAATACCACTCTTGGGAATATACCCAAGAGAGGCCCTATCATACAACAAAAGTATATGCTCAACTATGTTCATGGCAGCATTGTTTGTAATAGCCAGAACCTGGAAACAACCTAGATGCCCTTCAACGGAAGAATGGATGAAGAAAGTATGGAATATATACATATTAGAGTATTACTCAGCAGTAAAAAACAAGGACTTCTTGAATTTTGCATACAAATGGATGGAAATAGAAAACACTATCCTGAGTGAGGTAAGCCAGACCCAAAAAGAGGAACATGGGATGTACTCACTCATATTTGGTTTCTAGCCATAAATAAAGGACATTGAGCCTATAATTCATGTTCCTAGAGAAGCTAAATAAGGTGAATCCAAAGACAAACACATAGGCATCCTCAGGAATATTAACCTTCATCAGGCGATGAAAGGAGACAGAGACAGAGACCCACACGGGAGCACCGGACAGAAATCTCAAGGTCCAAATCAGGAGCAGAAGGAGACGGAGCACGAGCAAGGAACTCAGGACCACGAGGGGTGCACCCACACACTAAGACAATGGGGATGTTCTATTGGGATCTCACCAAGGCCAGCTGGCCTAGGTCTGAAAAAGCATGGGATAAATCCAGACTAGCTGAACATAGCGGACAATGAGGAATACTGAGAACTCAAGAACAATTGCAGTGGGTTTTTGATCCTACTGCACGTACTGGCTTTGTGGGAGCCTAGGCAGTTTGAATGCTCACCTTAGGAGACCTGGATAGAGGTGGGCAGTCCTTGGGCTTCCCACAGGTCAGGGAACCCTGATTGCTCTTCGAGCAGATGAGGGGGGGGGGGACTTGATCGGGGGAGGGGGAGGGAAATGGGAAGCGGTTGTGGGGACGAGGCAGAAATTCTTAATAAATAAATAAATTAAAATAAAAAAAAAAAAAAAAAAAAAAAGAAAATGACATTCAGTGATATGAACATTTATGCCAGGAAAGGATGTATAAATAAGGGCTCTAATGAGCAAACCAAAATCTGCAGTTACTTCAACTGGACAAAAAGTAAAGACTAAGGGGCTGGGGAGATGGCTTGTCATGTAATCATGAGTATCTGCACTGGAACCCCAGCAGCCATAGCCAAAGCAGGGCATGGTGCTGGCACACGCCTGGTTTCTGCCTCAGTGCAGGGCACCCAGGCGGGATGATCTTTGAGGCTCACTGACCAGTCAGCCTCATCTGGTGAGTCCAGGATCCAGTGAGAGACTGCTACAAACAGATGAAAGTGGAGGGCTTCTGAGGAAAAACACCCTGGTTGACCTTAAACCTCCAATGCATACGTACCAGAATGATACACATGCACCAGCATGATACACATGCACCTGACATGATACACATGCACCTGACATGATACACATGCACCTGACATGATACACATGCACTTGACATCATGCACCTGACATGATACACATGCACCAGCATGATACACACGCACCTGACATGATACATATGCACCGGATATGATACACATGCACCGGCATGATACATATGCACTTGACATGATACACATGCCCTTGACATGATATACATGCCCCTGACATGATACACATGCACCTAACATGATACACATGCACCGGCATGATACACACGCACCTGACATGATACATATGCACCGGATATGATACACATGCACCTGACATGATACACATGCACTTGACATGATACACATGCACCTGACATGATACACATGCACTTGACATGATACACATGCACCAGCATGATACACAGGCACATGACATGATACACATGCGCCTGACATGATACACATGCACCTGACATGATACACATGCACTTGACATGATACACATGCACCTGACATGATACACATGCACTTGATATGATACACATGCAGCAGCATGATACACATGCACCTGACATGATACACACGCACCTGACATGATACACATGCACCTGACATGATACACATGCACCTGACATGATACACATGCACTTGACATGATACACATGCACCTGACATGATACACATGCACTTGACATGATACACACGCACCAGCATGATACACACGCACCTGACATGATACACACGCACCTGACATGATATACACGCACCAGCATGATACACATGCACCTGACATGATACACATGCACTTGACATGATAAACATGCACCAGCATGATACACATGAACCTGACATGATACACACGCACCTGACATGATACACACGCACCAGCATGATACACACGCACCTGACATGATACACACGCACCTGACATCATACACACGCACCTGACATGATACACATGCACCAGCATGATACACATGAACTGGCATGATACACATACACCGGCATGATATACATGCACCGGAATGATACACACGCACCAGACATGATACACACGCACCAGCATGATACACACGAACCTGACATGATACACACGCACCTGACATGATATACACGCACCAGCATGATACACATGTACCAGCAAGATACACATGCACTTGACATGATACACATGCACCTGACATGATACACATGCACTTGACATGATACACATGCACCAGCATGATACACATGCAGCAGCATGATACACATGCACCTGACATGATACACATGCACTTGACATGATACACATGCACCTGACATGATACACATGCACTTGACATGATACATATGCACCAGCATGATACACACGCACCTGACATGATACACACGCACCTGACATGATATACACGCACCAGCATGATACACATGTACCAGCAAGATACATATGCACTTGACATGATACACATGCACCGGCATGATACACACGCACCTGACATGATACATATGCACTGGATATGATACACATGCCCTTGACATGATACACATGCACCTGACATGATACACATGCACTTGACATGATACATATGCACCAGCATGATACACACGCACCTGACATGATACACATGCACCTGACATGATACACACGCACCTGACATGATACACACGCACAGCATGATACACATACACACCTGACATGATACACATGCACCTGACATGATATACACGTACCAGCATGATACACATGCACCTGACATGATACACATGCACCTGACATGATACACATGCACCTGACATGATACACATGCACTTGACATGATACACATGCACTTGACATGATACACATGCAGCAGCATGATACACACGCACCTGACATGATACACACGCACCTGACATGATACACACGCACCTGACATGATATACACGCACCAGCATGATACACATGTACCAGCAAGATACACATGCACTTGACATGATACACATGCACATGACATGATACACATGCACTTGACATGATACACATGCACCAGCATGATACACATGCACCTGACATGATACACATGCACCTGACATGATACACATGCACCTGACATGATACACATGCACCTGACATGATACATATGCACCAGCATGATACACACGCACCTGACATGATACACACGCACCTGACATGATATGATACACACGCACCTGACATGATACACACGCACCTGACATGATACACACACACCTGACATGATATACACGCACCAGCATGATACACATGTACCAGCAAGATACACATGCACTTGACATGATACACATGCACCTGACATGATACACATGCACTTGACATGATACACATGCAACAGCATGATACACATGCAGCAGCATGATACACATGCCGCAGCATGATACACATGCACCTGACATGATACACATGCACCTGACATGATACACATGCACCTGACATGATACACATGCACTTGACATGATACATATGCACCAGCAAGATACACACGCACCTGACATGATACACAAACACCTGACATGATACACATGCACCAGCATGATACACACGCACTTGTCATGATACACACGCACCTGACATGATACACACGCACCAGCATGATACACATTCACCTGACATGATACACATGCACTTGACATGATACATATGCACCAGCATGATACACACGCACCTGACATGATACACACGCACCAGCATGATACACACGCACCTGACATGATACACACGCACCTGACATGATATACACGCACCAGCATGATACACATGCACCTGACATGATACACATGCACCTGACATGATACACATGCACTTGACATGATACACATGCACCAGCATGATACACATGCACTTGACATGATACACATGCACCGGCATGATACACATACACCGGCATTATACACATGCACCGGCATGATACACATGCACGTGACATGATACACATGCGCCTGACATGATACACATGCGCCTGACATGATACACATGCACTTGACATGATACACATGCACCCGACATGATACACATGCACCTGACATGATACACATGCACTTGACATGATACACATGCACCTGATATGATACATATGCACCAGCATGATACGCACCTGACATGATACACACGCACCTGACATGATATACACGCACCAGCATGATACACATGCACCTGACATGATACACACGCACCTGACATGATACACATGCACCAGCATGATACACATGCACCAGCATGATACACATGAACTGGCATGATACACATACACCGGCATGATATACATGCACCGGCATGATACACATGCACCTGACATGATTCACATGCACCAGCATGATACACATGCACCTGACATGATACACATGCACCAGCATGATACACATACACCAGCATGATAATACACATGCACCTGACATGCAGACACATATACATACACATGCACACAGTTCTGTGAACCATGACTAAAGGTGACAACTTTTGCCATGCTAGTTGTATCAAATTCTCAGAATGTGGTAAAACTAAACTATCTAATCAGGGGACGTAGAGACGCTGTTTGCCATTGCTGGATTAAGAACTCTCTTGTTACAGAAATGACCAATGAGTACTTTAAACAATATTATGTCAAATACTGATAATAGTTAGAAGAACAAACTATTTTAAGTTCTTTCTAGTAGTTTAGAAATACCACTCATAGAGTTGAAATGAAGTAAAAATCCACTCTATATTTTTAGTAAACTGTGTAAAGCACTAAACCTATGTTTTTTTTTTTTTTTACATATGTGCGGTATAATAATGTATGGTCTATAAATGCTCCTCTAATTTGACCCAGTTAATAAGCTTTGAGTATATAATATATCCAAACATTATGTGAAATGGCAATTAATTAGCTTCAATCACAAAAACATATAAAGTTTTGTGCAGTGACACCAGACACAGTAAATTCTTATTCTTTATTCTAACTTCAAAACATAAAGTGCTTGTAAAAAGTTCCATCATGTTTCTTTCTTCATATTAACACTCTTAGAATGAACAAAATACTTAGCCAGGTAGTGGTGGCGCACGCCTTTAATCCCAGCACTCGGGAGGCAGAGGCAGGCGGATCTCTGTGAGTTCGAGACCAGCCTGGTCTACAGAGTGAGTTCCAGGACATGAAGAGCTACATAGAAAAACCCTGTCTCGAAAAAATAAGAACAAAAGAAAAAAAGAACAAAATACCAGTAATGTTTTCTGGAAAGTTACTTTAGAAATTAAATGCCACTGCCTGGGCTTTCCATCAACAGACAAGTCAGAAACTCCAGAGAACTGCAGGCATTGGAGTCAGTTCAAGAAAAGAGGTCCAGGTAGGAGCGGCAGTTCCCACAAGCAGTGCTGGGTGTGTTTCCAGTGACTAGGGTACTTATAGGCTGTGAAGAGACAAACAGGTTGTATGTTCTCCTCAAAAGTGACCGGAAAACCATGCACTCAGAAAGCTATTCACTGTGTGTTCCCATGGCTGTGAGAGGGGAAAGGGGGCCACCCTGCCTTTGCTTCTACCACCCGTTTGCTAGCTCACTGCATTTGGACAGTGTGCCTGGAAGACTGTTCCCGATTCTGTGACTGTTTTGAGTTCACTAGCCCCATCATACTCATTACTGTTCTGGGAGAAAACCCTTAAAACTCTGAGGGAAAGAGGAGTCGAGTAGAAACAAGGAAAACAAAGAAAACCTCTGCTAAGCCAGGCTACCTATACATGGGACCAGAGAATGGGATGGAAGGTATATTTTTGCGATCCTTTGTGTGTCAATCTGAGGCCAGCTGCATAGCTCCCATGCTTTAAAATGTTTCAAGACAGGGTCTCATACTGAGGCTTGCCTGGAGCTTGCTTTGTAGCCCAGGCTGGCTTTGAACTCACGATCCTCCTGCTTCAGCCTCTCAAGTTCTCAGATTAGCAATGAGTATGACCAGGCTTGGTTTGCAATGTTATCCACATGGTTATTCAATCCATTAAATGTAGAGATGGACAGACACACTCAAAATACAATTATTTAACCATTACAAACACACAGAAATATGTATAAGAATAGATATTTGGCCACAGATACCAAGATTAAAGGATATAAGTAGTATAACTGAGAAGTGAAAACAAACATAGGTGAAAGAATTGAAGAACAGATATGGGATAGGAGGGAGATGAGAAGGAGAGATTTGAGTGTGGCGGGGTGTGAATAGGTGAGGTGGAGAACAAAAGAACAGGAAAGAGGTGCTCCGACTGGACTGCTGGGTTTCTCTTTGCTCAAGGCTTCAGTTATTCTCTGTGTTGTATGTGGGCTGTGCTCCAGCAAGGATTAACCTACTTGCCTCTGGTGGTCTCTTGACTCCCTGTGTGTAAAGCACCACCTGCATAACCTCCCCTTTCCCTTCCTCTCTGGAATTGGGCTCCTGGCTCCATTTTTTTCTGGGTTATTCCATGTGTCCTCAAATATGTGCCTGGTAGCATCAGTCCTCATAAAATGTGACTTCAAGTATTAACATAGAAATCCTTAAACTTACATGTGAGCTTACACTTTTTAATATTTCACCACAGAGCAGGCAACATGGGCAGATATAGAAAGGTCAACATCAAAAGGCAATATTTGACAAAGAAACTATTTCACCACTCAAAATGAATCAGCCTTCGAGTGAAGAAGGAAGCCATGATCTGGTGTTGGTGTTTCTTAAGGCACTTAAAATAGACATTTCAAAATTACAGCAGTATAAAATCCAACAATTTAGCATCTACTCTCTTGAAATAATGACCCAATTAAGACCTACCACTCATATACACAAAAAAGAAAGGAAGCCCAGAAATAAGAATAAGGGCTTCAGAATAACTTATTAATACCTGTTCCTCAAAAGGAGTTAGAAAACAAAGCTGGTAACAGTTCTACAGAGTAAAAACACATGCAGACATTTCTGAACCATAAAAGAAGCAAGGATAGTGATTGTAGACCCAGTTGAACCTTTACACTGGAGTGAGTCTCCAAGTGAGGGTTCTTTTCTTCAAAAGTAGTGAGATTATCAGCAAAGTTCTCTCTTCTTGGGAGGGATGGAGAGTGGTCAGGTGTTAACATTTCAGTTCCATGCACAATCAACCAACACAGGGACCAGATGCTGAAAGGATTCCAGCAGCCAGAACCCACAGCCCTCACTGCATGGCACAGAGGCTGTGTGGCAGAAACTCCTGCACGTAGGTAGCAGCTGCCTTGGAGAGGTAGGTCATTGTGCCAAATCTGCCACTGGGTGCGCTGTCATACAGAAGAGTACAGATGCCAGATGCAGGATCCTTTGCCAACATGACGTCATCTGCGCCAAGGGTTTTCTATTTGGTTTTAAAAGATGGGAAAACAGTGGGAAGAAAAGGTTACCAATCCTACCAAGCCAAACTCTGATGAATACACCTCAGAGCTTCCTTCCCATTGCCTATTCTTTGGCTGTATAAGCAGAGGGGGCTTAGGGTTATGAAGGATGGATATGAATTTCTACACATGGCATTTGCCACTAGACTCTAAATTATTTTAATTACTACTTAGAATTTTCTATTATAAAGCACTTTTGAAAATTAAATATCAATAATTGATTAAATGATTTATGTCTGTTAATAACAGAAATAATGTTAACACTTGGAGATAACCCAGTAGAACTACACCGGGACTTCCACCTTCTAGTACTGCTGATTTTGGCTTGTATTCCTCCATATAGTATTTGGTTCTATTTCTTTCTAAACCACCTGAATTCACAAACACTGTAGACATTCTAAATCTCAAGTCTATGTCTAAAATGGTTTATATTTTCTCATATGTGGCCTGATAACATCCCAGAACACTTAAAACTAGGACTGTTTAGAAAATTTTGGATACTTTTGTCTTCTTTCACAGTGGGTAAGAGAAGGAAACATTTGTTGTATGTTCTGGGTATCATGTAGCCCAATCTTGTCTTGAACTCACTATGTAGCTGAGGCTGGCCTTGAACTGCCAATCCTCCTGCCTGCAACTCCCAGATGCTGTGACTGCAGTGTGCATCACATTAGGCAGCCTACCTGTTCTTGAAGGAACAAGTCATTGGCAATGTGTACTATTTTTTCCACAGCAATGATGCTTCCGATGCTATGAATTTCAATATCTGCCAGCATGGTAAGGACAAGGATAGCTTCAACCAGAAGCTGGCGGTACTCTGGTTGAGGTACACGATTCAGGACAGACTCCACATGGACAGAGAATTTAATCTCGCCTGGGGTCATCTGTGATAGAAAAAGTGAAAATCAATTTCTAGAAAACCTTTTCTTTGAAAAGCAGTAAAAAGTCCGGTAACTGCAGCCCTTTAATGAAATGGTGTAAATTGGCACAATCTGGTAATGTATAACAAGAGTCATAAAAGTATCAATGCCAAAAAAAAGTATCAATGCCCTCTAACCCAGAATATCATTTATGGGAGTTTGTCCTAAGGAAATAATCCAGAGAAGAAAAAGCTCCATGTGTACTAATGTTTATGGTAGCATCAGTCACACATGTGAAACTTGACATAACCTAAACATGGCAATAAATACATAAATTATGACATACTATAGTAACTTCATGAGGCTTTATGAAGCTATTTATGACACTAAATCTATGACCCAGAGAGAAAGCACTGAAGTCAAACTTGAAATGATATATGTGTGTGTGTGTGTGTGTGTGTGTGTGTGTGTGTGTGTGTGTATATAATGAGTAGAATTATGTGAAGTAGCTACAGACTGTTAGAATAAAACGGACCTTAAGAAATGCAGTTATGGGGCTGGAGAGATGACTCAGTGGTTAAGAGAGCACTGATTGCTCTTCCAGAGAGCCTGAGTTCAATTCCATCAACCATTTCAGGTGGCTTACAACTCCATCTGACTTCCACAGGGACCAGGCATGCATGTGGTGCACATACCTACATGCAGGCAAAACCCTCATGCACATTTTAAAAATTTAAAAAATTTTAACTGCAGTTATTTTGGGGTAAAGTAGATGGAGAAATGCTTTTTGGTAAAATTGTATTGTTTATATTCTATAGAAGCAAGTATATTTGGAGTCTAAAGACAGGTTAAAAACTTGTATCAGGAGCAAATGACTTTGCATATCTTGGAAATCTCTAAGCTTGTTTCCTTATCTATAAACTTTCTGAGAAAGACATTCTCTTCTTAGGTGTCTTACAAAATTGAACTGAAAAATCAAATTAAATAATGTGAAAGTTCTTTGAAGACTCCTAAAGGTATTAGGTTTACATTTTTACAATTAATATTTCAACACTGTTTAAATGCACAGAATACACCTGTTTACGCAGGCAGTGTGGCGTTCTTTATTACACAAACGGCTTGTATGCAACAGTAGAGGTCTAAGACATTACACTAGCATTCAGTCCTGGCACATCCAGCTGATACTGGCACCACCACCAGTTTTTGAGAATTTTATATTTTCTAAACTTACTAGTCCTAGCTTGTTAGTACAAAATACCAAAACATCTGATAACCAGTGTCTGTGTTTCATGGCAATGTCTTCCAACCATGATTATTTATCAGTGTTAGTCTATAGATTAAAAAATTACAAATGCTCAAGTTTCCTCTCTGGAAACTCTAATTCACTAAGTTGGGAAAGAAAGTTACTCTAATACAGAGGTTCTCAACCTGTGGGTAGTGACCTTGGGGAGGGCTCTGTTGTGGAATATTACTTTAACTATGTGAAGGTGTGTTATATTTGTTTATGCTGCATTTAACAGTGTAAAGATGTATTGCTTTGCCTGCCCAAGGCATCTGATTGGTCTAATAAAAAGCTGAACAGTCAATAGCTAGGCAGAAGAGAGACAGACAGGACTGGCAGGCAGAGAGAATAAGTAGGAGGAGAGATCTAGGCTGGAGAGGGAGAGAGAGGAGGAAGAGAAAGGAGGAAAGAGAGAGAGGGAGGAGGGAGTGGGAGGACGGGGACGGAGGAGGGAAGAAGGAGAGGGAGAGGGAGATGGAGAAGGGAGAGGGAGGAGGGAGTGGGAGGACGGAGACGGAGGAGGAAAGAAGGAGAGGGAGGATGGAGACGGGAGAGGGAGGAGGGAGTGGGAGGACGGAGATGGAGGAGGAAAGAAGAGGGAGAGGGAGGATAGAGGAGGGAGAGGAAAGTAGGGAAAGAATGAGAATTATGGAGAAAGAGAGGGAGACATCAGGGCCACCCAGTCAGACACCACCAGCCAGCCAGATGCAGAAGCATGGAAAGTAGGGCATACAGAATGAAAGAAAGGTAAAAAGCCCTGAGGCAAAACACAGATGAAGAGAAACAGGTTATTACAAGAGCTAGTGGGACAAGCATAAACTAAGGCTTTAGCATTCATACTTAATAATAAGTCTCCATGCCATGACTTGGGGGCTGGCAGTCCAAGAAAGTCTACTACAGGGGTCACATAACAGATATTTACATTATAATTCATAACTAACAAAATAACAATTATGAAATAGCAACAAAAATGATTTTATGGTTGGGGGTCACCACAACATGAGGAACTGTATTAAAGGGTGGTAGCATTAGGAAGGTTGAGAACCACTGCTCTAAAATATGATTAGATGTCAATATCAGCACAGGTCTACAAGTATCCTATTGGAGAAAGGTTGGGGTGAAATAGATGAGACAATATAGGAAGCCATTCATTCTTATGTTTGTAGCCTTTTTGCCTTCTCCAACTTCCAGTCTCACGTAGAAAAAACTTAGTCATTGCAAAAAGCTATTCTTATTAATAAAACAAATAATTATCCATGTTTATGGTGTGTATGTGTCTGTTATATACATGTATGTAGGTGGGTAAATGTGGAAGCCAGAAGCTGAAATGAGATGCTTTTCTTAATTGTTTTCCATCTTTTTTTTGAGGCAGGGTCTCTCACTGAACCTGGAGTATTCCATTTCAGCTAGACTAACTGGCCAGCAAGCACCTGCAATGCACCTGTCACTACATCTGAGTTGGCATTACAGGCTTGCACAGCCATGCCCATTTTTATTTTACATGGGTGCTGGGGATGCAAACTCAAGTCCTCATGCTCGCTCAGCAAAACTAGAACCATATTATTATTGTCTAATATTCCCATTCCATTTTTACCTCCTTCATGCATTTTATAGTCAATTGACTGCAGCATGAGTAGTAAAAACCCAGAAACAGATACTGGGATTCAAGCTGAAGATCAGAAAAGCAAAGCAGCCAGCCACTAGAGAGATCTTACCTCTACCAAGGCTCAGACAAAGGGGTGATCCTGCAGTGCTCTAGACCACAATGCTCAGACTCCACTGAGTTCCTGTGTCTTCCCCTTTATATTCCTCTCTCTGCCCAGCCATATTGCTCCTTTCTCCACCCCCTTAGTGCTGGGATTAAAAGTGTGTGATCCCAAATGCTGTGTGAGCTCTGTTTCTCTTTTAGATAGATTCAATCTCATATAGCCCAGGGTGACCTTGACACAGAGATCCCTGTGTCTATCTCCCAAGTCCTGGGATTAAAAGTGTGCGCCACTACTGCCTGGCCTGTATGGCTCACTAGTATGACTGCTTTGCCCTCTGATCTTCAGGCAAGCTTTATTTATTAAAACACAAATAATATACCACTATAATTGATTCATAAAAGGATAAGTCTGTTTCTTTGACAACTAACTGATATATTTAGTTTCAATAATATAAATTCAATAAATATCAATTTCATAATTGATAACTGAAATATTTCAGACAGGCGAGCTTTCCATCATGTATATGTAAAGGACAGAATCTTACCTCCCTTGTGGTTGAAGAAGGAAGAACAAAACCTTCCACAGAAAGTCCATGACACTGCAAGGTAGAAAAACATGTTATGACCAGAGATGAAGTAAGAGCTGGGAGGCAAGAAGGAGAGACTTCATATTAATAAGGTTATGATTTGAGCAACCACAGGCCAGCTGGAGGTCCTGTAGTCCATGTGCCCAAGAACGGGTTCATGATTTCTAAGTGCCAAGATTTAGGATGGGACTACCATAGTTCATCCTCTTCTTAGGGTAGTGGAGTGGGCAGGGTCAATCTTTCTGGGATAGACTAGACACCAGATTCAGAGACCACCTAGAAGAGTATCATGCAGGTCCCAGAGTCATTACCAGGAGGCCTTCAAGGCCTGGCAAGATGACTTGACAGATAAAAAGTCCTTGCCAACAGCCAAGCAAGTCCAATAAAAAGAGATTACTCCCATAGTCCCAAGCAAGGGAGGAAAGGGAGAACCTACTCCACAAAGTTGTACTCTGACCTTCACATGTATGCTATGGTATGTGCTTCCTACCATAGTGTGCGTACGCACATGCACGATCATGTACACACACACACACACACACACACACACACACTTTTAAAAAAGCAGATAGGCCTTCAAGAGACTGAGGCTGCCGGGCATGACTCACAGTAGATATTAATGTACGTGAGCCATTTCTACTTGTTGTAGTTGAGTCCCTTCTTAATGCTCTTATCCTGTCCTATTCTTCTGCCACTTTTTAACATTTTAAATACATATTTACTGTTTATTACTTATTATAAGTAATATAAGTTTCACAAGAACAGAAATTATTGGCTATTTAGACTTTTCTCATAGGAACACCTACAACAGAGTCTGGAATTCAGTAGGTGCTCAATAAATGCTATTATCATCATTATTATAATTTGAGACGTGGTTACAAGTCACCTAATCTGTCTCAAATTCACTATGTGGCTGAGGTTGACCTTGAACACTGAAGTCCTGCCTTCATTTCCCTAGTGCCTTCAAGTACGTGTGTGAAGCACCATACCTGAATCAACAGATGCATTCAAATTCTTTACTCTATTAATCACATACTTTAAATTCCAAAAATGCCGAAACACTATATAAAGCAACCACATATGAGTGACAGGTTTATTGGCTCTTTTGGACAATTACATGCAATATTCCATACTCAAGTAATCTCTGTACAGACAATTAGTAGCTTTGAAACATGTTAGAATTATTGTAACATTCATGCCTGGAAAGGCATGTGTTCTATCTCTTACTTTAAGACCCTAAGTCTGGGGGGCTGGAGAGAGTGGTTAAGAGCACTGACTGCTCTTCCAGAGGACCTGAGTTCAATTCCCAGCAACCACGTGATGGCTCACAACCATCCATAATGAGATCTAGTGCCCTCTTCTGGCCTGCAGGCATACATGTAGACAGAACACTGTATACTAAATAAATAAATAAACTTAAAAAAAAAGACCCTAAGTCTGGGTTTTGATTTTGGTAAAATAAATAAATGAATGAATGAATGAGTATGGTAGTTCACAACTGTAATCCCAGCAGTCAGAAGGTAAAGGCAGGGCATCTGTTCAAGGTCATCCTTGGTTACAATGAGACCAGCCTGAGATATATGAGACTCATCTCAGACGAGAAAAACCAATCTGTATTTGTATAAATGAGACCAATCAATGAACTTAATGGTCTTACTGGCCGTCTCCTATCACTACCATAATGACGTGATATGCCCTTACAAGTCGTTTATAAAGTATGCTTTAGAAACAGGAACAAATATTAATCACACCAAGAGTTTTATTTAGGCCTGGAGTGGTGGTGCATGCCAGCAATCCTAGGACTCCAGGAAGCTAAGGTGGGAGGATCTTGAATTGGAGGCCAGCCTGGACAATAACAAAGCCCTGTCTCCAAATAAATAAATCAGAGCTGGAGAGTTGGCTCAAAGGTTAAGAGCACTTACTACTTTTGCAGAAGACTCAAGTTCAGTCTCCAGTACCCACATGATGGCTCACAACCAACTTCCTCTAAGTCTAGTTCCAAAGGACCCAATGACATCTTCTGTCCTCTGTTGGTACCACATATGCACACACACATGAATGCATGTATGTATGTATGTGTGTGTATACACACACATATATAAAATGATTAAATATAAAAAATTAACAATAAAACAAGAGTGTTCTTTAACTGCTAGTATCATTGCAGCTTTTTATTACTTTAGTGGTTTTCATCTAAGAAAAAATATCAGTAAGAGCAACTTCTGCAAACTCCCCATATACTTCACTGTTTTGTTTGTTTGTTGTTTTCCTTGTCGAGACAGGATTTCTCGAAGATCAACTTGCCTCTGCCTCCGGAGTATTGGGACTAAAGGCATGTGCCACCATTCTTGCTTCCACCTACTTTTGGTAGTGACAATGGATATGAACAGCTTAGAGCTGCAAATAACATTTCCACTCTCATAATAACAACAAAGAAAGCGAGCCACAGCATCACATTATTGACTGGCAGCAAATACAGTGCAAAATCTCACAGTGCTCAACTATGACCCCAAACAGAGAGGTTCTGATTTTTAAAACCTTATTCAGAAACAATACCCCCAGGTGATGGTGACTCATACCTTTAATCCCAGCACTCGGGAGGCAGAGACAGGTGAATTTCTGTGAGTTTGAGGCCAGCCTGGTCTACAAGAGGTAGTTCCAGGACAGGTTCTAAAGCTACAGAAAAGCCCTGTCTCAAAAATACCAGAAAGGGGAAAGAAAACAAAAGAAAAAGAAAAAATACTACTGCAACAATAAGAACAATAGAGTAAATTATTAATAATGCCACAGTGATCAATCAATTTTTCCTGTTTTTGTCATGTAATGGTTATGCCACATGTCAGCAAGACAGATTCATGATTTTAAGAGGGGAATAAAGAACAACACTGTGTTACACTCACTTTTTGCAAAATTTTCCATACTTTTTGATAAAATCCGATTGGTACTCTATTTAGTGCTCCATCTAGTCTTTTCCGCCGTAGCCATTGACCTTGACGACTATCTTTAGATGTCTGTTGACCATCCACAGTAAAAAAGGATCCACTACTTGCAGCAATACAGGCTGCAGGTGACTTGGGAGAAGAAAAAAAGTAAATCCAAAGTGATCACTGCCCCTATGTTCAAGTATCATAACAGTTATATTTTAAATTGAAAACCTGCACCCTCTAACATATAGCAAAGAGAATAGTAAATACTCTATAAAACGAGAAAGCCAAAGTAACGATGTGACTACAGCTTGCAGGGTTGTAACATTGTATAAACATTTAAAATTATTTCATTTATTTGTTGAGATTATAGTATAATTACTTCATTCCCCCCTTCCATTTTCTCCTTTCAAAGCCTCCCATATGTCCCTCTTTGCTTCCTTTTCAAATTGGTGGCCTCTTTTTAATTGTCATCATATACATATATGTATTCTAAATATAAAATACAACCTGCTCTAGAACTCTCAACACAGGAACCTAAAATGGCTGAGAGACCCTTAAGGAAATGTTCAACATCCTTAGTCATCAGAGAAATGCAAATCAAAACAACTCTGAGATTCCATCTTACGCCTGTAAGAATTGCCAAGATCAAAAACACTGATGACAACTTATGCTGGAGAGGTTGTGGGGAAAAGGGAACACTTCTGCATTGCTGGTGGGAATGCAAGCTGGTACAGCCCCTTTGGATATCAGTGTGGCAATTTCTCAGAAAATTAGGAAACAACCTTCCTCAAGACCCAATAATACCACTTTTGGGTATATATCCAAAGGATGCTCAATCATGCCACAAGGACATGTGCTCAATTATGTTCACAGCAGCTTTGTTTCTCATAGCCAGAACCAGGAAATAACCTAAATGCCCCTCGACTGAAGAATGGATAAGGAAAGTGTGCCACATTTACACAATGGAGTACTACACAGCAGAAAAAAATGACAGCTTGAATTTTGCAGGCAAATGGATGGATCTAGAAAACATCATTTTGGGTGAGGTAACTCAGACACAGAAAGACAATTATCACATGTACTCACTCCTAAGTGGTTTTTAAACATAAATAGAAAAAAAAACCCAGCCCACAAATCACAATCCCTTAGAGAACCTAGACAACAATGAGAACCCTAAGAGAGACATACATGGATCTAATCTACATGGGAAGTAGTAAAAGACAAGATCTCCTGAGTAAATTGGGAGCATGGGGACCTTGGAGAGGGTTGCAGGGGAGGGGAGAAGTAAAGGGAGCAGAGAAAAATGCATAGTTCAACAAAATCAATAAAAAATACAACCTATTCAGTCTGTATAAAGTTACTCGAATGTATGTTTTTAGGGCTGACCATTTGATAGTGGATAATTAATTGTTGTGCTCTTCCCTGGGGAAATGTACAATCATTTTATAAAGTACTCTGGTGATTCAGAGTAGCAATGATAAAAATACCAATAATACAGGACATTGTCTGTTTATCGGCTTTAATCTAACTTCTGTCTATGACTTTTAACATAAGTCTCTGTATGCTACTTTTCTATTGCTATGATAAAACACTGTGACCATGGCAACTTATAAAAGTAAGCATTTAATTGGGCTCTGGTTCCAGAGGGTTAAGAGTCCACGATGGACGACAGTGAAGGCACTAAAAGTTCCGAGAGCATTAGAAGGGAGAGAAATTGTGTTTGAAACAAATGGTGCTAAATAAGTGGCCATCCACATGCTAAAGAATGAAGCTGCACGCTTTTGCACACCGTATGCAAATATGAGAGCCCAAAGGAATTGTTTGGGGGAAAAAAGACAAAGAGCCCTGAGACAAATAAAACCACAAAAAGGAAAATCAAAACAAGCAAAAGGCGAGTAAGACAAAATCCCCACACCAAACGAAACATTACATCTACAGAAAAATAAAACACCAAAAACTCAAAACCAAAACATTCATGGAGTACATTTATGTTGCCATGGGGCCTGCCCTTGAGAGTGGTTAAAAATAGAGTGAACAAGGCAGACCAGAACACAGGAATGTTGTTCTGGCAAGTCATTTTTACAGGTCTGGCACTTGGGCTGCAGTGTGGAAATGTGGCCTTTGGGAGGGATTATGTCAACACTGCAGTTTATGTCCAACATCTGCTTTCCTCCTGGGAGTCTGGAGTTTGGGGATATGCTGGACAGAGGCTGTTTTCATGACCAGTCCCAAACAAAGAGCCTGGGTTCTGCGCTGGGTCTTTAGCTATTCTGCTCACAGCACTGCACTTACGCTGTGACAGGGCACTGGAGGGATTGTAATGCATCCTCTATGGCTCTGCTGTGGGAGCGCTCTAGAATCTTGTGTGGTTTTCCATGGGCTTCACCCAGTGTACCTTTTCTTTTGCTGATTTTGTTTATCCTTTTGATGTACTAATCATACCTTTATGATTATGTGATTAATTCTGTGACTCCTAGTAAATTACTGAGGCTGGAGATGGTCTTAGGGAGTTCCCCCTCCTAATACAATCATAGCCCCAAATGTAAGGGCTAAAGCTATTTTAATAAAATTGTTAAAATATAGTGTATAGTCCAAAACAGCATTAAATTTTTGTGGCATTGATTTAGACAACAATTTCTTAGATGTGAATGACATAAGAAAAAATAGAAAATGGAAGTTAAAACAGAAGACTTTACTTCTTCAAAGAACATAAATAAAAATGTAAAGGAAATCCACAGAAAGAGAAAATATATGCAAATCACATATTCTATAAGGATGCTGTATTTAGAATATAAAAAGAATCCTTGTAACCCCAAAATGTAAAAAGCCCAATTTAAAATGGTTAAGGAATCAGGGAAATGCAAATTAAAACTACTTTGACATTCTGAGTCACTGGCTAATTGACTATCATTAAGAAAACAGAGTCTGATGATGGTGGTGGCGCACACCTTCAATCCTAGCACTGGAGAGGTAGAGGTAGGTGGATCTCTGTGAGTTCGAGGCTAATCTGGTTTATAAAGTGAGGGCAGCCAGGGATATACAGACAAACCCTGTCTCAAAAAAAAAATGTTCGAACGAATGAATAAATAAATAAATAAATTCTGGCAAGGATCTGGTGGGGGAAGGGGAGCCTTTATTGACTGTAGGTACTTTGGAAATCCTTGTGGCAGCTTCTCAAAAGATGACAAAAGACAACTGCCATTTAACACAGCTATACCATTTCTGAGCATCTAACCAAAGGATTCTACATCCCACCATAAACTTGTACAGTCATGTTTATTGCTAGTCTAGCCACCACAGCAGGGTAACGGGATGAGTGAATAATGAAAATGGAACATACACACAATGGAACTTTACTGCAAAGAAAAATGAATTATGAAAATTTGTAGGAAATATATATGACTTGAAATTATTGAGGTAACCCAAACTCAGAAATACAAATGCTGCATGTCCTCTCTTATATGCGTCTATCCTATCTATCCATTAGTGTTTATATATGTATATATGTGAATGTAAGTACTTTTGTTAGGTATTTTTTTCACAGCGACAGGAAACATAACTATACTCTGACAGAAATGAAAATACACAGTTTTGGTTAATTTTGTGTCAACTCAACACAAGATAGAGTCATTCAGGAAGAAGGAGCCTTAATTAAAAAAATGCTTTCATAAAATTAGGCTATAGGAAAGCCTATAACGCATTTTCTTAATTAGGGATTGAGGGAGGGCCCAGCCCATTGTGGGTGGTGCGAGCCCTGGGCAGGTGGTCCTCAACTATGTAAGAAAGCAGGGTGAACACTCCATGGGAAGAAAGCCAGTAAGCAGTGCTCTTTCTTCCCTGGCCTCTACAGCAGCTTCTGCTTCCAGGTGCCTGCTGTGTTTGAAATCTTGCCCTAACTTCCCTCAAGGAAGGACTGTGATTGAATTGTGATGCAAATTTAAATAATCCTCTCTAAATTGCTTTTGGGCATGGTGTTTTATCACAGCAATAAATACCCTAAGACACATACCTACCTAAAAATCTGTACATAAAGGTTAATAGCAACACTGTGCATAAAACCATTCAGATACCCATCAACTGATGAGCAAACAGATAAAGAGAATGTGGTGTAACAATACAATGATTATCATTCTGCAATAAAAATGAATAAAATAGCAATATTTATAACAATATAAAGAACCCTGAAAAATTATGCTAAATAAAAGAGGAAATTCATTGGTTAAAGTGATTATTTGACAGATTAGATTCAGAAATAAACACAAAATAAAGGATTATAGAAATACTTTCCAAGAAAATAACTTCTCTTTTTAAATTTCCAAATCCATTTATGCTGTCATCATTAACATGAAAATCACAGAGCTGGCAAACTCCTCCTTATTTAATGCTGGGTATTTGCTTAAAGTTACTCAAAATAATATTTTCAATAGATCTCTTCTAAATTTCTTCAGTTTGGGAGAAATTAAATCATAACTTGTTATAATTTAAACCAGACAAATGTAGATGATAAAAGTACCTTATATGTACAAGAAAATGTCATAATCAAATTCATTATTTCATAGCTTATGTTCTAATAAAGTAGAAAAAACAAAAATCAAAAAATTTGTTTAGAAAAGAATCTTCCTAAATTGTGCGCTTCGTCGAGTCATTTCCATTTTGTTCAATGCTATATCTCCAGTGTATGACATAAAGTTGGCATTTAGTTCACATTTACTAAGTAAATTACTTCTTAGAGTAACTTTGAAATTTAAAAGTGCATCAGAACCCCTAAAGAGCGGATTAGAACAGACTGCTGGGGCTTAGCCCAGTCTTTCTAGTTCACTATCACTAGGATACAGACCAAAATTTGGTTTTACTTTCTTTTTTGAAAATTAATTATTTTTAATAAAACAATCTTTTCTCATTTTATATACCAATCCCAGTTCCCACTCTCTCCTCTCCTCCAGCTCTTCCACCTTCCCTCCACGCCGCCCCCCATCCACTCCTCAGAGAGGGTAAGGCTTCCCATGGGAGTCAACAAAGTCTAGCACATCGTTTTGAGACAGGGTTTTTTCAAATACATTACAAACTGATGTTGATGTTGTCTAGTCCACTGTCTGATGCACACTTTCATCAGTTCAAAGGATGAATATATACATAACAAAACTTTTTAATTGATTATTTTTCTGAAATAAAAAAGAGGTTGGAGTTGAACTCCCTTTCCTACCTTATCAGGAAAGAAATAGACTGCTCCCTTTTATATGGAATTGATCTATAGTCATGTTAGTTCAAGATCAATTTGTTTTCAATTATTGATTTTTTAGTTTTAGATTTATTTTATGTGTATGAATCATACCACAGGAGTACCTGAAAGTTAAAGATGGCTGTGAACCACCATGGGGTTCTGAGAATGGAACCCAGGACTTCTGCAAGAGCAACATGTGTTCTTAACCACTGAGCCATTCCTTCAGTCCCTAATTTGTTTTTTTGTATATACTCAAATACTTTCTTATGATCCATATAACAGCATATCAAAGCACTTGTGGATGTAACATGACATAACAAAAGATTAGTTACCAGAAAGGACGGTGACATCAAATCTACACCAGAGGGATGACCACCACTGGTCTATAAAAGAAATTGAGAAAATAAAAAATTTAAAGAGAGAGGCAAGACAATAATTATTTGTTTAAAAAATTATTAATATTATTAAACTACAGACAATTTAAGTAATTATCCAGCATGTTATAAAAGAGCCAATAAAATATGTTTACTTCAAATGCCATGGCAAAGAATAAAATAAGTAAAAACTACCCTGAAATATCTTCACCTATAAATTAAGAGTACTGGGAATTGGCAGAAAAAAAAATACAAAATACCAGATGGGCAGGTAAGGATGAAAAACAATGCTATAAAATAAGAAAGTAATGACAATCTAGTCTCTCTGTCCTCTATATTATCGCCCTAACAATTTGGGCCCCTTTGAAGGCCTATAGGTAGTAAATATGTAGGAGAAAACCCTCAAGTAGCTGGAAAGGTCAAGTTTACCATCATTTTCATCTAGCTGGCATCACGGACTTTTGAGTTCCAGTCACATAAAGAATTTATAATAATACTGGACATCTATAAAAACTATAATATGAGCTGGGTGTGATGTTACATGCCCTTAATTCTAAAACTTTGGAGGCAGAGGTAGGAAGCCAGCCTGGTCTACAGAGTTTATTCCAGGACAGCCAGGCTACATAGAGAGACCTTGTCACAAGAAAACAAAACAAACCCCCAAACTATTGTCACTGTCAACCCAAACTAGGATCACTAACTAATCACATCGATGAAGAACTTTTCAGCACTAAAGCTGACCTTTCCACTCTCAAATAGGAAAAAATTCAGGTAATTAAAATTTCCTGGCAAAAACTGTAACATGAACACTTGTTAAAAACAGAGTAGCTCCTTTTTTCTTTTAAGCTATTTTTGATATTTTTATTTTATGAGTATGAATGTATTTCACATACATGTATGTCTGTGTACCACATGCATACAGTGCCCATAGAGGCCAGAAAAAGGTGCCAGCTTCTCGGAGGCTGGAGTAACAGACTGTAAAATACTATACGGGTGTTGGGAATTGAACCCAGGTTCTCTGGATGAGCAGCCAGTGCTGCTAACTACTGAGCCATCTCTCCAGACCATCTTCTTATTACAATCGTTCCTTGTATAAAATATGAACGCCAGAGGATATTTAAGAAAAGTACTCAAGTTTTCTTCAAAAGTAGGCTTCAAGCACTGGCATATTCTCCTGAATGACTTCAGGGCCCCCTTTTAAAAGAAACAAAATATCTGTTTTGCCTCTTCTATCCAGGATATTTTTAATGTGTAGGCTACTATAATTCCACTTTGAAAGCAGAAGGGGTTTTAAGTCTTTCTTAAGAAGTGCTATTAAGGCCGGGCGGTGGTGGCGCACGCCTTTAATCCCAGCACTCGGGAGGCAGAGGCAGGCGGATCTCTGTGAGTTCGAGACCAGCCTGGTCTACAAGAGCTAGTTCCAGGACAGGCTCCAAAACCACAGAGAAACCCTGTCTCGAAAAAACCAAAAAAAAAAAAAAAAAAGAAGTGCTATTAATAAGTACAGAAATAATCTCTGCAAGTATAGTCTTTAGGTCATAGGCCCTAGGAGAGAACTTACTACCGTCATCCGTCTAAATGGACATAGCATCAGACTACCCCCTAAGTGCTCATGTTCATTCCAAGATTAGTGCAAGAAGCTTCTTTTTACAGTAGGTGGTGGTTAATATAGAGACCCACATCTGGGTCTCATGAAGAGAATAAGAGACTGTGGAGTGCTCAGCCCTGAATGGGACATCTATATTATATATACACTCTCAAGACTCAGGGATCACTGCAGAAGAGAGAGTGGAAAGATTAAAGAACACCGTGGAACAGGGCTTTCCAGAACTGGCACAGCTGTTGCACACATGAACTCATACCATGCATAAAATCAAGTCTGCCAAAATCTAAGCGTGGAAAGGGAGGGGCTCAGAAACTCCACTCTCAGATGGGCTATCGGGAGTTGATGGCTGCTGGGGGAAGAAACATCAGTTCCCTTTATGGATGGGGCCTCTAAAAGGCTGCTCATGCTTCAGTAGACAGCCATACAACCCCCCGCCCCACTAGCAGTACTCAGTAGACTCAATGGGTTTGAAAAACATAGTACATGAAGTTGTGAGAGGAGAGTGGAGGGGCACATGGAGAAGGTGGAAGGGAAGGACTGAGGATCAGACTTGATCAAATGTACTATATGCACGTGCAAAATTCTCAAATGGTAAAAAAGTAGCGCTACTAGAAGGGATTAAATTAGCACCTTCTCAACTTGGACATTTTAAAATACCATGATTTCCCAGAATTTTAAAAGCTATTAGGTATTTCTTTGACTAATGCACTAAGTCATTCAGTGTTTCCTACAGTGAAAGGCCATATCGTTTGGTGACTCCTATTGATTCCTAGTCCTGTGCAGCTGTTCCTCCTCTTCATATGTATGTATCATTTAATGGTTCTCTCCTATAGTAGTTAGAAAGCCTATTTTGTGTTAAAATCTCATAAAACCATCCTGTCATTTATTTTTATGGTGTTTGGGATGAAACCCAGGGCTTTGCACATGTTAACCCTGCCAAAAGAGATTAAAAACAAAGCCTTCATCTAATCTGGTATCCTCTCTAGTACCTTTTTTTTGAGACATTGTTTCTCTGTGTAGCCCAGGCTGTCCTGGAACTCTCTCTTTGTAGGCCAGACTGGCCTTGAACTCAAGAGATTCACCTGCCTCTGCCTCCTGACTACTTGGGGTAAAGACGTGCACCACCTGTAACTAATATATTTTTAAAATTTATGTGTATGCATGTTTTACCTGCATGTACATATTGTAGTATTATGTGTTCCTGATGCCTATAGAGCCAGAAGAGGACACCTGATATTTTGAACTACAGTTAATGACAGGTGTGAGCCACCATGGATGTACTGAGAACTGAACCTGGCAGCAAGTATTCTTACCCACTAAGACATCTTTCTGGCCCCCATTTTTAAAAAGATTTATTTGTGTTTTATGCATATGAGTATTTTGTCTGTATATACATTTGTGTACCATGTGCATGCAGTGGAAGACAGCACCAAAACTCCTGGAACTGGAGTTACAGACTGTTGCGAGCCAGTATGTGGGTGCTAAGAAAGAAAACCAGGTTCTCTGCAAGAGCAACCAGTGCTCCTAATTGCTGATCTATTTCTCCAACTAGCTATTCTTAAAAGCAGGAAGTCTATCACTTTTATAAAGAAAATACATTATAAATTACACATTACTTGTAATAAGGGAACCCAGGGTTTCTTGTTATCTGTTGCCAGCGACAATTCCTCCAAAAATTAAGTCATTTGATCCAGAAAAAGGGGAAAGCTATCTAGAAATAGTAGCTATGAGGGAGATTCCATGGCTTGTTATTACTTGTGGAAAGCTCATAATCATGCATGCTATATGGAATTGAAGGCTGCTTGAAATATGTTTAAAAAGTCTTTGTCGTTTCACCTGACTCTCAGTAGAGACAGACAGTTTACGAAATTCCACCTGAAAATTAAATGGTTCAAGTTACACCGAGGATATGAAACTAAATAAATTAGTGCAACAATGTCTGATTCTAAAAAGGTAAGTAAAGGTCAGTTAATGTTCAAAGATCTCTTGTCGTTTCACCTGACTCTCAGTAGAGACAGACAGTCTACAAAATTCCACCTGAAAAATAAATGGTTCAAGTTACACCGAGGATATGAAACTAAATAAATTATTCTAACAAAGTTTGATTCTAAAATAATGTTTTGGTTTTGATTTTGTTTTTGGACAGCCTCTCCAGGATTCTGGACAGGCCTCCATCTTGCTTTCTAGCTGAGGCTGTCGCACCTTGACCTCTTGCTCCTCCAACTTCTATGCCCTGCATGTGGGGTTATAGGCATGCACCATCACACCCAGCTAAGAATATTATTAATTATGATTACATCAATATTTTTTCAGGTTATATATTACCTGCTTTATCTCACTTTTTAACTGCATGATTCCAGTTCGTTCTGTTTTTGTTGCTCCAACAGCACCGAATCTCATGGATGGAAATAGCAGGACTCACATTTGAATCAATGGGACGAACTGTACAGAATGAGAGATAAAAAAGAACCTGTCTAATTTTCTCTGCCATGTTAAAAAGACTTATATGTGCATCTTTCTTTTGTTTTTAACCTAAAAAATCCTAGTGCAACCTTGCTGTTTCAGTGTAGTTCTTGGACCAGTACCATTAGCACCACAGGTCCCATATCTGGCCTACTAATTCAGAGTCTGCATTTTAGAAATACTTCCTGCCTGAGGAATATTATTTTCTAACTTAAAAATTTTATTTTCATTATTCTTATTTGTGTGTTGTATTTGTGTGTGTGCACGCATGCACATGCATGTATATACATAAATGTATGCCACATATGTGCAGAAGAGGGAGTTGGATTCCGTGGCTGGAGTTAAAGGCAGCTGTGAGCTGCTGTACACAAGTGTTGGGAACTGAACTTGGATCCTCTAGATGAGCAGTAAGTACTTGTAGCCACTGTGCTGTCTCTTCAGCTCCTATACTTTCTAACTTTTGTGGCGAGTGGAGGAACTCCTAAGTGAACGTGTGCTGTTGACACTGGCATGGCAAGTATTTCAATACCTTAGCCCCATGGGTGTGAAGTGTTAAAGCATTCCCCAGGTGAGGTTTAGAGGGACAGAAAAGTCCTCCTTGGTGATCTGAATGTGACTATCGATAGTGTTTGCAGAAAATGTCCACCTTAGTTTTTTTTTTCCCAGATGTTTACAGCCTTAAGACTGTTCCTATGGAGATTTAGCTAGACCCGCCTCCTTGTTCAGTTGTATGCAATAACCACACCTCTCGATTCAACTGTATATAGTAAATATAATGAGCTTTGGGGATGCTGTGGTTTCTCCGTCAGAGTCCAATCCACTGCTTTCGGCTTTTCTGTGTCTGTGTGTCTGTACATATTTGTCTTTTCTTCACTACCTCATCACCCCAGTCAGATATGTCCCTGGTAGCCATGCAAGGACACAACAGACTTCAAAAACAAAACATGCTGAAGTCTGGCCATCCTGTCTTGAAAAAATAACTCAACATTAATGATTAAATATAGGAGATGATAATCCTTTTTTTTTTGTTTTTGGTTTTTTGAGACAGGGTTTCTCTGTGGCTTTGGAGCCTGTCCTGGAACTAGCTCTATAGACCAGGCTGGTCTCGACTCACAGAGATCCGGCTGCCTCTGCCTCCTGAGTGCTGGGATTAAAGGCGTGCACCACCACCGCCCGGTTTATGGCTCAGCCGTTAAAGGCTAGGCTCACAACCAAAAATGATAATCCTTTTTTTTAAAAAAAAAAACTTTGTTAGGTTCTTGTTATCCTTCTTTAAAAGAATAATGCTTCAAAAACCCAAAGTACACACTGGTTTTGATTTAGTACCTACAGCATGTACTAAAGCAAAGCTTGTACCCTCAGTGATATATAAAATTAAAACCTGTTAATAAAAATGTAAAAAGTGCATATGAAGATTAGCTTGTAAAAGACTCTTAGAGATATTAGAATTTAAGGTTGAAAGGATATAGTGGATATGTTGCGACTGCAAACATACACGTACATTATCAGTTTTACTGAATTACTGCCAATTTGAATATAAAAAAGATTAAGAATGGATTTTTAGTTGTCTTCCTGACTTACGATAATGAAAGGTAATTTAATACATAGTTAAAAAGAAACACGAGGGATGGCCCAGCAGGTGCAAGCACTCGCTACAAAGTCTGATGACCTGAGTTCAATTCGTGGGACATACATGGTGGAAGGAGAGAACCGACTCCTGCAAGTTGTCCTCTGGCCTCCATACATGTGCTGTGGCACCCCTCCCCCAATACACACAGACAGACAATAAATAAGCAAGCGCAAATAAAAATTTTAATGAAACATGACAGCTATTAGTTTACTTAGTTGTCATATCATTTAAGGAAAAAGAAGTTACACATATGCTTGTATTTCCAAATCTTTTGTAAAAAGTGTGTGTGTGTGTGTGTGTATGGTATGTTTCTGTGTGTGTGTGTGTGTGTGAGAGAGAGAGAGAGAGAGAGAGAGAGAGAGAGAGAGAGAGCGCGCAAACATGTTGCTCATGGTGTGCATGTGGAGGGCAGAGTAGAACCTTAAGTGTTGGACCCTGACTTCAACCTTGTTTCAGACAGAGCCTCTCCTATTCAATGATACATATGCCAGGCTAGCTGGCCACAAGCTTCTGAGATTCTCCTGTCTCTGCCTCCCATCTCCCCTGGTTAGCTTTGTTTTGTTAATTTAACAGAAACTGGAGTCATCTGAGAGGAGGGAACCTCAATTGAAATAATGCTTTCAACAGCCTGTCTATTGGGCATTTTCCTGATTAGTGATGTAAGAAGGCCCAGGATATTGTGGAAAGGTGGTATAAAGAACTGACTAAGTGAGCCATGAGGAGCAAGTCAGTGAGTATCATTCCTCCATGGCCTCCACTTCAGTTCCTGAAGTGCATGGAAGCCAAATAAACGTATTCTTCTGCAAGTTGCTTTTGGTCATGGTGTTTACCACACTGCTATAGGCAGACTAGGATAAGGGTGAGCTAGGATTACAGACACAAGCTACTGAGCCCAGCTTTTGGAGAAGTGATAGATCCAAACTCAGATCATCAAGTGTGTGTGGCAAGCACTTTACCCATTGAGCCATTTCCCCAGTCCAAAATCTTTTCTTAAATTGAATTTGTCTTTTAGTTTGCAAATCTTGTTCCAAAAGATAGCTTTGCTTTTAAATGTTTTATCCATTTAAGTTTTATTTATTTGGGAGCCAAGATACCCTCTGTTAGAAGGAAAACATCCTAAAATGGAAAATTAAAATGAAGTACCCTGAAGTGTAAATTCAGCGCTTGGGTCTTACCACTTCGTTCCACTCCAAACTCTTTGCCACTGAGGATGTGGTGCAGGAGGTTCTTCATGGCAGAAGGACTCAGATTCATCAGGCCCTCTGTGGCTTCTTCAGCTAATGAACAGAAATGCATGCAGAGGAATTCTAGTTTGCCCACCATATCCTCCTTACTTCCCATTCTCTCCTTGAAACAGGATCTCAATATGCAACCTAGGGTAATTTTTTTTTCCTCAAGACATAGTTTCTCTGTATGTCATAGTTCTCTGTATATCCTAGCTGTCCTGGAACTCACTTTCTAGACCAGGTGACCTTGAACTCACAGAGATCTTCCTGCCTCCGTCTCCTAAGTGCTGGGAATAAAGGTGTGCTCCACCACTGCCTGGCCCAACTGAGGCTAGTATTAAACTTGTCATCCTCCTGCCTCAGTCTATAACGTGATAGAATTGCAGGCACATGTGACCACACTTGGTCTCTCACTTGGATGTGCCCTTTCCTCTCCTCTTAGATGGGGATTAGACCCTCTATTTCCTTTAATAGGATTTCTAAGTCACTCACTTTAGAAGATGCAGTTACAGAATAAATTTCTAACAACATAAATTGGCTATTCATACAGCACCACATTTTAATTATTTAAGAACTGACTACCTAGATTTTAGATTAGGTTGCCCACTAATTTCTTCTTCATCATATTACAACATTTCTGGGAAACGCCATACAGTTTTTATATGAGGGTGAGAAGAATGAAGGCTATCAAGAGGAATGGAAGACATTCAGAGAAAAGCAATGAATGTATATGCACACACAGTTAAACTGAAAATTTCTCAGTGTATATGGTTAAAAGAGAACAGAGGTGAGTTGGTGAATTTACTAAGAATACTGAAAATAACTTGAATGTGTTCTTCAACATTATTCATTTACAAGGAGCATACTACATATGGGTCATTATTTTAAGCAATGTAAGTACAAGCAGGTATAATACATAGTACCTAACTTTGAGAGGCTGACTATTAATTTTGGAGGGATAGAACAACATGTAAACTAGAGAAACAATAAAAACAACAAAATATTGTATATACAGGTTAACTGAGAAATATAACCAGTGATTGTTTGGAATTCAGAGAAGACACCAATCTGCAAGAATAGAAATTGATAAAATTTTTGGCCTCAAACTCAAGAGATCTGCCTGCCTCTATTTCCCAAGTGTTGTGAATAAAGGCATACGCCACCACCACCCAACCCTCCTCTGTTTTTTTTTTCTTTTCTTTCTTTATGTTTTTTTGTTTGTTTATTTGAGATAGGTTTCTCTGTGGTCCTGGAACTTGCTCTGTAGACCAGGTAAGCCTTGAACTCACAGATATCCATCTACCTCTGCCTCCTGAGTGCTGGGATTAAAGGTGTGTACCAACACTATCTCACTTCTTTTAAACTCAATTACATGGTCTTCAAGCATGAACTTAATAATTGGCAAAGGTTATGTAGCACTATCAAGGTTAGATAAACCTGTTTGACAAGTCTGTTGTATAACTTCCTTGGCCCCCAATTATTTTTCTAACTAAAATTGTTATCTTGGCAAATCTATAAATAATTTTCAAGTCTTGTTTGTTGTGGAGTATTTGTTTGCACTGTGAAGATATGTCTTTGCCAAGGTGCCTCATGATTATTTTAATAAAGAGCTGAATGGCTAATAGCTAGGCAGGAAGAGGTTAGGCAGGACTTCCAGTGACAGGACTCTGGAAAGAATAAAGGCAGAGTCGCCAGCCAGATAATGGAGGAAGCAGGATGAACAGTAAGAAGATGAGGTAATCTTGTGGAAGAACACAGATTTAAAAATATTATTTAATTTAAGTTATAAGAAGTAGTTAGGAACAAACCTAAGATAAGTAAAGGGAACACTCCTGCATTGCTGGTGGGAGTTCAAGCTGGTACAGCCCCTTTGGATGTCATTGTGGTGATTTCTCAGAAAGTTAGGAAACAACCTTCCTCAGGACCCAGTAATACCACTTGTGAGTATACATCCAAAGGATGCTCAATTGTGTCACAAGGACATGTGCTCAACTATGTTCATAGCAGCTTTGTTTGTCATAGCCAGAACCAGGAAACAACCTAAATGCCCCTCGACTGAAGAATAGATAAGGAAAATATGGTACATTTACATAATAGAGTACTACATAGCAGAAAAAAATAACAACAGCTTGAATTTTACAGGCAAATGGATGGAGCTAGAAAACAGCATTGTGAGTGAGGTAACCAACACCCAGAAAGACAAATATAATATGTACTCACTCATAAGTGGCTTTTAGACATAAAGCAAAGGAAACCATCCTACAAATCACAATCCCAGAGAACCTAGACAACAATGAGGACCCCCAAGAGAGACATAAATGGATCTAATCTACATGGGAAGTGGAAAAAGACAAGATCTCCTGAGTAAATTGGGAGCATGGGGACCTTGGAGATGGTTTCAGGGCAGAAGAGAGGCAGGGAGGAGAGTAGAAAAAAATATACAGCTCAATAAAAATCAATATTAAAAATTAGCCACTTAAGAATGGGAAACATTATAATAAGGGAGTTTGTACCTTATATGGTGCTTTGATAATTTTGATTTTTTAAAAGGCTAATTAACAGAGAATGGCTGCTGCTGAGAGACACTGGATTCTGAAAGAGACTGCTAAATTAAACCAGCCTATATACTTTAGGGATGTCTTGGCTTTATAATGAAAGCTAGGATATGTGTTGCATTGTGGGAGAGGTTGTGCTTTGTTTCCACAGGAAATGCAAAGCCTAAACGTCTTCAAAATTATAATGATCAGGTTTGATGTGGGAGACCTCCTGAGGATCTTGGCTGTAGACATGCCAGAGGAAGCCAGGAAAGACTACAGGACAGATGACATATATGCTGATCCCTTGTCATGGAACAGCTCTGGGACTGGATGAGACATGATATATCTTGTTGGCTACAGAGTCCTCAAGACTCATTATTACATGCCATACTTTCATATAGACAGATATTTCTATAGCAATTTGGTTATATAGTCCAAATGCACTTATAAAGTTGACAAATGCTTTTTTACCTGCTCACACATAAAATAAAAAATAATCTTTAGCTGACTTGTACACACCGCACATTCCATACTTATATTAATGCAGATATGTATGTTACCTTTAAAAGTTTGTGTGTTTTCAGAACAAAAAGACCAGATACCAATGAAGACAAGTAGCCCTGGTGATTCAGGCTCTCCGAATGCTTCTGTTACAGTTCTGTTACAAAGTTCTGCATCCAGAACAACCAGATCTCAGCTGCTAGCTGAGATGGTCCAGCATCACAGACTACTCCAGCTGGGACTTCAAATAAGTTCTATCTACACTTTCCCATCACACAGAGACAAAATAAAAATTATACAGCTAGCTCTTTCAGGACTTGACCATTATCCAAATTTTCTCAGGGTGTCCTAAAGATACCATCACCCCCAGACAACAGGAAGCAGTCTAGAGAACATGACACTCCCATTCTCAAGAGGTGGGGTGTGCGATTTTTGGTTGTTGGGTGGGCTATGGATGTGTGTCATTATTTAGGGGACTTTTCTGCAAGGTGTTACTTGTCATGCTCAGGGAAAAAACTAAACAAAGTAGGTTAGATTAAGAGATTTTTTTCTTGAAAAAGTGGGGAAGGAACATTAATCTCAAATATTGCTATGGAGTTTTGTATGTTGATACAAATTCATGTTCCTACACTTGTTTAATGTATTGAACCTATGTAGCTCATTTATACATGTAACATAAAAAGCAGGCAGTGGTGACACATGCCTTTAATCCCAGGACTTGAGAGGCAGATCTCTGTGAGTTTGAGGCCAGCCTGGTCTACAGAGCAAGTTCCAGGACAGCAAGGGATGTTACATAGAGAAACTCTGTCTCAAAAAACCAAAAAAAAAATGTAACATAAAGTTCTAGTCCTTAAAAACTATTTAGGATAATAAAAGATATACAGGATAGTAGTTAGTCATCTATACAATCAAGTTAATGGTCATGTTAGGTATGTTTTCAAGGTCAATCAGAGAAATATTTCAAATAGGTAGATGGTCTTCAAACACCTCAAAGATGTACAGATTATGACATTTAAAAATGTTTTGGTAACATAAGGCTTTTCATGACAATGAGACATATCTGCTCCTGGCAACACCAATCTACTTCATTAAAGAATGATGGACACTGAAGAACCTTCATGTGGAGTTTACTTTTACTGTGGCAAAGATAGCCACTGGGCAAGAAATTGCCCTTGCCTTGATTGCTGATATGTATACTGTCCAAATTGGATAAGCAGGGCGCAAAAGAAGGTGACTGCTGAACTTTGCCAAGATAAGGTAGGATAGTCTGCTTCATAGAAAAGTCTGTCAGATGTTCTAGGCCCATAGGCCAAAGATGGATGCCCCAAAGTTACAGAGGAACCTTGGGTTGACTGTCCAAGCAGCTAGGTATTTCTGTTGTTTCTTAGGTTTAGAAGTTGCTTTCTCTGTACTTCCTGTTTTTTCAGGTAATATTATATCCTTTCAGTGGTTGAGGACTAGATAGTTATAGTTACAGTTTTCCATAGTTATAAAAGGAAGTAAATCAGGTACAAGACTTTGAATTTACCAAGATAAGATAGATAATAGAGTAGTTTCTCTGGATTTGCCAGATACAAATAAACTCGGTGTTGTGAATGTAATTCGTACCTGATTCTTATTGTATATAGTTTTATTGTGTTAGAGATAACTTTCCTTTTTATTTAGAAAAAACCGGAAATGTTTCAGAATATTTGTTTACACTGTGAAGATGTGCCTTCTGATTGGTTTAATAAAGAGCTGAATGGCCAATAGCTAGTTAAGAAGAGGTTAGCCAGGACTTCTAGGGACAGAGAGGACTCTGGGAAAATGAAAGGCAGAGCTACCAGCCAGACACAGAGGAAACAGGATGGACAGTAAGGAAATGAGGTAATGAACCTCGTGGAAGAATGTAGAATTAAAAAAAAATACGGGTTAATTTAAGTTATAAAGGGTAGTTAGGAACAAGTCTAAGCTAAGGCCAAACTTTCATAATAAAAAGTCTCTGGGTCTTTACATGCAGACTGGCAATCTTGATGAGAAAGTACTACTACATTTGTTAGATAAGTGTTAATAAAATACTTCCTTACTTGATCATGATCCTGACAGACCATTAATACTCTGATATACCACTCAGTGACTCACACTGATGTCCAGAAGCTTCCTTCTTTCCATCAGACCCCAACACAGAATACCAGTCTCTAAAGCCCTTGAGGCATCAGGAAGAAATCAGGTAAAAGAACTTGGTTAAGAAGAATGTGGAATGCAGAGTCTACAAGAAGTGGCATTTTGAAGTTGCCATCTTTTTGCTCACTTAGTTACTAAGAAACACAAGAACAAGACAGTCTTACACAATTTTTGAGCTATGGATTGTTATAAAATATTATTTTAAGATGTGTTACATTTGTTTATGCTGTGGAAATTGGTTTTAATGATGCAAAGTTGTGTTGCATTCTTTTATGTTGTATTTGTTTTAACTCTGTGAAGATGTGGTTCTTTGCCTGTCTAAAACACCTGACGGGCTAATAAAGAGCTGAACGGCCAATATCAAGGCAGCAGAAAGGACAGGCGGGGCTGGCAGGCAGAGAGAATAAATAGGAGGAGAAATCTGGGAGGGGAGAAGAAGGAGCAACTTAGAACAAGGAGAGGAGGACATCAGGCGCCAGCCACCTAACTACACAGCAAGACATAGAGAAAGATGTAAAGAAAAGCACACAGAAACAGAGAAAGATAAAAGCCTGGAGGCAAAAGATAGAGGGGATGATTTAAATTTAGAAAAGCTGGCTAGAAACAAGCCAAGCTAAGGCCAGTGTGATTTATTTGGTAGCTGAGTGGCAGGCCCTCTGCCAAAAAAATATAGTAATAAAAAGAGTAAATAATCAACAACAATGGATCAATAAAATGTTCTTCCTTCCCGTCCTGATTTCAACCTTCATGGATCTGCCCTAGAAGTGAATTCCACTTACAATTAGTTACTGAATTAAATAAATACCTGAGCATCGAAGAGAGTGAGCCAGTTCTGTTGCCATAACTTGGATGATCAGACCAATTCGAAGTCGGAACATTTCAGCAAAGAGGCCAGGCTGAGTTCTCATGTACATGGCAAGATATACCATTATTTCCTGTGTACAGAATGGATATAAACAAAAGTTAGAGTGTCACAATGTCTGTTTTGCAAGTTGTCAGGTCAATTAAAAACAAATACTGAAACATCAATTGCCAGGTTAGGCTTTTTAATGCTGCCCACCTGTGTAAGGATTGAAATGCTCATGTCTCCTTCACTGTCTTCGTCAATTAGCTTAGTGAGTGCCTCATATGGTAGAGGTCTAAGGAAGAAAACAGTGAATGAAGTCCAAAGTCTACCATCATTTAGCCTAAATATATTTTAAAAATTAAAACCTCAGTGCAAGTCCAAACCCCTGCCACAACAGCTCACCAAGTGTAGTTCTTTCACAGCAAAACTCCCACGTCCTGCCTCTGAGGCACACTCTTGCCATATTAACAGAACTTTCATTTAAAACTCACCCCTCGATGTCTTTCCAGACCAGTGTTTCACTGTTAATCTTTACCATGTGACAAATAAGCATAATGGCTACAAAGAAAGAAGCTGATGGTGGTGTTCCTGCAGCCGTGCACTTGGGGTGCTTTGTGAGTGCCCATTTCCCCTTTCAACTTTAACCTTCACACCTTTGATTCCTTCTTCAGCAGCATAGAGGTGCATATAACAGCCCAATGCTCTAGCCATATACTTTCTTCTATTTCTTTTTCAGATTGTGGTTGCCTTTTATGTTGTCAACTCCCAATGTTCTGTGCTTTGTGTGTTTTTAGAATGAGTAGAATTAAGGGATTTAGAAAAATCAATAAGTTTTCTCTTTTCATTTGCTTGTATCCCATCATTTTCCTGTTCTGCAGCTCTGTATATATAAGGTGTATACAAGTTAGGACAAGAGAATTGTGGCAAGTTCACCCAATTTCTTAAAGGCTCAGCGAAACCTTATAAAAAGCCAACCACATGCCCCACTCACGCAGAGATTGTCTTCTCGCGAGGTTCTGGAGGAAGTCCTACCGTCAGGTGTTTCTGGTATGAGAGAAGGTCTGTGCAGGCCTATGAAGAGGGAGCAGAGCTTACTTACCCTTTCCAAAATTTTCAGATTTCCAAACATTCACAAATAAAAAGCTGAGTATCAGAAACTTTACGTGCAATTGAAAACAATTAGAAGTTGCAGTTGTTTAAAAAACAATTAGGAAAATCAAGGTATCCCTCTGCAGTGCAAAGGCTTGAACCGAGGATTCCAGGAAAAGTAAGCACTACCCTACCTTTGTGCTATGCTCCCAGCATGGAGTTTTAAAGTATTCCCCACTTAGATTTTGAGTAATTTCAAGAACTTATTAGTACCTCATCAAGTGCTTCCACCTTCTTCCTTAAGATCCCAGAGATGTATCGGATCAGACCCCAGTGCCGAATTTCACCAACTTTGCCATATAGTTCGCTAAGAAGCTCCCTGACAGTAGCACCTCCTTCTTCATACAATTCAGTGTCCCAGTCAGGTCCTCTGGAATTTTAAAAATGGGAGTACATTAAAAATGAGAAAAATATTTTCTTTTACTGTTATAATGGATATGCCTGTTTTGGCCTTTTTTTTTTTTTAGTAAAAAACTATTTATTAAAAACACTTATAAAACCATAAGAGTCAATCTCCCAATCTTGAAATTAAATGTCTAAGACACCAATTTTATAATTTAGCTATGCTTTGACACAATGCATTCTTTTACCCACATCTCAAGCTTCAACATCACTGAAAAAGGTTTAAGTTCTGAAAGCACACTGTATTTTATGAACATTAGAATTGGTTTGTGTTGAAAGGAGACAGATATGTGATTATTATACAATTACTGTTACACAAATCAATTTAGAGATATAGAAAGTTATCTGAAATTGGGAATTTAGTATATGATGAATGTAGATTACATATTAAATGATGTTAAAAGCATCAAGTAGCTTTCTGGAAAAAGTTGGATCAGTGCCTGAAAGTGTATCTTACAATTCTAAATGTGTGAAGACATAAATATTAAAATGATAAAAAAAACTTAAGGGAAATTAGCTCATAATGCTGGAAGGAAAAGGATTTTCTAGCTATGAAACATCAGCAGAAGCCACAAAACTTGAGTTCAGTAATTTTATACATACAAAACAGTAAAGAGTTCTTACTGAAGACAGTATGCAAAGTGCAGGACAAATTACAAAAGAGGAAAAATAATTGTAATTCATAGGCCAATTCAGCTAAAAACAAATAAAGAAATTAAAATAGATAAAGTAAACAACAACAAAGGAAAATAAACACTGGTATCCCATAAATATAGAAGAAGGCAGTCAACTTCACATGTAGTAAGAAAAATTAAAATGCATATTATATCAAGATAACATTTTATTATATCTAGCTCTTAAAAAGCCCCCAAATTGATGTGGCTTATCACTTAAACAGTCCCTTGTGGGAGTGAAGATTGAAGCAATGCCTCTAGACAGCTATTTGCAAATTCTGCAAAGAGCCTGGCAGTTCTTACAATACTTAAATTACCTTACCATACGACCCACCATTTCTGCTCTTGTGGTTTAACTGTAGAATAAATTCTTTCCATATATATGAAGCAATTTCAGTTAAAAGGTAATTCACCAGAAGCTCTGTTTGCTATAGTGAATGACTAGAAAATACCCAAATGTTCATCATTATTAGGAGTATTGTTAAATAAATTATGATATATTTAAATAATACAGTCTTTCATATCTATTAAGAACATAAAAGGTAGGCACCAATGCTCCTGCAAACCACCCTAATGTAATTTATTTAGTCATCAATAAAAATGATGTGGGAAGGTCATTTGTCAATCTGTTGTTTCATTGGTTAATCAATAAAGAAAACTGCTTGGTCTGATAGGTCAGAAAATTAGGTAGGTAGAGTAGACATAACAGAATACTGGGAAGAAGGGAAGTGAGCCAGACGCCATGCCTCTCCTCTCTGGTCAGATGCGATGAAGCTCCGGCCCAAGATGGATGCAGGTCAGACATGCTGAATCTTTCCCAGTAAGCCACTACTTTGTGGTGCTACACAGATTATTAGAAATGGGTTAATCAAGATGTGAGAATTAGCTGATAAGCGACTAGAGCTATGGGCCAAGCAGTGTTTTAAAGAATACAATTTGTGTGTTGTTATTTCGGGTATAAAGCTAGCTGTGTGGGAGCCAGGCAGGACGAAAAGCATGCCTGCTGCTCCTCACTACATAAAAAGAAATGGAAGAGCTGGGTATAGTACATACAACTTTAATCCCAGCATTTGGGAAGCAGAGGTAGGGAGATCTCTGTGAGTTCAAAGCCAGTCTGGTCTATACAGAAAGCAAACCAAGAAAAACAAAAGGACACCACCCGGTCTGCTTGGTAACAGAGAGACTGGATAATTTCTGAGGCTAGGTTATCAAAGAAAATATAGTTTCCACCCTGTCTTCTCTTGTAACTCTGTAAGAACCTTGTCATCATGCTGGAGGAAGGACATATGGGGCATCATCTGAAGGCATTAGAGCTGTAGGTAATGAGGATGAATTTGTAGCTGATAGCCAGTATCTACTCCTGAGTATATGAGTGAGAAAACCTGGCTGACTTCATTCATGGCTCAATGTCTGACAAAAGCTGAATGTCAGACCTTGAGGAAGAACTGCCTAGTCAAGATCAGACAATCTAAGAACTATTAAAGACACTTTAGAGTTCCACATTTTTATTATGGTAAGCTCCTGTTCAAGCTATTGGATATTGAGGTGATTTTTTTTTTAATGAAGTGGTAGGTAACTGGAATGTGTATGTAGTGATCTTTAAGATACACAGTATTGGTGAAACAAAGGCATATAGAACAATGTATGAACTATGCTAACATTGGATACACAGGGCTATAAATACCCACATATATGTCTATATTTACATATGTATGCATAGAATGTACCTAGGAGAATGCACAGACAAAAATAACATGAAAAAGCTGATTATTTAGAAATGGGGAAAATATTTGACCCTTTCGCTATATAATTTTGAATAATTTTTTTTTCAAGAAAGGGTTTCTCTGTATAGCCCCAGCTATCCTGGAACTTGCTATGTTGACCAGACTGACTTGAACTCACAGAGATCCACCTGCCTCTACCTCCCAAGTTCTGGGATTAAAGGTGTGTGCCAACACTGCCTGGTTGCATACTTTTAACATGTTGAACCACAAGGGTCTGGAGACAAGGCTCAGTAGTTAAGAGCATGGATTGCTGTTGAGGAGGACAGGGGTTTGGTTTTCCACACCCACATGCTGGCTCACAATCATCCATAACTCAGTTCCAGGGAATCTGATGCTGTCTTCTGACCTCTAGGCATCAGGTATATACATGGTGTACATACAAACATTCAGGCAAAATACACATACACTCATACACATAAAATAAAATTAGAAAAAAGTTGAACAATAAGAACTTATTGCCTATTCAAATACCAATTTTTTTAAACACGAAAAATGTACCTAAAATGTGTCATCAATGGGTACTTTTGTGATCCAGTTGCCCTCACTTCCCCTGACTGACAGCGAAACTTCCTTGTGGTCTGTAATTGACAAGGATGTTTGTGTTCTTTCTGGCTGGTGGGGCTCCACAGAAGGAGTAGAGGTATAAAAGTTTGCTGGGCAAACTAAAGGTTGCTGTTCTTCCACCTGAAAAGAAGCCTCCATGTGTCAATCCCGGCACCCCAGCCAGTCTTGGCTATCCAGGCTGCGCTGGCTGCAGCAAGTGGAGGTCCCACTGAGATCTGGAAAGTGGGGATACGTGAACGGGGTAGCTCCAACCACCAGCTAAATGGAGGAGCGTATTGGGGAAGGTAGTGTTCTAATTTTTCATCCCCCGAGATAACTCTGAGAGACATCTTCCAAAAGATAAGCAAGTATAAAAAGGTGAGAGGGTGAGTTGAAAGGCTTCAAAAAGTAACTGAAACTCTTAAAGCAACAAGGCATAGAAGTAACAAGGAAGACAGCCAAAGATTTTGTACAGGAGGGGGTTTAAATGTTTTAGACTGGGAACAAGCCAAGTCAGATTAAAAGCAGTATGTGTGTCTTCATCCCCAGAGATGCTCTGAGGGATGCCCTCTGGAAGATTGACCAGTAGAGAAGAAATAAAAAGGAGGCAGGAAGGTGAATTGAGGATCTCAAAAGATAGAATGTGTAGAGATATATATTATTTTGTTGATTGTGTTGTCTTTTGTGTTCTGGACTGGAGAAAGACAATTTATTCTGGGAACTTCTAAGAAAGGTACTTTGACTTTAAAATATGGGCCTAAGGATTTGATGCTTTGGAAAAGAGGTTCTGCTTTTGTCTCCACAGAGGATGAGAACCTGTGGATTCATTGCAAATTTATGTGGTTTGAATCATCGAGACACCCTGAAATGTTGATGTAAAATACTCCCAAGAATGCAGCACCCCCCACTCAGCAGGAAGTAGTCAGACAGGTTGACAATGCCCAAATTCCCTAAAAGGTTGCTAAAGTGGGGCCCCTTCAATGGTTTTGGAGCAGAAGCAGTGAGCCTGCTTCCCTGAGTTCTGCTCCACTCCATGTAGCAGTTTAGATCCAGAGTGAGTGCGGCTAGGGCCATGATGGAGGAAGGTCATTGGTTAAAAAATAAAGAAACTGCTTGTCCCTCATAGGTTAGAACATAGGTGGGTGGATTAAACAGAACAGAATGCTGGGAGGAAGAGGAAGTGAGCTCAGACTCGATAGCTCTGCTCTCTGATGCAGACGCGATGAGGCTCCGACCCAGGATGGACGTAGGCTAGAATCTTCCCGGTAAGCGCACCTTGGGGTGCTACACACATTATTAGAAATAGGCTAGTCCAGGTGCAAGAGTTAGCCGAGAAGAGGCTAGATATAATGGGCCAAGCAGTGTTTAAAAGAATACAATTTGTGTGTTGTTATTTCGGGTAAAGCTAGCCGTGTGGGAGCTGGGCGGGACGAAAAGCAGGCCCGGCCCGCAGCTCCCACAACAGGGCCAGAAGGTAGCTGGAGCAGAGCTTTGCCACCACAGCTACTGCTGCCGAACTTGCTCTCTCACAGCCTGTGCAGACAGCTGAGACTGTTGACCAGCTGAGACTGAAAGAGTCAGCAAGGCTTTGGACATTCAAAATTATCTTAATGGACATATTCAATTGGGCATATTGACCTTGAACCAACAAGTGGCTCTGGTTCAGGAGCAAGTGAACTATCTTTGGACTTTCAATAGTTAATATTGTTATGTGAGTTACTCATGGCACTGTATTGCATGCTTCTGCTACTGTTATGGAACTCAACCGTCATATGAGAGGACTTTGGAATACTGCTTTTGTTAATTTTAGCACCCAGTTAGTGCATGCTAAATGATTGCAGCACTGGTCTGGCTCGTTGGCACTGTCAGTCCTGGGAATACTTGGTCTAGGGCTATGTGTCTGTGTAGCCACTGACGGACAATACTTTGGGGGCAGGATGCTACCTAAGACAGGGAATATTAGAGGGCTATTCCCCATGGCAGGCAAGGTATTATAAAATAAAATGGGGGGAGTTGTTGTGATCCAGCTGCCCTCACTCCCCCTGACTGACAGCGAAACTTCCTTGTGGTCTGTAATTGACAAGGATGTTTGTGTTCTTTCTGGCCAGTGGGTCTCCACAGAAGGGGTAGAGGTATAAAAGGTTGTTGGGCAAAATAAAGGTTGCTGTTCTTCCACCTGAAAAGAAGCCTCCATGTGTCAATTCCTGCACCCCAGCCAGTCTTGGCTATCCAGGCTGTGTTGGCTGCAGCAGGTTACGAAACAAGCAAGTGCAAGTTAAAAACCAATGGGCTATTTATATTTATATTTGCAGAAGGTTGCTTGCAAAGAGTAACCAACGTAATAACTTTTTAGTGAAGGAAACTGGAAGGCACTTCCTTAAATAAAGGATCAACTCAGCTGATCAAAATTAACACTATCTGCAGTAAGACTAATGTTTTCAAAGAAAGGAACTTTAGTGGCAGGCCTGCCAAAAAAAAAGACCCTAATCTGAATATTAATTAAGGGGAAATGTTGCAGAAACCAAAGTTAAAGACATTTTAAAAGAGGCAGGTGCAGAGAGGAGCAGAGGGACAGAGAGGGTCAGAAGGGCAGAGAGGCAGAGGCTAATGACACTGTACCTGGCTGGTAATACTTTTTTTTATTAGCAAATAACCGGATATGGGACAACTACTGTCGTAAGTATACCTTCAGGACTTCAGGATACATGACTTTCAAATCCTTATCTTGACTTTCAAATTAAATTTCCACAACAGTCAAATTTGTGTTCTTTGCTTAACAGTTTGTTGAAGCTTAAGCGATGTAAAAATATAAAACCCTCAGAGTGTACTCTACAAGAGATGATTTGCCTTGCATGAACAAATCCTCAGTTTGATCCTGAGCACTGTGAAAATAGCTTGTGTACTTAGTAATTCCCATTCTAAGAAAGCATATTCCAATCAAGTAGTGACTGTGAAAAATATTTCTGTTTATCTGTGTTCTTCATGCTATCAGCAATTATCATCAATAGACTATAGACATAGATCTTGCTATGCTGCTCAGGCTCAACTCAAACTCCTGGACTTAAGTCATATTTCTGTGTCAGTCTCCCAGATAGCTGAGACTATAGGTGCATGTCATCAGGACTAGCTTGTTCAATTATTTTTTTTAAATACATGAATTAGGCCAGTATGTGGTGGCACATGCCTTTAATCCCAGCACTCAGAAGGCAGAAGCAGGCCCGTGAGTTCAAAGTGAGTCTGGTCTAGAAAGTGGGTTCCAGGACAGCTAGGGCTACACAGAGAAACCCTGTCTCAAAAAAAAATCAAAAATACATATGAATTGTAAAAATGCTTCACTTTGATGGGGGTGCTTTTCAGATAATGGGAATACTTGTGTGTTTTCACTTGCTCACTAAGTAACGTAGGTTGAAAGAAATGCTTTGGATTTGTTTAAAAACAGACAAAACAAAACAAAGACAACAATAACTTTTTATCTAATATATTTCCCTAGTTGTGCAACCTTGACTATGTTGATGCAGCTTTCTGAAAGGATTTCCACATCTATAATAAACATAGGTACTGAATCGCTCATTTTAAAAAGCTCTTCCTTTTTGGTCTTTTTGTGATTTTTGTATTTTTTTAATTCTGTGCTAGGGACTAAACCCAGGGCCTTGTACTATTAAGTAACCCCTTCATGAAAACGTGTAAGAACTGAATAAGGGTATGCATTCTTTTGTCCAAACTATGTACATGTGGCAGGCACAAGGTTATAGTCTGCAGCTACAATAAAAGTAAGTCTCTGAGCTTGAGGAGCTTCATCTAGAGAGATGAGACAAATGCATGAAAACAGCATGCCAATAGGGCAACAGTCATACACACTATGTTAGAGGCTTGCCTAAGGAGAAAAAGGTAGGAAAGGGAAGGTTTCCAGCTACTTCCTTGAGGCTATGTCAGAAGCTGTGAGTCAGTCTGAAGGAGGAGGACAAGAAGGTCCCCCACAGACAGAATAACGAGTGAATGCACAGATGTGAGAGACAACATGATTGCTAGAGGGGCCTGAAAACAGGCAGGAACTTTATCATGGGGGCTCTTGTATGCTACATTAACTCTTAAACTCTTTTTTTCCCCTCTGCTTAAGGGAAACAAATTGGAGAATTTTCAACAGGGAAGAAACTTAAGTGAGCACATTAAAAAGATTAGTATGTAGAATTTGAAGACAAAGATTTGGCAATCCCTAATAAAATACTAGATCTGGGCAGTGACCAGTATTAGATGTTATAATCATTAAAGGAAACACTAGCATAGGTGAAAAATATCTGATTAATCTTTCGTTGTTACTGTGGCATGCTGGTGATAGAACCCAGGGGCTTTTGCATCTTATGTAAATGCTTCAACGCTGAGCAGCACCCCTAGCCATTATTTTTCTGAAACAGTGTACGTATCTTAGGCTGGCTTTGAACTCACTATGTAGCCAAGATCAGCTTTATAGTCCATCGTCCAGGTTCCGTCTCCCAATGCTGAGATTACAGGTACACACCACCAAGCCCAGATAGGATTAATCTTAATATGATAAAAAAGAGGAACAATCATGGGCTGGATATGTAGTTTGGTGGTATAGCACTTGCCCAGTATGTACAAAGCTTGGGGGGTCTTACTCTCCACATAAGAGAAAGAGTTAACAACAACACATTCCACCCTTTCTGGTATGATATTATCACCTCTGAACTTGTCTTGCTTTACAAATTGAATGCAGATCTATCAAATATGTGGTAATAACTATCCACTTATAGGCAATACAAAGGAAAGTGAAACACGTTTAAATAACATCATGAGGGGACACTCAGCAAAATGAAGAATGTGAACTCTACAGAACAAACCAATATTAGGAAGAGAGAGTACAGACATTTAAAAAGCACTTATAGAAATATAGTAACTAAGTACAATGTGTGGACTTGAATTATATTTGGAATTCAACAAATCTACTGTAACAAAACATTGGCTAATCAGATGCTTTTTAACACTGATAGTATTAAAGTATAATACTTAATATTCTAAATAATTAAAACATTGTGTCATGTTTTTGTCCTACATGCTCTTGAGACCCTATTTACTTTTGTGGTCTATGTCTCTGTTGTTTAAGTTTTGTAATTTCTAGAGTTCTCTGTTCAAGTTTCAATGCTTTATATTCCACTGCTTCATTTTGATTACTATAGTTTTTATTTCTAAAATATGCGTTTAGCTTTCCTTTAGGCTTTCTATTTTTTTGCTCAGACATTTAGTTTTCATTTGTTTCTGGGGTATTAATAGTTACTTGTGAAGAATTTTTATAGTTCCTCTATGAGATTTTTTGTTTAATTGCGGCATATACCTTATCTCTGCTGACTTATCAATTCCTTTCACCCATTCAAGTTGAGAACTTCCTGGTTCTTGGTATAACAATCGATTGGTATAACAATCACTGGTATCCTAAACATCTGGGGTAATACGGTGCAATAATGTGGAATTTAATAAATACATTCCAGCAGGCCTTTTCTGATAATGTACCGCTAGGGGAAGGATATGCTGCTTTGTTACCACTTTCTGGGGATGAAGTGTGGCTTCCCCATTTGGCCTTCCTTGAGAGACAGCAGAAGGAGTGTCCTCTTACTGCTGAACGAGAGTGAAGCTCCTCACTAGGCTTTCCACCCTAGAGTTGGAAAGGGTCACTTTGTTACCATCTCTGATGTGGACAAAGCTGACCTAGGATTTATACTCAGTGATCAAACTCTTGACTAGTCTGCTTTGAGAGCATTTACTGAAGAAGGGGTGCCCCATCACCAGGTGGGGATGGATGTTCATGTGACAGGCAAGTCCCAGATGCCTCCTTGTCCTTCACTGACACACTGGCAGTAGAAAGGTGAAATAGTACCTGTTTTATTTAAACTGGGTAAGAATACTGTAAGGACTTACTCAGTTCTTGTTGGCAGGGGCGGGCCCTCAAAAATTTTTTTGTATGGTGTGTGGCAGGAATAGAGTGACTATTGTCTTTAAAAGTTATATGTCTTGTTTAGCTGCCCATTTCCTAAGTCTTTTGTTGAAAAGAACCTTTTTTTCTATCTTAGGATTTGATGTCTGTGTCTACAGATATTCTTACATTGTCGGCTTCTCTAAGAACCCACATCAGATATATGAGTGGAAAAGGTGTTGTACAAATCATGTACTGAACTTAGCAGAAAAACAGGGCAAATGCATCCACTTCTTATCAAGAAATTCCAAGGGATCCTTCCTTTGGTGCTAGTGAAAATGTAAGAAACCCAAGCGTCACGCCCAACCATGCCCAAACCTCAGGTCTACTCTTCTTACTCTATTAAGTTTTTCAGAAGAAATTTAGGGGCCTCATTTGCTCTCCCAGAAAGTGTCCCATTAGTCCGTACCCTCTTTGTATGTGTGCATGGCATCAGCAACCTTGGCATTCAAGGCACGTTTAGAAGAGAGGTTCCATCCTTATTCTCCCTGGTCACCACAATATAAAAATTACTGCTTATTTTATGCAGGTTGGATGGGCAGGAAATTATATGAGTTCATTTTCACATGCTGAGTAGAAGACAGCAAATACCTATCAGAGTAACTTACATGTAAGCAAACACTCAAAAATATTGTTTCTTTTTCTGATAAGCCTCTCTGTTTTTTTTAGTGATTCTGTGGCATCTCACTCTGGATCCCGGGTTAGCTGCTGTGTAGCAGTTTCCCACCAAATTGAAACATTCCAACCCAAAGGGCAACACCTTAAGTCAAAGGTAAACAATTCAACCAAGCTTCCGGAAGTCCCTGAAACTGACCAGATTCTTTAGGCATCTCACTCCCAGAATAAGCAATAAATATTGCTGTGCCACTCTCAGGCCATCAAACTGACAAAAAGAATCTCAGACAAGCAAAACTACAAAGAATCTCATACAAGCCAAGCTACAAAGAAAGACCCACCAACTGCCTAGAAGAAGCAGAAACCAGCATGATGTGGGATTCCCCTCTGTATGCTGTGAATACCATTGGTTAATAAAGAGACTGTCTTGGACTTGTGATAAAACAGAATAGGGGTAGGTGGGGAAAACTATACTGAATGCTGGGAGAAGAAAGGCAGAGTTGAGAGAAGCCATGTAGTCCCACTGGAGACAGACACAGTAAGTCACAGCCTTATAGAAATACACAGATTAATGGAGATGGGTTAATTTAAGATATGAGTTAGTCAGAAATACGCTTAAGTTATTGACCAAACAGTATTGCAAATAATATGGTTTCTGTGTGATTATTTCAGGGTTGAACAGCCAGGAACAAACTAGCAGTCTCCTACAACACCAGCAGAGCTGCCTGGAAGAGGTTTCGACTGATTACTTGGAGGGGAGACCTCAACCTGCTGAGCTGCCTGCAGAGTACGCAGTATGTTCCTGGTTTCCAGCTTTTGTGAACTGCCACCCAAGCAGGGATGGGTATTGGTGATGCAGCTATCTTTGAGTAATGTCTGCTCCTGTAAGTGACTCCTCACCCATGCTTCTATAAATAATTCCAATAAAACCCATTAGTTCACCAAGTTTAGACTCTGGTGGCATGAGAACTCACTATGAAACTACAGCTGGCTTTGAATCCATGGAAGTCATCACGCTGACTCAGGCTCCTGAGTGCTGCATTTACTTACAAACATTAGTTACCATGTATGAGGGCCCACAGATGTGAGCCTGTTCCACCTTAACTAAAGGTCAGAGAGTTTACCAGCTTATTTTCACTCTTTCAAAGTTGTTGACAACACTTGTGGCTACAAACAAAAAACCTTGACCTAGAGTGTGGTTACTTGGTGTTTTGGACATTAAGATGGCCCACAGAGGTGGATCCACTCCACCCTGACCAAAGGTCAGAGAATTCAATTCCTGCTCCTTCATTTAAAATAGGAGGTTTGACATAGGGAGTGGCTGCCTACAGGATACTTGGTCTAGGGTTTATTTGCTGCATATCCTGCCCAAAACATCAAATGCTTTACTCAGGAAATAATGGCTTGATGTCTCAAGTATTGAAACAAGTAACTATTCTGGTTGTCCTTTGTGTCATGTTAAAGTGGGTTTTTTTTTGCCTTCTTCCCCCCCTTTTGTATTGGGGTATAAAAGTGTATGAAAAAAAGCATGGGCACATTCAGGATTCAGTATTTACTGAATTTCCCTCCCGATGCTGTTCTGTGTTTCTTACTTTTATTTCTCTCATATCTCTGTTCCTTTTGCTTAGTAATTCTAATCCTTATCCTCCTACCCTGGAACATATGAATTTCGTCGGTCGAGGCTGGTCTTTGACAATCTTGCCCACTTTCTTTTGAGAGTTAGGAATATAGGACTGGGGAGACAGAACAGTTGGTAAAGTGCTTGCTATGCAAGCATGAGACCCTGTGTTTGATTCTCAGAGCCAACATTAAAAAAGCCAGGTGTGCTGGCACACTCTTGTAATCCCAGTGCAGGGGAAGCAGATATAGCCAGCCTAGGCTAACTGGCAAGGCCCACGTCAATGAGAGACCCTGTCTCAAAAAACAAGACGCATAGTGCCTGAGGACTGACATGCAAGGCTGACTTCTGACCTACACACACATATGCATCTCTACAAATATACCTTCACACACAAGCATGCACGTATACACAGACATGTACACACAACATATATACACACATATGCACACACAATATACCAATAGGCTTCTATAAGTGTAGGCCCATATTTCTGTATGGCACAAGAGCCATAAGCCCGGTCTGAGGCGGTCACGAACTCTGCAGACAAGCTGTCTCTGTTTAACAATAGCCAGGAGGTGCTGCTCCTAGTTTCTTTTGTTATAATGTAGATTACCTGAGAAGAGATGTTGGCTGAAGCTGATGACTTAAGAGTTAAGAGGTTTGGTGCTTCCTTCTTTTGAAATTTGGAGGATGTCTTATAGATCCTACCTGACTGCTAGAATACAGGTAGATGCAGACGTGACTTGAGCCCATGCACCTGGTTGCCTAGGAGACAGCCTAATGTGTTTTCCCCCACTCAATTTATGTGATGATATACAAGGTGTTTGGATAACAAAGGAGAGATCTGGCCCTTCCATGATGACCATGTAAGCTGCGTTTGATTATTCCTCGCGACTCCATTCCAGTCCAGTTAGGGAATCTAACTCCAACACATAAGAACCACAATACTGATAATCATATTTATCTGTTATTGATTACCTATTATGGCCTGGCATTGCATTATGGATTTTATGCACACACAATTTTATTCCTTATTTTATATGTATGGTTATTTTGCCTGCGTGTTTATCTGTGTGGCATAGGTGTGCCTGATGCCCACAGAGACCAGAAGAGAGGGCTAGATCCCATGGGAGCATGCTTACAGATGGTTGGTTGTGAACCATTATGTGTGTGCTGAGAATCTAAGCTAGGTTCTCTGGAAGAGGAGCTAGTCCTCTTAATCAATGAACTGCTTCTTCAGCCCTAGATTTCCAGCTATTTATAATAATTTTTATGAGGCCGGAATAATACTAATTTTGTGTATGTATACAATGTAGGCTTTGAAATCACACCATGAGTATATTGGTAAACTGTACTAAACAGGTACATGAAGCTCAAATGCTGTGCTCCATTTACTGTGTGCTATAGTTTAGATCTTGGATAGTCCTCAAATGTTAAACTCTTGGTCCTCTACCTATGTAATTGCAGGGAGATGGTGGAAACCTTTATAAAGCAGAGCCTAGATTAGGTTACTGAGGTGTGCCCTTGTAGGAGATACTAGGACACTGTTCTCTTTCTCTCTCTCTCTCTCTCTCTCTCTCTCTCTCTCTCTCTCTCTCCTGTAACCCAGTTATGAAGTGAATGCTTTCACCCCATGCTGCTGCCATGATCTGGTACCTCATCACAGACCATAAAGCAACATGGCTAACCAATAATAGAATGAAATCTCCAAAACTATAAGCCAAAATAAAATTTGTTTTTTTCTCTTTTTCCATATGAAAAAGAGCAACTTTATATAGTTAAAATAATCAAATTCAAGTTATTAGTTAAAGGTAATTCAGGTTATTATTTAAAGGTTTTTTTATACCTTTTACCCTTAAATAATAATTAAGGATAACTAGGTGTCTAATATAGTACAAACTCTACTAAACATGAGTAGAAACATGACCTTTCATTAGAGGAAAATACAGACTTACATCCTTTATTGTATTCTCTCTTACCAACAAAAAAAAATTTTGAACTATGTTAAAAATGAGTTTGAAGCAGAAAAAAAACCAGCAAAATGAATACTGTTATATATCAATATACTTTTCTATTAAATACTAATATTAGTGGCTACAGAGTTTTCTCAGTAGTAACAAGCATTTGGCTGCTCTTCCAGAGGACCAGGGTTCAATTCCCAGCACCAACATGGTGGCACACAACCATCTGTAACTCCAGTTCCAAGGGATCTAACACTCTCTTCAAGCTTTGGAGTGCACAGCAATAATGCAAGCAAAATACTCATACATATAAAATAAACAATTACAAAGCATATTAAAATAAGGAACATTTTGAGCTCAAAAGTGAACCTTTTCTTTTAATAAACTGTCGCAGGCATTTGTTATAAGAGAGAAAGCTGACTAACATGCTATACTTCCTCACAATATGTGCATTAATGTATACCAATAATATCCATCACTTACTTCATTGAGTACAGCATGTAGAGTATATCAGCTTGCTCTTGTAAGCTTGAAGTCTCCTTCAACTGTGAAACCAGCGACTGGAAGTCCACTTCCCCAGATTTGTCTCTAGGAAGATGTACCTCTACACGAACAGAAGGAACCTTTGGAATAAGAAATGATAAAAGGGACGAAGTTAACAGTGCTTAACTAGATGATGACCTAGAATAAATTATCTTTCCACCTCTAAATCTTTTCCACAAGTATTTTCTAATGCTGGTCAGATGTGGTAGTGTACACCTGTAACCCGAGCATTTGGGAGGTTAAGGCAACAGGGTCAGGGTTCAAGACCATTCTCATCTACACAGTAAGTTACTTGAGGTTCTGCCTCACAATGTTTTTCCCAAAATGCTGATAAAAAGCAAAGCCAAAACAGCAAGACCACCAAGCCCTAAGATACAGAAAAGTAGTTTTCTAAGTTTACATTAAGAATAAACTTAAAAAGACATATATCTTTATTTGATAGTGTTTTGTTTAATACCATGTACTGGCTGGTTTTGGGTCAACTTGACACAAATGAGAGTCATCAGGGAGGAAGGAGCCTCAGTTGAGGTAATACCTCCACAAGATCCAGCTGTAGGCCTTTTTCTCAATTGGTGACTGATGAGGGAGGGCCCATCCCATGTGGGTAGGGTCATGCTCAGGCTGGTGGTCCTGGGTTCTAGAAGAAAACAGGCTGAGCAAGGCAGTAAGCAGCCTCCTCCATGGCCTCTGCATCAGCTTCTGCCTCCAGGGTCCTGTCCTGTTTGAGTTCCTGTCCTGATTTCCTTCAATGATGAACAGCAGTGTGGAAGTGTAAGCTGAATAAACCCTTTTCTCCCCAACTTGCTTTTTGGTCATGGTGTTTTGTTGCAGCAAACTAAGACACATCAGAAACCATAGTGACTAGTTTTCTTACTTTCCTTAAAGATGGCAGAGTTTGAAACACCTGTCCTGGCCCCAAGGCCCTGGGGCAGGCCCGAAAACACCCAAGTGCCTGCCCATCTGGGCCCTACAATGAACAAATATGAAATGGGGAGAGGAGAGAGAGAAAGAGAGAGAGAGAGAGAGAGAGAGAGAGAGAGAGAGAGAGAGAAAGAGAGAGAGAGTAAATGATGGAGAGATGGAAGAGAAGCTGAGTGGTTTGTGTGCTGTGGAGAGAGGTGGAGCTGGAGACAGGACAGTGGTGAGGAACAGGCTGATATGAGAAGCCTGTACAACCACCCAAGGCCATGGTGATGCCTGGTTGCCACTAAGGGCCATGTCTGAGTCTATTGGCCTACAGTAGCTGGGGTCTATCTGTGGCCTTGTATTACCACTGAGGGATGTCTGTAGTTTAGGCTGGCGCCTGGGGCCATACTCATGTCTCTGGGTGTATGTGGTGGTGGGGTGTCAAACTGATCTGATTGGTCTGGGCTTCTACCTGAGGCCATGGTGATATCCAGACCTCTGGGTCCATGGTCCTACTGCAGCTGGGGTCTGTGTTGATGCCTGTGACCTGTGTTACCTTCAAGGGCCAAGCGAATAACTGTGCCCTGTACTGCTGCCTGAAGCCATTTTGAGGGTCAAGGGCTGTGATACTGCTTGGGGGCCATGTCTGGGTTTGTGGTCCTACCTTGGCAGTGTCTGCTTAATGTCTGAGGCATAGGTTACACCAAAGGCCATGCAGATATCTTTGGTCTGGGCTTCTGCCTGAAGCCATGTTGATGTCCAAGTACTGTGCTGAGCTGGCCTGCCCTTCACTGGGGTGGTGTAAGAGAGATGGCCCCAAATGCACGGGCACAGGAGAGCTATCACCCAGGCCCAGATCCAGGACCTTGAGTTGGCCCACCCCAACATCTGCCACATCTATGAGCTGCTGGAGTATGAGAAGGGACTGGTCTGCAGACCCAAAGCCATAGGATCTCCACAACTCTGGACAACAGCCAGATATCTGAGACAAGTCTTGGTGAGGGTCCAGTATTGATGATATACCAGAAGCCAGAGGCCTTGAACTTGACCAATGACTCACTGCATGCACATTTGCAAGTAAAGCTATTGGGGCAAAAGGGTGTACTACGTGACAAACCACAGCTTCCGATGCCACTATGATGAAGACATGTGGAGAGGCAGGAAAGACACAGCGGAGTGAGGTGGTGCATGGGCTGTAGAACTGGAGATGCCACAGCTGTGAGTGGTATGAGAGAAGGCTGCAACTGATGGAGGAACAGGTGGTTTCCCAGAGGGCTTGGCCAGAGGTTTTGCTTTGTATTTTTTTTTTGCTGCTTTTTCTTTTGTGGGGAAGGTTATAAGGGTGGAGGGCAGATATGGAAGAACTGAGAAATGAGTGGGATTGGAATGAATGATGTAAAATTCCCAAAGAATCAATAAAAAAAGAAAAAAAAAGATGCCAGATTTTTACAAAAAGCTGACAGAAATGCACAGTTACCTGGTTATCTTGTGGAGACTGAGGCGAGTCAAGTAAATTGAATGAAGGGCGAGAAGGCTGAAATAACTTTGTAGGAAGGTACATGTGAACATCTGCAGGAAGTTGACATTTATGGAAAAAGTTAAGTAGGAAACATAAAACACATGGTTGACTTAGCAATACGGTAACATGTGGATCAGTTCTTTACAGAACAAGAATGACGAAAGTTTCCTTCAATGATACAAATAAAAAGAAATGTGGCTATTAGATAAGTTTTTAAATATCCAATTAATGCATATTTTTATATTTTTGAAAGGATTTTCTGTAATTGTACCATCAACTAGACATATAAGATATTATATTTATTAATAGGATCACTATCACAATGATGCTATCACTAGTATTTTCATATAAATACATAAAAACACCTAAAAGGAATAACTCAGTTACATTTTACTTTTTCTGGGATTTTCTAGGCAAATATTTGATTTCCAGAGGCTGTGACTGGATGATTCTATCTAGAGACTCAAAAAACATGTAGTGGTTGATCAACTTTGAGATGTTTCTAAGATGTTTTACTTACATAGTAGAAATACTTACCATAACCTCTAAGGAGAGACCTGCACTTCATTTTCAGCATTTTACACAGAGACGATACAGAGCTCAAACAACTGGTCAAGTAAGTAAATAGCAATGCTAGGAATCGAATTCTGATTTCCTGATTTACAAATGATAAATGCAATTTAATGAACATAAGTTCATGTCGTTGCATAAACTCTTTCTAGCTGGAACACAACCAAAGGGTATCCTAATTCCTTCATCTCAATGTTAAACAGTGCTCACATTTAGTATCTGGTTAGTAATGGTCAATAAAAATTTAGGTAGCAGGAGCATGCATGACAACCATTCTCATCCTCTGGATAATGTAACATTCAGGTTATCTAGGTGTGGCTTAGGAGCCCTTCTCTCCCTCCACATATAGCAACCACAGAGATACTGAAGTCTTAGGAACCATGGCTACTTTTGTAACATACAAAAGATACCTTCCAATGAAAACATTACTAAAGGAAGGTACTGGTTATGGAGAGAACTGTGGCGATGTTGTGAAGAATGAGTATTATATTTGAGATCTACATGGCTAGAACAACTGGATGCACAGTTAGAGTGGGCATAAAGGGGAATCCAGTTGTAGTTTATATCAGTCTCTGCTTCTGTCTACCCTGTTTTATAATAGAAATTCTAAATTACCCTCAAAGAAGTAATTTTCCAAATGAGAAATGCTCTTCTACATTTTACTTCTATATTAAAACTGAGTATGTTCTCTTGTTCTGTGTCTTGCTGTTTTCTTGGTCAAACCAGACTATATGACAGTATCCATATCACGATTATATAGTATTCATTGATTTCATAAGGATTTGAGTGCCTACTATATTCTAGGTGCTGCCCAAGAGGCTGGGAACAAAGCAGTGAACAAAACCATGATCCTGTCTCCATCATGGGCTTCATGGCATCTGTGTTTGACACTAGGGAGTAATGGCATTACTCACTCTGTACATGCAGCTCCTTGGACTTGGTCACCAAGGACATTAAGTCGCAAGTTGTTTGCACAGCAGCTCGGAACCGATCTAGCCCTCCCTTCTGTGAGGTAGGAGCTAGTTTAGGATGGGGAACAGTGTGTGCCAAAAGGTGGTCTAAGTAACGAGCAACTTCATCACCACAGCGAGCTGCAAGGTTAGTTGGGGAAAGGGAAGAAACAAAAACAAACATAGTTACTTCAAAATCTACCCTAGTAGTCAGAATGAGTGGCTCTTATACCTAAAACACCATCTCAGAGGAAGGCTGTTCTTGACTCATGGGGAAAAAAAATCCTTGAGACAATTGTATAACCTCATAGATTAAGATTTAGAGTCTACAGCCATTTACCAGGATCCACCTGCTCTTCAATTTTGCTGAGACACAGGTAAAGTTACTGAAAGCTAAATGTATGAGTTTGTTCTAGAATAAGCAGAGCAAGTATTTCATAATTTCTATGTGTGTGATGGCAGGGGTGGCAGAAGGGAGACAACATTGGAAGGATAGGCCCTTTCAACTAATAGAAAGAGACTTTTCCGGAGAAAGGCCATGGAAGGGCAAAAAATCTTCCACCAAATAATGAGTTAGTTCTAAAAAGAGTCTACAAACACTAGTACTAATCACTAACAAGAAAAGCATATTTGCATGCCGTTGGCTAAGGACTATTGGTCACAAATTGCCTTTTAGACATCTTATTTATTTATTTATCCTCCAAATATGTGTTGTTACTATGGAACAGGCAGTGTCCTGGACATTGAGAATTGTTGCAGAAAGTACATATTGTCTCCCTTCTCTTGGGCTCACCCTCTCCCGTGTATCATCTAGGTACATTTAGCCCCATGGCTTGTGGGTCACATGTAGCCAAGGATAACTATGATAAGGCCTCAAACAAAATCATGAACTTACTCAAAACATGAGGTTTTAAAAAACTGTATTATTGCATGGTTCTTGAACATGAACTTGGTAGATGATGACATCATCTACCAAGTTGGACACACTTAAATCATATTGTTATACAGATAATGGAAATGTCACACTTTAAAATGAACATTTATTATGTTTACAGTTAGGGAAGTGCTGGGATTGGAACCAAAGCTGTCTGTCTGTCATGCATCATTTGGTGCTGGACAATCTTCAGTGACCTCTTTAGAAGTCCCTCTGTGATCTGGTATGACCAATGGGAACTAGTAGAGCTCTAAGAATCAAACTCAAATTCAATGGTATCCTAGTGACAGATATTTTAACTATGAATATAATCCAGATACTTGAATAGAGGGATATCGGTTATATTTAATTATCAAAATGCTTTATACAAAAAGAAATACTATGCAAATAAAGAAGAATATAGAGTAAATGTTGAGCCCTAACAAAAAACAGTACTTATTCTATGAGATTATGCTTGTTAGTATCTTATGGTAGACAACAGTCAAATACCCAGACAACAAAAAACAGTTCACCAAGATTTAGATAGTTAGAAGAACCATTCTCTTATCGACCATTCTCTTTTGAAGACTCAAACAATGTAATTTTTGTCTTGCAAAGGTCAGTACTTGTGCACTGCAGTCAGTGTTTCCTAGTCATTTTAAATCCATGCTATCAGAATGCATTCTCATGGCACCATGTTTGTATCGTTAGCATGAATTATGTACATTATTCATCGCATTTGTCACATAATAGTGACAGGCATTCTGAACAGGGTTTTTCAAAGTACAGAGATATCAAGACATGTCTCTAATATTATGTAAAATATAAGTCCTTGAGTTATGTGAAACTTTAAACATAACTCTAACCAAATTTCATCTTTTAATGTCAAATATAAGATATACATATATTTGTATATGTATGTTTTCAACTGCACTATTGATTAAATATTTTACTTATCATTGTTTCTTCCTATTTCAAATTACCAGCTACCTCAAAAACTCAAGAAGGAAAGCTTCCCTAATCTTGGTAAGGCATTGCCTAACCTCATACTCTACAGTCAGTCACCACAGAGATATTAAACCAGAAACCAAAGAGCAGTAGAGGGAAGAAAAGTGAAGCAAAACAAAAGTAGAAATCTACATGTATTAAAGAGGACTGAGGATGGCACACTATGAGATTGTTGGAAACATCAGTTATTAATGATGAAGCTAAACAATCACTCGTATTCTTGTCTGGTCAACCAGTGGTGTTTAAGGCCTCCTTACCATTACTTGTTGAATCATAGCTATCCATCATCCAGTTGCCAGATTCCAGCTCATCATAGTCTTCATCATAATCTTCATTGTACAGCTTACCCTCAGGTCCAGGGTCCATGAAGCTTAAGTGTGTGCAGCAAGATGTTGTCAAAAACTCTGACAATTTACCTGTCTGGATCCTTATAATTATAGGGTAGATAGAAAACAGCAAATCAGGAAATATCTTTTTAAAGGATATACAAATGAGTCATAATTGTCAATAAAAGAATGCTTTACATGTTTCAACATGTTAGGGACAAGATTTTTAAAGAAAGACCACTAATTCGAGTTCACAATCCTCCAACAGAATAGTTGTATTCTCTTTTATTGCTGTGCACTATGTTGAATATCTGGTAAAAAACTGCATTAGTTATGAGAGAAGTGGATAGAGAATGAAGATAAATCACACAAATCTATCACATTATTTTTAAAAAAATACCATCGGGGCTAGAAAGACTGCTAAGTGGTTTAGAGCTCTGGTTGCTCTTGCAGAGGACCTGGGCTCAATTTCCAGCACCCAGATGGCAGCTCAGAATCATCTATAACTCCATTTCAAGGGGATCTGATACTCTCTTCTGGCCTCTGTGGGAATCAGGCATGCATTATACATTCAGGCAAAATTCTCATATATATATAGAATTAAAATAAAAAGAAATCTCAAAAAATTTAAAAATACCATCAAAAGACAATTTTAGACATAGACAATATTTGACATTTTTATATGTTGTAATAAATTAAGTTGAACTATATCATTCTCTACTTAATAAGCCAATTACAAAACTTCAAATGAAATTAGTAGTATTAATTTTCTAAAGAAGCCAGTTTAAAGGAGCTACCAATGGCCAGATCTTGATAATTTGAAAAATGAAAGAAATAATGACAGAAATGGGTCATGATATATTGAATAAAATAAGACCCCAAAGAATATATTAATAATAAACCACAAAATAAGTTAATTTTTATATATAAGAATTCCAATTACAGATGTACACCGAATAATAGAAACACTGTCAAAATGGGCCTTGGCTTATGTGTTTATACAGACAAACAAATTTCTAGAAGGCTATTTTACAACTCAGGAATAGTCTTCCTTCCAAGAATCAATGGAAGCAGACACTCATGTGCCTGCTGAGATGATATCTTGAGAAAGTACAGTGAATTCTTATAATTGTGTGTGCTATTTCAGCATTGGTTTGAATCTAAATTTGACTTTCTCATATGCTAAGCAGTGCTCAAGCATTATTTATAGTTTCCTATGCTACATCTCCCCTAGCTCACTTACCTTGCCCCACCAAAATAGCCATCCTGCATTTTTCGGAGTGCTGCCAGAATACTTGAATTCAAGCTGGTTCCATCTTCCTCTTAAAAGTAAAAGATTTTAAAAACATATTTTGTTGTTTTAACTGAGAACTAGGGGAAGTGTTTCAAACATTTCAAACCAACTTTGTACTGGGAGTACCACAAATGAGATACTCCTCACTGACCGTCCTGTGCTTCGATGATTAATGTGAAGAGCAACATCACTGGAGACTGGGCAAATGGTAAAGATTAAGTTCTTCAAAGGCATTATCTTGTTAATCACAAGTAACCAGCACTTTTAACAACATCAACTATTTATCAAATGTTAGGCTTGAAACTAGGTTCATTCCTGTTTATGACTAAGTCTCTGTTTCTCAAGGATTGGGCTATGACTCACTTAACATGTCTTTGTTTCAAAATGTTAGTTTTGTTTGTTTATTTGTTTTCTTTTTTGAGACAGGTTTTCTCTGTGTAGTCTTGGCTGTCATGGAACCTTGAACTCAAGAGATTTGCCTGCCTTTGCCTCCCAAGTGCTGGGATTAAAGGTGTATTTCACTACGGTCTGTCTTCAAAAAGTTTTTATGACCATCCTGCAACCTTACCTTTGTTTCAAAGGGTTGTTATGACTATGCTGTTATGACTGCTTTATAATGCTGCTTCTGTAACCCTACCTATTAGCCTGCCAAATACCCCTTCTGGAAACCACCAACCCCTGAACTATAAAAATTCTTATCTTACCCATGTCCAAGGCTGACCTCTTGAACGCTACCATAGGGGGAGGCAGCCTATGTACATGAGTTAAAAAAGCTTGCTTTAATTAATTGCTTGCTTTAATTAATTTGGTCATTGATGATTATGGTTAGTGGTTTTTCTCCTTGAACCATTGGGATTAGCATTATGATAAGCATCTCACAGACAATGTCTTAGTTAGGGGTTTCTATCGCTGCAACAAAACACCATAACTGAAAAGCAAGTTGGGGAGGAAAGGGCTTATTTGGCTTACATTTCAACATTGCTGTTCATCACTGAAGGAAGTCAGGACAGGAACTCAAAACAGGGAAGGCTTCTGGAAGCAGGAGCTGATGCAGAGCCCATGGAGGACAGCTACTTACTAGTCTTGCTCTCCATGACTTGTTCAGCCTACTTTCTTATAGAACCCAAGACCACTATACCAGGGATAGTACCACCAACAATGGGCTTGGCCCTCCCCCATTGATCACTAATTGAGAAAATGCCTTAAGGATGGAAGCATTTCCTCAACTGAGGCACCTTCCTCTGATGATTCTAGTTTGTCAGTTTGACACACAAAACCAGTCAGTACAGATGGTATTACTCATAATGAGTCGTGTGTGTGTGTAAAATCCTCTAGAAGGATGATGATTATCTGGTTTTTATATTAAACTGATGATAGTCTTGAGATTTGCCTTTTCTAATTTGTTCTTTCTAATAACACTCTGGAGGCAGAGGCAGGAGGGCCATGAGTTTAAAGTCAGGCTCATGTACATAATGAATTCCACAATAGCCTGGGCTATACTGTGAGACTTTGCTTCAAAAACACAAAACAAAGTAATAACAAAAACAAATAAAAGTCATACATAGTAGTAAACATATGTAATCTCAGTACTTGGGAGACAGAGGCAGGAAGATCAGGAGTCCAAAGGCAACCTTAGCTATATATCAAGTTTGAAGAGAGCTTAGGCTATACAAGCTGTTCAATAATCCTTCTGTGTACTGTGAAGATGTATTGCTCTCATTGTTAATAAAAAGCTGACTGGTTGATAGCTAGGTAGGATTTTAGGGGCAGAGAGAATGCTGGGAAGAAGGAGGGTGGAGGAAGCAGGTGAACTTGCCGTACTGAGGAAAGGTACCGAGCATGTGGCAGAGCACTGATAAGAAATATGGGTTAATTTAAGATGTGAGAGTTAGCTAGTAACAAACTGAGCTATCAACCAAGCATTTATAATTAATAATAAGTCTCTGTGTGGTTATTTGGGGAGCAGCTGGTGGGTCAGAGCTGATCAGTTGTTTAGATGAAAAACTCCTCCTGCATAGATAAGATCCAGTCTCAGAAACCAACAGGGTAAGTGAGATGGCTCAATGTGTAAAAATCTTGTTAAAAACAAAAACCGAGAAAAGAAAATCTGAAAGCCTAAGTTCTATATCAGCTGAACTTTTTTCTTAGGCACCATGATAGCTTTCAGTGCTTTAGTACTTAATGTACTATCTTGAATTTGTTTTCTATTATTATTATCTATTAACTTTGCCTTCTAAATTAAACTGTAACTATCTCAAGACAATTATGCGAATACATTAGTTTTAAATGCGCACTTGTTAAAAAGAACAAAGACTACCCCACTTTCTCAGCTCCTGCTATTTTGTAGCCCTTTTCAGATGTGACCAAAATTCCTACCAGTCTGTCTGGATTTTGAATGACTAATGATCAAAGGTTCTTTTTCATGAAAAGGAATTCTATGCACTTTGGCAGTACACACAGAACTTTGGAAGCAACAGCAGAGACACAGAAAGAAAGCAGCAGAACTCAGAACAACAAAGCCTTTCCTTGTGAGGAAGCAGCTCTCCCTGGTCCTAATACAACCCAAAAGCTTTTGCATTTTCTCCGCCTAAATGCGACTCCTTCAGTAAGATGGGCTTTGGAAGGAGAAGCTTGGGAACTTTCCTATAAATTGTGATGCTCCACTGGGATAAAACAGATGCAGGATGCAGTAGCATTCTCTTTAAAAACAATTGTAGAATATAACTTTTGGAAAATTAACTCAGAAATCAATTACCTAAAGCTAGTCTTTGCTCCGTTTTTACACTGTGGCTCTCAAACCATATGAAATATTCTTATGCATCCGTTTATTTCATATTTATCATCTGTCTTCACCTCCTAAAACATAAACTTAAATAGAACAGAAACCTTACTTGTCTATCACCCTGTGTGTCCAGAGCTTAGAAAATTGTCTGACACAAAAGCTAAGCTGGTAAGTACTGCTCTGCAGTGCGACACTGAAGGACTACACACATAACTTCCTTCACTCATTCTCTTACCAAGCATGGTGTGTGAGATGGGGAAAGTGATGGTGGGCTGGCCTGTCATCCTCCAGCGGCTACAGAGGTAGGACAGATCTGTTCTAAGCATTTCTACTATCATCTGGTTGTCCAGAGCCAGGTAGAACTGTTGCTGATCTATAAACTGAGAAAAGGAAAAACAATCATTCAGAAAAATTTTCTCTCACAAATATCAAATAGTATTTTTCAATGTCTGCTTATTCATAAAGCATATATGTCACACAGGAAACAGTACTCTCAAATTTAATGACTAATAATTCCAAAAGTATGTGGTGGTCAACGGTATGCATAACAATAATTTCTGATATTTTTTACTTTTTATTTTGGATTTTTTCGAGCTAAGATTTCTCTGTGTAGCCCTGGCTGTCCTGGAACTCACTCTGTAGACCAGACTGACCTTGAATTCAGAGATCTGCCTGCCTCTGCCTCCTGACTGCTTGGGATAGAGGTGTGCAGCCATCACTGCCTAGCTAGTTTCTGATATTTTTAAAGTGTGTGACTGCTTACAATTTTTTTCAAGTATATAATTTCATTTAATCCTATAACCACCTAGTATAAGTAGCTCCTCCTCTACCTCTCCCCTTTCTTCCTAATTTTTTATTATGTAGCCTAGGCTCGCTTTGAACTCATAATGCCCTTGCTCTGTAATTCCTGAGTTATGAGATTACAGGCACGCACCACTATTCTCAGCTTGACGTCTTTCTTTCTTTCTTTCTTTCTTTCTTTCTTTCTATTTTTCAGGACAGGGTTTCTTTGTAGCTTTTGGTTCCTGTCTTGGAACTAGCTCTTGTAGACCAGGCTGGGCTCGAACTCACAGAGATCTGCCTGCCTCTGCCTCCCGAGTGCTGGGATTAAAGGCGTGCGCCACCACCACCTGGCTGCCGTTTTTCTTTTAATATGAAGAGTAAGACTCAGGGGCAGTATGTGAACTAACACACACACATCTGATTAGCAAATGGAAAAGTCAGAAATAGAGTCTAGGTTAAGTTCATCTTTTGTCTATCTTAGATGCACTGTTTTAGATATAACAAATAGAGGATTAAAATTCTCCTTCAAGAAAATAATTACTTTGCTACTAGAGATCAAACCTTAGGACTTGTGCATGTTTAGAAAGCACTTGACCATTAAGCTTCATCTTCAGCCCTTGGTTGAGACAGAATATTCCTATGTACCTCATACTAACCTTGCTAACCATGTGGCCCTTGTTGGTGCTGAATGCACTGCCTCACCCTCCTAAGTGCTGGAATTACAAGCATGTGACACTGTACCTAGCTTCCTTCCCAGAAAATAACTGCTACTGCCATCCATCTTAGATCTATGTATGTCGCTAACAAATGTCAGGCCACCAATATATATGATTACAGCCTAATAATCCTGTTATTTTTCTTTAAAAGAGGACATTGAAGATTTCTATGCAAATGAAAAGGCTCCTTCATAATAGGAAACACTTAATTGAGCAGTTAAATAGATAGTATTTCCACACATAAAGGACAAATACAGTCTTAATCTAACTTCTGAAAAATAAGGAAAATTCTGTAAATACCTTAACATTCGGAAAATCCCAATCACAGTTTAACACCCGGGAATATTGGTAGTGGCAGTCACTTGGCAAAGCTCTACGCAGCGAGTTCAATTCAGCGAACAGTTATTGAATCACTTGATACATGCAAGGCCCTGTAGGACTGTGACTAATCCAATTCCAGCCAATGTTTTATTTCTGCAGTCTCTCTCCTCTCATTTCGATTCATCTCAATGCATGGTGCAGCTTTTGCCACTCACCTGTGGAGTGAAAGTGAAGACTGTTTTGCGGATGTCATAGAGTTTTGATGTTCCAAGCACACCCATGAACCTGTAGGGTCGTAAACTGAGATTCATTCTACTGTTGCATCCTGACACAAAATTGAAAACTGGTCAGGATATTCTTAATGTACAGATTAAAGCAATATTGGTTTCCACAGACACTCACAATGTATGTATATACATATATACACATCTACCTCATTTCTTTTTTTTTTTTTTAAATTTATTTATTTATTAAGGATTTCTGCCTCGTCCCCACAACCGCTTCCCATTTCCCTCCCCCTCCCCCGATCAATTCCCCCTCCCTCATCTGCTCGAAGAGCAATCAGGGTTCCCTGACCTGTGGGAAGCCCAAGGACTGCCCACCTCTATCCAGGTCTCGTAAGGTGAGCATCCAAACTGCCTAGGCTCCCACAAAGCCAGTACGTGCAGTAGGATCAAAAACCCACTGCAATTGTTCTTGAATTCTCAGTATTCCTCATTGTCCGCTATGTTCAGCTAGTCCGGATTTATCCCATGCTTTTTCAGACCTAGGCCAGCTGGCCTTGGTGAGATCCCAATAGAACATCCCCATTGTCTTAGTGTGTGGGTGCACCCCTCGTGGTCCTGAGTTCCTTGCTCGTGCTCCGTCTCCTTCTGCTCCTGATTTGGACCTTGAGATTTCTGTCCGGTGCTCCCGTGTGGGTCTCTGTCTCTGTCTCCTTTCATCGCCTGATGAAGGTTAATATTCCTGAGGATGCCTATGTGTTTGTCTTTGGATTCACCTTCTTATTTAGCTTCTCTAGGAACATGAATTATAAGCTTAATGTCCTTTATTTATGGCTAGAAACCAAATATGAGTGAGTACATCCCATGTTCCTCTTTTTGGGTCTGGCTTACCTCACTCAGGATAGTGTTTTCTATTTCCATCCATTTGTATGCAAAATTCAAGAAGTCCTTGTTTTTTACTGCTGAGTAATACTCTAATATGTATATATTCCATACTTTCTTCATCCATTCTTCCATTGAAGGGCATCTAGGTTGTTTCCAGGTTCTGGCTATTACAAACAATGCTGCCATGAACATAGTTGAGCATATACTTTTGTTGTATGATAGGGCCTCTCTTGGGTATATTCCCAAGAGTGGTATTGCTGGATCCAGGGGTAGGTTGATCCCGAATTTCCTGAGAATCCGCCACACTGCTTTCCAGAGTGGTTGCACAAGTTTGCATTCCCACCAGCAATGGGTGAGTGTACCCCTTTCTCCACAACCTCTCCAGCAAAGGCTATCATTGGTGTTTTTTATTTTCGCCATTCTGACAGGTGTAAGGTGGTATCTTAAAGTTGTCTTGATTTGCATTTCCCTGATCGCTAAGGAGGTTGAGCATGACCTTAAGTGTCTTTTGGCCATTTGAAGTTCTTCTGTTGAGAATTCTCTGTTCAGATCAGTGCCCCACTTTATAATTGGGTTGATTAGCCTTTTACGGTCTAGTTTCTTGAGTTCTTTATATATTTTGGAGATCAAACCTTTGTCAGTAGCAGGGTTGGTGAAGATCTTCTCCCAGTCAGTGGGTTGTCTTTTTGTCTTAGTGACAGTGTCCTTTGCTTTACAGAAGCTTCTCAGCCTCAGGGAGTCCCATTTATTCAATGATGCCCTTAGTGTCTGTGCTGCTGGGGTTATACATAGGAAGTGGTCTCCTGTGCCCATGTGCTGTAGAGTACTTCCCACTTTCTCTTCTATCAGGTTCAGTGTGTTCAGACTGATATTGAGGTCTTTAATCCATTTGGATTTGAGTTTTGTGCATGGTGATAGATATGGATCTATTTTCATTCTTCTACAGATTGACATCCAGTTTTGCCAGCACCATTTGTTGAAGATGCTCTCTTTTTTCCATTGTATACTTTTAGCTCCTTTATCGAAGATCAGGTGTTCATAGGTTTGTGGGTTAATGTCAGGGTCTTCTATTCGATTCCATTGGTCGACTTCTCTGTTTTTATGCCAATACCAAGCTGTTTTCAATACTGTAGCTCTGTAATAGAGTTTGAAGTCAGGGATGGTAATGCCTCCAGACAATCCTTTATTGTATAAGATTGTTTTGGCTATCCTGGGTTTTTTGTTTTTCCATATAAAGTTGATTATTGTCTTCTCCAGATCTGTGAAGAATTTTGATGGGATTTTGATGGGGATTGCATTGAATCTATAGATTGCTTTTGGTAGAATTGCCATTTTTACTATGTTGATCCTCCCAATCCAAGAGCAAGGGAGGTCTTTCCATTTTCTGGTGTCTTCTTCAATTTCTTTCTTCAAAGACTTATAGTTCTTGTCAAGTAGATCTTTCACTTCCTTGGTCAGGGTTACCCCAAGGTATTTTATGCTATTTGTGGCTATCGTGAAAGGTGATGCTTCTCTGATTTCCCTCTCTGCTTCCTTATCCTTAGTGTATAGGAAGGCAACTGATTTTTTGGAGTTGATCTTGTATCCTGCCACATTACTAAAGCTGTTTATCAGCTGTAGGAGTTCTTTGGTAGAATTTTTGGGGTCGCTTATGTACACTATCATATCATCTGCAAATAACGAAAGCTTAACTTCTTCCTTTCCAATACGAATCCCCTTGATCTCCTTATGTTGTCTTATTGCTATTGCTAGAATTTCAAGCACTATATTGAAGAGGTATGGAGAGAGTGGACATCCTTGTCGTGTTCCTGATTTAAGTGGGATGGCTTTGAGTTTTTCTCCATTTAATTTAATGTTAGCTGTTGGCTTGCTGTAAATAGCTTTTATTATATTTAGGTAGGACCCTTGTATCCCTATTCTCTCCAAGACCTTTATCATAAAGGGGTGTTGAATTTTGTCGAATGCTTTTTCAGCATCTAGTGAAATGATCATATGGTTTTTTTCTTTCAGTTTATTTATATGGTGGATTACATTGATAGATTTGCATATGTTGAACCAGCCCTGCATCTCTGGGATGAAGCCTACTTGATCATAATGGATAATTTTCTTATGTGTTCTTGGATTCGGTTTGCCAGTATTTTATTGAAAATTTTTGCGTCGATGTTCATGAGTGAGATCGGTCTGTAATTCTCTTTCTTGGTTGGGTCTTTTTGTGGTTTTGGTATCAGGGTAACTGTAGCTTCATAGAAGGAACTTGGCAATGACTCTTCTGATTCTATATTGTGAAATACATTAAGGAGTATAGGTATTAGTTCTTCTTGGAAGTTCTGGTAGAATTCTGCATTGAAACCATCTGGTCCTGGGCTTTTTTTCGAAGGGAGATTTTTGATAACCATTTCTAATTCTTCGCGAGAAACCGGTCTATTTAGATCATTCACCTGGTCTTGGTTTAGCTTTGGTATGTGGTACTTATTTAAAAAAATGTCCATTTCTTTTGTATTTTCCAGTTTTGTGGCATACAGGCTTTTGTAGTAAGATCTAATGATTCTCTGAATTTCCTCTGTGTCTGTGGTTATGTCCCCCTTTTCATTTCTGATCTTATTTATTTGCGTGTTCTCTCTCTGTCGTTTAATTAGTTTGGATAGGGGTTTGTCGATCTTGTTGATTTTCTCCAAGAACCAGCTTTTTGTTTCATTGATTCTTTGGACTGTTTTCTGTGTTTCTATTTTGTTGATTTCAGCCCTCAGTTTTATTATTTCCAGTCTTCTACTTCTCCTGGGCGCGTCTGCTTCTTTTTTTTCTAGAGCTTTCAGGTGTGTTGTTAAGTCCCCAATGTATGCATTCTCCGTTTTCTTTAAGTGGGCACTTAGTGCTATGAACTTTCCTCTTAGCACTGCTTTCATTGTGTCCCATAGGTTTGAGTATGTTGTCCCTTTATTTTCATTAAATTCAAGGAAGACTTTAATTTCTTTCTTGATTTCTTCCTTGACCCAGGTGTGGTTCAGTAGTTGACTGTTCAGTTTCCATGAGTTTGTCGGTTTTTTGGGGGCAGCGTGGTTGTTGCCTTCTAATTTTAATCCGTGATGATCTGATAAGACACAGGTGGACACTGATATTTTTTTGTATCTGTGGAGGTCTCCTTTGTTTCCGAGTATGTGGTCAATTTTTGAGAAGGTTCCATGAGCTGCAGAGAAGAAGGTATATTCTTTCCTATTTGGGTGGAATGTTCTATAGATGTCTGTTAAGTCCATTTGCTTCATTACCTCCAATAATTCTCTTAATTCTCTATTAGGTTTCTGTCTGATTGACCTGTCCCTTGGAGAGAGAGGTGTGTTGAAGTCTCCTACTACTAGTGTGTGTGGTTTGATGTCTGCCTTGAGTTCTAGTAATATTTCTTTTACATAAGTAGGTGCTTTTATATTGGGGGCGTATATATTCAGGATTGAGACCTCCTCCTGATGAATTGTTCCTGTTATGAGTATAAAGTGACCGTCTCGGTCTCTTCTGATTGATTTTAGTTTGAAGTCAGTTTTGTTAGAAATTAGTATGGCCACACCTGCTTTTTTCTTAGGACCATTTGCTTGAAACACCTTTTCCCAACCCTTTACTCTGAGTAGGTGCCTGTCTTTGTGGTTGAGATGTGTTTCTTGCAAACAGCAGAATGTTGGATCCTGTTTTCGTATCCAATCTTTTAGCCTGTGCCTTTTTATAGGTGAATTGAGCCCATTAATATTAAGTGATATTAATGACCAGTGGTTGTTTACTCCGGTTATTCTTATTGCTTTTGGTAGTAGAGATTGTCTCCCTTCTTTGAGATGTGCTCGTGAAGGGTCATTAGATGCCTGGGTTATTGTAGGCAGTGTTGGCAGTGTTGGATTCCTTGGGTTGCGATTTTCCTTCTATTACTTTCTGTAGGGCTGGATTTGTGGCTACGTATTGTTTAAATTTGTTCTTATCCTGGAATGTTTTGTTTTCTCCATTGATAATGAATGATAGCTTGGCTGGGTATAGTAGTTTGGGTTTGCATCCATGGTCTCTTAGCTTCTGCAGAACCTCTATCCAGGACCTTCTGGCTTTCATAGTTTCCATCGAGAAGTCAGGTGTAAGTCTGATCGGTTTACCTTTATAAGTTACTTGCCCTTTTTCTTTTGCAGCTCTTAATATTTTTTCTTTAACCTGTATATTTTGTGTTTTGATTATTATATGGCGAGGAGATGTTTTTCTTTGATCCAGTCTGTTTGGTGTTCTGTATGCTTCTTAAATATTTAAGTGAATATCTTTCTTTAAGTTGGGAAAGTTTTCTTCCATAATTTTGTTGAAAATATTTTCTGAGCCTTTGAGCTGTGACTCTTCTCCTTCTTCTATTCCTATTATTCTTAGGTTTGGTTTTTTTATTGTGTCCCATAGTTCCTGAATGTTTTGTGTTGAGAATTTGTTGGCTTTGCTGTTTTCTTTGATCTGTTCGTTTATTTTCTCTATGGTGTCCTCAGCATCTGAGAGTCTTTCTTCTAGCTCTTGTATTCTATTGATTATGCTTGTTTCTGTAGACTCTGCTCGTTGGCCTAGATTTTCCATATCCAGCTGGTCCTCAGTTTGTATTTTCTTCTTTGCCTTCATTTCAGTTTTCAATTCTTGAACTGTTTCCATTACCTGTTTGATGGTTTTTTCTTGGTTTCCCAGGGTATCATGTACGTATTTACTCATTTCTTCAAACTTTTTGTTATACTTCTCATCCATTTCTATAAGGGCATTTTTTACATGTTGTTTAAGGGACTCTATTATCTTCATAAAGTCGATTTTTTCCATTTCTTCTGTGTTAGGTTGTTCAAATACTTCTGTTGTAAGATCATTGGGTTCTGATGTTTTCATGTTGTTTTTCGGATTATTGGGAGAATTCTTGCCTTGGCGCCTGCCCATCTCCTCCTATTGATCCTATCCAATGGGTCCTTTAAAAACCGGATCAGGTTTCCCTGCTGGCCAAGGGCTCCGCTTACAAAATGCCCTCACTCTCTTTCGTGGTTCCTACTGCAGGCCAAGAACCCTCTCACCCCTCTGAAGGATCTTCAGGACAGGACCAGGCTCCCCTTGTGCCAGTGACCTGGCCAACCAAAGGCCTACCTCTTTGATTCAAATGTAGTAGGGCGATCTGCTCTCCTTATTGCACGCCTGTTCCCGCCGCTTGGGTCTGCCTCTGTGCCTGTCCCCGAAAGCCTCTTCCTGTATGCGGTGTTGTGCAGCCGCTCCTCCGCGTCTGGCCGCCGCCGCTCCGCCGCGTCTGGCCGCCGCCGCTCCGCCGCGTCTGGCCGCCGCCGCTCCGCCGCGTCTGGCCGCCGCCGCTCCGCCGCGTCTGGCCGCCGCCGCTCCGCCGCGTCTGGCCGCCGCCGCTCCGCCGCGTCTGGCCGCCGCCGCTCCGCCGCGTCTGGCCGCCGCCGCTCCGCCGCGTCTGGCCGCCGCCGCTCCGCCGCGTCTGGCCGCCGCCGCTCCGCCGCGTCTGGCCGCCGCCGCTCCGCCGCGTCTGGCCGCCGCCGCTCCGCCGCGTCTGGCCGCCGCCGCTCCGCCGCGTCTGGCCGCCGCCGCTCCGCCTCTGTGCCATCTACCTCATTTCTTTCTGTTTAAGGTGTCTTCCTTTTACAGTCTAGCTTTCTTAACATTAGAATCTATCTTGCAATCCATACCTATGTTAAATGTATTATATATATTACTATATATGTAAAAGTAAATTAAATAGACTTTTAGATACAATAAGTATATTGTTCATTCACTGACATGCATTTTTCCTATCACCAAAGGGGAAAATACACATTGTTCTAAAAATGTTTTCCTCACAAATACATTGAATATCTTTTCTTGTCAGTACTTATAGAACCCCTACTATATGTTTTTGGCTATGACATATTTTCATGAGTACTTGATTTGATATCTTTATCTTTGATATGCTGCCTTTTCATGCATATGTGTATGAGTACACATGTAGACCAGTGGAAAGCCTTGGGTGTCATTCTCAGGAATGTCACTCATCTCCTTGTGAGGTCCATTCTCTCGTCAACCTAGTCCACCAACTAGGCTAGATGTTCTGGCTAGTGAGCCCCTGGATCCTCATGTCTCTTCCTTCCCAGTGCTGGGATTACAAGCATGCATACCATTCCTGACATTCTTTTTTTTTTTCTTTATAATTTTTTTATTAAGAAAAGAAGAAAAAAAACATAAACAAAAAACAAGTTTCCACCTCCTCCCAGCCTCCCATTTCCCTCCCCCTCCTCCCACCCTTCTCCCCCTCCCCCCACTCCTCTCCCCCTCCCTCTCCAGTCCACAGAGCAGTCTGGGTTCCCTGCCCTGTGGTAAGTCCTAGGTCCTCCCCCCTCCGTCCATATCTAGGAAGGTGAACATCCAAACTGGCTAGGCTTCCACAAAGCCAGCACATTAAGTAGGATCAAAACCCCGTGCCATTGTCCTTGGCGTCTAATCAGCCCTCATTGTTCGCCATGTTCAGAGAGTCCGGTTTTATCCCATGCTTTTTCGGTCCCAGTCCAGCTGGCCTTGGTGAGCTCCCAGTAGATCAGCTTATGTTTATTCATGGAACCAAACTTGGGTCCTCATGATGGCGAGACAAGTGTTTCACCAACTGAGCCATTCCCCCAATCCCTAAACATGCTACATTTTCAGAGTTTTTTCAACTTGAAAGGGAGCAGACTAGAGAATGCTCGATTACAAGTTTCACTGAATTAAGCACACATTTGCTCTGGGATTAATATCAAAACTAGGTTTTAACTATTATTGCTTAGGGTGTGTGTGTGTGTGTGTGTGTGTGTGTGTGTACAGGCACACATTCTCATGACATGACACACATGGAAGTCAGAGGGCAACCTTTGTAGCTGGTTCTTTTCACTTTGAGTTTCTGGGATCAAACTCAAGTCATCAGGCTTTTGTGGAAAGTGTTCTTACCTGTTTAGCCATTATGCTGGTCTTTGTTAGTATTTTTTTATCACAGAAAAATATGTGTAACATAAAATTTATCATTTTAAGAGTACAGTTTAGTGACTTTAAATACATCATCGTGTAAATGCCATCACTACTTCATCTTATCAAACTGAAACTCTACTTGCTAGTTCCCTTCTCCTCTCAATCGAAACTCTACTTGCTAGTTCCCTTCTCCTCTCAATCTAACAATAAATTTCTACTTTGTGTCTGTGAATTAGACTACTCAACGAGAATCATAAATATCTTTCCTTTGAAAACTAACTGCTTTATTTAACTCAGCACAATATCTTTGAAGTTCATATATGGCATAGCACATGTTAGAATTTCCTTCCTCTTTTAAGGCCAAATATTCTACCTATGTATATACCACCTTTGTTTTTCTATTCAATTGTTGATGGGAATTTGGAGTGTTCCCATTTTGTCTACTGTGAACAATACTGTACAGTAACAAAGATAATACTTATTCTACCTCTTCACTGCATTTCCTTCAGAGTATGTACTTAGAATTCTTGAATCATATACCTAGTCTATGTTTAATTTTAAATCTTTTAAAATTTTCTATAAAATTGAGAAAAAATGCAATTATTTATCAAAGTCTGGCTTATTTCATTTAACATTATAATCTCCAGTTATATCTGTTTTTCAGACAATAAAATAATTTCAATTTTCATTAATTTCTTTCATTAACATTTGTTATATTTAGCGAACAAATCTTCTACCTATTTAGTTATATTCATTTTTATAGTCTTTGTTCTTTTTTTTTTTTTTTGGTTTTTCGAGACAGGGTTTCTCTGTGGTTTTGGAGCCTGTCCTGGAACTAGCTCTTGTAGACCAGGCTGGTCTCGAACTCACAGAGATCCGCCTGCCTCTGCCTCCCGAGTGCTGGGATTAAAGGCGTGCGCCACCACCGCCCGGCGTCTTTGTTCTTTTTGATGCAACTATAAATGCATTTTTGTTGATTTCCTTTTTGGATCATTTATTTTTAATATAGAAATGAAAATATATAATTTTGTGTCCTATATCTTTGCCCAATTTATTATTTCTAATGGTTCTCTCGTTCTCTCTCTCTCTCTCTCTCTCTCTCTCTCTCTCTCTGTTTTTCTGTGTAACAGTCCTGACTACCCTGAAACTCACTCTGTAGACCAGGCTGGCCTCAAACTCATAGAGATCTACCTGCCTCTGCCTTCCAAGTGCTGGGATTAAAGGTATAAACCACCACTGCCCAGCTTCTAGCAGGCTTTTTAAATATATATGAAATCTTTAGATTTTTTTCCACATAAGAACACAGTTCATTATTTCAATTATTTATTTATAATTGGTTATATTTTTATTATTTACTATATTAACAGAAGTTTGTGTATCTGAACCAAGCATAATGTTATAAACCTATAATTCCTGCACATGGAAGGCTGAGGCAAGACGACTGTGAGTAGTAGGCAGGAAAATTGCAAGTTAGAGGCCAGCTTGGTATATACAGTGAGGCAATTTCATGAAAACAAGGAGGAAGAGAAGGAGTAGGAGCAGCTGTTTGTTCTTTGGCTTTCTGCTCATTTATTCATTTCCAAAGGCTTCCTAATGTATCTTCTAATATTTTTCTTCTCCTTTTGGGCTATTCTTAGTATAAGGACTAAAAAAAAAAACCCACAAGCTATTCCATTATACCTGAAGCTAAAATTACGCTTTTAAATTTTTATTTGTTATTGTATGTGCATGATGTGTGTAAATGTATGTGCAAAGGTACACATGCATGGGTCAGAGGACAACTTTGCGGTGTTGGATCTTTCTTTCCAACTTCATGTGGGTTCTTGGGATGGAACTCAAGTCTAAAGACTTGCTTAGTAAGTTTATTTGCTGAGCCATCTCATTGGCACTGAAATTATGCTTTTAATTGTGGCACAATATATCAAAAGTTTAACATTCTTTTTCTTCAATATTTTCTTTTATTATCATCAGTCTTTGGAACTATATTGAATGAGGTAATTCAGACCCAGAAGATAAATGTCATGGTTCTCTCTCATCTATGGTTCCTAGCTCCAGGTCTTTAAATGTGCGTATATAGCCTGAAGTAACTGCAGTAACCAGGAAAGTAAAAAGGGACTACTACATGGGGCAGAGAGCAATAGAGAAGGGAAGAGAGGTGTAAGTAGGGTTTAAGTCATCTGAATGAGAAAAATTTAAAAATGAGGGGCTCTAGTTAGGGAGGGGGAAGATGATAAATATAGAAAGAGGGTAAAGTAAAGTAAGTTAGAATGTCCTGAAAAGTCATAAGAAATATAATTGATCTATCTAAAACTACATATAATACATATAAGTTTGTATATACCATGCAGGAAAAGCTCCCTTTTGAATTGTTGGTCAGACTCCTACAACATAAACAATTGCTGTTGCCCTTGGCTGCCTCCCAGAGTTGAAGATAACTCTCTATTGCTAAAGACACAATATACTTTGAACAAAAGATGAAGGATGCAGCATCCAAGCGAGGTCTGACCTGAATACCTCCTTCCTGAGGTTTAGCTTTCATAGTATAGTACTAGGAGACAATATGCAAGTCCACAATGGAGAGAAGCAACCAGTAGTCCTGCTCAGGTATAATGTTTGTGAACTAAAGCAATGACCAGCGTGGCGTGCTATTTCTAAGGGTGCAATAGTAGCACACATACCACCGCAGTAACCAACAGCTCTCTAACTGAACTAAGATCTACTCAACAACAGTGAAATTGTACCTGGTACTGGAAACCTGGCCAGCTACCTGGGACTAGTGAAGTTATGGCACTTTAGTGACCCTCATAATTCCTATTGTTGGAGCTGTGCAGCCTCGTCTCAGATCAGCATATGACTACCTGTTCAGTGGCTTTCCTCAGGGCAAGGCACCAGTGGAAATGGATTCTTACTTGACAAGGACCAGGAGACAATGGGACAGTGCAAGAATTTGCAAAATTCATGCAGCTTGTAGACTTTTCTCTCTCATTATATTGTTGCTTTATTAGGCAGTTTTTAGTTTTACTTTGTCAGTCACACATGAAACAGCTGTAATTTTCCCTGGAAATTTTGTTCTTTCTCAAATATTTTCCCCTAATATTCAGCAGGCAAACTAATGCTTCTGAAATCTCTTATCTGGAATTACTAACTACAATGCCTAAGCGTGGGAACTTTTCTGTCTCTAAATAGAGACAGTTAGGTGAAAAAACAATACTTGAAACACTAACCATGTCTCTCACTTCTGGAAGGGAGAGTAAGGCATGTATGCAGAGAATAAGGAAAAAGTCCCAGGAATGCACATAGTGCCAACTGTTGAGAGTAAGTTCCCTGGACACCAAGCACATAGAATCAATGATAAAATCTGGTATGATCCAATGGAAAAAATGCAATGTAAAATGTGGGATGGAGAGATTCATCTTTACCATACACTTATACTGGTAAAGAGGTATGGTACAGTCCAATGGGAAAATAATGCCTTATCAAAGTCTGCCTTTTACAGAAAGATTAAGACATGGGACCTTCTCAAGCTATTCAGTGTAACTTGAGTCCTGTGCACCTGGTGGTCAGAGTTTTTCCTTGTGCTGATACCCCTTCCCTGTGTCAGGACCTGAACCTGAGCTGAGGCTGGATCCTGGCATCTAACTATACTTCAAATATTGATCCTTATACCCACAGATAAGTATAGTTCTTATTCCTCAACAAAAAAAATCTCCTTGCAGAGGGTAGAAGGGCAGGGGAGAGGAAGGGAGGGAAGTCGAGAAAAATGTACAGCTTAATAAAATCAATAGCGAAAGATCATTATACAAAACTACAAGTGTTCAAAATGCAGACCACAAGTGACTGTGTGGTACCCAGACCCGACTGATCCATCTATAACACAACTCCAGCACACAAGGCTCGGGATCATAGCAGAAACATGGTGTTAGGGGGTGGAAAGATTGTAAGAGCCAGACTGAAATGTCTACTCTATGAAAACATTCTTCTAAAAACAAGTCATTTTATAAAAGCTTAATATAAACAAAAACCTGCAAACAAAAACAATGGCCTCTTCAGTGGTTAAATTATGAGTGTTCTAAAATCTTTTTTTTTTCTGGGTTCTTTTCTGTATTTTTTTTTTGTTTTTTTTTCTGTATTTTTTTTTTAATCTCCAGAAGTCAGTATGTACATGTCAGTTGGTAATCAGATAACTTACAACTTCTAAAAACTGATGAGAACCAGAACAGTGTACGTATTCAGGTAAAACTAAAGACAATTCCCAGTTCCTAAGTGAAAAAATATTTCATACAATGAATTTCATATTTAAAAAGTTATACAAATGAAATACATATATGTAAACACACATATTACACATCTGAGTAATAAAAGTTTGCCCTAATCTAAATTTAAAGAATAAGGGGAGAGGATTCTGGTGGTGCACACCTGGAATTGGCACCTGGGAGGCTTGGAAAAGATGGTCATAAGTCTGAGTCTAGTTTGGATTATATAGTATGACCTTAACTCATAACCAAACCAAACTGAAACAAACCAAATCAAAACTTAAAGCAGTGTCAGAGTTTCAGAGGTATGGCATTTTAGCCCTTAGGTTCATCCAGGAGTGTTCTCTCTCTCTCTCTCTCTCTCTCTCTCTCTCTCCACTACATATATATATATATACATGCATGTGTTATGTATGTATGCATGTATACATGTGGCTTTTTGAGACAGGGTCTCAGACTCTAGCTTAGGCTGGCTTGAAACTCACTAAGTAGCCTAGGCTTGCTTATAACTTACAATAATCCTACTGCCAAGCTACCATGCCTGGGGATATATTTTTTGGAACTAATATATACAAAAGTATGTAGTCCCTCCTATATAATCATGAACTAGTAGAAAGGAGTTTAAAAACAAAGGATAATGGAAAATGTGCTATTGCTTGGAATTAAATGAAATTTAAATAATTTTGTATTTAAAAATTATTAGTCTAACAAAATAAATGATAAAGCCAATGTTGGTTGGGTAGCAAAAACAGAAAGGTATATTTTATCTTATTAATATAAAGATCAATGGTTTTTAATATTTTATCTTATTAATATAAAAATAAAAAATTAGTTGGTTTTCTGAGGAATAGTGTGCCAGTATGTTGTAAATGCTAGGAAACTAATCTTATCCTTACCCAGAATCCCTGTTCTGGAAATATACTCCAAAGAAACAATGATCTACACATTGGCATTTATAGAAGGATAAAAGCTTTGGAAACAACACAGACAATTAAAAATAAAGAAATAATTATTATAATTTTATGTAATAACATGTCTATTTCAATATTAGATGATACATATAGAAAAAGTAAGATAAACACAACAGAACACATTATGTACACTATAAAAAGTACTTAGGTGCACTAACAGATTAGAAAAGAATTTTTATTAATATTTCTGTTTAATAGTAAGTTTAATAAATTCATAAAGCAGATCATCCCATAATTAAAAACAACTGAACATGGTAGGTGGACACCTACACTCAGCAATTTAGAAACTGTGGCATGAGTGTCACTTGAGACTAGGAATTTGAGGCTAGCCTGGGCAACATAATGAGACCTTGTCTATAGATAGATAGATAGATAGATAGATAGATAGATAGATAGAGATAGATAGGCAGGCAGGCAGGCAGGCAGGCAGGCAGGCAGATAGACAGAGGAAAAACAAGATAAAAAAGGAGCTGCCCATTAACTCCTAAGTATCTAAAACAAGGCAGATAATTACTTAACTGTCATACTTAGTGAGGAAGCATCTCCTTTTCCTTGGTAGGAGTACAGCTGCTGCCGGATGTGTATTTAAAGCAATTTTGTTATTGTGAAACTGTTGCAATAATAGTTTGTAGACAAGGTCTCCCTTTGTAGCATAAGCTGGTCTGAAACTTGCACCAGAGTCCAGGCTGAGATACACAATCCTCCTTTCTTAGCCTCCTTAGTGCTAATATAATTGTGGGCTGGGTCACAAGATGCTTTAAAGAGACTGCTAAGATTCTTATGTGGCAATCTACATATTTTGGAGTGAGGTACTAGGTAGTGAAAGCTTTTTTTTGTACATGGCAGATAAGCACTTTACTATTGAGCTATATATACTTAATAAAAAATCTAATATTTACAAAACTGACCTCTTGTACCTTGATTTAAGATTATATTAATTTCCTATTGGTACTGAAATGAACTATCACACATATAATAGCTTAAAACAGTACAAGTTTAGGCTAGAGAGATGGTTTTGTGGGTAAAGGTATTTGGTGCTAAGTCTGATAACCTGAGTTGAATCCCTAGGTGGAAGGAGAAAATCAGTTCTTGCAGGTTGTCATCTGACCTTCATAAATGCATCATGGCACGAGAACACACACACACACTAAAATGAATAAATAAATGTAATTTAAAAGTTTATAAAAAACAACACAAATCCTTATTAGTACTAGAGACTAGTTGTGCAAAATTAGCATTACAGAGCTAAAATAAAACCTAAGTATCCAGGGAGAAATCCATTTATTGGCTTTTTCAGTTTCTACATTTCGGGATCTAGATATTAATATTCCCTTTCTCACAGCCTCATCACTCCCATCTCCTGCTTCTGTCATCAAAATTCCTACTTCTATTTTTTGATCTTCCTCTTGATTCCCTTTTTAAAAGATATGTGTGATTACATTTAGAGCCCACTTGAGTAATTGAGATCGGAGGAATATTCTTCCATATCTTAAAATTCTTAATTATATTTGCTAAGTCTTCATTGACACATAATATAATGCTCATAGGTTTCCTGGATCATGAATGGATGTCTGGGGTGAGACATTACTCATAGTTCCACAGTCCACCCCTTGGGCCCTGAGTATACACATTTCTTCCACATGGAAAATACATTTATCCCACCTCAGGATCTCCCAAACTCTTTAACATATATCACTGGACCAAATTTAATTTCTTCCCAACATTATCACCCCAAAAGTCCAAATAAGAGTTTAATGAGATATGAATCTGGGTATATGCCATTCTGGGACAAGATTCCTTTCCATTCCATTTCTATTCTATTTCATTCCATTCAATTCTAGCTAGAAAATACAATTTCTGCTCCTCAAATACAGTAGCAGGACAGGATTGGTTACAAATGATGGGCATTCCCATCATAAAAAAAGAGAAAATGGAAGGAAGAAAAGAGTTAGCAGTACCAAAAAACTCTGAGACCCAAGTAGGCATGTCATTCGATTTCAAGGTTTAGCAGTAGTCCTCTGTAGCTCGATGGTCCCGTCTGAGCCGAAGTTCCACCCTCACAACCCAAGAGTCTTCCCTTTGCATTAACCTCCTTTTCACTCGGCAAGCAGCATGAGCTTGCAGCTGAGCAGTCGCATCAGTCTACTTCCCCGCTGCAGAATTCTAGAAATCCAAAACTTCTTTCAGCTTGTCCTGTGCTTGTCATCTGTCTCTTTTAGTCTAAGCTGGAGTATTTCTGCTGGTACAGGTAAAATATTCTTTATCCTAAATGCTTGGAACCTGAGGTGTTTTACATTTTAAAATGGGAATACTCATATATACTTTCCTGGCTCAGCAAGCCATCATTTACCTAAAGGCTTAAATTCTGAATTTAGAATTCAAACATCAGAATAAGGTATAACTGTGGTTGGTTCCATCTGGAGAGAATTCATTCCTTGGCAATCCTGACTTCAAAAGGCTGTGGAAATTTCTTGGTAATCCTCATAGCACTACAACCCTAATTTGTTGGTTTGAATGAAAATGGCCCCCAAAGATCTGAAGGTTTGGTGACCAGGGAGTGGCACTCTTTGAAAGGACTAAGAGAGGTGGCCTTGTTAGAGGAAATACGTTACTGGGAGTGGGCTTTGAGGTTTAAAAAGCCCAAGCCAGGTCCAGTGACTCTGCCTTTCTGCTGCCTGTGGATCCTGATGTAGAACTCTCAGCTCCTTCTCCAGCACAATGTCTGCCAAGCATGACACTATGCTTCTCACAATGATGATAATGGACTAAACCTCTGAAACTGTAAACCAGCCCCAATGAAATGTTTTCTTTTATAAGAGTTGTTGTGGTCATGCTGTTTCGTTTCAGCAAAGAACAGTGATCGAGACAGCAGTTGGTACCTGGGAGTGTGATACTGCCATGACAGGCTTGACCATGCTGCTTACTGGTGGAACATACTTTAAATTAGGAAAGCAGTTGAACACTTTAGTCAGGGCCTAATGGGCCATATTAATAGTCAATTTTGGTATAGGATTTGCTGAAGGAGGTGGAGGCAGAAGGATCACAAGTTTGAGGCCAGCCTGGACTTGGCACCATGGACTACCACTCACCAAGGCTGCCCTGGCTGTAGTTGTTATTGAATGCCAGATCCAGAAAAAACAGAGACTAACACTGAGCCTCAGATATGGCGGGCTGACTACACTGGACTATGTCTTTCATAGAAAGGCCAACATTTTGTTGTTACTAGAGTAAATACTTATTGTGGTTATGGATTTGCCTTTCTCGGATGCACTGCTTCTGCTAAAACCACCATCCATGGATTTACAGAATGCCTTATCCGTGGTATTCCACACAGTACCACTTCTGACCAAGGAAAGTCACTTCACAGCCAGAGAAGTGTGAAAGTGGGCCCACAATAATGGAAGATACTACTGGTCTTACCATGTTCCCACAATCCTGAAGCAGCTGGATTGATAGGAAGATGAAATGGCCTTTTGAAGACAGAGTTACAGTGCCAATTAAGTCACAGAAATATCAAGAGTTGGAACAGGATTTTCCAGAAGGTGGTATATGCTTTGAATTAGCATCCAAATTATGGTATTGTTTCTCCCATAACAAGAATCCATAGGTCCAGGAATCAAGGGATAGAAAACAGAATAGTTCTACTCACTATTACCACCACTGATCCACTAGGAAAGTTTTTTTTTTTTTTTTTTTTTGGTTTTTCGAGACAGGGTTTCTCTGTGGCTTTGGAGCCTGTCCTGGAACTAGCTCTGTAGACCAGGCTGGCCTTGAACTCACAGAGATCCGCCTGCCTCTGCCTCCCAAGTGCTGGGATTAAAAGCGTGCGCCACCACCGCCCGGCTCACTAGGAAAGTTTTTGCTCCCTGTTCCTATAACCTTTAGTTCTGTTGGCCTAGAAGTTTTTATTCCACAAAAGGGAGAGTGAAAATTATTGAACTGGAAGTTCAGACTCCCCTCTGGACACTTTGGACTTCTGATGACCTTAAACCAACAGGCTAAGTGTTAGGAGGGGTGAATGATCCAGATTACTAAGGGGACATTAGATTGCTGCTCCACAATGGAGGTAAGATGGGATGTACTCACTCATATTTGGTTTCTAGCCATAAATAAAGGACATTGAGCCTATAATTTGTGATCCTAGAGAAGCTAAATAAGAAAAACATATAGGCATCCTCCTGAATATTAACCTTCATCAGGCGATGAAAGGAGACAGAGACAGAGATCCACATTGGAGCACCGGACTGAAATCTCAAGGTCCAAATCAGGAGCAGAAGGAGAGAGAGCACGAGCAAGGAACTCAGGACCGCGAGGAGTGCACCCATACACTGAGACAATGGGGATGTTCTATTGGGAACTCACCAAGGCCAGCTGGCCTGGGTCTGAAAAAGCAGGGGATAAAACTGGACTCGCTGAACATAGCGGACAATGTGGACTACTGAGAACTCAAGAACAATGGCAGTGGGTTCTTGATCCTACTGCACGTACTGGCTTTGTGGGAGCCTGGGCAGTTTGGATGCTCACCTTACTAGACCTGGATGGAGGTGGGTGGTCCTTGGACTTCCCACAGGTCAGGGAACCCTGATTGCTCTTCGGGCTGACGAGGGAGGGGGACTTGATCGGGGGAGGGGGAGGGAAGTGGGAGGCGGTGGCGGGGAGGAGGCAGAAATCTTTAATAAATAAATAAAAATAAAAAAAGAAAGATTGTGTCTCGAGTCCAGGAGATCCTTACGATGTCTCTTGGTGCTATTATGTCCTGTGATGTTATTGGGAAACTACAACCACTTCCTCTAGGTAGGATGACAAACGGTACAGGACCACTCAGGAATAATGGTATGGGTAACTCCTCTAGGAAAACAGCCAAGACCTGCTGAGGTGCTTGCTGAGGGTAGAGGAAATACAGAAAGTGTAGGAGAGGAAGGTAGCTATAAATACCAGCTAAGAATACACAAACAGTTGCATAAATGAGGATTATAATAGGCATTTCTGTCATAGTTCATTAGGAATACATTTGTAAAGATATTTGTGTTTTCTTTCCTCAATTTCTTTATCAGGTAGTCTGACAACAATTAAGAGAATGTCAATGATTATCACATTTAAATTTGAGATAATAAAAGGATATCCCTTGAGTGCCATTGTCATCTATTCTAAATCTGCATTTGGAGTTGTAGGAGGGTAGTCATATTATGTTGAGCATTGTTATGACCTGGTTAAATATAAGAAGTTTGTGGATGTACGTATGATAGTTATATCATACTAGGCCTGGTTATATCATACTTACGACCTGGTTACTGTTTTTCATTTGGAAATTAATCATGACATAAGGAGATATGATTGCTTGTCAAGTGGACAAGGGGTAGACTTGTGATAGCTACTACATCTGGAATTAAGTAAAACCCCCAAAATGGCTGGGCACACCTGTGAGGAATTTTTGCTTAAACATTTGAAGCAGAAAGATTCACTTCTAATCTTCATCTTCGAGGTGGGAAGACAAACCTTTAATCCAGATCTTTTGAGGTGGGAAGACTCACCTTTAATTTGAGCTATACCGTCTGCTGGAAGCTTCTATACAAGTCTCCCTCTCTGCCTGCTAGCTCTCACCCTCACTAGCAAGTCCACTCCTTCACTGGCATTAGAACCTATTTCTTTGAGATTCTGTTGTATACTGAAGACCAGTTGAGATGCCCAGCCTTATGAATAAAAAAACTACTGGATTCTTGACCTTCCATTCATAGGCACCCATTGTTAGACTAGCTGGACCACAGCCTGTAAGTCAGTCTAATAAATACCACATATCTATTCATTCATTAATTCATATATATATTCATTAATTCACTCTGTAAGTTTTGTTATTCTAGAGAACCCTGACTAATATACTCAGTCCTTTATTTCTGTTATATCAAAGCTAATTCTGTAACCCGATATGTCCCTATGATTGCATTTGGAGTTTACTTCAATAATCTAGAGTAACAGTTTCAACTCAAGTTTCTTAATTTAACTACACCTGCAAAATTCTTTTGCCATATAAGGTAATGTTCATAGGTACTAGAGACCAGTACCTGAAGTTCAGAAATGTTGAATTGTCTTATTTTTTTACTCCCAGCCCTTGAATCACTTTCAGTTAACAGTGTTGCAATTTGTCTAATGCAAAAATTCATCATCAAATTTAATAAAATAATAACTATTTACAAAATATAGTAAATTAAGGAATTATTATAATAATTTGTTTACTACATGAAAAAGTATAAAAGGCCTAAAACAAGTTCCTTGATCACTACTCTATATAAAATTAGCGTGTCTTCAAAATGGAAATATAAGTCCTAAGAAAGGGGAGAACATGGTAGTCAAATATACATTTAGAATAAGGATATAATATTATCTGAAAACAAGTATGTGCTACATGACAAAGTATGCATAAAGTACATCTAAAATTATCAACCTCAAAAATGATGGGTTCAGAAACTGGAATTCCAGAGACTAAATTCCTTTTTGGATCCAATTAAAGTAGCAGGTTAATAGAAAGAAACCAGCCAGCATCACATAACACTTTAATTCTAGTAAGCTGGCCAACCTCCTTACCTAGACTGGAATAAATGTGGCTAAGAATACGAGCTGGCTGTACTCTGATAGGGTACACCTCGGCAATGGTCTCCACATCAATTCCTTTGTCCTTCAAAATGGCCTTGATTTCTTCTGTTTCAGCTAGAATGGACACTATCGGAAAGAAAGATGAAGTTAACAGAAGGTTTTTGTTCAGTAGAAACTTTAAAAATATTTTTTAGATTTATTTCATGTGTATGAGTATTTTGCCTATATGTATGTCTGTCCACGCATCGTATGCTACCCTGGTGCCAATGGAGGTCAGAAGAGGGTATTGGATCCCCTAAAATTGGAGTTATGAACAGTTATAAGCCACCATGTGGATTCTGGGAAGTGAACCTGGTCCCGGTAGGTCCCCTGGAAGAACAAGTGCTTCCAATAGTTAAGCTGAGTCATCTCTTCAGACCCTTAAAAATATTTTCAAGTGCATAATTTCTTTTAGAGGAGGAAAGAGGAGGAAATTATTGCTAAGGAATTCTGACTAATCAGTAATTATTCTAGATTAAAATATTACATAAATGGGAAAGTAATAACACGACTAGAGACTTGATTTTTGACTAGGTACCTATTTGTGCCTACTGAATGGCACTTTCAGTATTTATGAGACTCCATGTTGAAATGGAAAATTTTAACCACAAGATGGCTCAGTATTTAAGAGCTCTTGCTTTTCCAGGGGACCCAGGTTCTGTTCCCAATGCCCACATGGTGGCTTAGAACCAACTATCTGTAACTCAGTTCCAGGAGATCTGATGTCATCTGAGGGCACCAGGTACACATACTGGTGCACAGACATACGTGAAGACAAGGCACCCATATGCACTAAAATATAAATAAATAAAGGAAGGTAGCCTGAAAGAGCTGGTGGCTAACTGGACTTGAAATAATGAGTAAAATGGTCAGGAGGAAAAAAATGAATGAAGGGCTGAAGAGACAGACCAGCAATTAAGAGCAATGGCATCTCATCCAGAGGGCCCAGGGTTAGTCCTCAGTACCCACATGATAGCTCATAAACTTCTTTAACTCCAGTTCCAAAGGATCTGATTCCCTCTTCGGGACTCCACAGGCACCAGGTACTCACATACATCCAGGCAAAATGCCCATACGCATAATTGTTTTAAAGTTGATAGGAATGTTGGGGAGGACAGTAGCAAACCTACACAGACTTCAATGTTATAGTATGAAAGATCTTACCAAACAGTAAAAGACATGAAAATGGAAAAGTAGATAGGGGTTAGGCTAATCATGGAAGAATAGGTGTTATTTTAAAGTTTTGTATATTATTGTTGGGAACTGGTTCCCAAGCTGCGTTCTATAGAACTGCAGGGTTCTATAGGGAGCAATAGAGTTGTTTACAGGAACAGAAGGGCTTAAAGGAGAAGCAAGCAAATAACCTTTTGAGACACTAGGAGTACATTCAACCCAAGCAACTAAATTCTTGTTTATATTTATAAAATATTTAGAGTCAAATGTCAGATGCTACGGATATATACATAGGCATAATGAGTCCTGATGGAGAACAGAAAGGAGTTATTCTGAGAGAGGTGATGGTAAAAATAAGGGAGAAACTGTTTCAGATTAAAGAGACAGCATGTACAAAGTTACAAAAAGTTAGCTTTTATTGTTTTGCTTCCTATTGTGCTAGGGAATGAATCCAAGCCTTCACAGAACAGTCAGCCACTTGTACCACTGAACTAAACCCACAGCTCTGAAAATTCCTTTGTAATAGGAATGGAGTGTGGAGGAACAGTGGTGAGAAATGAAGTAAAATACAAGGTCCAGTGTTAGATCATACAGAGTCCTTGTAAGCCATACCGAGAGAGCTAAGATAGGAAGCCCCTGCAGAGTTGTACCTTAAAAAGAATACACTCAATAATTAAAGAATGAATGGCCATTTCTTTGTGTGGTCTACAGTAATTTTTAAAAGAATCGAATGAATTGACAGGCATTACTGGGCCTCGACGGAAGGCAAACATCAGTTCAAAATTAATGTAATGTAAGGAGGAGATGTTGATAACTTACATTAATAGTAAGCTATTGGAATTGTCAAAAACAGGATGGATTTCAGAATGACTGGAGAAGTAAAATTCTAGAACTTGTTATATAAATACAGAATATCAGAGAAGAATAAATATGAATTGAAAGTGTTCATTTGTGTAGCTGGGAGTATCATGTGCCATTTAATGATAGAGGTGCAGAAGGAATCGTAGGCATAGATGATGCAGTAGGAGGAACCAGCTGATCAAATTTAGTTATGTTTAGTCTACAGTGCATGGAAACATGTGGGACTGTCAGAAGACATTAGAAACAGATGAGATGGGACAAAAATATATTATCAAGAGAAGAGGACCCAGAATATAACTTTGAGAAAATTCAGGACTAGATAGATAGCAAAGTCTGGGGGGGGGAAGGATAAGTTATTGTCTTATAGCTTACATTTTCTTTCTAGCACAGGAAGTAGGGTCATCATGTGAAAGTGAAGGAAGACTGAAGAAGGTGGGGAATATGACTAATTATTAGGAGCAAGACAAGTGGTAGGCTATGGACAGAATTCCCAGAAATACCAATAGTTCAAGGGAAAAGGAAGAAAAGAAAGTCCAGAATAAGGTAGAAAAGTACTTAAAACAGGTTGAAGGAGATATACAAAAGCATAACATGGACACTCTGGAAATTCAGTTTCTAGAATGATAAATAACAAGTTGATCTAAAAGATCTGCTGCTAATATACTGATTATAAAATATCTATTAATACTGACAATACCAAGGTCTCTGGAAACTAAGCAAGAATATTTTCAGAGTATTAAACCAGGCTCTAAAGGTCTGGAGAATTAATAGACTATGAAGAGACAGAAATATCAATGTGAAAAGAAGCCACAAATGGAGATTAACATAGTAGATAAAGAAACTGGATTGGGGGAAGTCTTAATATTTCAAAAAGGATTGTTTGTAAAGAAGAATATAGGATGAAGCACCAACAGGGAAATTTGTATTGAATAGGAGAGCACCTTTTTCTGAGACTAGAAAAAAGAAAGCAAGGATGGGTAAGAATGCTGGGGGTGGGAAGTGTTGGGAAATTGAAAAAAAATCAGAATATTAGAATAATCAGGCATGAAGTATCAGTCCAAATATTAGGTTGAAAACAGGGCACAGCTGAACAAAATCGAGTACTTTGTTATACTGGCTGTGAATAAAGAAAATACTGACTAAAGATAAGAACAAAGACTAACAAACCAGAAGTTGAGTTGGGAACCATGGTTGTTCAATGCCACCACTCTGCTCATCATGTGCTTTTCCCTTATAATATCTTTTAGTAGGTATAGGATAAGAAAGTGTAGACCACATGATTGCTCTAGAACTATAACACTTTGGGAGATAGAGCAGAAGTATGAGGCAGCAGTAATTGGAGTAGTTAGATGATCAAAATATTGAGATGATCTTTAGGTACAAAGAGCAGACTTACAGAAATTAGAGACAACTTTAAAAGGAAGAAAAAGAAAGCTGAGATGCATTGTTAGCAGAACACAAGAATACCTATAAGGTCCAAAATTTGACCAGTGGTGTGTATGGTGGTTTGAATGAGAAGGGCCCCTGAGGCCTTATTTAAATGCTTAGTCTCCATTAGTGGAAACATTTGGGAAGGATTAAGAGGTATGGCCTTTTTGAAGGAAGTGTGTCAGAGGAAGTAGCAAAAGTCCACGTCATTCTCAGCTAGTTCTCTCTCTTTCTGCCATCTATCTGTTGATATGAATGTATGCTCTCAGCTAGTGCTCCAGCATCATGCCTGACTGCCTGTTGTCATGCTCTCCACTGTGATGCTCATGAACTCTAACCTTCTGGAAGTCTAAGCCCCAAATTAAATGATTTCTTTTATAAGCTGCCTTAGTCATGGTGTTTGGTCATAAGAGCAAAAGGAAAAGTAACTAGAATGGGGTACCAAACATAGAGGTACAGAGAAAGGGTTCTAGAGTCATGATATTAAAAAATTTTAAGGTTAAACATAGTAGATTAAATCCATACCAATGCTGAAATCTAGTTTTATGACAGAATTTGGGGAAGAGAAAGAAGGCTGTGAATTGAACCTCAAAGTCATAAACTATGAATTAGAACAAAGAGAATATCAGCACAGCTAGAAGGTTTAAACCTCAAAGGAAAACATACCTTCTCATGGGGGATGAAGAATAATGGTTGAAGTCCAATTTCTGTCTCTTGGTTTTTATTATTCATGCTACACTTTATAAAACATTTGCTAGAGACACTGAGAAGCAAAGACTACCTATATGATCACACAGAGTGTCAAGTATAAGATGCTTTAGAAAACATGTTGGATTTTCCATTCAGAATCAACCAAAAAGTCAAATGACTAGGAATATCTTAAGAAGCTTTACAGCAGGACACACCATATTCAGGAGTGATGTTGGAGAGTGAAAATTCACATCAAGATGTCTACTCTCACAAACAAGGACGATGGTTAATATTTTCAAAAGAAACAAGGAAGGTAAAAATATTGACCTTTTCTGGGAGAGGTAAAAGGAGGGGAGGATGACAAAAGAGGCCAGCTTTGTGTTCATCATATAAAGATTATTCACAGATATTAGACTAGGATAGTTGTCCTTTGAGAAAGGGTCCCTGTGGTTTTGAATCAAAATGCCCCCCACAGGCTCACAGGCATTATTTGAAAGGATTAGTATGTGTGGACTTTGTTGGACTGCCTGTTGGAGGAAGTGTGCCACTTGGGGTAGGCTTTAAGATTTCAGAAGCCCAAGCCAGAGTCAGTGGCTCACTCCCTTTACTTGCTGCCTGCTGATTCCAATATAGAACTCTTAGCTACCTCTCCAGCACTATGTCTGCCTGTGTGCTACCATGCTTCTCACCAGGATAATGGATGAAACCTTTGAAGTATAAGCCAGTTCCAATTAAATGTTTTTCCTTTAGAAGGATTGCTATGGTTGTGGTGTCTCTTCACAGCAATAGAAACCCTAAGACAGTCTGGTAATGTATCCTTGGCTGTCCTGGAACTCTTGATATGGAACAGGCTACTATTGAACTCACAGTGATTTGCCTGCCTTTGGTTCCCAAGTGCTATGATTAAACACATGTACTACCACACACACCCAAAGACTTGGATTTCTTAATGTTTAGAGTATTCAGCTCAGTGTTTTGCATAATGTATATACATTCACATTTAAAAAATTGTAGACATAATCCCCAGTGAGGCAATGGTCAGAAGCAAATGAACTATGAGGGATGCAGGTCTAACAGTCTAAAACAGAGAAAATATAAATGCGTAGGAGATTATGAAAATAAAGGAATACTAGCATGAAAAACAGAAAATGTGGTTAAAAAGAAAGTAACAGTAACCAGGGGAATAACATATCATGAAATTTTAAAGTTTCCAGAAATAAGTCGTGTCAAATATTTTATAATCTTCTGAGATCATCTTTTATTTGTTTATTATTAACCGTAATTTTGAAACAAAATTGAACCACATTTATTACATACTTTTTGAACCCTAACACAAAGTCCCCAAATCTTTCCCCCTAATCAGACCTTTAATATAAAATTTCTATTGCTGGGAGTAATACATACCTTGAACCACCACATCTGGCTTTGGCACAGTAGAAAACCTACGATTTAGGGGATCAATTTCTCCAGGAGCTAAAAATCCCTGAAGAAAATGCACAAAACAAAATTAATAAGCCTCAAAAATAAAGCTAAGGCAATGGAGAGATAGCTCAGAAGTTAAATGGAAAGGGAAAAGGAGGTCAGTACAAAGGGAGACAAAAGGTGAAGGGATAAATAATATTAAGGATGTTTGAAAAGGCCACAGGAACATTTCATGCTTACTTAAACATACATATAGTGTGTGTGTGTGAGAGAGAGAGAGAGGATATATGTGTGTGTATGTGTATGCATGCGCGTGCACACGTATGTGTGTATACACACACGCGCGCGCGTCACACACACACGCGCGCGCACACACACACACACACACACACACACTACTGCAATCTCCCTTGGCTGCCTCTTAGAACTTGAAGGTAAGACCCAATAGCTGAGACACCATACAATCAGGAATCAACTGAGCTGGAACTGACCTGAAAGCTTCCTACCTGATGATTAGATCTCTAAATGACAAAAGTGCCATGCAAGCTGCTAAGGGAGAAAACCAATCAATAGTCCTGACCAGCTGTGAAACTATGAACCACAATGACCCCAAGGTCCAGTAGTGGTACATATCTCATGGAAGCAAACAACATATGTCTAACTGGACTTAAGGCCAACCCAGTATGAAGAAACTCCTTTTGTCTGTGAGGTCCCTGGCCAGCAAGGGGCCCTGATCATGTATCAGAAGATCCATCGGAGATCATTTGAAGGAAGAGATGGGCAGGCACCAATTCAAGAATTCCTCTAACAATCTGAAAAACAACATGAAAACACCAGAACCCAGCGAACTTACAACAGGAGGACTTGAACACCCTAATCCAGAAGAAGTAGAAAAAATTGACATTATGAAAGTGAAAGAGTCCCTTAAACAGGAGGTGAAAAACTCCCTTAAAGAAATGGATGAGTGGCCGGGCGGTGGTGGCGCACGCCTTTAATCCCAGCACTCGGGAGGCAGAGGCAGGCGGATCTCTGTGAGTTCGAGACCAGCCTGGTCTACAAGAGCTAGTTCCAGGACAGGCTCCAAAACCACAGAGAAACCCTGGCTCGAAAAAAACCAAAAAAAAAAAAAAAGAAATGGATGAGAAGAATAAAAAAAAGTTTGAAGAAATGAGTAAATCCATAAAAGATACCCTAGGAAACCAAGAAAAAAAAAACAATCAAACAGATAATGGAAACAGTTCAAGACTTGAAAACTGAAATGGAGGCAATGAAGAAAACATAAACCGAGGGCTGGCTGGATATGGAAAATCTAGGTAAATGAACAGAGACTACAGAGACAAGTATAACCAACAGAATACAAGAGATAGAAGAAAGAATCTCAGATTCTGAAGACACCATAGAAAAAATAAACGCACTAGTCAAAGAAAACAGCAAATCCAACAAATTCTCATCACAAAACATTCAGGAAATCTGGGACACAATAAAAAGACCAAACCTAAGAATAATAGGTGTAGAAAAAGGAGAATTACAGCTTAAAGGCCAAGAAAATATATTCAACAAAATTATAGAAGAAAACTTTCCCAACCTAAAGAAAGGCATTCCTATGAGGGTTCAAGAAGCATACAGAACACAAAATAGACTGGATCAAAAAAAAAATCCCCTCGCCATAAAATAATCGAAAAAAAGACATACAGAATAAAGAAAGAATATTAAGAGCTGCAAAGGAAAAAGGTCAAGTAACTTATAAAGGTAAACCTATCAGACTTACATTTGACTTCTCTATGGAAACCATGAAAGCTGGAAGGTCCTGGATAGATGTACTGCAGTAACTAAGAGACCCAGACTACTATACCCAGCCAAGCTTTTGTTCACTATCAATGGAGAAAACAAAATATTCCAGGATAAAAACAAATGTAAACAATACGTAGCCACAAATCCGGCCTTACAGAAAGGAATAGAAGGAAAATCACAAACCAAGGAATCTAACAATGCCCACAATAACTCATACATCTAGCGACTCTTCATGAGCACAACTCAAAGAAGGGAAACACAGACTACTACCCAAAACAACATTAATAAACCGGAGTTAACAACCACTAGTCATTAATATCACTTAATGTCAATGGACTCAATTCACCTATAAAAAGGCACAGGCTAAGAGATTGGATACGAAAACAGGATTCAACATTCTGCTGTTTACAAGAAACACACCTCAACCACAAAGACAGACATCTACCCAGAGTAAAGGGTTGGGAAAAGGGTTTTCAAGCAAATGGACCCAAGAAACAAGCGGGCGTGGCCATACTAATTTCTAACAAAATTGACTTCAAACTAAAATCAATCAGAAGAGATGGAGATGGACATTTTATACTCATAACAAGAACAATTCATCAGGATGACGTCTCAATCCTGAATATCTATGCCCCTAATATAAAAGCACCCACTTATGTAAAAGAAGCATTGCTAGAACTCAAAGGCAGACATCAATCCACACACACTAATAGTAGGAGACTTCAACACTCCTCTCTCACCAATGGACAGATGAATCAGTCAGAAACCTAACAGAGAGATAAGAGAATTAATGGAGGTAATGAATCAAATGGACTTCTATAGAACATTCCACCCAAATAGGAAAGAATATACCTTCTCACATCTCATGGAACCTTCTTGAAAATTGACCACATACTCGGTAACAAAGCAAACTTCCACAGATACAAAAAAAATATTAGTAACCACCTGTGTCTTATCAGATCAACATGGAATAAAGTTAGAATTTAACAATAATTCTACCCCCAGAAAGCCTACAAATTCTTGGAAGCTGAACAGTCAACTACTGAACCACCCCTGGGTCAGGGAAGAAATAAAGAAAGAAATTAAAGTCTTCCTTGAATTCAACGAAAATAAAGACACAACATACCCAAACCTATGGGACACTATAAAAACAGTGCTAAGAGGAATGTTCATAGCTCTAAGTGCCCACATTAAAAAAAACGGAGAAAGCTCATATTAGAGAATTAAGAGCACACCTGAAAGCTCTAGAAAAAAAAGAAGCAGACTCACCCAGGAGGAGTAGAAGACTGGAAATAATAAAATTGGGGGCTGAAATCAACAAAATAGAAACACAGAAAACAATCCAAAGAATCAATGAATCAAAGAGCTGGTTCTTTGAGAAAGTCAACAAGATTGACAAACCTTTATCCAAACTAATCAAATGGCAGAGAGAGAACATACAAATTAACAAGATCAGAAATAAAAAGGGGGACATAACAATGGATACTGTGGAAATTCAGAGAATCATTAGTTCTTACTACAAAAGCCTGTATGCCACAAAATTGGAAAATGTAAAAGAAATGGACTTTTTAGATAAGTACCATTTACCAAAATTAAATCAAGACCAGGTGAACAATTTAAATAGACCTATAAGTTATGAGGAAATAGAAGCTGTCATAAAAAAAAAACTCCCAACCAAAAAAAAAAGCCCAGGACCTGATGGTTTTAATGCAGAATTTTATCAGAACTTCCAAGAAGAGCTGATACCTATGCTCCTTAATGAGTTTCACATAATAGAACCAGAGGAGTCATTGCCAAACTCTTTTTACAAAGCTACAGTCACCCTGATTTCAAAACCTCACAAAGACCCATCCAAGAAAGAGAATTACAGACCAATCTCACTCATGAACATTGATGCAAAAATTCCCCAATAAAATTCCGGCAAACAGAATCCAAGAACACATTAAAAAATTATCCATTATGATCAAGTAGGCTTCATCCCTGAGATGCAGGGCTGGTTCAACATACAAAAGTCTATCAATGTAATCCATCACATAAATAAATTGAAAGAAAAAACCATATGATCATTTCATTAGATGCGGAAAAAGCATTTAACAAAATTCAACACCCCTTTATGATAAAGGTTTTGGAGAGGTTAGGGATACAAGGATCATACCTAAATATAATAAAAGCAATATATAGCAAGCCAACAGCTAATATAAAATTAAATGGAGAGAAACTCAAAGCCATTGCACTAAAATCAGGAACACGAAAAGGCTGTCCACTCTCTCCATACCTCTTCAATATAGTGCTTGAAGTTCTAGCAATAGCAATAAGACAAAATAAGGAGATCAAGGGGATTCGAATTGGAAAGGAAGAAGTCAAACTTTCGTGATTTGCAGATGATATGATAGTGTACATTAGTGACCCCCAAACCTCTACCAAAGAACTCCTACAGCTGATAAATAAGTTCAGTGAAGTGGCAGGTTAAAGATCAACTCAAAAAAATCAGTAGCCATCCTATACACGAAAGATAGAGAAGCAGAGAGGGAATTCAGAGAAACTTCAATGTTGAAATACGGAGCGGCGGCCTGTGTCCCGCCACCCAGCTAGCTTTACCCGAAATAATTACACGGAAACTGTATTCTTTTAAACACTACCTGACCCATTAGTTTCAGTTTCTTATTGGCTAGCTTTTACATGTTGATCTAACCCATTTCTATTAATCTGTGTAGCCCACGAGCTGGCTTACCAGGAATGATATTAACCTGCATCTGTCTGGAGTGGGAGAATCATGGCGACTCCCTGACTCAGCTTCTTTCTCCCAGCATTCCGTTCTGTTTACTCTGCCTACCTAAGGGTTGGCCTAACAAATGGGTCTAGGCAGTTTCTTTATTAATAAGAAATCACTCCCACATCATTTCCCCTTTTTCTGTTTAAACAAAAAAGAAAGGCTTTAACTTTAACATAGTAAAATTACATATAGCAAAACAGTTATCAAGCAAGAATTACAGTTACAATATTTATATCTATTTTATCTTTTATCATAACTAAGGAAAACTATAACTATCTATTCATTCTTCAACTCCATCAAAGACTCCAGAAGGATATAATACTACCTAAGTAAACAAGAAATAAGAAATCTCTAGAAATGACAGAGACATCTTGCTGCCTGGACAGTCACCCAAAGTTCTTTTGTATGGTTGGGGCATCCATCTTTAGCCTTCAGGCCCATAGTATCCAGCAGACATTTCCATGAAGCAGGAAATTTCAAAGACAGTTCAGTCACTATCTGCTGTGTCCTGCAGAATGTCTCGCAGACTCTTTCATGAATCAGGAACCCCGAAAGATCATCTCACCTTTAGGCAAGTTCAGCAGTCCTCTCTCTGCGGGTTCTGTGTGTCCATTTTATGCAACAGTCCAGGCAAGAGCAGTTTCTTGCCCAAATGGCTATCCAACTCCATAAGGATCCTCTTCGATGCCCATCTTCCTCTCGAAGTAGATTGGTGCCACCAGGAGCAGATATGTCTCATTGTCATGAAAAGTCCTAAGTTATTAAAACATTAAATGCCATATTCTGCAGTCTTTGAAAGATATGAAGAATGTCTATCTAACTGGAATGTATCTCTATATATCTAGAAAATCTAACTAACATGACTACAAGCTTGACTATTATTGATGATTAACCATTAACCTATATTTCTTAATTATACATTACATTTTTAAATGAACTACACAATCACAATACCTTAATCAAGATCAGAAATACATATACATATAACAAAATATACTGTAAAATCCACACCAATGCAAATTACTCATACCTATATCATTTCCCCCTTTAAATGTAAAAGAACATTTACAAACAATATTTTGGGAACATGGGCGCAGTTTTTTCTCTCCAAACTGCTTCCTGCTGAATGGGGGCGCTGTTAATCAGATCATTTAGGGTGTAACCTGTGTGCCAGGTTTATCTCAGTTGCCAGTTGAGTGAAGTAATTTTTTGAGGGTGTTCACAGGAACTTTTCGGGAGGTCGTGGTCTATCATACCATATTGGGATAGATGCAATCCACAGGGTCTGGTCCTCTGTGAAAACAAAAGAAGACCCTTTCCAAAGCATCATATCCTTAGACCCAAATTCTGAAGTCATACCCTCATGATATCCGTTTTGGTTCCACTTGGCAGCCCATAGAATGAAATGTCTCTCTGTACTTAGCTCCTTTACAGTCAAAAATTTTAAAGAAAATACAATGTACATAATCCAGACTCTCTGTGAATTTTCCATTTTTACGTGGCTTATTTTTCTTTATTTCTTTTAATCTTTTAACTATCTGTATTCTGTCTCTTTAAAGACTTTACCTTTTTTTTTAAACCATTAACTTTATTCTCTATTTTTTTTTCTTCTCTCTCTCAAGCCTATGTACATTCATCCAACAGTGTGGTCTTTTATGTCTGACTCTGTTTTATTGTGAATCTGTAACATTTTTTTACTATCCAGGAACATTTATTAAAATGTTAAGCAGTTCTTAAAAACTTAAGTTGTGCCATGTACAGGTAATAAGGTACCGCCTGTGTCCTGCCCAGTTGAAACCTTAAATGCGCTGTTTTTATGGTAATTACGGAAGTTCCTGCCTGAGACCAGCACAGTTCAGCATGGCAGAGCTGAGCCAAGCCGCTCCTGCCTCAGAGCCATTTGGTGCCCCTGGGCCACACACAGTTCCAGGCACACAGCAGTCCACATTGCCATCAAGCAAGCTGTAGAGCTTTACTCCAAATGCTCCATTCAAAAGCTCTGTCTCCCACAGGAGCCAGATCGCAATGGTGGCACAGCCCAGAAAGCCGGCATTTTAAAACAGCCAGTTTTTTCCTGCTGCTGAGTCAGGACAATTTCTTTGCGGACGCAACCCAGAAACAGCAAAAAGCTGTCTTAAATTCTCTGTCTCTCCTTTTTAAGCCCTCTCAGGTATTACGTGGAGTTCATTAGCACATTGGGTGCCACTCTGTTGAAATACGGAGCGGCGGGCTGTGTCCCGCCACCCGGCTAGCTTTACCCGAAATAATTACATGGAAACTGTATTCTTTTAAACACTGCCTGACCCATTAGTTTCAGTTTCTTATTGGCTAGCTTTTACATATTGATCTAACCCATTTCTATTAATCTGTGTAGCCCACGAGCTGGCTTACCAGGAATGATCTTAACCTGCGTCTGTCTGGAGTGGGAGAATCATGGCGACTCCCTGACTCAGCTTCTTTCTCCCAGCATTCCGTTCTGTTTACTCTGCCTACCTAAGGGTTGGCCTAACAAATGGGTCTAGGCAGTTTCTTTATTAATAAGAAATCACTCCCACATCACTTCAACTTTTACAATAGCCACAAATAGCATAAAGTATTTTGGGGTAACACTAACCAAGGAAGTGAAAGATCAATTTGACAAGAACTTTAAGGCATTGAAGAAAGAAATTGAAGAGGACACCAGAAAATGGAAAGACCTCCCATGCTCTTGTATGGGTAGGGTCAATATAGTAAAAATGGCAATTCGACCAAAGGCAATCTATAAATTGAATGCAATCCCCATTAAAATCCCAACAAAATTCTTCACAGACCTTGAGAGAACAATAATCAACTTTATATGGAAAAACAAAAAACCCAAGATAGCCAAAACAATCTTATACAATAAAGGAACTTCTGGAGGCATTACCTCCATCCCTGACTTCAAACTCTATTACAGAGCTACAATAATGAAAACAGCATGGTATTATAAAAAACGGAGACGTCGACCAATGGAATCGAGTAGAAGACCCGGATTTTAACCTACAAACCTATGAATACCTGATTTTTGACAAAGGAGCTAAAATTATACAATGAAAGAAAGAAAGCATCTTCAACAAATGGTGCTGGAAGAACTGGATTTCAACCTGTAGAAGAATGAAAATAGACCCATATCTATCACCATGCACAAATCTCCCATGCACAAATCTCAAGTCCAAATGGATTAAAGACCTCAATATCAATCTGAACACACTGAAACTGATAGAAGAGAAAGTGGGAAGTACCCTACAACAGATGGGCACAGGAGATCGCTTCCTATGTATAACCCCAGCAGCACAGACATTAAGGACAACATTGAAAAAATGGGACCACCTAAAACTGAGAAGCTTCTGTAAAGCAAAGGACACTGTCACTAAGACAAAAAGGCAATCTACTGATTAAGAGAAGATCTTCACCAACCCCCGCAACAGACAAAGGTCTGATCTCCAAAATATATAAAGAACTCAAGAAACTAGACTTTAAAATGCTAATTAACCCAATTAAAAATGGGGTACTGAACTGAACAGAGAATTCTCCACTGAAGAAATTCAAATGGCCAAAAGACACTTAAGGTCATGCTCAACCTCCTTAGCAATCAGGGAAATGCAAATCAAAGCAACTTTGAGATACCATCTTACACCTGTCAGAATGGCTAAAATCAAAAACACCAATGATAGCCTTTGCTGGAGAGGATGTGGAGTAAGGAGAACACTCATCCATTGCTGGTGGGAATGTAAACTTGTGCAACCACTTTGGAAATTAGTGTGGCGGTTTCTCAGGAAATTTGGGATCAACCTACCCCAGGATCCAGCAATACCACTCCTGGGAATATACCCAAGAGATACCCTAGCATACTACAAAAGCATCAACTTTGTTCACTATGTTCACAGCTGCATTATTTGTAATAGCCAGAACCTGGAAACAACCTAGATGCCCCTCAATGGAAGAATGGATAAAGAAAGTGTGGAATATATACGCATTACAGAACTACTCAGTGGTAAAAAACAATGACATCTTGAATTTTGTATGCAAATGGATGGAAATAGAAAACAGTATCCTGAGTGAGGTAACCCAGACCCAAAAAGATGAACATGGTTTGTACTCACTCATTAGTGGATTCTAGCCATAAATAAAGCACATTGAGCCTATAATTCATGATCCCAGAGAAGCTAAATAGGAAGTTGAACCCAAAGAAAAACATGTAGTTATCCTCCTGGATATTAGAAGTAGACAAGATTGCCAGGCAAAAATTGAGACCTTGGGGGTGGTTTGGTGTGGGGGTAAGGGGAGATGGGGAGAGAGAAGGGAGAAGGGGAGGATGGAGAGAGCTTGGGGGAATGGGACGGTTGGGATGGAGGAAGAGTGGATATGGGAACAGGACAGTATATATCTTTTTTTTGACACATAAAGTTGTTTAATTAGGTTGTCAGCAATTTAGAAAACAAGTTTGTGAGGATACATCCCGTTCGTCAGACAGAACTGAGAGCGCAGGTAGCCCTGTAGCTGAGGAGCAGCTTTGATCTTTGGCAGAATCTGCGAGTTCACCGCTTTCTGATCAGCCTTGCGCTGCTCTGTAATCTCATATTTCTCCTTCTCTGTGTCAAAGATCTCGCCCTCCTGATGCCTGGGCTTACGCAGCTGCTTTTTCTTGAAGTAAGCATCAGTCAGGTGTTTGGGAATTTTAACGGTGCTGATATCAACTTTTGTAGAGGTGGCGATGATAAACTTCTGATGTGTTCTTCTCAAAGGAACTCTGTTGAGGGCAAGAGGTCCTGTCACAAGCAGTAAACCACTGCCCAGTTGCTTCAGGAAAACCACTCTCTTGCCCCTGTGGCGCCCGGTAAGGATGATGAGGACAGTCCCAGGAGTGATGCTGGCACGCAGGCGTCTCACGTGCTGACTGAAGGGCTTTTTGCCATGGCTCAGCAGCTTCCGAGGCACATCTTCAGTAGGATAATACCTGGGCATTTTTCGAAGCTTAACCACCCAGGTACCACCATTCTTGTCACCACCAACTGGTTTTGTGACAGTAGCAAGGACCTTTTCCTTTTTCTTCTTTTCAACCTTGGTTTTTGCAGCTGTGTATTTCCTTTTGTACACGGCCTTCCTGGAATACATAGCAGATCGGGAGTACCTGCCAATTCCTCTAACAAGGACTGGATTTCGGCTGCAATGGGGCTTCCCCTTCTTGAGCTTTTTAGCCTTAGGGTCACCCTTTTTGGCTGCACCAGTGGCAGGGGCATCACCGCCAGCCTTCTTGGCTGCAGGTTTCTTCTCTTTTGTATCAGGTTTCTCGCCTTTTTCACCCGCCATCTTGCAAGATGGGAAAGAGACGGCAGTATATATCTTAATTAAGGGAATCATTTTAGGGTTGGCAAGAGACTGGGCTCTAGAGCAGTTCCTAGGTGTCCAAGATGTCCCCAGGTTGTTCCTTGAGCAGCTGAGGAGAGGGCACCTGAACTGGCCCTATCCTATAGCCACACTGATGAATATTTTGCATATCACCATAGAACCTTCATTGGGCGATGGATACAAATAGAGACAGAGACCCACATTGGAGCACTGGACTGAGCTCCCAAGGTCCAAATAAGGAGCAGAAGGAAGTAGAACATGAGCAAGGAAGTCAGGACCGCAAGGGGTGCATCCACCCACGGAGACGGTGGGACTGATCTAATGGGAGCTCACCAAGGCCAGTTGGACTGGGACTGATGGAGCATGTGATCATACCGTACTCTCTGAACATGGCTGACAAGGAGGGCTGACTGAGAAGAAAAGGACAATGGCACTGGGTTTTGATTCTACTGCATGTACTGGCTGTGTCAGGACCTAGTCTGTTTGGATGCTCACCTTCCTAGACCTGGATGGAGGGGGGAGGACTTTGGACTTCCCACAGGGCAGGGAACCCTGACTGCTCTTTGGACTGGAGAGGATGGCGGAGTGGGAGGGGGAGGGGGAGGGAGAGGGAAATGGGAGGAGGTGAAAATTTGTAATAATAACAATAATAATAAAATTTTTTTAAAAAAGAAACTCATGCCTGGTACTGGTAACCCTTGGCTTTGAGGTATGGAAACTTAGAGGAGAACTTATTACTACCACTTTCTGAACTAGTGTAATTCCTAACTGAATTCTAAATGCCGATCCTTATATTCACAGGTACGTGTAGCTATCACCCCTCATCAAAGAAGCTTTTTGCAGCAGAGACTGATAAAGAATACCACAATTGGTTAAAATGCAGAAAACAACTGCCTTTGAGGTACCCAACCCCTATCAATACATCTACAATGCCCCGACATCTAAGGTTCAGGGAACGTAAAGAGCCAGAGAACCAGAACATCTGCTGTGATGCATTGCACTTTCTGTATGTGCCAGGGAAGCTTCACACATGAAATTTTAAACATGGTCACCTAAACAAGACCAGCACAATGATACTATCAGTAGACATACTAACACAAGTGGGGGAAAATCTCAGAAGACCTAGACAAAGAGCTAAAGACAATTAATGGATGCTGAGACAGGGAGAATCAGTTTTCGCCAGGAATGAGACCCTGACTGGCCCAAGTGGTCAGTCCTAAATAAATACATGTACAAACAACACTAAATGGACCAGGCAGCTGTGTGTGTGGAAGGAAGCAATAGGTGAAGATAATATAAATAGAACTCTCATGCATGAAATTCTCAAAATAAATTAAACTAAAAATTATAATAAACATTGTTTGCTTATTTGTCCCTGTATTTGCTGTGCTTTTTGGCTAGCAGAAATCTTTTTACTTAGTTCCCATATGTTGTGAAATAAGATGAACTCGCCCATTTTTCTTTAATAATACCGAATCCTTCCTGATTTTGCTCAATTTAATTTATTGTTGGATGAGAATGCTGCTAGGACGATTGCTTTAAAGCATTATGCTCATTAGTGCTAGCTCCAAGCTCATGTCAATAAAGATTATTGTCAGGAGCCATTTCAGGCTTCTCCTTTCTCACATCTCACAGGGCCTTCAAGTAAAAATCTTGAGACAGAAAACTTAAAGTTAGCCGAAACATTACGTGCTGACTGTGGAGACTCAAGCTCTGGAAAGCACCACAAAGTGTCTTCAAGGCTTGCTGCTTATCACTAACAGCAGGTGTTCTAGCCACTGACCTTGCAACTGCCCTGCTTAGCTTCCAAACTGCCCCACTTAGTTGCCAAACTGCCCCACTTAGTTGCCTAGCTACGGAGCCCCTCCTTCCCTTCCCCCTTTCCTCAGTTCCCCCTGCCCGAGCTCCTTTCTGAGGAGTATTTAAGACATGAAACTTGCTTCAATAAACGAATGCCTTGACAAAGAATACTGCTTGGCGTCCGTTTCTCCCCCCGCCTCCCATGTCTTTCAGATAGTGCCTCTTCAGACCCTGGAATAATTTAGGACCTGCTGGTCAGATTATCAAACAAATGATGGAGGAAGGTCATTGGCTAATAAAGGAACTGCCTTGGCCCATTTTATTGGTTAGAAGATAGGTGGGAGGAGTAAACAGAACAGAACGCTGGGAGGAACAGGAAGGTGAGCTCAGATTCCACAGCTCTCCTCTCGGGAGCAGACGCCTCAGAGAGAGACATCATGCTCCTGGCTCCTGGGCAGATGCATGCGATGAAGCCGCCAGGTCAGACATGCTGAATATTCCTGGTAAAACCAGTGCTACAGTTTATTAGAAATGGGTTGATTGGGATATCAGAATTAGCCAGTAAGGGCTAGAGCTAATGGGCCAAGCAGTGCTTAAATGAATACAGTTTGTGTGTTGTTATTTCGGGCATAAGCTAGCCGAGCAGGCGACCGGGGTGCTGGGAATGCAGCCCCACTGCTCATATTACTACAAACAGCCACAGGCACAGAAAACAAAACCAAGAATACAGCTGCAGAAAATAAACGGCCATATAAGCAGGGGAAAATCATACTTAGAAATTCCAGGTAAGTTCCAAACAAGGTTTTCCAGAAACCTGGGCCTATAATATCAAAACAACCATGCTAGGTGTGATAACACACACCTGTAATCCCAGAACTCAGGAAACAAACACAGAAGGTTCCTTGCAAGTTCAAGGCCAGCTTGATCTATGGGGAAAGTTCAATGCCAGCTACTGTTACATAGCAAGACTGTGTCCTTTTTTTTAAAAAAAAAAAAAACCTATAATGTAGGAAATAGGATTTTCAGGAAGTACTGGAAAATTTTTTTAGAAGAATTTTTTTCTATGTAGGCTTGAAATGCCCCCAAAGAAACTGAATACAAAATTGTGCCTCATTAACTCTGTTAAGAGCCATCTTAACAGAATGTGGTATAAAGAACATTTAGAGAGCTCCTTACCAAAAAGTAAAAACAGAAATATTAATAAAACAGAAAGAGCACACTGTTATTATCAAGCACTAGCCAAAGTGCCCACAGTACAGGATACAAGATCAACTCCAAAAACTCAGTTGCCTTCCTGAGAGAAGAAGAGAGGGAAATCAGAGAAGCATCACCTTTCACGATAGCCACAAATAGCATAAAATATCTTGGGGAAACTCTGAACAAGGAAGTGAAAGATCTATTTGACAAGAACTATAAGTCTTTGAAGAAAGAAATTGAAGAGGACACCAGAAAATGGAAGGACCTCCCTCGCTCTTGGATTGGGAGGATCAACATAGTAAAAATGGCAATTTTACCAAAAGCAATCTATAGATTCAATGCAATCCCCATCAAAATCCCATCAAAATTGTTCACAGATCTGGAGAAGACAATAATCAACTTTATATGGAAAAACAAAAAACCCAGGATAGCCAAAACAATCTTATACAATAAAGGATTGTCTGGAGGCATTACCATCCCTGACTTCAAACTCTATTACAAAGCTACAGTATTGAAAACAGCTTGGTATTGGCATAAAAACAGAGAAGTCGACCAATGGAATCGAATAGAAGACCCTGACTTTAACCCACAAACCTATGAACACCTGATTTCCGATAAAGGAGCTAAAAGTATACAATGGAAAAAAGAGAGCATCTTCAACAAATTGTGCTGGCAAAACTGGATGTCAATCTGTAGAAGAATGAAAATAGATCCATATCTATCACCATGCACAAAACTCAAGTCCAAATGGATTAAAGACCTCAATATCAGTCCGAACACACTGAACCTGATAGAAGAGAAAGTGGGAAGCATTCTACAACACATGGGCACAGGAGACCACTTCCTATGTATAACCCCAGCAGCACAGACACTAAGGGCATTATTGAATAAATGGGACCTCCTGAGACTGAGAAGCTTCTGTAAAGCAAAGGACACTGTCACTAAGACAAAAAGGCAACCCACTGACTGGGAGAAGATCTTCACCAACCCCGCAACTGGCAAAGGTCTGATCTCCAAAATATATAAAGAACTCAAGAAACTAGACCGTAAAAGGCTAATCAACCCAATTATAAAATGGGGCACTGAGCTGAACAGAGAATTCTCAACAGAAGAACATCAAATGGCCAAAAGACACTTAAGGTCATGCTCAACTTCCTTAGCGATCAGGGAAATGCAAATCAAGACAACTTTAAGATACCATCTTACACCTGTCAGAATGGCTAAAATAAAAAACACCAATGATAGCCTTTGCTGGAGAGGTTGTGGAGAAAGGGGTACACTCACCCATTGCTGGTGGGAATGCAAACTTATGCAACCACTCTGGAAAGCAGTGTGGCGAATTCTCAGGAAATTCGGGATCAACCTACCCCTGGATCCAGTAATACCACTCTTGGGAATATACCCAAGACAGGCCCTATCATACAACAAAAGTATATGCTCAACTATGTTCATAGCAGCATTGTTTGTAATAGCCAGAACCTGGAAACAACCTAGATACCCTTCAATGGAAGAATGGATGAAGAAAGTATGGAATATATACATATTAGAGTATTACTCAGCAGTAAAAAACAATGACTTCTTGAACTTTGCATGCAAATGGACGGAAATAGAAAACACTATCCTGAGTGAGGTAAGCCAGACCCAAAAAGAGGAACATGGGATGTACTCACTCATATTTGGTTTCTAGCCATAAATAAAGGACATTGAGCTTATAATTCATGTTCCTAGAGAAGCCAAATATGAAGGTGAATCCAAAGACAAACACATAGGCATCCTCCTGAATATTAACCTTCATCAGGCGATGAAAGGAGACAGAGACCCACATTGGCGCACCGGACAGAAATCTCAAGGTCCAAATCAGGAGCAGAAGGAGAGGGAGCACGAGCAAGGAACTCAGGACCGCGAGGGGTGCACCCACACACTGAGACAATGGGGATGTTCTATCGGGAACTCACCAAGGCCAGCTGGCCTGGGTCTGAAAAAGCCTGGGATAAAACCGGACTCGCTGAACATAGCAGACAATGAGGACTACTGAGAACTCAAGAACAATCGCAGTGGGTTTTTGATCCTACTGCACGTACTGGCTTTGTGGGAGCCTAGGCAATTTGGATGCTCACCTTACTAGACCTGGATAGAGGTGGGCGGTCCTTGGGCTTCCCACAGGGCTGGGAACCCTGATTGCTCTTTGAGCAGATGAGGGAGGGGGAATTGGTCGGGGGAGGGGGAGGGAAATGGGAGTCGGTGGCGGGGAGGAGGCAGAAATCCTTAATAAATAAATAAATTAAAAAAATAAAAGCAAAAAAATAAAAAAAAACAAAGTTCCTAAAGTAATCAGCTAATTCAGTTGAGGAACGAAGCCTCACGTTGCTTGCAAAGGTTGACATTTAATCCATTACCAATAACCATTAAGCATAGGTGCATTCATTAGTCACCAGGCAAGGCACTGAGGGGAGTTTTGAAAGGGAAAGATGCACAACTTTATTCCTGAACAACACCAAGTACAATGCCAGAATAGGGAACTGTGGGCAGCAGGGTGGACATGGCTGCCAGGGAGCAAGAGATTTTTGTCAGGCACTGGCCATAACCCCCATGCTGAAGATTTGGAAGAAAAGTTATAATTAAATCAAAGTACAAAAGGAAGAAGATAGCATTTGAATTTGGTGAGTTCATTGCAAATCTGATCATATGGTGACTAGGGCAAATAAATAAATAAAAGGTGGGATAGCTTTGAAGTCTTACCTCTGCCATCAAGCTTCCTAAAATGTATAGAGACTGACCCCACATGTGAGGCAATTTTCCCATGGGGGCTCGATCCACAGTGTGAGGATTTTGATATTCTTCATCAACCTAAATGAAGTGATAAAGAGGTCAAATGAGAGGCAATAATATAAAGCTTAAGATACTAGATGATAAAAGACAGTTTGGATTAGGATTTATAGTTTATAGGCAATGGATTGAACAGTTAAGTAGGGCAGTGCTCAAGCTGTGATGTGTGACCAAATCTCCCAAGGATCTTGTGCAAATGCAGACTGTATCGGTGTGTTGGGGGTGGCTAAAACATATTCTTAATTCTCAGGTGACACTGCTGATACCACTAGGAACTTACTCTCCAAACCCCCACCAGAAGGAAAAACTGTGTCTCTACCATGTCTAATTCTCCTTGACAATGGTAAACAAAAACAATACTTGCTTAATTTTTCTAAGCCTCATCTACTCCAACAGTCCCTGATTACTGGCTTCAAAGGAAACCAAGTCCTGAGAGCTGGCAAAGGACATCAGTCTGGGTTCCATGTACTGATCTGTACATTATTCTCAGAACTGAGATTTGCTTTCATTCATATCTTATTGTAAAGTAGTCAAATAATTGAGACTGCTTTCATTTATTTCTGAAGAAATTAAATCGCCTATTTGTTGTCATAATCTGAAAACCAAATTGTTAGAATATTAAGATCACCGGATACAAAAATCACAAAGCTATTTGACTCAAACAACTATTGACTCAGCATCCCAGAAATACGGTTCCTCTCCTGTCAATGAGCCAGTGCTATCCAACTTGCCTTGTCAGGGGGAACACTGTACAGCTCTGGAAGAAGTGGGACTCCATTTTTGCCCTTGATGAGAACTGCATCAAGAGCCTCTCTATATTCTTGGACCTGCAGAATAAAAGAAAGAAAAAAACCAAACTTTTAGAGACTTTCCGCGGAAACATAGCAGAAAGACACAGCCAAAGAAAGCACTACTACAAAAGAGCTTATTTAACCAAGTATAAGGGAGAGGAAAGGGGCAATGGTACTGTGTCAAGTTGACACAAACTATAATCCTCTGAGAGGACAGAGCCATGACTGAGAAAATGCCTCCATAAGAACTGACTGCAGGCAAGCCTGGAGACCGTTTTCTTAACTAGTGATTGATAGGAAAAAGCCCAGCCCATTGTGGGTGAAGCCAACCATGGGCTGGTGGTCCCAGGTTGAATAAGAAAGCAGACTGAGCAAGCCATGGGGAGCAAGGCAGTATGCAGCCCCTCTCCATGGCCTCTGCTCCTGCCTCCTGGTTCCTGTCCTGTTTGAGTGCCTGCCACCTTAGCTTCCCTGAATGGATTGTGATTCAGGATACATAATTCAAATAAGCCCTTTTCTCCCCAAACTGCCTTTTGGTCATGGTGTTTTGTCACAGCAGTAGAAACCCTAACTAATGCAGGTTTATTACATGTTTTCTAAAGATCAAATATCACATGAATTTTTGTATACTTTAACACATTTAATTTTTGTTTCATTCTAGTAGGTATGTGTAATTGAAGCCCTTTAACATGGGGATTTGATGGAGGAAGGTCATTGGCTAATAAAGGCACTGCCCTGGCCCATTTTATTGGTTAGAGGATAGGTGGGAGGAGTAAACAGAACAAAATGCTGGGAGGAAGAGGAAGTGACCTCAGAGACTCGACCGCTTTCCTCTCAGGAGCAGACGCCTGAGAGAGACGCCATGCCCCGCTCCCGGGATGAAGCTCCGACCCAGGATGGACATAGGCTAGAATCTTCCCGGTAAGTGCACCTTGGGGTGCTACACACAGATGATTAGAAATGGGCTAAATTAATATGTGAGAATTAGCCTAGAAGAGAATGGGCCAAGCAGTGTTTAAAAGAATACAGTGTCCGTGTAATTATTTCGGGGCATAAGCTAGCCGGGCAGGCGGCTGGGGTGTTGGGGACGCAGCCCCGCCGCCGCCCTTATTACTTCAGGGATTAAGTTCTAAGAGGTTCTGAACTTGTAGTTTATTAAGCAAATACCTGATGTAGTGTAGTTTACTCTGACTCAGTCTGTCTTCAAGGGCCTAAGTGATCTGCTTCTGCCTCCCAAGTGTTGGGATTAAAGGTGTGTGCCGCTATGACTGACAAAAAGTTTTATTTTTAAAAATTATATGTATGCATATGTGTCAGTGTGGGGGTATATGATCATGTGTGCTGGTACCCTTGAAAGCCAGATGTGTCAGATCTCCTGAAGCTGGAGCTATAACTCTACAAGAATTTGTGAGCCACATGACAAGAATGTAAAGAATCAAACTTGGATTTTCTGGAAGAACATTATGTGCTCTTAATCATTGAACCATCTCTCTAGTCCTTGACTTGGCTTTTATTTTATTTAAGTTTATTTTTATTTATGTGTGTATACATCGGTGTGTGTGTGTGTGTGTGTGTGTGTGTGTGTGTGTGCGCACGTGCACATGCACGCATGTGCCTGCAGAAGAGGGATTAGCACCTCCTGGAACTGGAGTTACAGGTGGTTGTGAACTGTCTGATATGGATGCTGGGATCTAACTTTGGTCTTCTGCAAAAGTTGCAAATGTTTTTAACCACTGAGAAATCTCTCCAGCCCTTTGAATAGGCTTTTAAATCTATGTTTTTATTAATTGCTTTTAGTTAGTATATAAAATAATGGATTTTATTATGACATTTTCATACATGTCTATCATTGTACTTTGCTCGTATACACTTTCCCATTAATTACCCTTGTCATCACTCCTCTCTGGGTTTGGCTGCTATTGTGGTTAGGTTTATGTTATTTACTTAACGATTTGCTGAAACACAGTAATTCATAAACTATAAAAAGGGAAAGAGTCGGGATGCAGCTCAGTGGGCCTAGCGTGTACAAGGCCTTGGGATCATAAGAAGTAAAAAAAAAATAACCACAACAAAACCATAATTTATGGGGGAATACATAGTTCTTTAACATAATAGCTTCATCCCAGCTGCTTTGTGGTATAATTAGGATATTGTTAAAATTCACAAAGTTTTAAAATGTGTTTAATAAATTAGGGTACAATTTAAGTATTGTGGAGGGGTTCCTGCAGGCTTACAGCAGGTCGGGGAAAATGATCAGGGTGAGATAAGACTGAAACTTGGATCACATGGATTTTGGTAACCGATGCTGGGCCAGGAATTCTAGAGTCTGACATCAGCTCATTTATTTTTGCTATATTTAAGCATAACACAATTTAGGGAAGAAAGTATTCTAATAACAATTAACTCAGCCCCATGAGTACAACAAAGTTTAAGACATGTCTGCATTGAAACTTTTTACAAAGTACATACAGCTTCATGTGTAAGATGGGTTCTTGTTGACTTAGAAAACAATGGTCAAGATAAGGGCGTAAGAAGAATGACTGAGGTAAATACAATGCCTGGCCCTAAGAAAACACAGAAGTTATTTAGGCTATTATAAGGTACAAATGATGAGTTTTATGGTTTAGAAGTAATGCTCAAGGTGTCAGGGGAAAGAATCTGGGATAAACATAATATTCTGGGTGATATGGGTGGAGGCTGGCTAAACAGATAGCGAATGATTACCAGGCTGCAAACTATATTTTCCCCCAGCATTCTGGGAGAACAGTCAAATATCTTCCCTCTTTGGAGAGATGAGATGTGTGCTTAACTTTTCTTGGCTTCTCCAGTGCTTATCTGTGTGCAGGACTGTTTTTGCAGTCTACAGAGTATAACATGAATTTGATGTTTGCTTATGTGCAATTTCTTCCTGAGAACACAACTGTGCTGAACTAAACTATTTAAAACTACACAGACATGTACTTACCGAACAAGGCCAAGGAACCAAATGAGTCTACATCTGTTGTTGAAGTGTTCCACAGTGTATATGACCTTTCTTTTTTTACTTTATTGTTTATTTATTTATTTATTTAAGATTTCTGTCTCTTCTCCGCCACCGCCTCCCATTTCTCTCCCCCTCCCCCAATCAAGTCCCCCTCCCTCGTCAGCCCAAAGAGCAATCAGGGTTCCCTGCCCTGTGGGAAGTCCAAGGACCGCCCACCTCCATCCAGGTTTAGTAAGGTGAGCATCCAAACTGCCTAGGCTTCCCCAAAGCCAGTACATGCAGTAGGATCAAAAACCCATTGCCATTGTTCTTGAGTTCTCAGTAGTCCTCATTGTCCGTTATGTTCAGCGAGTCCGGTTTTATCCCAGGCTTTTTCAGATCCAGGCCAGCTGGTCTTGGTGAGTTCCCGATAGAACATCCCCATTGTCTCAGTGTGTGGGTGCACCCCTAGCAGTCCTGAGTTCCTTGCTTGTGCTCTCTCTCCTATATGACCTTTCTTTAAGCACATCCTAACTTCTAAGCTATGAGCACCTAACTGCTGCTCTGGTTGCAAAATGGGTGCCTTCCTCTTTTTTTAACTGCCCCCATTTCTCTCAGCCCATTCTAACGTTTCCTCTGTATTTTGTTGTTTTTCTCCTCTGATTTCTATCATTTATTTTATTTTTCTTTTGTTTTCTTCCTCTTACATACAGGCTAGTGGGCAAAAGTACCAACCAGGCGAACTGGCACGAAGAAGGTCAAACACTTCTACAAGCAAAATTCAGGCTCTTTTCAAGGTTTAACTATCAGACCTATTGTAGCACTTATATATTTGACCATTTAACATGTTGGAAACTGTGCCACTGTTTTTATTTTTTTCCGACTAGCTTTCTATCATTTTGTTATGTACAAACATACATTTACTTATGATTGAGACATGGTCTTACTATATAGTCTTGGCTGGCCTAGAACTCACTGTGTAGTGCAGGCTACTCAAACTATTGGTGTATTATTTGTGTTTTAATAAATAAAGCTTGCCTGAAGATCAGAGTGCAAAGCAGCCATAGGAGTCTGCCATACAGGCCAGGGAGTGGTGGCACACACCTTCAATCTCAGCAGTCACACTAGTTAGCCACAGAGGCCAGACAGTTATGGCACACACCTTTAATCGCAGAAGCCACACTAGTTAGCCATAGAGGCCGGGCAGTGGTGGTGCACACCTTTAATCCCATCTCTAGAGAGGAATATAAGACGGGAGGAGACAGCTCTCAGACACAGTCTGAGGATTTGTGGAGGCAGGATTACCTATTTCTGTCTGAGGTAGAGGTAAGAGTCAGTGGCTGGCCACTTTGCTTTTCTGATCTTCAGCTTGAACCCTGATATGTGTCTCTGGGTTTTTTTTTTTTGTCTCTGGGTTTTTATTAGTCGTGCTACATCAACTCACAGAAATCCTCCTGCTTCTTTCTCCACAGTTCTGGGATTAAAGGTGTGCAGCACTATACTAAGCCATACATACAGTTTTAGTACTGTGCTCCTCACCCCATTTTTCTATTCTATAGATTTTAAATTTCTTGACTATACATTTCATGGTGATATTTTCAAAGGGATGCTATCTCATTATAATGGAACTAACTGGCTTTTGAATTTACAGCATATCTTTATTGTGAACTTTCAAAGAAATTTTTGAATATTTTTTGAAAAGATTATTTTTTATTTTATGTACTGAGTATTTCACCTGCATATATGTATGTGAACAACATGGGTACCTGTTACCCATAAGGCTTAGAAGGTAGCTTTGGAGCCTCTGGAACTGGAATTACAGATGTTTGTGAGCTGTCATGTGCATGCTGGGAATTGAGCCCGCATCCTGTGGACGAGCAAAAGGTGCTGTTAACCAAGGAACCATCTCTCTATCACCCAAGGATACCTTTTCTAAAAATATTATTTGAGATGGTCCTGCTATTTAGTGTAGACTGGTCTCAAACTCTTGATCTGCCTGCCCTAGCCTGAGTCCTGAGATTACAAACATGTGTCACCGCAGCAAAAAATCCTTTTTAGAAATACAGAAATTTGTGGGCTACAGTGTTATACTTCAACTCACGTATATGGTGTATAATGATGAAATTGAAGTAATTAATATTTTAACATCCTTAACTTGACAATGTTCTTTAATGAAAGAAAAAAAAATCTCACCAGCAGAGGCAATGAAATTGAAGAAGTCACTAGACAACACTTGGATGGTCAGGATTGAAGAAAAAAAAAACAATCTGAGTTTCTCAAATTTTTTTTGTAGCTGTTTTGTTTTGCTTTTGGTTTTTCCAGACAGGGTTTCTCTGTGTAACAGCAATGGCTGTCCTGGAACTCATTTTGTAGATCAGGCTGGCTTCAGAATCAACAGAGATCCACCTGTTTCTGCTTCCTGAGTGCTGGGATTAAAGGTGTGCGCCACCACTGCCCAGTTAGAATTTCCCAATTCTTTATTTATATAGTAACTTTTCTTTTTTAATTTTTTAAATTTACGTTTTAAAATTTCATTTTACATTCCAACCACAGTGTTCCCCAAATCCTAATTCACTATTATCAACTACAAGTCTCTAGGAGACAGACAACTCTATGTGGTAGTCAGAAGACTCCAATTTGGGGGAGTCAATACAGATAGAGCCATTAACTGAAAGAGAAGATACAACAAGAGCAGCTTGCTCAGAGCTCTTTACCTGTTCTGCGTTCCCACTGAAGACTCCATCAAGGATAAAGTATGTCCAGAACAATGGCCATTCGCACTCAATGTTTTCAAATAACTTCAGCTCAGCTGGTTCATAGTATAGACGATTTGGATCCTAGACAAAAATAGAATAAAGTCTGTCCTGTCGCTCAGAGATTGGATTTATATCCTTAGTTTAGAGGTATTGTAGTAGGAGTTTTACTAGACCATCTGTTTCAAAGATGGCATCAGGGAAGCAAGTGCTCTATGAAAACGTCCAATGACTAGTCTTGAAATAATAAGGAATCACAAGAGATATACGAAAATGTGTGTTACTTTTCTTGTTCCATGATAAACTAATCTGACAAAATCAACTCAAGTGAAGCAAGAGTTTACTTTGGCTCACAGTTCAAGGGTACAATTCATCATGAAGGACAGAGAAGGTGGCAGAAGCTTCAGCAGCTGATCACAACTGCTTCTACAGTCAGGAAGAGTACAATAAATGCTGGAATGCAGCTAGCTTTTCCTTTCCATGCAGCCCAGGCCTTCAACCCAGGAAATATTGCCACTCGCTTTTAGGGTAGATCTCCCTACTTTAATTAACCTACTAATACCCTCACAGGTATAACCAAAGGCTCGTCTCCTTGATCCCGTCAAGCTGACAATATTAACTAACCATCAGTGTAGGACTGCTTTGTAATCAACCTGAGAGAGGCAACACTAGGCACAGATGGCCTTTCTGGGAAAGAATGAATGGCCTGTACAAAAAGGGAATCCTGGCAAGTCTTCAGAATGAGGGGATCCAAAGACAGAGAGCCAAGAACCATGAGAGTGCAGTACTGTGGAAATCCAAATGGAAAAAACTTCAAGAAAAGGGCAAAAGTCAAACTCCGGGCTGAAGAACAAAGTAGAAGTGCGGAAGTAGACAAGATTTCACACTTAATTTAAAAAGAACATAGTTCCTCTCTTCTGTGTGGTGCTGGGACTGGAACGCAGGGCATTGAGCATGCTACACAAGCACTCATAATAGTTCTTGAAAAGCTGGCCCAAGCCATACTTTTTTTTTCAAGGAGAACTTTTGACTAGTAAAACTAAAGGAACTTATATTTTCACAAACAAGTTCTGTTTATAACTAACCAAATACAAACTACTAATCTTGGAACAGTTTAGGTTTGGTGTCCTTAAGGCTTGATGGGTTGATATTTTATCCATATTGTGAAGTACTAGTGGGGAGAAATGGAATAAACTACAGAACTTAGAGGTGGAGGCTGCAGGACAGATCAGGATTCAGTAAGGCCATTAGGGTGGAGACTGAACCTCTGGCTTTGTCAAAAGGAAAGAGACCAGAAGGGATTGGGGCACACCAGTACTCCCTGGATCACACCTTGGGATTCTTGTCAGCAGATGTGGACCTCTTGATTCTGAGCCTACAGAACTGTGAGCCCAAGTGTACCCATTTTACAACTCAGTCTGCGGTACTGTGTCCCAGACAACAGAAAAGGGACTACGACAGGCAGACAAAAAGATGTACTGATGGAAAGTGCCTTTCCTTTGGATTGATTAAATATTTTGGGGGCATATTTGGATATTATGTAAATGTTATTTGTATTTAAAACTGTCCATAGATTTTAGCATCTATCGGTAGTTCTTTCCTTAAACTAATCAACTAAAAGAAAGGAAAAACAGCCTTTATTTTATTTACTTTTGAACATATTATTATTATTAATTTATTTACTACCGATGTCAAAACTTGGCAGCAAAGTCCAATAAATACAACAAACATCACTTATTATTCCCTTTAATGATCTGCAAAAATTCTATCAGCAAGGTAACTTATCTCTGAATGAGGCTACAAAGAAAAGGGACAATTCTGCCCAATTTCCCTGTGGTGAAAGGAAACCTACCTTTTTTTAAGGCTTATTTATTATGTATAGAGTTCTTCCTGCATGTACACTTGCCACCAGAAGAGGGCACCAGATCTCATTGTAGATGGTTGTGAACCACCATGCAGGTACTAGGAATTGAACTTTTGACCTCTGTAATGGCAGCTAGTGCTCTTAAAAGCCGAGCCAGCTCTCCAGCCCCAGAAACCTACCTCTTTAGGAGTTTTATATCCATCTCGTAGAAAACGACAGCAACCATAACGACCCTGGGGACACAGAGAAAAAGGCCCTGAAGTTTGTATATCTGTATGACTCCACAAGCAGAAGCACATCCTCAAACATCTCCATGTACCAATCTCTCACCACCACAGACACAGAACTCAAAATCAGCTCAGCAGCAGCAACAGCAACAGCAGCAATGTCCTTTCAAGCAAGAAGTATGTTACAGGTTCTTCCCCAAAACAGCATGCTTAGCAGTATCTTCTCCACGACTGTCCACCTTAGGCCAAGCCTACAACAAGCTAATTACCAATCTGTGCAGTTCTTCCCACAGTACATACAGCTCCCAAGAGACCATAGTTTATTTTTTAAATATATTTTCAATTTTTTGAAATTATCTTAGACTTATAAAAGTTACAAACACTACATACTCTCACTATGCCCATCAAATCTCATCTCCTTATATTAACTAATGTAACTACAGGAACATACATTAGAACTAAAACTTAACTTTGATATGCTAATATTAATTGAATTATAAAACCTATTTAGATTTCACTGAGTTTTCAATCACTGTCCTTTTTTATTCTATTCCAGGATCCAGTTCAAAATCCCACATCACAGGACTCAGGTGATGGCTCAGTGGGTAAAGTATTTCCTGAGTAATCATAAGGACCCAATACTCAGTATTTGGATCATTTTCTTTCCTGTCCCCCAGCTCCTCCCAGATCCTTCCCATCTCCTCACTACCCACCCAACTTTCATGTTCTCTGTTTCTCTAAGAAAGAAAAACGAACAAAAAGAAAAGCAGGAAGATTAAAAGTACCAAAATAGGCCAGGCGGTGGTGGCACATGCCTTTAATTCCAGCTCTCAGGAGGCAGAGGCAGGAGGATCTCTGGGAGTTCAAGGCCAGCCTGGTCTACAAGAGCTGGTTCCAGGCCAGGCTCTAAAACTACAGTGAAACCCTGTCTCAAAACACCAAAAAACAAACAAACAAGCAAACAAACAAAAGTACCAAAATAAAGAACATAGCATCCAATCTGTGTTGTCTTGGACATGGAACCTACCCTGGAGTGTGATTGGTAACACTCACTGACACTCCATTAGAGAAAACTGATTTTCTCTTCCTGGCAGACATCAATTGCAAATAACTTCATGGTTAAGGATGGGATTTTGTGTTCATTTCCCCTTCTCTATACTAAGATTTTGTCTGGTTTGAACCCGAGTAGATCTTGTGAGTACTGTCACAGTCTCTGAGTTAACATGGTATCAGTCCTATCATGTCTGGATGGCACTGTTTGTTTCCTTTGAGTCATTCACCAGCTCTGTCTCCTAAACTCTTTATGACTCCTCTTCCACATAGATTCCTGAGCCTTGAGGCCAGGGTTTTGGATGAAGACAACCCATTTAGGGCTGAGTGTTCCAAAGGCTTCTTACTCTTTGCACATTGTCCACTTGTGGGTTTCTGTGTTAATTACCATCTACTGCAAGAAGAAATTTGACATTAACAATCTTCTTTTGGGGGGGGTATGAGACAGAGTCTCTCTATGTAAACCTTGGCTGTCCAGGAACTCACTCTGTAGACCAGACTGGTGAACTCACAGAGGATTACCAGCTTCTGCCTCCCAGGAACTGGATTCAAGGTGCATACCACCATGACCAGCCATTCCCAACCCTTTTTGAGTTCTTTACTTTCTGAAGCCTTAAGATGCTTCAGATCTTTTATATCTTCCCTAATGTGATCCTCAAATCAACCACTTATCAAGGATTCCTGATCCACTTTGGGGGGTAATGAGTCTGCGGAGAGGGGAGGTAGAGTAGGTAGATAGGGAAGGCTGTGGTCAGGATTTAGTGTGAAAAAAAGAATCATACTATCTCAGAGATTATTAACTTGTTCTTTTTACTATTGAGTAGTATTCAATAGGGATAGAGAATAATTTGTTTCTCAGTTGAAGGTGGTTTCCAGGTTCTTGCAATTATGGCTGAAGCTGCTACAGACATTTGTGAGTTTTCGTGTGAGTGTACACTATCAATTTTAGGGGAGATACTGAGGAGTAAGGTGTAACATGAAGGGGGCCTGGCTTGTGGTTTGTGTTTTCTGTCCTGCCCAGTACCCGACAACTGTTTATCCCCAAAGAAAATCACACATTGGTCTCCATTAATTATAAGCTGATTGGCCCATTAGCTCTAGCCTCTCACTGGCTAACTCTCACATCTTGATTAACCCATTTTTCTGATCTATGTTAGCCATGTGGCTCAGTACCTTTTTTCAGTGGGGCAGATCACATCCTGCTGCTTCAGTGGTCTGGGCAGGAGTGGGAGGAATCAACTTCCTCCTTCCCAGAATTCTCCTGTTCTCATTACATTATTTCTACTTCCTGTCTGGTTTTCCCGCCTATATTTCCTGCCTGGCCAATAAGCGTTTATTTAAAACATGATTGACAGAATACAGACAATTCTCCCACACCAGTAAGGATGTTTGTGGGATCACACATTACATATGTGCATATATACTAAAGTTATATATAAGAGTATGCCAACTGTTCTCCAAAGTGTATGTCCCATTCCCAACAGTAATGACTGCTTTTGAAAGCTTTGTAGAGAAACTACTGACAAGAGCGTAACTTAAAGGTTTCTTGAAATTCCTGGCATATGTTATACTCAAAGGCCTAAAAGCACTAATCTTCCTTTAAACTCCCAGCTCTAAAGAGAAAGAAGAAAGGCACATGTGTACATACCTGAAGCTTGGTGATGATCTCCTGTTTGGTGAGCTCTACCAAATGGCTGTCCTCTACAGCAAAGGCTGGGAAAGAGATCACTGACAGCAGACTGGCATCAACTTCTTTGGATGTTGAAGCCCGGGGCAGCAGTGAATTTAGGATTGACTAAGAGAAAGGTAGCAAAATATAGTTTATTATTAGATACTTTTGTTAAGAGGTGAGACCAGGAGCTTTGGTTCAAAAAGATTTATGTGGAACAAAAGCTTTCAGAATAAAACCCAAATTTTATTAAAAAGTGAGATCCTAAAAGTAGCTTGCTTGGTATTGAATCCCTTTTCTTTGTCCTGCTCTCAATGCTTCCCCATTGTGATTGGAAAGCATCTGTGGGACACACACAACCCTGTTGGTTTCTTAGGCTCTAGATAAAAATAAAGCTGAGATTAGAAAGATGAATCAGTGGTTAAGAACACTGGTTGTTCTTCCAGAGGACTGGGCAGCTCACAACCATCCATAACTTCAACACCCTTTTCGACCCTGCATGGGCACAAGGCATGAATATGGTGCAAATATATACTCAGACCAAACCCCCATACACACAAAATAATAAATAAATTTTAAATAATAAAACTAAGACAAACTACAGCTTCTGGGAAGAGTAGGGGAAGGATCAATTATGCCTCTAAGATATTTTCAAATTAATTTTCAGCAAGTGTGAAAAATAATGGGTTTCTTTATATTTTAGACACATATATCATTGCACTTAGCTATTTTTTCACCCATATTTCCATACCCCCATTTTACTCCTGCTAATCTTTTTCCTATCTACAAATGATCCTTTTCTTCTTCCATGACATATTTTATCCACAGAAAATGTTTTCGAAATTAGAAGCTGAAATTATGTTCACTAGCATACCTTATAGGATACAATCAGGGCTGAAGAAAAGGAGAAATTTCACATACCAGAGAAAAGAAACTTTTGATACAGGTGACAATCATAAACAAAACTAAGGGTGAACTTTTACCAGACTAATAGTCTAATGTCCAAAAATCTAAGCAGAAAACAAGGGACAATGTTTCGGATCCACCCTTCTGAACACTTAGGTCATATCTTGTTTCCTTTTTATGCTTACAAAAAATGATTCTTGGAAAATGAAACCACAGGCCCTTGATATAATAGCAATAGATAGCTGGTTATACTATGGTGGGTTCATTTTATAATTATAACTGAGACAAGAAGACCGCTGTGGTGGTTTGAAGTTTCAGATGTCCAAGCCAGTCGCAGTGTCTTTTTCTTCCTGCTGCATGTGGATCCAGATGTAGAACACTCAGCTCCTCCAGCACCATGTCTGCCTGTGTGTTCCCATGCTTCCTGCAATGCTGATAATGGACCAAACCTCTGAAACTGTAAGTCAGCCACCCCAATTAAATGCTTTCATTTATAAGAGTTGCTGTGGTCATGCTGTCTCTTCACAGCAATAGAACACAGATTAAGACAGAAGTTGGTACCAGGGACTGAAGTATTACTGTGACAGGCCTGATCATATTGTTAGTGGAATGTGTGGGCTTTGGGACTTTAGATTAGTAAAGCAGCTGAATGCTTTAAAATGGGTTTAATGGACAATACCATTAGGAATGTGGAAGATATTGGTGCTGAGAGCAATGTAGATTATGACAGCCTGGCTCAAGAGGTTTCAGAGGAGAGAAATATTAGCAAGTGGCCTAGAGACTGTTCTTGTGATATTTTTGGCAAAGAATGTGACTGCTTTATGCCCTTGTCAAAAGTTTGCCTGATGATAAATTGAAGAATTCTGGTTTAATGGCATTGGCAGAGGAGATTTCAAAAGAGCCTAGTATAGATTCTGTTTCATGGTTATTAGTGTTCACTCTTATGCATGTCTATAATGAAAATCAGCAAGCTGAGCAAAGAAAAATACATAATGTACAGTTTGGGGAAAAGGGGGGGCACCAGGAAGTGTAATGGCACTAAGTTCAGTGTTAAGGGAGATAAAAAACTAAAAGAAAAGCCCGATGCTAAATAGAATAAAGAGAGTGGTGACCTCATGGCAAGATCCCACCCAGCTAAGTTTCCAACTTGTGAAAAGGAATTAAAGAAAATTTTTAAGCAGTGAAGAAAACCACAAAAAACAGAAAGCTCATGCAGATATAATTGAACCAGATGTCCCAGCCCCAGCAAGCAGCAGAACTTGGCAGCTTCAGTTATATGATTCTGGCTTAAGAGCCAGGGATACAAGAAAGGGGTTGTGGAATTTCTCTTCACTGCAAAGAAAGACATGGAGGCCAGACATGTTTAGGGGTGTCCCTGAATGGAGGCCCAGAGAGGCCACTGCATGAAGTGTGGAAGGTGAAGCCTTGATTGTGTTGGAGATCCCAAAATGTTGGAGATGGCAGAGCTATGGGAAACCTGCCAAAGAGAATTGCTAACAGTGAGTGAAGCCAGTCCAAGAGAGAGAAGTGTGTTACAGTCAACAAAGCTGGAAGGAGTTGGAGATCAGAAGAACATTTTGACATCAGACATGGAGATGTAGTTTGGAGTTTGCCCAGCTTGTTTTTGGTCTTGCTTTAATCCAGTATTTCCTCACTGTATTCCCTTTCTCCCTTTTGGAATATAATGTATATTCTGTGTCACTGTATGTTGGAAGCATGCGATCTGGTTTTTTTTTTATTTTGCTTTTACAATTAAGAGATTGCCAGGAGTCTCAGAAGGGTTTTGGACTTATGCCTTTTAAACAGTGTTGTGACTATTATAGACTATGGAGACGTTCAAAGATGGACTGAACACAATGTTGAATTATCTTATGGCTACAAGCCTATGGTAGTCAGGGAGTGGAATGTGGTGGTTTGACTAGGAATGGCTCCCACAGGCTTATATATTTGAATGCTTGGTCAGCAGGGAGTAGTACTACTACAAAGAATTAAGAGGTATGGCCCCATTGAAGGAAGTGTGTCATTAGAGGTAGATTTTGGGGTTTCAGAAGCCCAAATCAGTCCTGTATCTCTCTCTCCCTCTTGCCTACAGATCCAGATAAAGAACTCTCAGCTACTTTTCCAGCACCATGTCTGCCTGCATGATGCCATGCTTCCCACCATGTTAATAATAGACTAAAGCTTTTGAAACTTTAAGCAAGCCCCAATTAAATGCTTTTTTATGAGCTGTTGCACTCATGGTGTTTCTTCACAGGAACAGCACATTGACTAAGACAAACATTATCTATCTTATAGCTCATGCTAGTATCAGGTTTATCTTAGTATAGAATGGTTGATAAAGATGTTTCTGATCACATGGTAATAATAATGTGATGAACTGCTCTCTTTAAGCTAAAGCCTGTGCTAAGTCTGAATCTGGGCAAGAATAAAATTTGTGATTCCATGGTCCATTATTTCCTTACCTGGCAGTGTTGTACTTCATCAGCCAGAACATGGATAACTGATTGTGGCCCACCTTTCACACCAAACAAGTCTAATTCATCTAGTGCTTCCAGGGCTGCCTGTAAGAAGCAATGGAAGAAAGGGCAACGTCAGTGGCAGAACACATATTTAGTATGTGTAATGCCCAGGGTTCAAACCCCAGAACCAAAAGAAAAGAAAAATCAAGAATGATACATATATTTTCTTCTTAGTATCTTATCAATGTTACATGATGTTGCCTTTGATTATATTTAATGGAACAGAAAATAAAATAACATTATTTATTCCTAGGAGCTTATGAATTTTACTTTGTCTCACATACTGCCCAAGGGAAAATTAAAATTGAGTTCACATCACTATCCAGTCAAGTAGTGTGCTTTAAAAGAGTAATTTGAACATAGTCTATGGATTTATAGGGAATCATTATTTCAGCAGGGAAGCTCCAACTAAGATACTAGCACATAAGAAATGCTAAACAGCCAAGAAGTGGTGGCACATGCCTTTAGTTCCAGTACTTGAGAAGCAGAGGCAGGCAGATCTCTGTGAGTTCGAGGCCAGTCTGGTCTACAGAGTGAGTTCCAGAAAGTCAGGATTGTTACACAGAGAAACTGTCTCAAAAATAAAAACAAAAAACAACAAAAATGCTAAACACTGACATAGTCAGACCCTGTCAAAAAATTGAGAAACAAATGAGTACATGTTAAAAGTTGTATGGCTACAAGATAATATATGAATTATTAGGCACTGACTCATAGCTGAGTTTCCATAGAGAGGCAAATGTCCTAAAAAGATACTATATTTAACTTTTAAACAAATGCTATTAGTTGGTAATGCAAAGGAAAAGTTTTCATGTTTTTTTTAAAAATATACACTGTGTTTTCATAGATTGTAGTGATTCTCCATAGTAACAGATCTGCAAAGGTATTCCTCATGTCTACCTAAATCTTTGAACCCCTTGATCATTTAAATTCTTCCCCTTCCATTTATCCTAGTCATCATCACTAGGCTCTACTTTGAGAGGTTGATTTTTTAGTTTTAAATATAAGTAAAATCATGCTTTAAGAAAATTGCCAAGTGTGGGGGCATGTGCATATCTGAGACAGAAGGGCTGGAAATCTGAGGCTGTCCTGAATTATATTGTGAGATTCTGTCTCATGATGTGGGATTCCCCTCTGTATGCTATGAATATGTCTTATTCCCACTGGTTAATAAAGAAGCTGCTTAGGCCTATGGCAGGGCAGAATAGAGCTAGGCAGGAAAACTAAACTGAATGCAGGGAGAAAGAAGGCAGTGTCAGGCAGACGCCATGTAGCTGCTGAAGGAGAAAGATGTTGGAACCTTACTGGTAAGCCACAGCCTAAAGGCAACACATAGATTAAAAGAAATGGGTCAATTTAAGATGTAAAAGCTAGCTAGGAATATGCCTGAACCATTGACCAAACTTTGTTGTAATTAATATAGTTTCTGTGTGATTATTTGGGTCTGGGTGGCTGGAAAACAAAAGCTGTCTCTGATTACAGTCTCAAAAGAATTTTTAGAAATTATTAATTTCTTGCTTTTCTATATGTGTTTCTGATGACAAAAGTAAAACATACTTTAATTTTTGAAAGAACATTTATTTTGTGTACACTGGTGAGGCATGCTCATAGAATTCCTTATTCTACCATGTGGGTTCTGGGAATTGAACTTAGGTCTTCAGGACTGGTGGCAAGCACCTCTACCTGCTAAGCCAACCCATCAGCCTATTAATATTTCTTTTAATAATACTATATGAGCATATATGTGTGTATGATGTGTATGTGTGAGTTCAGGTTTGTGTGTGCCATGGTGCATGTGTGAAGGACAGAAAATGACTTGGAGAATGAGTTGTCTTTACTTTTACATGGGTTCTGATATTAAACTCAGGTGGCTAAGCTTGCATGGCAAGCACTTTACCCATGGAGCTATCCATTAGCCTACTGTTAATGTTATTGATGTTTTCTATTAGTTTTCTCCTTTGGTATCTTGCTTTTAAAATGTTTTTTTCTTGATTGAAAAAAATGTTGACTTTTTTGATATTTTTGAGACATAGTCTCATGTAGCCAAGGCTTGTCTCAGATACACATAAAGTCCGGGCTGACCATGAACTCTGATTCTCCTGCCTCTGCCATTTGAAGTAATAGGATTATTAGCATGTACCACTGATCTTAGCTGTATCTTTTTATAATTAATATAGAATATAAGTTTTTCTTTGTTATAGAAACTATTTTGGTATAATATTGTCTCATATGACTGTAAAAAAATAAATTTGGTTATTTACTAATTGCTGTAAACCTAGGCTATCTTCCATTTTGTTGTTGTAGAAATAACACTTTGATAAATATCTCTTGCCAAATTGCAAATATTTCGAGGTCCTGGTTGGTATTTCTAACAATATCTAGCACACAGAATAGCAGGCTTATTGTTCAGCTAACAAATAATTATTTGTTTTCATTTTGAAATATTTAAGCATTAATTTCTTGAAGTAGAAGCACTATGCCAAAGGGTACGGAAAATTTTGAGATGCAATGTTAAATATATATACATATATATGTATATATAATTTACCAATATAAATTATACTAGCAGTACATAACAGTACTCTTCTTAATACAAAATATCTTAATTTTCTACTTTGAGTTTAAAGGTATGTTTCTGCATTCACTTGCTTTAAACTTCCAATAAGGTTAGATATTATCTCAAGTATTTATTGGTTATCTCTATTTCCTCAATTATGAGGCCAGCCTGACCTTGTCTTGGGAGCATGAAGTATTTCTGGGTGATTTCCCTGGAAAAATAACACCTAAACTGAGAGACCTAAGGATAAGTAGAAGTTGAGCAAGCACCAAAAACTCATTAACAGAATGGGAAAGAATAGCAAAACTACAGTAGATTAAGCTACTGGGCAACACCTTAGTGATCAAAGACAGAATCGATGGTAATGGGACAAATTTATATCGTGCATTTTTTTTTTTTGGTTTTTCGAGACAGGGTTTCTCTGTGGCTTTGGAGCCTGTCCTGGAACTCGCTCTGTAGACCAGGCTGGCCTTGAACTCACAGAGATCCGCCTGCCTCTTCCTCCTGAGTGCTGGGATTAAAGGCGTGCGCCACCACCGCCCGGCTATCATGCATTTTCTGATGACAGATGATGGATAGCAGTGCCTTTGTGATGGTCTTCCTAAAAACACATAACCTGAATCATGAAGAAGTACCACACAAAATAAAAGTATTGGTTTGGAATACATAGAATAACCAGTTTAGAGCTGGGTAGCAAAGAGTCAAGGGCCATGGAGCTGTGTGGGAAGCATGGAGTGGGGTTGCACACATGTAATTCTTGGAAGGCAAAGGCAGAAGGATCAGTTCGAGATTACCTTTAGCAGTATAATGACTTTATGGCCATCCTGGTCTATGAGATATTACCGCAAACAAACAAAAAGTGAAGTATTAGAGGTGGTAGTACACATCAATAGTAGAGTGTATAGGCAGAAGACTCCAACCCTAAGACCAAACTAAGCCAATCAATCAAACAAAAACTAGTCTGTATTTTTCAAAAATGCAGGGTCAGCAAAGTCAAGACTATTAAGTATTGTGCTAGACTGGTGGAGCTAAAAACTGTTACAACAAAATGTAACTTTTTAGCCTGGTCTGGATACTGTGTTGCAAGGATTTTTAAATTATAAATGACACTGGGATAATTTTAAAACCTGAATGTGTTCTGTGTTATGTATAATCACTTAGTTCTTGATTTTGGTCAAACCATGGTTACAAGAGTATGAGAAAGTTCACAATGAAGTGTTGAGTAGCAGTAGTTCACTGTGCCTGCAGTTTGTGCATTTTCAATTAGCTCAGAAAAGTGTATGTACCTGTGTGGGCATTTAAGTGTACATATGTATATGTGTATAACCAGGAAGAGGGAAAGATAAACAAATATTAGTAAACCTTGCATGAATGATACATAGACTTTCTTCCATGATATTCTTGAAACTTTACTTTAAAATGATTTCAAAATAAAAAGGAAGAAGCAACAGATGGAACTCAGCAGAACACTTGCCTAGAACTTACTAGGACCTTATTTTGGGTTTGCTGTCTCACAATTGTTTGCTGTTAAATTATTTATATAATTGTTTCTGTTTGTCTTGTATTTCTAATATATTTGTTCTTTTTAAATTGAAATATATTCCAGACCACATTTTATTCATTATATTTGTGTCAAAAGTCTCTTATGACCCATTTGTTCTCTTTATTCCATGTAATAGTTTTTGCTTTGAATTATATTTCATTTCTTTTGGTTTTTAGACTTTATTTTGCCTAACTTAGTTTTAAACTTTCAGTATCATTATGAAATAACACAGCATATATTGTATTTACTTCTTTTTAAAAATCAATCCACATCTTTCCTAAACATTTAGTAGGAGTGATTGAGCAATGCACATTCATCATAATAATGTCTGAACTTACTCCTGTTATCCTATTTTATAAATTCTTCCTGTTTCTAGAGAAAATAAGAGCTAGTAGAATGAAAAGACATAGCCAAGTGGAAAGGTGACAGTGATATGGGAGACAGAGAAGAGTAAAAGGGGATGGAGGATTCAGAGTTTGCTATCTGATACCAAGCTTGGTGGACTAGACTATGCAGGGACAAAGAGATTCTCTTAGTTTATTCAATGGCAAAAATAGTGAATATCGTTTTAAATTTGTTGTCCTTGTAGGATATATAAACAGAGATGTGCCACAAAAGCCATATGGTATCAAATCTGGAACTCACAAAAAGCTTTTGATACTATTTATTCATAGTTTCATGGAGGAATTTGAATTTTGTCTGCGGTTTAAAGAACAGTGTGATAGGTCTGCATGTACACTAACGTTTTATCTGTGACAAAGGTAAACCAGACTCCACTGACTAAATTTGGTAAAAATAAGAAATATAATGTACCTTGGCCATTCCAACAGAACTCGCATTCAATTCTGAGATGCCTTGGTTGGTCTTGTCTCCACGTTCCCATATCCCAAAGTCCTGGTATAAAATAATCAAGATATAACTTGAAAATCATAACCACTAAACATTTACTAGATATATAATCCTTAAATAAAAAACCATAAATAGGAGCAAATTTACACACACACACACACACACCTCAACATTGGCTATTAAGGAATTCACGGTGACTTAAATTGGGGTCTCTGAGAAGTTGGGTGTTGACTAGGGTTTCTGTCCCACCAGATCCAACATTCGTTTAGGCCCAAATAAATACACAGAGGTCTACATTAATTATAAACTGGTTGGCCTAGTAGCTCAGGCTTCTTATTAACTATTATATCTTATATTAGCCCATTATTCTTGTCTGTGTTAGCCACGTGGCTTAATACCTTTTTCGGTGAGGCAGTCATATCTTGTTTACTGTGTCTGGCTTCCTCTGTGTCTTGGTGACAACTGCAGATTGAAACTTCCCTCTTCCCATAATTCTCATTGCCCTGCCTCTACTTCCTGCCTGGTCGCCCTGCCGATACTTCCTGCTTGGCTACTGTTCAATCAGCGTTTATTTAAAATATAAAAAGTGACAGGGTACAGAACATTGTCCCACAGCAGTTGGGGGGGGTCTCTTCAACACTTAATCAGAAAGTTTGAGAAACAGAACTCAAATAATCTAGAAACACTTCTCAATTTTTCCCCAAAGGAGAGTCCCATAAAATCTAGCACATGGAAGCTAAACAGTAGCTGGTATTTTATGTCAAACACACAATCTAATCTTACTCTCTTGGTACTAAAAGAATATGCAATAAATGCATAATCTTCCTTAATCCTTATATTTTACAGATGATGAAACTGAATTACAAAAAGACGATAAGTAACTCACCCAAAATCCTACAGTTGGTGAGTGACAAAACCAAGAGATGATTCCAAAGAATTTCACTCCAAAATCTACTCCTAGACATAACTGTACACATCCCATTGGTAATTTAAAAATATTTAAAATTAATTTTAAAATACTTTATTTTGAAATAACTTCAGAATTAGACAGAAATTACAAAAAATAGCACAGAGTCCCCTAATACCTTTCATTTAGTCTTGCCTAATGTTACTATTTGAACATAACCACAGTACAATTGTTAAAGGTAAGAACTCAATCAACTAATTGAGCTAACTATGGACTTCACATGCCTATATCTCTCAGGAGTTGGGATTACAAGCACATACAACCATGTCTGACTACTAGTAACTGCCTTTTATACTTTCCAATATTCTGTCATTCCTGCCATGCCTCCTTAATGACTTCCAATCAATAGTGGTTTCTTAAATCTGTCCCTTGTGACCTTGACACTAAGTAAAAACTAGTAAAAGTCATGTAAAGCATATAGTTAGGTTAGTGCTGGCTCTTTCCATTTTATTTTTCCTTTTTTAATTAATAAATACTTTGAGAAACAGTTCAAGACCATACAACTATCACCAGGTGGGATTGTTAATGGTTGCAATCCTAAAATGAGACCCTGTCTCAGAAAAAAACAAGTTAAAGATCATGCAAATAGCCTGCTTCTCCTTAAATGACCACTGACTTCTTCAGCATCCCCCAAATGCTTCTAGAAATGATGCTGTGCTGTTTTGATGATAACTTTGATTTATTTTCCTTATTACTTTTACAGTCATCAATTGTAATCCTTCTCCAAAGAAAACAGTTCATTATTCCTTGCTTTTTTCATTTGTTTATTTATTGGTGTGTGTGCACATGTGTGTGCATTCATTTTACAGCACATGTGTGGCAGTCAGAGAACAGCTCTCTGGAATTGGTTTTCTTCTTCTACCTTTAGATGTGTTACAGGGATTGAACACAAGTTATCAGACTTGTACAGCAAGCACTTTGTCATCTTTCCAGCCCTTTATTCAGTTATTAATATTAGTATATCTTTATGGATATTTAGGCTTTTGCTGGTTTATAACGGACTACTATCACTATTTTGTTGCTTACATTTTAAATTGTTCAGGTAGGTTCCTAGGCCTTTTATTTATATGTGTCTTGTGCACTTTTGACATTTCCTATTCCTCACTGAGCACTTCTGTAGTGTTTGGCTTCAATCTCATCGACAAAAATGTACACACTCTTAATCCCAGCACTTAGGAGGCAAAGGCAAGCAGACCTCTGAGCCTGATGTCAGCCTAATCTATAAAATGAGTTACAGGACAGTCAGGGCTACATAGTGATACCCTGTTTCAAAAAAGAACCAAAAATGTATTAAATACATCAAGCCAAAAAATGTGACAAGTTTAGAGAAAGAGATGATCATGTAGATACAGGAGGCATTTAGAATGCCAAACAGACAAGACCAGAAAAGAAAACTTTCTATATTATATTATAGTTAAAATATTAAGTATACAGAACAAAGAAAGAATACTGAAAGCTCTAAGAGTAAAGTACCAAAGCACATATAAAGACAAACCCATTAGAGTAATAGATTTTACGACAGAAATTGCAAAAGTCACAATGACATGGAATGACACATTTCAAGTTCTAAAAGACAATAATCACTAATATGTATTATATCTAGCACAAGTTAAACTTACAGGATAAAGAAAAACTTTCCATGATAAACACAAAGTAATTTACAACTGCTAAAACAGCATTACAGAAGTCTTAAGGAATCCCATACACTGAAGAAAAAGATTACAACCATGAGGCCTCAGGAAAGATTATATACTAGAAGAGTGAATAAGCAAATAAGCATTAGGAAAGTACAAAAAAGACAGGAATTAATACACATCTTTCTGATGTGGGATTCCCCTCTGTATGTTGGGAATATGTTTTATTACCATTAGTTTGATGTGGGAGTGTCATATATCAATCTGTTGAGGCTAGAACTAATGGGCCAAGCAGTGTTTAAATGAATACAATTTGTGTGTTGTTATTTCAGGGCATAAGCTAGCCAGGTGGCCAGGAGCCGGGCAGCAGGAACACAGCCCGCAGCTCCTTCAACATTAGTTAAAAAAGAAGCTGCTTCGGCCTATGGCAGAGCAGAATAAAGCTAGAAATGAAATCCGAACAGAGATATATAGAGAAACTAGGTGGAGTCAAGGAGATGCCATTGTAGCTGCTGAAGGAGACAGACACTGGAAACTTACTGGTAGGCCAAAGCCTCGTGGTGATATATTGATTAATAGAAATGGGTTAATTTAAGATGTAAGAGTTAGTTAATAAGAAGCCTGAGCTAATAGGCTAAACAGGACTGTAATTAATATAGTTTCTGTGTGATTATTTGGGTCTGGGCAGCTGGAATAAACAAGTAGTCTCCACTTACAAATGGTACCAATGTGGGGCAAAAAGTTCCACATAAAACCTAAGAAAGTTTAAGAAAGGCTTTTAGACCCCCCCCAAAAAAAAAACAGGAGTCAATTGGAGCTTCGTGGTAGCTGCATTTTTTTAGATAGGCTGGCTACAAGCAGAGGTGTGGCTCCTTTAAGAAAAGGCTTCCTGATACATTAGCAGCAAAGACTTCATAGTTTTTGCTGACAGCACATGGAGCACATGGCTCCGGCTCTTTTGAGAGTTCCTGCTATGGAGAACTTAAATGGGGTTTGTGAGCAGTGTGTTACAAATGGCTTAAATACCTGCTGTCTTCCTGGAGTTGGGGCAGTGAGCATGGTTAGCAGAGTAGGCAGTGAACATACCTCCACCATGATGGATGGGGTGGAGCCAACAGACAGAACCATGGAGTTGGTCTTAGCCATGCCTGCTTAGCATTTTAAAAAAAAGGTGCTTTTTGTCAGAAAAGGATTTCAGATACACAATTGGACAGACCTCTAAATGAGACACAGTGTGTTTAAAAATGTACATAGACTTGAGAGGGAGGAAAAAGAGTATAGACAGTTATAAAACAGTAAAAGTAGTATGAGTATAGACAGCCAGAGATTAATAAATTAACAATTAAAAGTAATAGAGTAAAAAAAGGCATGTAAAGATGGAAAATACACAAAGAGTCTGGGTTATGTATATTATTGTGCTTTCTTTGAATTTTCTGACTGTGAAGGAGCTAAGTACAGAGAGACATTTCATTGTACGGGCTGCTAAGCTAAACCACCATGTATATTTTACAAGTATCTTTACTTCAAAATTTGGGTTTAAGGATTCTTTGATTTAGAAAAGAGGTTCTCTTTTGTTTCCACAGAAGATGAGAACCTGTGGATTCCTTCTGGGCTATCGTGGTTTGATGGAACAAGAGCCCCCAAAAGTCTTCATGAACCCTAAAAATACTTCACCCAACAAACAGCAGGAAGCAGTTTGGAGAAAACAATGCCCAAATTCTTAAAATGATTGCTTATAAATATGTGTTGTCATTTAAAGGGGGTTGATTATAAGTGGTTAAATGGTCACAGTTAATCTCTTTCTAACAAGGCAGGGGAGATATGATATAAAGATGAATACTTTGCATTAGTACAAATTTAAGGTCATTTATCATACTATGTATATGTATATCTGTTCTTGTTTAAGGTATTGTGTTTGTACAGCTCTTTTTAAATTGTAATGTATAAATAAGAAATACAGATTAATAGTCATCTATAATAATCAAACTTTTAGTCATGTTAGTTAGATTTTCTAGATATACAGAGATATATTTCAGTTAGATAATCTTCAGTACTTCAAAGACCTACAGAATACGGCATTCAAAACGTTTTAAGAACTTAAGACTTAGCTGGGTGGTGATGGCGCACGCCTTTAATCCCAGCACTCGGGAGGCAGAGGCAGGTGGATCTCTGTGAGTTCGAGGCCAGCCTGGTCTACAAGAGCTGGTTCCAGGACAGGAACCAAAAGCTACAGAGAAACCCTGTCTCGAAAAATCCAAAAAAAAAAAACTTAAGACTTTTCTCAACAGTGAGACATGTCTGCTTCTGGCAGTACCATTTTCTTCAGAGAGGTTGATGGGCATTGAACAAACTCATGGAATTTGCCTTCAATGTGACAACGCTGGCAAGAAACTGCTCTTGCCTGAACTGATTGAGAGTATGCTGTATAAACTGGACATGTAGGACCCACAGAAAAATGATTGCTGAACTGGCCTAAAAAAGGTTAGACAGTCCTTCAGGGCTCCTGCTTCATGAAAGAATCTGCCAGACATTCTGCAGAACATAGAAGAAAGTGTCTGACAAACTGCCAATATAGGTGAAACAATCTTTCAAATTTCTTGCTTCATGGAAAAATCTGCCAGATACTATGAGCCTGTAAAAAAAGAACTTTGGGTGACTGTCCAGGCATCAAGATGTCTCTGTCATTTCTAGAACTTTGGAAATTGCTACAGTACACTTCCTGTTTACTTAGATATTATATTGTTCTGGGGTCTTTGATGGAGTTGAAGATAGAGTTTTCCTTAGTTATAATAAAAGAAAAATTAGACATGAAACTTTAGACTCACAAATAAATATTATAACTGTAATTATTGCTTGATAACTGTTTTGTTATATGTAATTTTACTATGTTAAAGTTAAAACCTTCCTTTTTATTTACGCAGAAAAGGGGAGATTATGTGGGATTCCCCTCTATATGCTGGGAATATGTTTTATTTTTGGGGGGATATGTTTTATTACCATTGGTTAATAAAGAATTTGCTTTGGCCTATGGCAGAGCAGAATAAAGCTAGTCAGGAAATCCAAATATAACTCTCTCTCTCTCTCTCTCTCTCTCTCTCTCTCTCTCTATATATATATATATATATATATATGTACAGAGAGGGGGGGGATAGGTGGAGTCAAGGAGACACCATGTAGCTGCTGAAGGAGACAGATGCCAGAACCTTACTAGTAGACCACAGCCTCATGTGATACATTGATTAATAAAAAGCTTGAGCTAACAGGCTAAGCAGTATTGTAATTAATATAGTTTCTGTGTGATTATTCAGGTCTGGGTGGCTTGAAACAAATGAGAAGTCCCTGTTTACATCTTTCAATAAATCTTTATGCTACAGTCTCAATGGCTTATGGCTATATGAATCTTTTCAGTAAATAATCAGAGATCCCAAATAAATAAGTTAATGATGAAATCTCAAAGTCTTGTACAAGAAAAAAAATCAAAATTCAATAGACGTGAACAATAAAAAATCATGGAAGAAAATAATAAAGATGGGAGAAGAAATAAAATGGAAACAAAACATTACAAATAACCAAGAGAACAGACATTTTATTTAAAAAAGATAAGCATAGCCTCTTTGTCATTTGTATGTAGGAGGGCTACTGATTTTTTTCTGAGTTAATCTTATATCCAGCCATTTTGCTGAAGGTCTTTGTAAGCTATATGAGTTTCCTGGTAGAATTTTTGGGATTGCTTATGTATACTCTAATATCATTTGCAAATACTGATTCTTTAACTTCTTCAATTCCAATTTGTATCCCCTTGAAACTCCCTGGAACCTATGAGGGTGACCCTAGCAAAGGCTTCTAGTAAGGGGGGGTATGAGGCCTGAACCAGCTATTGCCTGTAACCAGGCAAGGCTTCCAGTGGTGGGACTGGGACATATTCACAGACAGCATACATCACCTCCCACATCACTGCTCCTTTTTTTTGTCTAAATAACAGAGTCAGAGCTGTTTGTACTGGCGAACCAGGAAGCCACCATTTTTTAAAGAAATCTTGCAGGTTTTACTGCTAAAACTGAGTCAGAAAACCTCTTAAAGGAGCCACGGCTCTGCTTTCTACCAGCAAACTGCGCAAGAAGCTGCATTAAACTCTTGGGTTTTTTTTTTTTGTGTGTGTGTGTGTGTCTAGAATTCCTTTCCAAGCTCTGCTAGGTTTTTAAGTGGATTTAGTTGGCCACGTTGGTGCCAATTTATTGTTGGGGGAGGCCACTTGTTTGTTTTCCAGCTGCCCAGACTCCCAAAACAATCACACAGAAATTATATTATGTGCAAGACTGTTTGCCCAATAGCTTAAGTGTATTTCTGGATAACTCTTATATCTTAAATTAACCCATTCTATTCATCTATTTATTGCCACGTAGCTGTGGCAGAAAAGGGGAAATTGTGTGGAAAGTCCTTCTGTATCTGTGATGCTTTTATTGGTTAAAGGATAAAGTTGTTTTGGCCAGTGGCTTAACAGAATAGAGCTAGGTGGGAAAACTAACCTGAATGCTGGAAGAAATAAGGCGGAGTTGAAGAGAAGCCATGTAGCCCCACCGGACACAGAAGCCAGACAGAACTTTACCCAATAAGCTATAGCTATATGGTGATACATAGATTAATGGAGATGGGTTAGTTTAGGATATAAGAGCTAGCTAGCAATACACCTAAGTGATGGGCCAAACAGTGTTTTAATTAATACAGATTTCTGTGTGATTATTTTGGGAGTCTAGGTGTCTAGAAAATTAATGAGCAGGTTTTGCCTAACAACAAGGAGGTGTAAGATAAAAGAGAAGGTCACATGGAAGTATGTAGATTAATATAAATGGGTTAATTTAAAATGTATGAGTTAGCTAGAAACAAGCTTGAGCTACTGGCTGAGCATTTATAATTAATATTAAGCCTCTTTGTGGTTACTGAAGAGCAGGTTGATGGGACAGAAAAGTTCAACTATGCCATAGGAATCAAGGATACCACAAGAACACAGCCCACATAATCAGTTAACTAACCAGGGGATCATAGGTACACACAGAAACTGAACCAGCAATCGTGGAGCCTGAATAAATCATCTGCATCAGGCCATCTGCATACATACTGTGGTTCTTTAGCTTGGGGTTTATCTTGGACTCCTAAAAATGGCAGTTGGGTGATGTGGGAGTGTCATATATCAATCTGTTGATTTCATTGGTTAAGCAATAAAGAAACTGCTTGGCCCTCATAGGTTAAAATATAGGTGGGAGGAGTAAACAGAACAGAATGCTGGGAGGAAGAGGAAGTGAGCTCAGACTGGACAGCTCTCCTCTCGACAGCTCTCCTCTCGGGAGCAGACATCTCAGAGAGATGCCATGCTCCGCTCTCCCAGGCAGACGCGATTGATGAAGCTCCGACCCAGGATGGACGTAGGCTAGAATCTTCCCGGTAAGACCGGTGCTCACAGATTATTAGAGATGGGTTGATCGGGATATCAGAATTAGCCAGTAAGGGCTAGAGCTAAAGGGCCAAGCAGTGTTTAAATGAATACAATTTATGTGTTGTTATTTTGGGGCATAAGCTAGCCAGGCTGCTGGGGTGCTGGGGACGCAGCCCCGCCGCTCCTATTACTACAGTTGGGCGTGTCTATGACTCTTTTGCCTGCTCTGGGACCTATTTCCTCCTACTGGGTTGCCTCATCAAGTCTTGATATGACTTATGCCTTTTTTCATCTTGTTATGCTGAGTTCGGTTGATATCTATTAAACTTCTAATAAGTATAATGCTTTTTAGGTATATTTATGCTTTTGTATGGGTTCATTCTTATATGTTGAACAATATTACCTTTCATGGACATACTATAATTTGTTTACTCATTTACCTATTTACGGACATTTAGATTATTTGAGGTTTAGGAGATTATGAACAGAATAAAAATTTCCTATTAGCCTAAAGGAAAAACGTATTTCTGAAGTGTCTAACACAACATTTTATGCAGGAAAATATTATAGATGATGACTTAATATGAACCTACTTCATATGGTATTTTAAAAGGAAAACACTTTTGTGTAATAGATTCTAAATCAATATACCAACAATAAACACATAAATAAGTTTTATATACAGCCAAGTGGCCTATAACATCACTCAGTAATCATGCTTTCTTCTTAATATTTCAATTAAAATAAGTCCATAAGTGTCTGGGGATATAGACAGATCAGTTGGAAGAATCCTTGCCTAAGGCTCAAATCCTAGCACCACATAAAACTGGTCATAGTAGCTCAAACACACTCAGGCAGCAGAGGCAGAAGAATCATAAGTTTAAGATCACCTTCATGTAGTGAGTTCAGGACCAGCCTGGACTAGAGATGCTCTGATTAAATATATTAAATTAAAATATATAATATATTTATATATAAAATATATAATAAAATGACTACAATTTAGTCTTAGATTGCCAAGTACACACCATAGAATATGGAATTTGAAAAAAATGAAAGCACCACATCTGGACCCTCTTCATCTCTAACACATTGGTAAGAGGGCAAGCAGGGGAATGTGGATCTTAGTAAAGAAATTGAAAGTGCTTTTGTAAGGAGCCCATTATAAGAGGAAATGGGTTATTCAGTATATTAAAAATAAAAACCATTCTTTAAGTTCATTCTAAAATAAATACTTACAGCAGTTTTATATGCAGCTTCAATGTAAAACACAAGGTTCTGTATAAAATTGACTTCATCTAGGCTGTGGATGATATGCAATCCTAAGGAAAAAAGATAAAGAGTTGGTCAGTTATCACTTCAGGGCCTCAGAAGTGGAGGTGAATTAGTGGACTCAGCTTAAATCAACTTCACTTCAATTGACTTGTTCCTACCTGTCCAGCATAACTGGCTTATATTGTTCTTCCCCATATGTTTACAAACATTTTTACTGAGATAGTCTATCGTACAGCTCATTGATACCAAGTATATAGTATAATAGTCTTTTATTGTGTGTACAGTATATATCTATCACTACAATCAAATTTGGGATATGTTCATCACCAAAAAAGTAATTATTTACTCACTAGACATTCATATAAATACAAGTGTATCATCTGCAGGCTTTATGTCAGTGTTTGTTGACCACAGTATTTTGAAGCTCCCTTTGTGTTGTAAGATGCATCAGTACTTTCTTTATTGCAAAAAATATTCAATTGTGTTGATGTACCACCTCTTACTTGTGATAGACATTGGGTTGTTTTTACATTTTAGCTATCATAAATACTGCTGCTATAAATATTCATGTATACACCTTTTATGTGTGAACCTGTTGCCATTTTTCTTGAAGATCTACCCACTTAGGAGAGAAACTGCTAGAGTATATGGCAACTCTATATTTAAGTTTCTGCAGCATTACTAGACTCATCTCCAAAGTGGTTGTATAATTTTTATTATAAATTTTCAATTACATTTGTGTGTGTGCATGCCATAGTACACAGGGAGGTCAGAGGACAATTTGAGGGAAGTTTCTTCTCAAAATCCCATATGGGTCTAGGGATTGCATTCAGGTTGTCAGGCTTAGTACCAAGCACTTTTATCTGCTGAGACATCTCATTTGCCCCTATTTTACACTTCTCAGAGCAGTGGATGAAGGTTCCAATTTCTCCATATCTTCAGCAACACTTTTTATCTGTTTTGATTACTGTTATTCTGGAGTGGTTGAAGTGGTTCTTAGAGTTATTTAGGTCCACATTTCTCTACTGATTGATGATGAACAGCATCTGTTCACATACTTAGTGTTTATTTATACATATTATTTAAAAAAATCAATTCAAATCCTCTAGCCACTTTTAAATTTTTTTGAGCTTTTATTTATGTGTTGAGTGTCTTTGCCTGCATTTATGTCTGTGTACTATATGTATACTGTGTCCATAGGGTCCAGAGGAAGGTGTCAGATTGGCTGAAACTAAAGTTAGAGATGGTTGTTAGCTACCATATGGGTGCTAAGAATTGAATTCAGGTCCTCAGGAAGAGCAACAAGTGCTATTAAATACTGATTCATCTTTCCAGTCAACTCCAGCCATTTTAAAGGAGGCTATTAGTTTTTTCTTTTCTCTTTCTCATTTGTTTTGAGATAGGGTCTTCATATAGCCTCAAACATGAGACCCCCATATTTTTATCTTCCAACTACTAGGTTTAGAAGCATGTACTACCCCACCACATCTGACTTTATTATGTTGTTATTTTTCTAAATAACGAGTTGTGGTAATTCTTTATACTAGATACAAATTGTTTATATATGATTTACAAATACTTTATTTTATATCTATAGGTTGCTTTTACACACACACACGACAGAAATACATACATGCGTAATACATATATACATACATACATACATACATACATATGAGAGAGAGAGCAAGCAGCATTTTAATGGGGTTTCATGGGTTAGCAGCGAATTTGCTAATATTTGAGGATGACCCTCAACTCTGGATCCTCCTACATACACTTCCCAAGTGCAAGGATCACAAATGGACATCATATTGTACATAGATTATCTTTTACTTTCTTGAATGGGTCCTTGGAAACATAAATGTTAATTTTGGTAAATACCAATTAATACTTTTTCTTTAGCTGTTTATGCTTTTGGTATTATATCCAAGAGAACTTTCCCTCCTATTTTATTTTTCTTCCTTCCTTCTCTTCTCTTTTTCTTTTTTTTTTTTGAGAAAAGATCCTCATATATCCTAATAATCATATTGAACTCACTGTACAGTTGAGCCTAGCCTTGAACTCCCAATCCTCTTGTCTCCATCTCGCAAGTGTGGGGATTACAGTTGTGCTCTACCACCTACACCCTCTATGTTCCCTCTCAGCCTTGTCTCTCTTTCCCTCTTCCCCCTTTCTTTCTCAGACAGGGCCTTGCTATGTATTCCAGGTAGCCTCTAATTCATAATCCTTCTACCTCTGCCTCCTATTTTCTTGCTGCCTTATGTCTAAATTTTTAGGTTAAAAACTGGGTATTCCAGACCCAAAAAGATGAACATGGGATGTACTCACTCATAATTGGTTTCTAGCCATAAATAAAGGTCAGTGAGTCTATAATTTGATATCCTAAAGAAGCTAAATAAGAAGGTGAACCCAAAGAAAAACATATAGCTATCCTCCTGGGTAGGGGAAGTAGACAAGATTGCCAGGCAAAAAATCGGGATCTTAAGGGTGGGTGGGAGGGGGGTAAGGGGAGATGGGGAGAGAAAAGTGAGAAGGGTAGGATGGGGAGAACTTGGGGCAATGGGATGATTGGGATAAAGAAAGGTTGGATAGTGGAGCAGGGAAGCACATATCTTAATTAAGGGAGCCATCTTAGGGTTGGGAAGAGACTTGGACCTAGAGGGGCTTCCAGGTGCCCAAGGCGAGGTCCCCAGTTAGTTCCTGGGGCAGCTGAAGATAGGGAACCTGAAATGATCCTATCCTATAGCCATACTGATGAATATTTTGCATATCACCATAGAACCTTCATCTGGCGATGGATGGAGATAGAGACAGGGACCCACACTGGAGCACTGGACTGAGCTCCCAAAGTCCCAATGAGGAACAGAAGGAGGGAGAACATGAGCAAGGAAGTCAGGACCAAGAGGGGTGCACCCACCCACGGAGACAGTGGGGCTCTATTGGGAGCTCACCAAGGCCAGCTGGACTGTGACTGAAAAAGCAGGGGATAAAACCGGACTCTCTGAATATGGCGGACAATGAGGGCTGCTGAGAAGCCAAGGACAATGGCACTGGGTTTTGATCCTACTACATGTTCTGGCTTTGTGGGAGCCTAGCCAGTTTGGATGTTCACCTTCCTAGACCAGGACGGAGGCGGGAGGACTTTGGACTTTCCACAGGGCAGGGAACTCTGACTGCTCTTCAGACTTGAGAGGGCGGGGGAGAGGAGTAGGGGGAGGGGGAGAAGAGTGGGGGGACGGGGAGAGGAGTGGGGGGAGGGGGGGAGGAGTGGGAGGTTGGGAGGAGGCGGAAATTTTTTTTTCTCAATATAAAAACTGGGTATTGTTATAGAGTGTGTTTATAGATCCTGATACCCTCCTCTCTGGGGATTGTTTTTGTTTATTTAGGGATTTGACTAAACTATTTCAGTAAAATCTATTTCCCCATGGCATGTAGCATCTGGTAATCCTCAGAAGATATAGCCTTGGCAACATGCATTGTCACACTTAGAAGACAATGTTGCTACTGGGAAGAGGAGCTAGTTAACTATCTTTTTCAAAGATCTGGTAAACATCTTCCTCTGTTGGTATAAAGCTAATCCCCCACCGACTTCAACTGACCATTCTATTGTTTTGTAGAATCCCCAAACATAAACTGCTCCATTGTTTTAAACAATTAAACTCAGGCCCTTTCTGGTACAATCTTTAAGTCAAGTCTATGATACTTGTTCTAACACCTAGAAGCACTCCTTAGTGTTCTTTGGATTTGTTAAAGTTCTAGCTAATCTGTCTTTTAGTTTCTTGCTGTTACTGAACAATTAATTTCATCTTAATTATTTAGACATGTTTTTCAGAAGACTTACTTTGATGTGTGTGGGTTTTGCCAGCATGGGTGCACAATATGCATGTAGTGCCTGTGGAGGCCAGGAGAAGGCATCAAATCTCCTCGAATTGGAGTTACAGATGGGTGTGAGCCATCACGTAGGTGCTAAGAATTGAGTCAGATCCTCTGGAAGAAGAGCTAATAATCTTAACTGCTGAGTTGTCTGTCTAGCCCTTCATCTTAATTACTAAGAAACAAAATCTGCATTGAAGTCTCCTAAACTTTCTTAAAAAAGTTAATTTTCTTAAGAAGAGCTAAAGGGCTTTGCTTTTACAGTTTGTTTCTATCCTCCATGAGCATTTCTGTGCCAGTGCTCCAGCATTGATGGTAAGCACAACAGTCCATTTCCTTTGCAATGGCACTTCTGTTTTCCATACTAAGCTCTGGACAGGAGTTGTAGCTTCTGATCATCCCAGCTTGCATATTCCAGTGTAGGATGGTTGACCCGATCAAGAGGTAGGTGACCTAGTATCTTACTCTGCTCTTCTAAGGTAGATCCTACTTCACTAGTGTCTGGGGGTATAGAGGACCCCAAAGCTGTACTTGCCTGAACTAGGGCTTCTGTAATACAGAGCTTGGGAGAATGATAAATGATGCCAGCCTATTTTCTGAAGGAGAATTAGGTACCTTAAATTAAACTAGAGCAACTGTAAGTTGTGACCCCTTTGGGAAAACTCTAGCTCCAAAAATATTTACATTACAATTCATAATAGTAGCAGAATTACAGTTATGAAGTAGCAATAAAAATAATTTTATGGTTGGGTATTAAAGGGTCACAGCATTAGGCAAGTTGAAAACTACTGTTCTATAGCTTAGGAGAGAGGAGGCCTTGTGTTCTGGCTATAGCCATCTCAGTCAGTGCTTCTATTTTCCTGGGTTGGGATAGGAAAGGGATTGAGAACAGATACAACAGTATCTCACTGTTCTAAATAATTACATTTCCTAGAGTGTTTCTCAGCTTACTGTATGTCTTTTGGGAAATTGCCAATGGCTTCAAAGGGTTGGACTGTTCTTAAATTTTCAGCATTTTTGGCTGTTTTGCTGGAGTCTATGGAGCTCTTCATGCTATTGTTCTATAAGCTGCAATCAAATTCTATCTAAATCTATCTTCAAGAATTCAAAATACTGCAAATACTCTATTAAGATTTTCATATTCTTTTCACCAATTATATCTAACAGAATTCCTTTTTAATTTCAATTTAAATACATTACTCAAAATTGGTATCATTTCTTGTCAAAGTATTTCACTAACCTTTTTACTAGTCCTCCATCTTAATTTTGTTCCTTATCCAATATACCTCATCCAATCTATCTTCTTGGTAGTAGAATGAACCACCTTAAAGTCCCCTGATTATCTACATTGAATGGTTCTCTATGGATTGCAGACTATAATTTCAAACTATTTAGCATGCTATACAAGTCCTCAAATAGCTAGTCCTAATCTTCTAGCTAGAAATCTACCCTTACCTTGATGACAAGTTTCTTTCAAACTTCTGTACTATATACTTATTATTAGTCCCTTCCCCTTCTGAAATGTAAATTTTGATTTATTAAAACTTTTTTCTCAAAGACTTAATCAAATAATATCTACTTTATTACAAGCACTTATCAAGGTCAGCTAATTGAATTGAAAATTAAGTTAGGAGTCAATAAACATTTGTTAAATGAATATATCTCATGAAGCTTTTTAATGTATCTCTCTTTCTATCTGGGAGAATCACATTTAGAACCATATTTAGTGCCTGCTTTGTTTTTTTTTAAAGCTAGGCAGTGATAGAGAACACCTTTAATACCAGCACTCAGGAGGCAGAGGCAAGTGGATCTCTGAGTTTGAGGTCAGCTGGGTCTACAGAGAAAATTCCAGTACAGCCAGGGCTACACAGAGAAACTCTGTCTCAAAAAAAACCCACAAACCCCCAAAATACTGAAACAACAAAATAAACAGCTTCCAGAGTTGGCATTAAAATATTATCCAAAATGAAATTATAACTACCATTCTATTTAAAGAAATAGAACAAAATTATATTTATTCTGGAAGAAAGTTCTCATCTAAAAGAAGACTAGTTGGATAGTTAATTTATAGTTTCACAGAAAGGTTATTCAGACTCCAGGCCATGTGTTCTAGAAGAAAAATTAAAGAGTTTATCACCAAACACGTATTTGAAAAGAGAGAAGACTATTCTGAGGGGATTCACATTTTGGGTGCCTTTAGTACTGAGGAACTGGCCAAACAGGAAGACAAAGAAATTGAAATATCAAAAATACAGCGTTCAGGACTAAGCAAAAGGCTCAGCTGTAAAAGTACCCACTTTGCAATGATAAAGATTTGAGTCGTGATCTCCGGCAACCACGTAAAAGCTGGGAATGTCATGTACATCTGTAACTCTAGCTCTGGGGAAGGTGAGAGGGAGGCAGAGTCCCAGTGCTCACTGGTTATTCACTAGCTTTGGGTTCAGTGAGAGACCCTGTTTCAAAAGATAAAATGAAAAGCAATGGTAGAAGACACCTTGATATCAACTTCTGACCTCCACACACACAGGCAGACCCATGAACATGCACTTCTAGCCACATATGAACACACACACTACAGATACACACACAAGCATGGCACTAGCTCAATATGATGGAACACACCTATAATCTCATCTAATTGAGAGTCTGATAAAGGAAGATTATAAGTTTGAGTCTAGACTGGGCAACTTAGTGAAACTCTTTCTCTCAAAAAAATTTTAAAAGCTAGGATTTTAGCTTAGTGGCAGAGTGCTTCCCTAGCATGTGTGAGTCCCTCTGTCGAAACCCCAGCACCACAGTTAAAAACACACACACACACACACACACACACACACACACACACACACGGTACTGTGAATACATTAACTTATTCAGAATGCTGGAAATGTTCTTATTAAGTTTAGGAACTGGATATACTAGGATTACTTCCATTTTTAGTTTTACATCTATAAAGGAAACTATATTGTTTGTTTGTTTTGAGACAGGATCTCACTATATAGCTTTGACTGGCCTAGAAGTTGTTATATAGACCAGGGCTGGCCTGGAACTTACAACAATCCTTGGCATCTGCCTTCTAAGTGTTAGAATTATATACAAATGTGAGCTACTATATTACTTATAATTTTCTTCTACATATCAAACATTAAAATATAATTACAAATTATTTAAATAGAATATTGTTTAACAAAACATATATATTTAGATTCAAATCATACTCACAATGAGTATACAAAGTAGATGTTTCTATAGTTACACTAATCACAGGCATATTACTATAGTATGAAAATAAGAAAAAAACCTTCAACCTTCCCACCTATATCCTGGCATCTGAGAATTAATAAATAATAAAAATGCCTGTCTAAAGATCTAGTCAAGAATTTCATGTGCCTGTTTTTATAGAGTATTAATTAGATTCTCAATACAAATTTGTTTCTCAATAAAATAATATATTGCCTAGACCTCAAAAAACTTTTCTAGCTGTATAAAACTCACAAAATTCCATTATTTATAAGGTACTTATTTGAGTACTATAAAGAGATATTTTATTTTCTGGCCAATACCTACAGAGAAGCCAAAAGAACCAGAGCAGATGCTCCAAGCCCAGGGGCATGCAGTAATTCTCTCCTTGTACTGACCTGAGGCAGTCATTTGTGCTAGAAAGAGCAGGTACACAGAAGTAGCATCCAACTGCAGGTGTCCCCACTGGTCATCACCCACCACTGTGGCACAAGTTTTGGTGTTGTACTTGGCATGGAGGCTATCCTTAGTACTCTGACTATACTTGAAGGACTCTACTTTATCCACCTGAAGAGAAAAGAGCATAAGAAGGCTAGTTAGAAAGTCAGCCCATACGCTATGTATCTGTAGTGCTATGGCATATAGCACTGAACTCCACCTTCCCTAAGCATAACCCTGAGTGAATATTTAAGGTACATACTTATCTGTTTTCTGCTACACCATGTGCTACTTTTAATAAAAAACAACAAATGGTCAAAACAGCTATTTCCTGTCCATTGCCTTTCTTCTATGCTTTTCAAATGGTTGCTTTGTCATAATGTAGAGAAACTGGAAGTTCAAATGTATTAACACTTTAGTAAGATAACCCAGTGTTACACATTTATTTGTTCCTGAAATTAAAGTAGAAATCTACAGATACATTGAAAGAGGATATTTTTATTTTATGTGTGTACATGGTAGTTTGTAAGTATGGATACCCCCAAAGGCCAGAAGAGCGCATGAAATTCCTTGGAGCTGAAGATACAGGCAGTTGTGAGCCGCCCAACATGGATGTTGGGAACCAAACTCAAACTCAGGTCCTCTGCAAGAGGTGCTCTTTGTTCAGGTCCTCTGCAAGAGCAATATGTGCTCTTAACCACTGAGCCATCTCTCTAAGTTTTGAAGATGCCATGAGAAGAGTTAATGAGAACCATACAGTCTCAGAGAAATAGTATTATAGAAAGCTGAAATAACAAATTAGAAGAAAACCATTGGGAGCTGGGGTATAAGTTTAGTGATAATGTGTTCTGAGGATGCATAAGGCCCTGGGTTCAATTTGTAACACACACACACACACACACACACACACACACACACACACACACACGGGGCAGGGGGAGCCTTGTGAGTGAGCGAGCGGGGTGGGGTGGGGGAGTGCAAAGGTCCAGACAGGAAACCTTGGGTATAAGGCAATAGTTCTTGACCTAATTCCTGAAATGTAGTTGTTATTATTTATGCCTCTGATGTATAATAACCAGGACATCTTAAATATGTTCATTAAATTTGTGACTATACATACTCAATAAGATAGAAAGTATACATATCTGAAATACAAATGAAGCAGAAAAGACAGAGAGAAAAATGATATATGTGAACAAACTAGTAAAAAGATATATACAACAATTAATTGTATATATATTGAAAAGTCATTTGTAGATAAGTTTAGAAGTTGAGCATTGATTTCTTTCTACTTTCACAAAGTTAAGTCAGATTAAATATGTACATGTTTTAAGATCCTAGAATAAAGGTTTATTACTAAAAATGTTTGTGTGGAGAAAATGTCATAAACTCAAAACATAACTGTAAAAATATTTGCAATGTATGTGACAAATGATTAATATCCTTAATGTACAAGAACTCAGTAGGAGAAAAACAAATAAGCTGTCAACAAAAGGAGGTAAAGCTCTAGCAAGTAATTCACCAGTAAGGGACTGCAGATTTCCAATTCACATACAAAAGAATATTCAGCTACACTCAATGTCAGGGAATGCCAATTACTTCAAGTTCAAGATCCTTTGTCTCCAATTATAAAATTAAAAATACTTTGATTTTTTCTAATTACATTTTACATCATCAAATCTCATCTGGTGGAAACACTAAATTCAAATCAATATAGGGGTATGTATACGCTTTATTCCATTTACAGTAAAAGGAATGACTTCCTATCAAGAAATGTTTTTATATTGTAGAGTATTCTTCTCTTTCCACTGAATATATGAGAAATTATATGATACATGTACTTTGCTATCTTTTAAAAATCTAAAAATTTATTACTAAAACTGATCTGGACCTAAGAGTTTAAACAGTTCTAAACAATTATTTGTAAAAGGAGGAAAAATCCTGGAAGGGAATATTCCCATTGTAATAGGGTGGTGTAAGTCTCTGTGACATCCCCACCTGAGAGTTCCAAACTTTCTAAAATTAGAGTGTACTATTTGTGAATCTGAAAAAAGGCTATAGGCATTATTGGGAAGTTGTTAGGATACTGTCTTGTTATGCGTTGTTACCATTGCCATACCTGTCTGATCATGCAGTGCAGCAGTCCCCTCATTAACTTCACTACACTCTGCAGAAATAAATGGAAACAAGGCTGTTATAAACATACTGAGCTACAAGAACACTGACTCAGCAACTTCAGTCGGTACATGACCTTTGGAGAACAAGTAACCCTATCCTGGGTTCTAGTTACATGGCATTTACTTTATAGGTACACAGAACAGATTGCAGCTAAAAAATTAAATCAAAAGCCATAGGCTATGATTCCTTGGATTTAAATAATAATATAAGTTTGGAAGTTTTACCTAAAAATAAGGCAACCATCTAACAGGGGAGATGAAACAGCTAGAGAAAAGGAACACGTCAACTTACATGGTATATACCCTACAGTCTCCATAGCATCTTTGAATTTTTTTCATTTTATTTTTTAAAGATTTTTTTCATTTTATATGTATGGGTGTTTTGATTATTTGTATATATACAGATCATATGCATGCCTGGCATAAGTAGTGAATATGTTTTAGAACATATCAGCATAGAATAGCTTCTCCAATTCTCTACAAAGCTTTCTGTTTCACAATCTAGAAGACCTTAAATTGGCCTTGTGTCCCACAGATCATATATGAGCAATTTTTAAAGTAATACTGTGAGGGTGCCCATAAAATGAGGACACCTTTAAGAGAAAGAGTGACAATTCACTACTGTTTGGTCTAGTACTGGTTTGGTTTTACTTGGAAATGTGGGTTTTCAAGCACACAGAGTTTGAAGAGCCACAGAATACACAGAGAAAACTATTAAGACAAATGAAAACTGGAGTTTGGATCACAAGTAAGATCAGAGTCAAAGGAACAGATTTGCATAGAGGCAATAGAAAAGCCATGAAAAAAAAGATGAGAGAGGAAACAAGAGAATAAAATAATCAGAAGTGGAAGCAGCCAAAGAGAGACCTTGATTTACCTGAGTATTTATTTTTATAGCTATGATATTATATCTATATGCCCAAGAAAGGGGACATTTGTAAAAGCATACCTATGAATAATTCCAATATAGAATATAGAAGTTAGTTAAACCTATTTCTTCTCATCCACAATTCTCGTCTATTCTCAAATTTTATGAGAGAGAAGCTAAAATAACAGTTGAAACAAAGAATATAAATGATTAACACGGTTTTGGGGAAAATCTATACAGTAATGTTAAGTTGGCAGTAGGTAGAAATTTAACCCATGGATATACTGGATTTAATCTATGTTCATTTACTAGTTACAGGTCAGTTATTATCTAGGCACATTATTAGATCTGTCTATATTAGAATCTCAAATTGTTTTAAAGTAAGGTCCAGTAAGGATATCTCTGAAAAGCTTTCCAAGCAATTCCAACGTATGGCCAGAGTTTAGATTACTCATCTGGGCCAGGGACAAATCAAACCCATCACTGTTTCTGTCTATACAGTTATTGGAATATTGCCATGCTAATTCTTTACATATCATCTTTGGTTCTTTTCTGTTATACCTATAGAGCAGAGTAATTAGAGACAAGTGAACTATATGCCAAACATATTGACCATCTGACCCTTTACAAAGATGGGTGGGTTTCTAAATTAATGCTGACATAAGTTTTTAAAACATCAGACCTAATAGTCAAATTTATTTTGATCCTTTAAACAAATTCATATAAAATTTAGTAATTCCCACAAAAGCTTTTCTATACTGAAACATTATAAAGTTACTAATAAGGTGATATAAAAATATTTTCAGCTATGTGAAAGGTCATATAACAGAACACTAAAATTTTAGAACTGGCAATTCAGCTTTTTCCTCATTTTTCCACTTGGGTCAAATAAGGCAAGAAACCAAATCAGCATTATGATGCGACAACAGATTTATTCTAATGTTCTTGAAATGTTTTGATCAAATTATATCAGACATGTATTTACAGTTCTGCTGATATTAATCTATAGCAATCAATACAAGGAACAAGCTACCAAAGTACTAAAGTATCACAATACCAAAACATTCAGTAGGATACAGGACTAGGGGTTTTAAAAAAACCATTCCTACATTTTCCAAATTTCTATTATGGCATTATTTCTACAAAAGGTCTATACTTCCTAGGCTAGAGCAAAAACTCCATTAAGTTTTGTGTCTATTGCTATTGTGCTATTGCTATTGACAATACAGTGAGACTTGTCCCACTGCCGGCAACTACAGCTTCTGATTATATTGCTACTCTTAAAAATACCAAATCCCAATATCCTGACTTACAGATCACAAATGGAGTTCAAGGGAAACGACAGGAGAAAATGGCTGGTCTGGTAAGGCTCTTCTCTAATGGCAACAGATCCACGTATACTTACAACTAATAGCAGAGTACTTTATCATTACAGAGTTTATGGAATCAAAACAATGCCAACTTATTGCTCTTTTAGACACTTGAGAGGATGTAGTTCCGTTTGTGCTCAGAAGTTCCTTAAAGGATGCTAATTTACTGAGGGGAAGATGCCTTAAAAGTTGGCTTAAAATCATCTCCTAATGCTGACTTTAATTTGTCCCGAGGCAGGCAACAAGCTCTCTAAAATAGTGGTCATAACTTTAAAAATCAACACAGTCGTACTTCTGTCTGATGAGGAAGGCCTGTTGATTTGTGCCAGTTATGTGTATATAAATACTACAATTATTTTTCAAAAATAAGTAAAATAGTACTTATCTGCTCCCAAATAGTCTTCTCAATGAAAACAAAATGGTGGAACCTGAAAATACACTTAGAGGATTATTAACTTTAGGACTATCAGGGTAGGATTTTGAAAAGTAGTGAATATACTGCACCCCTTTCCTTGAATCTGCAAGTTTCAAGTTTCCACTGCAATAACCAAATCAAACTGCTTCAGTCAGAGTACATGGAAACTTTATAGAATGCAATTTCAGCAGGATGGCCTACGAGCGACATTTCCTTTAGCTCCCACTCACCCTACCACAACCACACACAGCTCCACATCTCTACGTGATTCTGTTTGGATTACCTGCTCCAGCTCATAGGCCTTCGCCTTGTCCTCATCACGGTCTGCGTTTTTCCGATATGCCAGGCCCAAACCCCACACAGCCAGGATGCTGTACACATTATCTCGGACCCAGGCATCTTTCTGATCATAACTGGCTGGAAGCAGTCCTGTCACTGGATTCTGCAAGATCAACCAAGAGAGGACAGGCAGCTAACTTCAGAGTGTAAAAGGAAACATAATCTATGGAATAGTTTATTTGGAAATCTTAGTCTTTCTCCTACTTCCCCATTCTTGAGTTTTAGAACTTTTTTTTTTTTTTACCAATTTCAGGCAGACATTATCCCCCAGCTTTACTGAGTTATAACTGACAATAAATTTATACAGATTTACAGTATGCAACAGGTTAATTTGACACATACACGAATCTATGGTGAAATGATTAGCGCAATCATGCTAATGTAGCCATCACCTCACTTTGATGTGGTGGGATTTACTCTTTCAGCAAATTTCAGGTATACAATTCAAGTACTATGGAATAGTCAGTGTGCTACTGATGTTAATCAGTGTTGCAGAACATACTTGTTTTGTAACAGAAAGCTTGTTCTCTTTCCGTATGCTATCTTAAGACTGAGAAAGAGCCGGTTGGAGGCTTACAAATCCAAATGTGGGTATTATTAAAATAAAGGCACTATTAAAGTTATTATCAAATGTATTACTAAGAATTGCTAAAAGTATTTTTTAAAAATGTAATTTTTCAGTTAAATTCAACTACGAACGAAGTAAAGGAGTAAAAAATATATTTAGAAATACATACAGTCAGGTGTGATGCCTTATGCCTGTAATTTCTTGGCTGGAGAGACTGAGCAGGAGACTGATGCTACTTCAAGGCCAGCCTTGGCTACACACTGAGTTTCTGTCATCATGGGCTACAGAGTAAGACTTGGTTTCAAAAACAAACCAAACAACTCCAAACAGTATACATTAGCCAGGTGCAGTGGTGTATACCTGTAATTCCAGCACTGAGGGGCTGAAGCAGGAGGATGGAGAGTTTGAGGTCAGCCTGGGTTACAGGGTGAAATCCTGTCTCCAGCAAACAAACAAAACAAAAACAACTTAGGAAACAAACAACAACAACAACAAAAAACCCACTGGTTTATGATCTGTTATCCAAACTCAGGAGACTGTGGCTTCCAAGTTCAAGGCCAGCCTAAGCCACGGAGCAAAACTATTTAAACAGAAGTATACACAATGTGCCTTGACCTTGGCAATAGTCTAAGGTCTCTTAGGATGGCTAAATGTTCTCCTACATCTTTGCGGGGAGTAGAAGTAGATGGCTGAAACCCGGGGTGAGGGTGTCAGTAAACAAGTGCTCCTGGTACCCACCTGTAGCCGGGAGTGGGGGGAAGTGGGTAGTTACTGGAATTACTGCAAAGGGGTGGGAGTTGTGGTTATTCATGCCACACTTTGGTTCTTCCTCAGGTTCAACGTGTAACTTTCCTGCAGGATCTTTTAGGGCCTCCCCACAGACAAACGCTTTCGAGGGTTCACCCAGGGTCAGTGTCCAACTGCTCACACTTCACCCTTGCTTACTCTTACCTGATGGCACAGGATGGTCTGATGCACCAGCCGAGCATAGCCGTCCAGGCGGACCCCTGAGTTACTCCGACTCCTCATCGCACCAAGTCCCTAATCCCCCAGTCCACACTCAGGGGAAGCTTGGACACCAGGCCTGCGGAAACCTTCGGAGTGCACGCTCACTCGCTTGGCCGATGGTTCCCGCGCGGCGCCCCGCTCCAGCGGTCTCGGAGTCCACTTTAGGTGGCGGCTCAGCTTCCCGTGGTCTAGGCTTCAACTCGCAAAGTCCCCGGTCTCCACTCAGTCTCCCATGACCCCCGGGAGCCGAACCGGCATCCTCCTTTGGACTGAGGGAGACCTCAGCAGCTTGGAGCCTCCAGGCTGGCAACTGCGGCGGGTCAGCGGCCACGGCCCCGCCTCCCCTGGCGAGCACGCGAGGGCGGGGCGTGGGTCCTGCAGCTGCGCGCTGCGCCCACGGGCTGGCCGCTGGGGCGCGTGGCGGGGGGGGGGGGGGGGGGCGGCCCGGGGCGGCCCTCCGCCCAGAATGTGTCGCCGTAGGCAATGTGCTCTCCTGAGGTTATTTTTGAAACATTCCAAGTGACTATTTTAATTTTGCACGCCTGTTGTGTGCACAGGCTGTTGCTCTCACTTCTGAGGGACTAGTTTTAGGAACCCACGGGAACTTGGAAAGTGAAAGGAGAGACTATGCGCATTTGCGCTCAAGGGCTGAGCGGTTCGATTTCCGGATCTTTGACAAAAAAGTCGGATTAAACTCTGAAACCAAACAAAAGAGAGCTCCCTGGGGTTATTGGCTCCTTAGAGACGCGCGCGAGTCCAGGGCGTGGGAAGGAAGAAGCAGTTAGAGATCTTTGAGGAAGTAAGTGTTGCAGGCAGGGAACAGGGCAAAGAGCGAGCAGCAACCGAGGGTGGCCTTGGTGGGACAGCTGGCAGTGGAGTACCTGCTTTGGCAGGCTTCCCCCTAGTGTTGCCACCACAACAAAGATTCAGCTGAAAATAAAGCGGGAGAGGGGTTAGGGAAGAAGGCTGCAGAGGACACTGTGACAGGCTTGGGGAATCTGCCTCCTGCAAGAAGTCCCCAGGGCGTTTGCTTCCTTGCTCTACAGTCCCCACCCCCCATCATTTTTTCTCTACTGTTCCAAACCCTGCACCCCAGTCAAGGCTCAGCTGGAGTACCACCTGCTTTCTGAATTGCGGGGTAAGCGTGAGACTGTCGCTTGACCTTTCGAGTTCTAAATCTAAGCCTTCCCTGGCCACCTCCCTCGGGCCACAGTGATTTTGCATTTTCATTCATCTTTTTTTTCTTCTTAAGTTTCTTCTCTCCTTACAAGCTGCTTCTGAACCACCGCCACCGCCGCCATGGCCTCGTCCTCACTAAGTATAACAAATAGGCACCTTGGAAGGTGACTAATGAATCTTTGCTAATGAAGATTGAAGGCTGAGTGCTCAAGAACGCTGAGCTGGGATTTTCTGGTTAAACAGCCAGTCAGTGATGCAGTTCAATACAGTGACACGGACTTCTCGGGCAGGCAAGCAAATAGTTTCCATTGCAGTCACTACCTACACAAATGCAGTGACTGGCAAATAAGCCACTTCAAGGCCTTAGTGCACAGGAAAGGGGAGTTCAATTTGGAGAGTATCCCCCTGCTCGGGTCCCTAACTCCCTGATAGCTTGCTTTCACTCAGACTATAGCCTCAGCCACCTTTTTCTCTACCCTTGTCCCCTTCAAGTGTCTGTCCTCTGGACTTTTTTCATCTCAATATTATCTAAACACATTTTCAAAGCATTAAAATAATATAGGATCACCGAAGAAAACTTGCAAAATACAAAAAAGTGAAATCAAAATTTGAAACCATCCGTCATGCCCCACACCACCACCTGTTGACACATACATTTGCTACTGTTTATATTCCTTCTGCCATAGATCTCCCTTCACCTCCTAATATCATAAGTGGATCAGGAATGGCAGACGTGAGCTATCACTAAGAACGGTAGCTAGCTGGCTAGCAATAGACCCTGTTGGCTGGCATTGCCTGGGTGCTTTCATCGTCAGTCCAATTTAGATTTTCAGTCTTGTAGTCTTAGAAACCTGATCTGCTCAGTGTCCCAGAACTGGTAAGACACAGGAGGCTGACTCATGCTGATTACCTCACAAGAGCTTGGTGCATGAAGACCTGGACGCTGCTTGATAATGAGAACTGTACCATAGCTTACATTAACTGACCACCACATTTTCTCCCTTTAGTAAGTTGCAATCATTATTATATAATTTAAATAATGGTCCTATTAGGTAGATGCACTCCTGATTAGCATACATTAGTTATACAAAATAGTGAGTTTCTTTAAAATGCATTCATAATTAAACCTTAGAGGTGGAGAAGTGATGGCACATGAAAATTAAGTCCTATTTGGCAGTGTGATCTATGTTGGTTTCATGTATCTTCCAGGGCTCACTGGTACATTTTTAAATGTCTATCAAAATTATAAATCAAATTAGAGTTGTCAGTCTGAAATCACTGTTTCTTTTAAAAATTATTGTCACATAAAAGTTGTACATACTTATGGAGTACCATGTGATGTTTTGATGCATACACATGTTGTAGAATATTTAAATTAGTATGTAAGTAAACTTTTTATAAATAGAGTTGAACTATTACAAATAAGGTTAAATATCTTCTATCAGAGTCTTCTTCATCCCCTTCCTGAAGGCAGCTGCCATGATTGGATTGACTTGTGTCCTTCCAAATTGGTTCTGAAGGATTTATACGTATATTTGGAAATATGCATATGAAAAAAATGTACTATCACTTTATCTGTGTCTTAAAAATTGTCATTTATTTATTTTTTGTATGTACTATGTGATGTATGTGTATATCCATCTGTGGGGGGGGGAGTGTGTGTTAACCAGCAGAGGTTGAAGTTAGGTGTCCTTTTTATCACTTGCCACTTTGTCATTTGAAAGGAGCCTTCTCACTAAAGCTTGAGCTCACTATTTTAGCTGTCCAGAAGTATTCACCTGTCTCCTTCCCCCAAGTGCTAGGGCTACAATTGAGCACAACCACTTCAAGCTTGTTCATGGGCGAAGGGCATCTGAATCTCTGAGCCATCTCCCCAGACTTCCTTTTTTCTTTTTTTTTTCTTTTCTTCTTTTGAGAAAGGCCTCACTTTATAGCCTTGGATTGCCTATACTCACTATTTAGACTAGGCTGGTCTGGAACTCACCAAGTATAACAGGGTAGATTCGAACTTGCACAGAGATTCTCCTTTCTCAGTCAGTACTTGACCTCTCAGCTAGAGCAAATAAGACAATTGGGGGATATCAAAAGGATTCAAATTGGAATGGAAGAAGTCAAAGTATCTTAATTTGCAAATGATATGATGATATACGTAAGTAACCCTAAAAATTCCACCAGGGAATTCCTGCATCTGATAAACACCTTCAGCAAATTATTTAGATATAAAATTAACTCACATAACTCACCTTCCTAAATACAAATGAAAAATGGACTGAGAAAGAAATCAGGGAAACAACACACTTCACAATAGCCTCAATAATATAAAATATATTGGAGTTACTCTACCCCAGTGAGTGAAAGACTTCTATGATAAAAACTTTGAGACATTGAAGAAGATATCAGAATATGGAAAGATCTCACCTGCTCATTGATGGATAGGATTAACAGCAAAAATGACTACCATACCAAAAGTGATCTACAGATTCAATGCAATCTTCATCAATATTCAAACACAATCCTTCACAAATCTTGAAAGGAAAATCTTCAACTTCGTATGTAAACACACACACACACACACCTTCCAGTTTAGTGTTTTTATGGGATTTCTGAGTGTGCAAATGAATTGGTCTCTGTTTCTTGTGCCTTCTCATGTGCTCTTCTGCTAGGTTTTTTGTTGTTGTTGTTCTGCTATGTGTTATTTTTATGCTGATGTGTTAGTTTTTATCTTATTATATTTTATTTTACCATTATGACTCAGAAGACTGATGTTTTTAAATAAGAAACAGAAAGGGAGTAGATCTGTATGGAATGGAAGAAGAGGAAGAACTAGCGTGAGTAGGGGGAAGGGAAACAGTAGCCAGGATATATTGTGAGAAAAAAGTCTATTTTCAATAAAAGGAAAAAACATAAAAATAAATGATAAATCATATCAATATAAAAGTATTGACTTAAAAATAAATGTATGTATCATTTATTATCAATAACATAAAAGAAATCAGTAAAAAAGGAAAATAAAGGTGATTGGTGTTGCTGGTGAGATAGTTCCGCAAAAGGCATGTATTGTTCTTGCAACATATCTAGGCTTGATTCCCAGCACCCACATGGTGGTTTATAGCCATCTGTAATGCTATATTCAGGGAATCATATACCTTCTTCTGATCTCCTTGGGCACCAGGCATATACATGGTACACATACATAAATTCAGACTAAATACTCAAACACGTAAAACAAATCTAAACTGCAGAAATAGAAAAGGGTGGGTAATAATACCATGAAAGCTAAAAGAGGATTCCTGGGGTGGAAAGGTCCAAGAGAGTGCAGGAGTGGCTCAGCAACAGAAACCAAATTATGTATGAAAATGCTATAATGAAATGGGTTACTTTGTATACTAATTAAAAAGTAAACATTTTTCGTTGTACTAATTTTAAAAAGATCTAATATAAGTTCAATTGGCTAATGTAATAGTTTTTATGACTTTTTTCTTTGTATGTTGGAGTAGGTGTGCACATGTGAATGAGGACCAGAGGTCAACATCAGACATCTTTCAGGTGCTACACATCTTGATTATTTATTTATTTATTTATTTGTTTGTTTGTTTATTTAAGATTTCTGCCTCCTCCTCGCCACCGCCTCCCATTTCCCACCCCCTCCCCCAATCAAGTCCCCCTCCCTCATCAGCCCAAAGAGCAGTCAGGGTTCCCTGCCCTGTGGGAAGTCCAAGGACCTCCCACCTCCTTCCAGGTCTAGTAAGGTGAGCATCAAAACAGCCTAGGCTCCCACAAAGCCAGTATGTGCAGTAGGATCAAAACCCAGTGCCATTGTTCTGGACTTCTCAGCAGTCCTCATTGTCCGCTATGTTCAGTGAGTCCGGTTTTATCCCATGCTTTTTCAGATCCAGGACAGCTGGCCTTGGTGAGTTCCCAATAGAACATCCCCATTGTCTCAGTGTGTGGGTGCACCCCTCGCTGTCCTGAGTTCCTTGCTCGCACATCTTGATTTTTGAGACAAGACTGGAGCTCTCTGATTAGCCTAGGTTGGCTGATCTGTGAGCCCTAGGTGATCCATCTGTCTCCATCACTCCAAAGCTGAGATCACAGAGCATATCACCATGTCTGGATTTTATGTTGATTCTGAGGCTTGAACACACAAACTGAGCTTTCTTTCCAGCCTTAATCCTTTTTGCTTTGTGACGTTAATTGTAATACAAAGAAAATAAATAGAAAACCCTCTTGTTCTCACAACTGGCCATTCTCTTCTCTGTTCTTTGTAATCCTTTCCTTTTTCTTTCTTTTTTTTCTTTCCTTTTTTTTAAAGACAGTGTCTGGCTGTCTTGTGACTCACTATGTAGACCAGGCTGGCCTTCAGAGATCTGTCTACCTTTACCAGGTCTTTTGCAATCTCTTTATCTTCCATATTTTTGAAGTGGCTCCCAATTTTTCCTAACAGATGAGAGCCTGGAGCCAATGTCACTGCCATGCCAGTCCTGTTACTTCCCAGGAATATTCTCTTCAGAGAAGAAAAAGCCTGCCTAAGCCGGGCATGATGGCATAGACATTTAATCCCAGCCCGTAGGAGTCAGAGGCAGGCAGATCTCTATGAGTTTGAGGCCAATCTAGTTTACAAAGTAGGTTACAGGACATCAAGTGCTACACAGAAGGGCTCTGTCTCCAACAACAACAACAATAGCAACAATAATCCTCTAGGAGTTATGGACAGTTTTGTCTGGAGCCATCATGACTGATCTTACTAGAATCTCTAAAAGTTCCTCTTTTAAGCAACAGTATGTCATAGAAAATATGCTCATATTTTACTCCCCCTTCCTACATCTAGGCATCAATTTCCCCTCAGAGGTCTGTTGTCTGTTGTATTGTAGTTTCTCATAAGTATTCTATGCCCTTTCCCCATCAAAATGGTAAACCTCTATAATTCCTGGAGGGTAATATCTTCCCCCCTTTTAAATAGGATGACAATTTGGCTCTTAACAACATTGATTGGAGCACTCTAGTAAATACTGTGGGTTTTGTTCTAGAGACACTCCAAATATGAATTATCTATGTATGTGCTGTGCTCCTAAGACATAATAGCAACAGTATGACAAAGCACATAGTCCAAAATCTGTGCCCCCATGACCCTGTTGTTCTTTCACAGAGGGCAGAATCACAATTTTTCCCTGAAGCTTACTTTTGGATCCTGGGCAGTGGCCTCTGTTATAGTCACCTAATTTCAATCACTAGGCTGCCAATATCTTCTAGAACATTGCTGCACCAGCACAGACCAATTTTAACCAGAGTTTCTTCTGCCTGGTAACTTGAGACCGGCAGATACTACCAAGCTTCATGTATTCATTCCTCTCAGATATTGCCTAAATGTAGAACTATCTGGTCATTTTTCCTTTAGGCTTCTCTATATCCTGCTCATTCTTGAATGAAATCTACCTTTTAATTTCATGCATTAAAAGATCTTTTTTATGTACTCTGCTACTTTTATAGTATTTGCTCTAGCTCTTTGTCTTATTGAAGCAATAGAAAATAGGTAAATGTCATTTTTTAGTGTTTGTTAAGCTCACCTAGAGAGACACCGGCTCTGCAGCATTTCCCGGTAAATGATTTTCTTGTGGTCCTACCTTTGTCCTATGTAGACATGAGAGGGCAGAGAAACATTACTTTAACTTTTCAAGTTAATACAGTTATAATACTACAGCTTAGAGATAATGCTACAGTAAATGTGTTGTTTCCATACTATTTGTGTGATATTGGCCATTAAATTAATCCTGGTAAACTTGTGCCTTTATTATTAGTAAGGATAATAAACCTGTCTCTCTGTTTAGAGGCTCAAACTTAAATGTGGTAACATAGAACATATCACTTTCCGGTGCTATCAGCTAGAAATCTTCCACAAGCATGTTATATCTATGGTCATGGGTGCTCTCTGCTATGTCCTCCACCATTGCTTTCCTGAGGAACATGACTCATGACAGATATCACGAACCTCATTAGAGTACAACCAGTGAGATACAAAAGACAGAACCAGATATTCTGAGCTAGAAAAAAGTCTCTCTGCTTGAGTGCCACCATGTGGCTTAAAGAGGAATGCACCTTTCAAAAGAGGCTTGGAGGCCATTTAGCAAAAAAAGCGGAAAGAATATTGGCTTTTTTGTTTTCTTGATGTTCAGAGTTTTTTTAGTTCTTTAAGCTATGGATGTTCTGTTCAAAAACTCTTTTCCTGTGCCAATGAGTTCAAGACTATTCCCCACTTTATCTTCTATCAGGTTCAGTGTATCTGTCCTTATGACCAGAAAAGCCGTGGGATCTGATGTTGTAGGAGGCTATTGGTTTGTCCCCGGTTGCTCAGCCCTGAAATAATCACACAGAAACTATATTATATTAAATACTGCTTGGCCAATTACTTAAGCATATTACTAGCTAGCTCTTACATCTAGAATTAACCTATCTCCATTATTTTATACTTCTCGTGGCTTACCAGCAAGGTTCCAGCTGACAGCTAGAAAAGGGGAGGTGATGTGGGATTCCCCTCCGTATACTGTGAATACCATTGGTTAATAAAGGACTATCGTGGGTCTGCACAGAGCAGAATAGAGGTAGGGGGACGACTAAATTGAATGCTGGGAGAAAGAAGGCAGAGTCAAGGGGAAGTCATGTAGCTTCTGCTGGGGACAGACACCAGAACCTTGCCTGTAAGCCACAATCTGAGATGACCAACAAGGGAGGAAGAGGAAAAAGAAAAAGTGTGAGGTCAGAATATTGGATAATAGAACTCAAGACTGCCTTCAAAATAAAATGCAATATTAAGAGGCATGTGATCACTGCAGGGCCCTTAGGGAATGACGCAATGTACAACAGTGACAAGTATAACTTGGGCCAAGGATCAGAGCAGAAAGACCTGAATTGCTTCTTCCTTTTCCTTTCCCTATCCCTTCATTTCTTCCTCATTTGTAGTTTTTCATCCATCCACCCACCCACCCACCCATCCATCCATCCATCCACCCATCCACCCATTTACCCACCCACCCATCCATCCATCCACCCACCCATCCATCCATCCATCCATCCATCCATTTAGTTTTCCATCAGACACTCACTCACCCTGGTACCAGGGGCATGCCTGCCTGCATCTGTAACAAAGGCGAACACATCCTATGGGGAACAGAGCAGCAAGTGAGTAAGAGGAGATCAGAAAAACTGAAATATTTCATCAAATTGGGTTTCACTTGGGATGGGATGTTATTAAAGAGTAGGGATATCCTGTTGCTGTGTTTCGTGGTGTTTTAAATATTTATTCATTTTTTAAAAAAAAATTTCAGGTGTGATGGCTAAAGAAACTTTTATGTCAGGCATCCATCTTGGTAAATTACTAGTACTACTGACTCAGTGACCCCCCCCCCCACCCAAAAATGTACAACTGTGACCATCTACTTGTTACGATATGACTCTTTTGGTTTCTGTAACTTGTTTATGCAAATACCTCAAAATTGTTTTGAATTGCCTTAACAACTAAACCAGGCAAAACAGATCAGTTCTCACTTGCTTGTGTACATATTGAAGATCTTCTTGTGGATTTTGTCTTAAAAAACCCTTCCCTATACCTCTCCTTCAAGGCAATCTCAAATTTGGCTCAGAGACGGTCATCTTGCTAACAACTTATCAATAAATTTTTTAATTATACTTGGATTGATTCTATGATGTTTTCCCAGGGGTCATGAACTCTATATACATTTGGAGGTCCCCGAGTGATCCATGGGAGAGTCTAGACTCAGGGCCAGTGGTCTGTGGTATGCCCCAAAGTAGCAAGTCCAAGAAGGACTTGACAGGCCCATGGGATCCCAAACTTCAATCTTCCAAATTTGCAAAGTGGAAGCAAAAAATAAAAGGAAGGCTTGTAGGCCTGTGTGCTTCTGAAGTGCTGACTGATCGGTGAGTTACTCTGTTCTGTTATAGAATCTGTACCTTTGGAGAGACAAAAGCAAGACAGGGCATGACCTTCTGGTCTTACTGTATGAATAAAGGTGGTCACTACATGTTTGAGTCCTCTGGTCTTTTCCTAATAACACTATTGTCTTTTTATGTTGCTCTCTTTTGTCTATTAGACTTGTGTTTTCCAGTTTGTTGAAGAGATGGGAGATGGGAGTCAGATTGAGTGCGGCCAAATTGCCCTTGAGCTACACGCGCCAACATTTTCAGTATTTCTACTAGACAGACCTCTCCTGGCTGTCTCTATGCAAGCTCCCCCATGTAGCTTGCTCCATCTAGCCTGCTCCACCTTTGTCCCTCTCACTGGCTTCCTGGAGCCTGCTGTTTAAGGTATATCAGTCACATCTCTACAGCTTTCTGTTAGCTATCTTCTTAAAAATATTTTATTTATAAGTTCTTTTTTTACATTTTATATACCAACCCCATTTCCCCCTCCCTCACCTCCTCCTCCCACCATATTTCCCACAACAAATCCCCCACCCACTCCTCAGAACGGGTAAGGCTTCCCATGGGGAGTCAACAAAATCTGGCATATCAAGTTGAGGTAGGACCAAGTCCCTCACCCCTGTATTGAGGCTGAACAAGGTACCCTTCCATAGGGAATAGACTTCAAAAGGACAATTAATTAATCCTGGTCCCACTGTCAGTGGACCCCCAGACTGCCCAAGCCACAGAACCATCACCCACATTCAGAGGACCTAGTATGGTCCTATGCAGGTTCCCCAGCTCAGGCCAGAGTCAGTGAGCTCCTGCTAGTTCAGGCCAACTGTCTTTGTGGGTTTTCCCATTATGATCTTGACCCCTTTGCTCATATAATCTCTCCTCCCACTCTGTGACTGGACTCCCAGAGTTCGGCCCAGTGCTTAGCTGTGGATCTCTGCTTCCATCAGTTACTGGATGAAGGTTCTAGGATGACACTTAGGATGGCCATTATTAATCTGATTGTAGGGGAAAGCCGGTTTAGGCACCCTCTCCACTATTGCTAAGAGTCTTAGCAGGACTCATCCTAGCACCCGATTTCTCCCTAACCCCATAATGGCTCTCTCTCTATCAAGATGTCTCTTTCCTTGCTCTCCCTGTCTGTCCCCCACCCCCAACTCAACCATCCCATTCCCTCATGTTCTCCCCTCTCCCGGCCCCTTCTCCCCTCTTCCTCCTCTCCCCTGTGATCCCAATTTCCTCAGGGGCTTCCATGCATATTACACTTAGGGTCCTCCTTGTTACCTAGCTTCTCAGGGTTGTGGTTATCCTTTTCTTTACATCTAATATCCACTTATGAGTGAGTACATGCCATGTTTGTCTTTCTGGGTCTGGGTTACCTCACTCAGTATGGCTTTTTCTAGTTCCATCCATTTGCCTGCAAATTTCAAGATGTCATTTTATTTAACCTCTGAGAAATACTCCATTGTGTAAATGTACCACATTTTCTTTGGGTGAGGGGCATCTAGGTTGTTTCCAAGTTTTGACTATTATCAATAATGCTGCTATGAACATAGTTGGGCAAAAGTCCTTGTGGTATGAACGTGCTTCCTTTAGGTACATGCCCAAGAGTGGTATTGCTGAGTCCTGAGGCAGATTGAGTCCCAGTATTCTGGAAAACAGCCATACTGATTTCCAAAGTGGCTGTACAAGTTTGCATTCACACCAGCAGAGGAGGGGTGTTCCTCTTACTCTGCATCCTCTCCAGCATAAGCTGTCATCTTAAACGTGTAAGATGGTATCTCAGAGTTTTTTTGATTTTGAGTGATTTCTTTTATTTTTTTCTGTTTATTTTATTTATTTATTAAAGATTTTTGCCTCCTCCCCACAACCGCCTCCCATTTCCCTCCCCCTTCCCCAATCAAGTCCCCCTCCCTTGTCAGCCCAAAGAGCAATCAGGGTTCCCTACCCTGTGGGAAGTCCAAGAACCTCCCACCTCCTTCCAGGTCTAGTAAGGTGAGCATCCAAACTGCCTAGGCTCCCACAAAGCCAGTACGTGCAGTAGGATCAAAAACCCATTGCCATTGTTCTTGAGTTCTCAGTAGTCCTCATTGTCTGCTATGTTCAGCGAGTCCGGTTTTATCCCATGCTTTTTCAGATCCAGGCCAGCCGGCCTTGGTGAGTTCCCTATAGAACATCCCCATTGTCTCAGTGTGTGGGTGCACCCCTCGCGGTCCTGAGTTCCTTGCTCATGCTCTCTCTCCTTCTGCTCCTGATTTGGACCTTGAGATTTCTGTCCGGGGCTCTAATGTGGGTCTCTGTCTCTGTCTCCTTTCATCGCCTGATGAAGGTTAATATTCAGGAGGATCCCTATATGTTTTTCTTTGGGTTCACCTTCTTATTTAGCTTCTCTAGGATCACGAATTATAGGCTCAATATCCTTTATTTATGGCTAGAAACCAAATATGAGTGAGTACATCCCATGTTCCTCTTTTTGGGTCTGGCTTACCTCACTCAGGATAGTGTTTTCTATTTCCGTCCATTTGCATGCAAAGTTCAAGAAGTCATTGTTTTTTACTGCTGAGTAGTACTCTAATATGTATATATTCCACACTTTCTTCATCTGTTCTTCCGTGGAAGGGCATCTAGGTTGTTTCCAGGTTCTGGCTATTACAAACAATGCTGCTATGAACATAGTTGAGCATATACTTTTGTTGTATGATAGGGCATCTCTTGGGTATATTCCCAAGAGTGATATTGCTGGGTCCAGGGGTAGGTTGATCCTGAATTTCCTGAGAAACCGCCACACTGCTTTCCAAAGTGGTTGCACAAGTTTGCATTCCCACCAGCAATGGATGAGTGTACCCCCTTTTCCACAACCTCTCCAGGAAAGGCTATCCTTGGTGTTTTTGATTTTAGCCATTCTGAAAGGTGTAAGATGGTATCTTAAAGTTGTTCTTGATTTGCATTTCCCTGATCGCTAAGGAGGTTGAGCATGACCTTAAGTGTCTTTTGGCCATTTGAAGTTCTTCTGTTGAGAATTCTCTGTTCAGCTCAGTGCCCCATTTTATAATTGGGTTGATTAGCCTTTTACGGTCTAGTTTCTTGAGTTCTTTATATATTTTGGAGATCAGTCCTTTTTCAGTTGCGGGGTTGGTGAAGATCTTCTCCCAGTCAGTGGGTTGCCTTTTTGTCTTAGTGACAGTGTCCTTTGCTTTACAGAAGCTTCTCAGTCTCAGGAGGTCCCATTTATTCAATGATGCCCTTAATGTCTGTGCTGCTGGGATTATACATAGGAAGTGGTCTCCTGTGCCCATGTGTTGTAGAATGCTTCCCACTTTCTCTTCTATCAGGTTCAGTGTGTTCGGACTGATATTGAGGTCTTTAATCCATTTGGACTTTAGTTTTGTGAATTGTGATAGATATGGATCTATTTTCATTCTTCTACAGATTGACATCCAGTTTATACCTTAGGTAATGTGGCAGGATACAAGATCAACTCCAAAAAATCAGTTGCCTTCCTATACACAAAGGATAAGGAAGAAGAGAGGGAACTCAGAGAAGCATCATCTTTCACGATAGCCACAAATAGCATAAAATATCTTGGGGTAACTCTGATCAAGGAAGTGAAAGATCTATTTGACAAAAGCTTTAAGTCTTTGAAGAAAGAAATTGAAGAGGACACCAGAAAATAGAAGGATCTCCTTTGTTCTTGGATTGGGAGGATCAACATAGTAAAAATGGCAATTCTACCAAAAGCAATCTATAGATTCAATGCAATCCCCATCAAAATCCCATCAAAATTCTTCACAGACCTTGAGAGGACAATAATCAACTTTATATGGAAAAACAAAAAACCCAGGATATGAGGGGGGGGACTTGATCGGGGGAGGGGGAGGGAAATGGGAAGCGGTTGTGGGGACGAGGCAGAAATCCTTAATAAATAAATAAATTAAAAAAAACTGGAAAAAAAACCCAGGATAGCCAAAACAATCTTATACAATAAAGGATCGTCTGGAGGCATTACCATCCCTGACTTCAAACTCTATTACAGAGCTACAGTATTGAAAACAGCTTGGTATTGGCATAAAAACAGAGAAGTCGACCAATGGAATCGAATAGAAGACCCGGACTTTAACCCTCAAACCTATGAACACCTGATTTTCGATAAAGGAGCTAAAAGTATACAATGGAAAAAAGAGTGATTTCTCAAATAGCTTTAAGTCATTTGAATTTCTTCTGTTGAGAATTCTGTTTTTCTGTTTAGATCTGTACCCCAAATTAGATTATTTGATATTTTGATGTCTCATTTTTTTAGTTCTTTATATATTTTGGAGATCAGCCCTTTGTCAGATGTGGTGTTGGTGAAGATCTTTTCCTATTCTGTAGGCTGCCTTTTGTCTTATTTACCATGTCCTTTGCGATACAGAAGCTTCTAAGTTTCAGAAGGTCCCATTTATTACTTGTTGTGCTCAGTGCCTGTGCTACTGGAGTTATATTTAGGAAGTGGTCTCCTGTCCCAACACATTCAAGACTGCTTCCCACTTTCTATTCTCTAAGGTTCAGTGTTACTCGATTTATGTTGAGATCTTTGATCCACTTGGACTTGAGTTTTGTGCACCTGGATAGATATGGATTTGTTTGCAGTCTTCTACATATTGACATTCATTTATGCCAGCACCATTTGTTGAAGGTGATTTCTTTTCCCATTGTACAATTTTGGCTTCTTTGTCAAATATTAGGTTTTCATAAGTGTGTAAATTAATGTCAGTGTCTTCAATTCATTTCCACTGATCCATGTATGTGTTTTTATGGCAATACCAAACTGTTTTTATTATTATACTTCTGTAGTAGAGTTTGAAGTCAGGGATTGTGATACCTCCAGAAGTTCCTTTGTTGTATAGGATTATTTTGGCTATCCTGGTTTTGTTGTTGTTGTTGTTTTTCAATATGAAGTTGAGTATTGATCTTTTGCGGTATGTTAAGTCTTGTGATGGGATTTATATGGAGACTACGTTGAATCTGTAGATTGTTTTTGGTAAGATTGTTATTTTTACTGTGTTGATCTTACCTATCTAAGAGCATGGAAGGATCTTTCCATTTTCTGATATTGTCTTCAATTTCTTTTTTCAGAGACTTAAAGTTCTTGTCATACAGGTCATTCACTTGTTTGATTAGAGTTACGCCAAGATATTTAATGTCATTTGTGGCTATTGTGAGGGTGATGTTTCCCTGATTTTTTTTTCAGCTCGTTTATTATCTGTACATAGGAGGGCTACTGATTTTTTGAGTTAATTTTGATTCCTGCTACATGGATGAAGGTATTTATCATCTGTAGGAGTTCCTTGGTAGAATTTTTGGGGTCACTTGTGTATATTATCATATCATCTGCAACTAGTACAAGTTTGACTTCTTCCTTTGAAATTTGTATGCTCTTGATCTTGTTTTGTTGTGTAATTGCTCTAGCTAGAACTTCGAGTACTATATTGAATAGATATGGAGAGACTGGACTTGTTCTTTGTATTCTTCCTGATTTTAGTGGAATCACTTTAAGTTTTTCTCCATTTAGCTTGATGTTGGCTGTTGGCTTGCTGTATATTAATTTTATTATGCTTATGTATGTTCCTTGTATCCCTAATCTCTCCAAGGCTTTTATCATGAAGGGGGCTTGGACTTTGCCGAGGGTTTTTCAACATCTAATGACATGTTCAAGTGAGTTTTTTCTTTCGGTTTGCTTGTATGTTGGATTACATTGACAGATTTTTGCATGTTCACCCCTGCATCTTTGGGGTGAAGCTTACTTGATCATGGTGGGTGATATTTTTGATGTGTTCTTGGATTCAGTTTGCCAGTATTTTATTTATTTATTTATTTATTTATTTAAGATTTCTGCCTCCTCCCTGCCACCACCTCCCATTTCCCTCCCCCTTCCCAGTCAGCTCCCCCTCCCTCATCAGCCCGAAGAGCAGTCAGGGTTCCCTGCCCTGTGGGAAGTCCAAGGACCTCCCACCTCCTTCCAGGTCTAGTAAGGGTGAGCATCCAAACAGCCTAGGCTCCCACAAAGCCAGTACGTGCAGTTGGATCAAAACCCAGTGCCATTTTTTTTTGACTTCTCAGCAGTCCTCATTGTCCACTATGTTCAGCGAGTCTGGTTTTATCCCATGCTTTCTCAGACCCAGTCCAGCTAGTTTGCCAGTCTTTTATGGAGTACTTTTGCATCAATGTTCTTTAGGGATATTCTTCTGTAATTCTGTTTCTTTGTCGTGTATTTTTGTGGTTTGGGTATCAGTGTGAATGTAGCCTCATGAAAAGAGTTTGGCAATGTTCTTTCTGTTTCTCTTGTGGAACAATTTGAAGAATATTGGTATTAGCTCTTCTTTGAAGTTCTTATAGATCTCTGCACTGAAGTCATCTGATTCTGCACATTTTTTTTTGATAGCAGACTTTTGATGACTGTTTCTGTTCCATTAGTCATTATATGTTTATTTAATTTGCTTATCTGGTCTTGATTTAATTTTGGCATGTGGTACTTATCCAGAAAATTGTCCATTTCCTGTAAGTTTTCTAATTTTGTGGAGTACAGCTTTCTGAAGAATGACCTGATGATTCTCTAGATTTCCTCAGTGCCTGTTATGTCCCCCTTTTCATTTCTGATTTTGTTAATTTGGGTGTTTTCTCTCTGCCTTTTGGTTAGTTTGGGTAAAGGTGTGTCTATCTTATTGATTTTCTCAAAGAACCAACTTTGTTTCATTGATTCTTTATATTGTTCTCTTTGCTTCTACATCATTGATTTCAGCCCTCAGTTTGATTATTTCCTGTCATCTGTTTCTCCTGGGCGAGTTTGTTTCTTTTTGTTCTAGAGCTTTTGGGCATGCTGTTAAGTCAGTAGTGTGAGATTTTTCCAAATACTTTTTGTGGACACTTAGTGCTATGAACTTTCCTCTTAGCACTTATGTTAGCTGTCCTTTCCCCTCACTCTGCTTCTGAAGGATGTCTTTTGTCCTGCTTGCTCTATATCACAGCTGACTCCTGTATCTGGCCATGAATCTCTGGCTTACCATTATCTGGGGGGGGGGGTAGCCTCCAGCAGCACAGGGCTTTTATAGGAATCCATGGAGTCGGTGAGGCTGAAATTTTCTATCTGAGGGGGGTTAGGGAAAAAGGCATAAACTCTCTTGATGGTTTCCCTCTTTCTTATCTTTCTCTTTCTTTATTTTTATCTCTTTATTTTCTCTCTCTGTCCTCTCATGTTTGCTCACAGCTTTTATACCCTAATAGAATCTTCTAGGCAGTATAAGAGTCAAAATGGTTGCATTCCATTTCTCAAGTGAAATATTATAGGTAGAAACATGTTTTCATCTCTCACATAATTATACATATTATGTATTACAGTTGAAAACCAAATTATCCCAAGAACTCACATACATTTATACCCAAGCAATTTGTTATAGATTAACTGTGTGTGCAAAAAAGGTCTTCTTGTGGGGTATTTTACTGGCAGGCTGCATTTTACAGTTACAAAGAAAGGACCAATAACCTTTTTTACTTATCTTGTAATATAATCTTCTAAAGAATCATAAAGGAATCACAAAACTAAACTTTTATATATGAAAAAGAATCAGTCAGCACTATTTTAAATGTTTAGGGTACATATCTTTTCATTAGTAGTTTTTATATCAGAAGACTGAGGACAGAAATGAGTCTAAGGAATTAATAATCACAATTGGTCATCAACCAAACCTAGCAAGGAGAGCACATCAGCCAGTAATAATTGGGCTGCTTTGTTCTCGTTCCCTGACCTTAAGGAGTTCTGCATTCAAGTATGTGCCTTTTTAAAACTTTAGATTGTCTTCTTGGATTCTTCACCTCAAAGTTATTTAACAAAACATCTTAGTCTAAGTTTGTTATTTTCAAAGCTTTGTTTCAGCTGTGATGCACTCCAAGACCTGTGAGCACATCTCCTGACATTAAGATTAAAAGAATTTAAACTAGCTGGGCTATTGGGACTCAACTGTTAGTCATTAACTTGAGCTACAATCCATGCAGCTCCTTAGGTGAGACTCACAGATTCTGGCTGTGAAAAATGTCCTCGTCTTTATTCATCAAAAATCCATATAAGCTATCATTGTTATTATCAAATTAGACAGTACAGCTTAGGGAGGGGTTATCTTCCTCACAATCCACAGGTAAAAATGCCCAGTAGGATGTAATGTTTCCAAGAGATAAACACAGTACATTACAGGCAGTGGAGATCTCCCCACATCCACTCAGACCATGATAGACATCAGAGAAAGGGAGCTGCAGCAAGCATGTAAAGACACAGCAGAAAAAAAAAAGACATTCTGGAGTCTGCAGTCCTGTGGCCTTGCCTAAATGAGATTGTCCCATCAGGTGGGCTGACACCTGGGCCTTCAATTGCAATTCGCTGCTCCTCTGGCATGGCCAACAACACTAGCTGCCACCAATCCCTGTGCTGCTGGGATGGGACAATGTGGGTGCTCCCATCAGGCAGCCCTTCTAGGCACCGTAAGTTAGTTCCCTGTTCCACTGCTGGCTGCACTGCTGGAGGTGGCCTATGCCAAGGATTTCTCTCTGACCGCTGGATTCAGGTTTCTTCTATGCATAGATAATACTGAAGTATTGTTTTGTGTTGTTCTACTTTATTGGAAAGCTGGCTCTGGAGTTGAGTTATAGCTTCCCTCTTCCTGAACCAAGCTTACTTAATGAAACAAAAATAACCTGACTCCAACATTTTCTGAGTTCCCATAAATAGCTGTTTTTTACAGTTTACTGCATAATGTCCTCTATGTTATAGATACTTATATTATTCTGCAACTTTACAGGAAAAAAGTGCTTATTAATCTTTTCAGGTTGTCTGCCTCCAATCTGCAGACAACACAACCTGGTTATAAAATAAAATAAAACCTTCTGTCTAAAATTTCTCAATAACACTTCCAGATAGGCCTGCTTAAAACCATCAGACTTAGACTTGTTAAAAGGTAATATTCCTTCATAAAAAAGGGATAAGCAAAGTCAGTGAAACTTCACCGAAATATACAGTCACGTCTCCCATGAAACCCCTTAAAAAACACCTAAGGCATACAGGTTAAAAACTAAGAATAATGAGAAGGGTCCAACTACACAAAAATGAAAAAGCTATTATATATACTGGGTAAAGTTCCAGATACTGTCTAACACCCTCCTTAGCAAAACTCTCTTCCAACAAATGGTAAATTTTTTGCTGTTATGTATCATATTGTTTAAATATTTTAATAAGAATGATTTATATAAAAATTAGGATGTCTAGCTACTTGACCTCTACCTCCATTCTTGGTTCTTGTTTACAAAATATGTTCTCCCAATCAAGGTCATGAATATTCGAACCTCTTGCTGAAATGTAAACTTTTCTTTCTCTCAGGATCTGTAAGACCATTGTGTGTATGTAAAATTCCAAGCAAAAAGTTAGCTTGAAACTTGTAACAAAAAAGGATAATAGTTTAAAGAAGCCTCTGTATAGGTAATCTTAATTTGCTATTGCATACTTATATGCAACTTGAAATCAACTCTTGTTATCTCCTGTTTAGACTAAGGAGGCAACAACAGTTCTTCAAGATAGTTTAAATTAAGATAAATTTTTATGTGCTGATTTTTGTCCTAAAACAAAATTTTAGGAAAAAAACATATGTTTAATAAATAAAGTATATGTAATAAATAATGTTTATAAATTCCTAAGTTCTACTCAGGTTAACAACTGACTTAAAAATGTAGATCTGGCCTCTTTGTCTTTGCTAACGCTTTAGCTATTTGGATAAACTGAGTCATACGAAAGCTGTAATTTTCTGTAATGGTGCTGTCTTAGTGTTTCTATTGCTGTGAAGAGACACCATGACCTTGACAGCTCTTATAAAGGAAAGCATTTAATTGGGGATGGTGTACAGTTCAGATGTTGAGTCAGTTGTCATCATGACGGGAAGCATGGTAACACACAGGTAGACATGGTGCTGGAGGGGTAGTTGAGAGTTCTACATCTGGATATGAGTGCAGCAGGACAAGACTTATCCCTATATTTTTAAGGTTAAGCCTAAAGCAAGTAACTAAAAGCAAAATCTATTTAAAATCAGGTATACTTTATACATTAAATGATGTCCCTCAAACTCCCCAGAGTTCTACTGACTATGGTATTTAAATGTTTAATTACAAAAGCTTCCTACATATGTGAAGCAAGGGGAACACTCCTCTATTGCTGGTGGGAGTGCAAACTCCTTGAAACCAGTATGGAAATCAATATGGAGGTTCCTTAGAAAACTAGGAACCAATCTACCTGAAGAGTCAGCTACACCACTCTTGGGCATGCACCCAAAGGATGCTCCATCCTACCACAAAGACATTTGCTCAACTATGCTCATAGTGGGTTTATTCAAAATATCTAGAAACTGGAAACAATCTAGATGTCCCTCAACAGAAGAGCAGACAAAGAATGGGGGCTGGGAGATGGCTCAGTGTTAAGAGCACTGCTGCTCTTCCAGAGGTCCTGAATTCAATTCTCAGAAACCACATGGTGACTCACAGCCATCTATAATGGTGTCTGATGACCTCTTCTGGCATGTAGGTAGAACACTATACTTAGTAAATAAAAACTCTTAAGAAAGAATGGACAAAGAAGATGTAGTACATTTTGACAATGGAGTGTTACTCGGGTGTTTAAAATGACGTGAAATTTGTGGGTAAATAGATGAGACTGGAAAAAAAAATCATCCTGAGAGAGGTAACCAACACCTGAAAAGACAAACCTGATCAGTGGCTCATCCAATAGTCATCAAAGGGCTTTCTCAGCAGCAGATGGGAGCAGATACAGAGACCCACACACAAACATTAGGCCCAGAGAGAGCCCAAATTGAAGATCTCCATGGATCCCTCCCTTTGGAGCTTGAGGAACCCCAAGGAAGAGGAACAGGAAGAAATGTAGGAGCCAGAGCAGTCAAGGATATCGAGAACATGGTCCACAGATTTCAACTAAGTAGGGCACATAGGGGTCCATAGAGATGCATTGGCAACTGTAGAGGCTGCATAAGTCTGGGCTAGGTCTTCTGAATATCTGGTGTGGTTGTTTAGCTTGGAGTTTTTGTAGCACTCTTAACAGTGGGAGTGATGGGGTCTCTGCCTGTTTTTCTTACGCTTGAGACACTTTCCTTCCTTCTGCATTGATTGCTTCACCCAGCCTTGGTATGAGAGTTTGTGCCTAGTCTTAGCCAATCTTCCTATGTATTTGGTGGATATTCCTAGGGGGTCTTTTCACTTCTGAAGGGAAACAGAGGAGAAATGGATCTAGGGGAGAGGGGTGTTGAAGTGGTGGGGTAATGGGAGGAACGGAAGGAGGAGAATCTGCAGTCAGGATGTATTGAAAACAAACAGAAAACTCCCTATGATAGACAAAACTGCTAGACCCTAGTGGCAGCCCTAAGGTTCCCTCCCAAGAAAATGGCAAGACACAGACAACTCCACTTGGATTGTGGTAACACTAACCACTTGGATAAGAAATGCCTCATTCCTCACCAGGATCCTACCCAAACCGTGGACAAGCAGAGTACTAGAGAATTGACTGCCCCTCTTTGCCTTGATAAGGTATGCCAGTCTCTGCAGTCCCTCATCTACAAAAACGTCTCCCGGATCATCTGGGTCTGGCAGCTGAAGGCTCACGGCTTGTGTGGCAATGGGAGGCTTAATTCTGTCGTATGTGCCTGCTGAAGACCACTGACCTCCAACATCACCAAGTAGGAACCTAGGGTGGCCATCTAGGAAAATCTCTGTCATTTCACCGGACTCAGAGAGCATTTGGATTATACTTCCTTCTCAGATTTATCCTTCTCACATCTATGATATTCTTGATGGTTACTGGAGCTTTATTGTTTCAATAACAGCAAGCAGTCGGGTCCTCTCCCAATCGCTGCAGCTGAGTTGTCAGTCCATTTCATGTGTAAAAGTCAGGCCTTACTTTGTCGAGAGCTACTAGGTCTCCTGCTGAAAAAGGCAGAGCCACATAGTTCACTCTGCTTCACACTAAAAGAGAGAAACTCATGACACAGTTTCAATGTAACTTTTAATATTCATTGTTTTTTAAAAACTTGCTTTGCAAAGACTGCTCTCAATAATCAATCACCTATGTGACATCAAAACTAATTAAAGAAAAAGTTTCCACAGGGCAGGGAACCCTGATTGCTCTTTGGGCTGATGAGGGAGGGGGACTTAATTGGGGGAGGGGGAGGGAAATGGGAGGTGGTGGCGGGGAAGAGACAGAAATCTTTAATAAATAAATTAAAAAAATTTATAAACATTATGAGAATCTAAGAAACTTATTTAGGGTGTGAGTTATAAAGGTTTATGGACATAAAAGCTTTAATAAATTATGAGTCTACAAATGTAATTTAATGTACATAAATGCAAGTTACAAAAGTCTAAAACAATAATTTAGGTATAAAAGTATAACATGTTACAAATTCTTTCCCTCTTCCTATTCTACTGTCATTTTTTTTTTCGAGACAGGGTTTCCCTGTGTAACAATCCTAGCTTCTATTTTCATATTAAGACATCTTTTTTGTAAACTGAAAAAGAAAACATGTAATCTTCAGGAAGTCATAATGTGAATCCAAATGTAGGTAAAGTGTACTCCAAATAAATCATGTCCATCAACAGCCTAAGTTTTCATGTCAATCAACAACCTAAGCTTCCCCACTTACTGCCTATTCCTCAGGGTAAGTTTTTTCTTCTGATGGTCTTGAGATTTCTTCCATGGCTCTAATTACCAGGACCATAGGCCTGGAAGTTTCAAATACACACACAAAATAAAGATTTTTCCCCTAAACTGCTTAACTTTCCCTTCTTTCCTTCATCTATATCTGTCCTAGCAGATTTCCAGTCAACTAAAGACTGCAAACTGCTCCAAACCCCAACCTCAGGTGTCCTGCAGGACCAGCGATCCCTGACCTTGCTGGAAAGCAGAGGGAAACCAGAGGCTTCTGCTGGAATGTCTACCAGTGTGAGCCTCTGCTTCAGCTTACTATTCCAAACTACTCCAAATCTACCTGCCCTTTGCTAGCCCCAGGTGGTCCAAGGGAACCTAGACAGCAAACCAAATGTCCCCTGCCCCCTCCCTGCCTTTGACCAGCATTCCTGCATCCTTGGTTCCTGACAATGACATGCTAATTTCAGCTGAGAACAGTTACAGAAGAGACAATGTTGTCCCTTACCATTAACAAAAGGTTAGTATGTTAAAGCCAAAGGAAACAAGTTCCTCTCTACAAAAGGAATCACTTTCTTTCTCTCTGGCAGAATGGACAAACAGCTATCTGTGATGCTTTAATATCCTAAAGCTTATGCTTGCCTCTAGGCTCCTTCAATATTACAAATGCCCATTAAAATCATAGTTACAAACATTTACTAAATGGGTTACTCAAAATTGGAGGCTGTTATCTGTATGGCTTACTTAATGGTTACTGCATTTTACATGGGTAAAGCTGTGCTTATTTTCTCTGCTTCACAGCTTTATGTATGCTAATGCTCATTTGTAAATGTCTATGTCAAACACTATAGATACCAGGGGCCCTAAATTCAAACCACCCAACTCATTCTCCCAGAGCCAATGGGGAAAACAACTGATTAAAATCCTCTCTTTTTGTTACTTCTGGATGTTACCCATGGCCCTTGAATCATAACACACACACACACCACACACACACACACACACACACACACACATATATATACCATATCATTTATGTGTGTATATATATGCATATCAACACATTTAAGTTATTAACCAATAGCCCTACATAAATGTGAATGAATGATTTGATTAATATTATTTAGGCCTAGTGAGGGATGTGATTTCTAAAGAAACCCCATTTCATTCTAGGTATCCATCTTGGTAAGTTCCCAGTAACCCTGACTCAGTGACCCCCGTCCCAAAAGTGTCCATCCTTGACTATCTACTTGTTATGACATGCCTAGTTAGTTTTTTGACTTCTGTAACTTGCACAAACAGCCAAATATTGTTTTGAGTCCTCAAGCACTTATACTTTGAAGAACAGACCATGTTTTTTACTTACTCGTGTAGATATCGAAGGTCTTGTAGTTTTCATCAAAAGAAAATAAAAACAAAAAACCTTCTGTATACTGTTCCTTCATGATAATCTAAAATTGGGCTGAGTTTTTGTCTTCCAGCTAGCAACTAATCATTAAATCTTGTAATTATAGTTGAATTTCATCTATGGTCTTTTTCTGGGCGGGTACACACTCTATAACATAGGTATGTGATATGTGCTCCGCCTGCATGTACATGAGTACCACTTAAAATTCTGGTACTCATGGAGGCTAGGGGAGGGTATCAGATTCTTTGGAACTAGAGATACAGGCAGTTGTGAGCTTTCATGCGAGTGCTGGGAACCAAATCTGGGTCCTCTACAAGAATAGCAGATGCTTTTAACCACTGAACCATCTCTCCTGCCCTTCATGGTTAATTTAATCTATGAGGAAGGAAGAGCCACAGGCTAGAGCTGTCAGTGAGAAAATGCAGTAGTGACTAATGCTGGCTCAGAGAAGGGCGTGGTTTTTCGTGGTTTTATAGAGGCCTTGTTTTTGAGGTAAATACTCTGTGTGGTTACTTAGTTTCAGCAGGAAAACATCATGGCCTAAGCAAGAAGCAATGACCTAAGCCAGGCCAGTTGCAAAGGCTACATTCCTCATTCTTTGACCCCTGTTGGAAAGATAAAATTAAGATACAGGACAGTAATCCAGGACATCCAAATATTTATAATTGCTGAGATTTTTCTAATCAAGAACATAGAATCAGATGCAAAAAGATGGCTCAGTGGGTAAAGGCACCTGCAACTGAACCTGAGGACCTGACTTTGATCTGGAATCTATATGGTAAAAGGAGGGAGCTGAATCTCAAATATTGTCTTCTGACTTTCATCTTTTACACACATACGCACACAGAAGTACACACAAAGAAATAAAAATTAGCTTAAAAAGAGTGTGTACTTGTTCTAAAACTGGAAAATACTGTGAACATGTTCATAGGTCATTGGTGGAAAGACTTGCACAAAACCCACTTCCAGGTGTTTGAAAGGACCTTGAGGGTTTCCTTACTGTCAATGCTTTCCTTCAGTAGTACATAAGATGTGTATTGAAAATATTCTTGGAACTAGCATCTAAACCAGTCAGTCGGTGTTGGCTCAGTGTCTGAGTCACTGTTCAACTGCTGTGAAGAAACACCAAGAGCAAGGAAACTCTTATAGCCAAGGAAACCTTTATAGAGGAAAGCATTTACTTGGCTACAAGCCCATCCCCAGTGACACACTTCCTCCAACAAGACCACACTGGTGGCCTCTAACATCGCCACACGACCTAATCCTTCCCAAATAGTGCCACTCCCTGATGGCTCAACATCCAATTAAATGTGCCTATGGGGGTATTCTTAGTCAAACCACCACACTAGGTTACACTGTAATATATCACCAGGAATTTTGGTACTGCACTTCAATTTTTAATTTAATTTAATTTGTTTTCTCAAAACAGGGTTTCTCTGTGTAGCTCCAGATGCCCTGGTACTCACTCTGTAGACCAGGGGGCCTCAAACTCACAGAGATCCACTTGCCTCTGCTTCCAGAGTGTTTGGATTAAAGGCACGTGCCACCACCACTCAGCTATTATTTTTGAGATTATAATATAATCACAAACATTACTCCCTTTCCTTTTCTTCCACTAAATCCTCCCATATACCCCTCCCTTCTCTCCTACAAATCTATGGCCTCTTTTGTTTCCCCCAGTAATTGTTATTGTATGCATATATGTATACCTTTACACACACATTCTGCTAAATGGAACCTATTACTTGTATATAGGTCTCCAGGGCTGTCCACTAGGCACTGGACCCTAATTTTATTATAGCTGTGACCTTGCATAAGAGCCAAGCATTACAGAAGTTTACAGTTGCACAACAATTTTACAGAGGTTCCTCGTACAGCCAGAAAAAAAAATCTCTAAATACAGAAACATTCAGATGCACAAACACAGTAGAGAGTGAAAGCATGGATCCTTAACAGAAATGTAGACTCTGACAATTATGACAGAAGAATAGCCAATGTTTGTTAATTCCAAGAGAATTGAAATGAAGAAGGTACTGCTTCCTATATTGAATTAAATCAACTCTCTTTATAAAAAACAGTAAAGATACCTCCATAGGGAAACTTAGTTCTTGTTTTAAGGTGTCTTTGAAATAAAAATTTGTGTCATATTGAAGCACACTTAGAAAGACCAAAGACATTTAAAATATTCTCTAGCGAGAGCATACAAATTAGGGATGAGTGCACGTTTGCATTATAATGAGAAGACAGGAGCTAAAGAAGTATTTGTCCTGGAAGCTGTAAGACGAGGGCCCGCTTGTTTGTCCGGGTCACCTGGCTTGCTTAGCCCTGAAATAACCACACAAAAACTGTATTAATTAAATTACTGCTTGGCCCATTAGCTCTAACTTCTTATTGGCTAACTCTTCCATATTGATTTAACCCATTTCTATTAATCTGTATATTGCCACATGGCAGTGGCTTACTGGGGAAAATTTGGCATGTCTGGTCTGTCTCTGGTGGCTTCATGATGGCTCTCTCCTCCTCTGCCTGTATTCCTTGCAGCATTCAGTTATGTCTTCCCTGCCTACCTAAGTTCTGCCCTATCAACTAGGTCAGACAGTTTATTTATTCATTAACCAATGAAAGCAACACACAAACAGAAGGACTTCCTACACCATTTCCCCTTCTCTGTTTAAACAAAAAGGGAGGCTTTAACTTTAACATAGTAAAATTACATATAACAAAATAGTTATCAAGAAAGAATTAGAGTTACAATATTTATATCTACACTATCTTTTATCATGGCTAAGAAAAACTACAACTATAATTTTTTTAACTCCATCAATGACTCCAGAAGGATATGATATTACCTAACTAAACGGGAAGTACATTGTAAGCAACTTCCAAAACTCTAGAATTGACAGAGACATCTCATTGCCTGGACAGTCACCCAAAGTTTTTCTATACCATTGGGTCACCCATCTTTGGCCTTCAGGCCCATAGTATCCATAATACTTTTCCATGAAGCAGGAAATTTCAAAGACAGTTCCATGTATATTGGCAGCTTTCAGTCATTTTCTTCTGTGTCCTGCAGAATGTCTCATAGACTCTTTCATGAAGCAGGAACCCCGAAGGACTATCTCACCTTTAGGCAAGTTCAGCAGTCATCTCTCTGTGGGTACGGAATGTCCAGGGAAGCAGTCCAGGCAAAATCAGGTTCTTGACCAAATGGCTAAGGAGCCTCTTTGATGCCCATCTTCCTCTTGAAGTAGATTGGTGCTGCCAGGAGCAGATGTGTCTCATTGTCACGAAAAGTCCTAATTTTTTAAAACATTTTAAATGTCATATTCTGAAGGTCTCTGAAAGATCTGAAGAATACCTATCTAACTGAAATATATTTCTATACATCTAGAAAATCTAACCAACATTATGACAAGCTTGACTATTATAGATGATCATCCATTAACCTGTATTTCTTAATTATACATTGCATTTTTAAATAAGCTACTCAAACACAATACCTTAATCAAGATCAGAAATACATATACATATAACAGAATTGGCCTTAAATTTGTGTCAATAAAACAAGATCTATACCAATATAAATTATTCATATCCATATTATGTCCCCCTTTAAATGTAAAAGAACATTTATAAAGAATATTTGGGAATATGGTTGTAGTTTTGTCCATACTTCTTCCTGCTGGTTGGGGGCGCTGTTAATCAGGTCTTTCTTGGTATATCCTGTGTACTAGGTTCATCTCAGTCAGGAGCTGGGCAAAGAAATTTTTTGAGGGTGTTTATGACAACCTTTCAGGAGTAGTGTGGGACAATGGTCTGTATTCTGTCAATTATATTTTAAATAAACGCTGATTGGCCAGTAACCAGGCAGGAAGTATAGGCGGGACAACCAGACAGAAAGTAGAGGCAGGTCAGGAGAATTCTGGGAAGAAGGAAGTCCTAGTCTGCAGTTCTGACCCAGTCAGAGAAGAAGCAAGATGTGACTGCCTCGCTGAATAAGATACCGAGCCATGTGGCTAACATAGGCAAGAATAATGGGCTAATATAGGTTATAAGAGTTAATAAGAAGCCTGAGCGAATGGAACAATCAGTTTATAACTAATGTAGACCTCTGTGTGATTTCTTTGGGACTCAACAACTGTGGGAACTGGGCAGGACAGAAAACTCAGTCAACAGGAAGAAATGCAGTTTTAGATTATATGTCCCCTTGAGACCAATCCAGTACCAGGATGGTGCCTGTGTAACTTGGTACCTATGAAGTTTGGTGGAAGGCCAATTGTCACTGGTGGAGGAGTTGGGGTGGGGCATAGAACCAGTGGATTCTGGATAAGGGAAAGAAAATAGGTTAGTTTTTGGAACAAAAATGCAAGGCTGTGGGAGTTTGGACAGGTTTTTCAGTTGCTAGTTGAGCAACAAAAGTCAAAGGGACACTGCCTCAGGAGTCCTTCAAGAACCTCAGCCCCAGTGCCTCCTTGAGGACAAAACTGACCTGGCGTTTGCTTCTTTCAGTGGACCAACTACTTCATCTTGTGGACAACTGCCACTCAAGATATTAGTATCTAAAGGTAGCTGTTAGAAGGTCAGATAAGGATTTGACAAGGAACAATGCAATTCTGGTTTCTAAATCAAATAAATCCCAAGGAACCTTAATCCTAGGAAAACAAAATGAAAGCAATGTTGAAGAGATTCAACAAGACTGCAGCTTAATTCTACATGAATTTGCACAAGCCGTGAGTCAGATGCATCACTAATATGTAGAGACACCCAAGAGGTCTCAGATGTGCACCCTGTGATTGAGGCCAACATGATGAGAGCTTCCGCTGGCTCTTGGGGAACTCCCTTTGTGTGAATTGCTTTTACACAATGTGAGTAGAAGGCCATTGTAGTTTTGAATAACTTCAAAACAAAGGAAACTGTGGAAGACTGGTTTAGCTTTTTTTTAGCTTTCATAAGTGGAACAGCTATGAACAATTGTGTTGAAGTGACAATAAAGATGCATGGCTTCATTTCTCTTAGGTAAATACCTAGGAGGAGAATGGTTGGTTCATGTGGTAGGTGGGTGGTTAATTTTAAAGACACTACCAAACATTTTCTGTGGTTGAACCATTTGACATCCCACCAACCTCGTAACGGAATTTTGAGTCATGCTCAACCTGGAATGTTATTGCTGCTTTAATGGACACTTACATAAGATGCACTTTGCCATACACATACCTAAAAGCCCATGTATCTTCTTTAGTGACATGTCTCTTCAAATAAATTGCCCTCTCTTTTTTTTAATCGATTACTAGATTTCATATGATTGAGCCATGAGAATTCTGAACATATTCTAACTGTAATTCCTTTATGAAATATATGAACCAAAAATCGTTTCTCTATGTGCTTTACTTTTCATTGCCTTAACAAGATCTCTAAAAGGCATTTTTAACTTTAACAAGGTATAATTTTTGACTTTTTTTCAATCCTTTATGAAATTTTTATTTAAACCTCTATATTGAACCACTAAACTTATAGTCGTTTTATTACCGAGTGATAAGAAATTATAAGAAATATGGTATTCTAATATGATATAATGTTTTTGGTTTATCATTTTTTAATTTTTGCCTTTTTATGTGAGATATTTCCTCTGGCTTTTTTGGAGTCACCCTTTAGTAGGATGAGAGAAGTGCTTCAGTTGCACAGTGGGTAGTTTTGAGATTTTTATTCATTTTTTTATGTGCATGAGTTTTGTGCCCAATTGTGTATCTGTGTATCACTTATATGCAGTGTCTGTGGAGGCCAGAAGAAGGAGCTGATCCACTGGAACTAGATCCACTGGGACTGGTTGTAAGCAACCGTGTGGGTGCTGAAATTGAACCTGGGTCCTGTTAACAGCAGCCAGTGGTCTTAACTACTGAGCTGCTACTCTAGCGATACTGAATGCTTGATTTGTATACACATGTTGAGTACTTCCCTTTTCCTTTCCTGCCACCAATATACCCATCCTTGCCTACTTTCAAATCCATGACCTTTGTTTTATTAATTATTTTTACACACACACACACACACACACACACACACACACACACACTCCTAAATATACCCTGCACAGGCTATACAGTGTTACTTGTGTGTGTGAACTTCGGCAGATGCACATACTGGTATCTGACACTGTCCATTTGATTTTCCGTTTTGGTTTGTCCATTGGATGTGTGACACTGACCGATTAATACCACGCTCACCCACAGAGCTATGATCCAAGAGCAAGAGAGGAAGGGGATGGAGGAGGCTAGACACCTGGTACTTAAATACAGTTGCTTAGGAAAGGCTTTGCTTCTCAACCACACACTAGTGTGAATGCAGTTCATCCCTTACAAACAACTTCAAGAGCAAAATTTATAGGGTCCCACTAGAAAAATGTTAAGTGTACAGATCATAGAAATTTTAGTTTTTCTGTGATTTGATCATCATAAAGTTCATACATGTGACAAATTATTACATTGTATGCCATAAGAACATATTGTTATTATAAATCCATTTCAAAAGGCATAAAAAACGGGAAAGACCATGAAGCCTGTTATAGCAAAGTGTACATGTATGGCACTGCAAACCATGAAGAAACGAGAACAAGAAAGCTTAATATAAAGGGATGAAGAAGGAGTGGATTCAGGGAATGGACACAAGATAGGAAAAGGGATATAAAGATAATTATTTTTCTAGTCCCAATTCTGTCATAGTGTCTTAGTTAGGGTTTATATTGCTGTGATAAAGCACCATGACCATAAGCAACTCAGGGAGGAAATGGTTTATTCACTTCGATTTCCACATCTTCAGTCCATCTTCGGTAAAAGTTAGGGCAAGAACATAAACAGGGAAGGAAATTGGAGACAGGAGCTGATACAGAGGTCACTGAGGAGTGCTCTTTACTGGCTTACTTCCTATGGTTTTCTCAGCCTGCCTTCTTATACTGCCCAGGACCATCAGTCAATGGATGGCACTGTCCACAATAAGCTGGGCCCTCCCACATTAACCACCAATCAAGGAACTGCATCACAGACAAAACCAATGGGGATATTCTCCATTGAGGTTCCCTGTTAAAAAATGACTTCCAATTGTGTCAAGTTAACATAAAACTAGCCAGTGCACATGAATTTGTGTGTGTGTGCGTGTGTGTGTGTGTGTGTTTGTGTATGTGTGTAAGTGGATAATATATATTTGCTACTGAAAGTGTAAGATTTAATATCATGCTTCACAGCTTCCCTCATTAAGTTGTATAGACCTTGAGGTTGGTTTATTTTGGTATGTGGTGTTTTGTATTTGGAAGTATTTTTATAGTAACGGTTTATTTTTTTTTATGGAAAGGGATGGAATCAATGATTGTTTCAATTCAAACTTGGAATGCTGATGAAATAGCCCATTCAGTCAGTGAATTGTAAGGGTCTGATAGGTTACTATTCCTTTCAGCACTAATTTTGCATGGCGGTTGTCCTATTCTAAACTCGATCAGATTGTATTTCATGTGGTCTCTTGGTTAATGACCTCTTGACTGTCCCTTCTGATCTCCTGCAATGGTTCTTCTAGAACACTATATTCCCCAGACAAGTACCCAATTTCCCTTCTTACATTTGTGTTTTATGGGCTTGTGAGCAGATGACTCTGCCATGCCATGTTTGGGTTCATGGCACCTGAACATGGTTTGATGAACACAGACAGCAGTTGTGTTAAACTCCAGTAGTTCCATGAAATCTGCTACTTTGGCCAACATCTGGAGTAAATGACCTTTTAACCTTAGGCAAGCCTGCTAAGCTGCAGAGATACAGCACCTATTTTTTAAGAGCAGGACTCAAAGAAAGATGTGAGCTGTCAGGTGGAACCTTGCCAGTAGGCCATGAGCCTCGTGGTAAAATATAAAATAATGGAAATGGGTTAAATTAAGATTTACAAGCTAGCCCATAAGAAGCTGGAGGTAACAGGCCAAGCAGTGATTTAAATGATATAGTTTCTGAGTGATTATTTTGGTTCTGGGCACCTGCGAACAAACAAGCAGCCTACTACAACAAAGGAGGAAATGCCTGGACGGACTGTATTTGCTGGGCAGCCACGAGGCCATCCTGGACTCCACTGCATGCTGATCTCAAACACAAAGAAACCCTTTTAACCAAAAGGGTTTCTGAAAAGGTTAAGTACAAAGGCTCTCGGAGCTCAGATATTAATAGATCCAAACAAGTCCTCTGACACTAGAATATTCTGCTTTTAGGTTGTTTCAGCCTCTTTAATCCAGGAAAACCTGTTTCAGAACTGGAGTACATCCATAATTGAACTATTCCACAATCCACAAGTCCTATTTCTGGGACTAACATGGGGACATTAATTCCAAAATAGTCTTGCAACCAAAATAGTCTTCCAATCACACAATGATCTAGCCTCCCCAGACTTTCTCAAGGATACCATCTCTACATAACGAACAGGGTTGTGGCAATTCAGTTGCTACCCAGGGTCACTTGGAATTTGCTACCTTGGTAGTCCATTGGTTCCTTCATAATGCCCAATGAATTTTAACCCCAATTTTTAAAGAGCCTCAAGTTACATGTATTTCTATGGAACCATCCAAATTGAAACAAGAGATGATTTTTGTACCATGTGATTAAAAGCCATGTCAGTAAGGGTATATAACAATACCTGTTACAGATTGGACACAATGCCCGCCTTCCTCCCCATAAGCTCTTGTATTGAGGCTAATGCCCAGTGGTGTTGCTGTGTGAAGAGGTTTTAAAAGTTTTGGGAGAGATCTAGCTGAAGAAACCAGGTTACTGGGCTGGGTCATTGGAGAGACATGATTGTTGTATGGAGAGGGCCCCTGTTTGTCTCTGCTGTCCGGCAAGGTTATACCTGAAATAACCACACAGAAACTGTATTAATTTGAACACTGCCTGGCCCATTAGCTTTCACTACTTATTGGCTAACTCACCTTCTGTGAAAACAAAATGAGAACCTCTTTTCCAAAGCAACTTATCCTTAGACTCAAATTTGGAAGTCATGATTCCTTTATAATATACATGCTGGTTTAGCTTAGCAGCCCATTTAATGAAATGTTCCTCTGTACTTAGCTCCTTCACAGTAAAAAATTCAGTAATATCCAGAAACACAATAATATACAGAATCCAGACTCTCTGTAAATTGTCCCTTTTTACATGGCTTATTTTTCTTTACTCCTTTTAATCTATCACTATCTGTAGTCTGTCTCTTTAAAGACTTTACCCTTTTTTAAAAGCATTAACTTTATTTTATGACTCTGTATCCTCTTTTTTTCTTTTCTCTCTCAAGCTAGATATATTTATATAACACCATGACCCATTTTTAGGTCTTTTATGTCTGAATCTGTCCTTATTGCATTGTCTGTAATTCTCTACTTTCTTGAAGAGCTTTTAAAATGCTAAGCAGCTTGGTTGCAGCTGCTCTGGATGTTGGCTCTGCCTCTCTCCAAATTTAAAATAGTGGGGGCACCACCAGTGCTAGCTCTGGGGCTGCCAGGCAGGAGCCGGGCTCAGCAGTCCAACCCTGAGAATGAGCATGCAGCACATAAACCCTTTTTATCTGAGTTACAGCCAAATCTGCCATGCCGAGCACTGCACAGCCTGGAAACATCTCTGTGTATGGCAGCAGAAATCCATCATGCTCTCCTGCTTGTGCATGCCTTGTAGACCTGATTCCACTACCTGCCTAGGCAGGGAGTGTTGAGCCACAGGCATGGTCTCAGCCACTTTCCTCCCAAAACTAGTAGGCACAGAAACATCCAGGCCCACAAATGCCATTGAAGTGCTTCATAGCTGGAGTTCATGCTGGTGGCACAGCCCAGGAAGCCGCGTTTTAAAACCGCATGGCTTTTTTTCCTGCTATGGCTGCTGAGTAAGGAAAATCTTTCTTAAAGGAGCTAAGGCATGACGCCTTCAAACAGAAAACTGCTGTGTTAAACTTTCTCTATTTTTTTTCTTCTAAAATTCCTTTTTAAGCCCTCTCAGGTTTTACATGGAGTTAGTTGACCATGTTGAAGCACCAACTGTTGTATGGAGAGGGCTCCTTGAAGGCAAAGGTGTAAGTCAAAAACAATCCCACACCAGTTTAGAATTATGATTAATAGAATGGTTATTTATTTAAAGGGGAAAAAACGTACAGATCACCGTCCCAGACAACAGCCCTCTGCACAATCAGGAAGGGAGTCTAGTTGCCGGAAGCGGAGCAGGAAGTAATAGAGAGCGAGAAGGGAAGTGGCCGCTTTTTTAAAGGGAGAGAGACCAGGCCCCAATGGGCTGGTATCTCAGCGGTTATTGGCTGGAGGAGCAGAAGGACCTCCCGCAACAGCCCCTTGTTTGTTCCTTCTGCCTGGCTAACTTACACCTGAAATAACCACGCAGAAACTGTATTAATTTAAACACTGCCTTGCCCATTAGCTCTAACTTCTTATTGGCTAACTCTTACATCTTGATGTAGCCCATTTCTATTAATCTATGTATTGCCACGTGGCTGTGGCTTACTGGCAAGATTCTAACCGGTGTCTGTCTGAGATGGAGGATCCATGGCTTCTCCTGACTCTGCTTTTCTTCCTCCTAGCATTCAGTTGTGTTTTCTCTGCCAACCTAAGTTCCACTCTATCAACTAGGCCAAGGCAGTTCCTTTATTCATTAGCCAATAAAAGCAATACATGAACAGAAGAACCTCCTACACCACATGATCCTTGGTCCCCTTTCTCTCATATTGTCACTACTTCCTGTCTGCCACTAGGTATTGTTTCCTCTGCCTCCATGATCAACTGACCCTTTTGAAACTGTGAGTCAGAGGAAATCCTTCCTTGGGTAATACGCTACTCCAAGGTAGTTGTAAACTGAAACACAGAAGTAACAGACCACACTAGTGTACACCATCATCACCATGACTCTGTTGAGCTTTGTGATGATCAGAGGCCCCTGAAAGTGGCATTCATAACATCTGGCACCCATGTCCTGACCCACAAAGTAAGTCTTGGTAAATAAAGGAGACCCTGCTAAATACTGGGCAAGCCAAATGAACCTCAGTGGGATTTCTTAGATTCCCAAAATTTGAACCTCCAGTGGAGACATTTAGGGGCTCCATGCCATGGAGTCTCACTGGTACCCCACCATCCTCGAATCTGACTACTCCAGTTTGTATTCTGTTTCAGTGCTAGCCTGATCCACAAAGGAATATCACCTGTACCCAGTACACATAGGGGACTGGAACTACCTGACCCTACTTGGAACATAGAATATCTCATCTGGCAGTATTTTTCCAGAAGCAGGTGTTACTATTCTAAAACTTTCACCAGTTATGATGGGCTTAAAGGTTATCTGCTGTCAAGTCCTTTCTGCCAGGAAATATATATTTTGTATATATATATATATATATATATATATATATATATATATATATATATATTGTATATTGGCCAATGTCTAGCATCATGCACACCTTGCAGAAAGGTAAAAAGACCCCAAGGTGGCCCTGATGTTAATATTTTATAATAGCATAACTGATGCTATTTATTTACCACCCTCAATCCTAAATCTGGGCTGCCTGTGAGCCCAAGAACATAGAAGGCACCTATCACTACAGGTAGACACTGTACACGCAGAGAACTCTCTAAAATCTTGAAAACATTCCTGTGGGGCTTGTAGCTAGCACTGGCCTGGTGTTACCCACTGACTTATGGGCACATAAATATCTAGGGTCTGGTTTTTGTGGCTAATTGCTAGCCCACCTATACAATACCACAGTATCTTTATCTTCAGTGTACAGCTATTCCTCTACACTATCACACACAAGGCACGTTGTACTATCAGGACAAGACATAATGTGGTCCTGTGTTTGTAGTCCTCCTCTGACCCATCTTCATATTAGTTTTCATGACTGACTCCTGGATCTGGCCCAAGAGCTGGACTAATCTTCAAAGCCCATTGGCACAGCCAGCCAACCCTTAAATCCCAAAGGATGACTATGGCTCAGACAACACCCATATTCCAGGCTCCTGGGTCACAGTTGTCTTCTCCCTTGTTCTCCACATCACAAGTAGTAAAACACTCCTCACATGGTTTACATGCATACTCCCACCTTAGGAATACAAACCCCATTAACATTAGGGCTCCCTCTTGTCCCTTGGACCTCCAGTGGAGAAGCTACTGCTTAGGGATAGCCCTGTGCTAACCAACACATACACATCACTGTAGCTACATCTCCTAATGTCAGACCTCTTATCTGCTCTGGTGATCATGCCACCTTCTTTGCCGTGAATATGGATCAGGAACCACATAATTGCACATGGCTGTTTGGTTTCTCATGCTTACATGCTGTAACATACTCCTCTTCCCCACATGTGAAAGGAATCTGAGCAATACAATATTTGAACAGTAACTGACTCATTTGCCCTGCCTCTGACAACTCATGTCCCATATCCCACCTTGCTAAACTCTCTCTTAGCAGCTTCACCCACAATCTGCCAACCCAGATTTCCCTGCTCCTTTCTCCATGACTGTAATGTGCTGCAAGAGACAGATAGCTCCTTCGGCACTATTCAAAAACCTCCCAGGCTTTTCCTGTCTCGAATGTTTCCCAGCATTTGCCATACTCTTGTCTCCTTCAGGGGCTAACCTCATGTTGAGTGTGCCTGGGTGAGCAGTAAATATTCACATCATGTAACCTAGTGCTAGATGAAGTGTGTGAATTATCTTGATTTTCATACACATCTTCTAAGGACAGGGAATCACAGAGCTGGCAGCTGGCCAGAATATCCCCTCTGTAGTAGGGGTGGGATATATTCATCTGCAAGTTGGATAGCATTAGAAACAGGGAAGTATTATGGATCTGCATGATGCTGACGAATCTTAAAATCATTATACTGAGAAAAAGAAGTCAGGTAAAAGAACATCTAATGGTTCAATAAGTAAACGGGTACAGAATGGGCAAAATTAATCTATGCGGATACAAAGAAGAAAGGTAGCTATGCCTGGGGAAGGCAGTGGGTACTGATTAGAAAGGAACATGGGGGAATTCTGGGAGTGATTTAAGTTATCTCTATTCTGATCTGTGCTTTAGCTACAAGGTCCAGTGCATTTTGCAATAATCAGCTACCTGTAGACTTCCCACCTGCACTTGTTCGTTTTACAGTATGTAACTGATGCTTCAATTTGAATTATCTCAGCACAAAACTAACCTCACACAGGTCTGTCTGCAAGCTTTATTTCTGACTTTATATTTCCACTCAAATCCTCAATCTCTCCCTCTTTCTTGATTTTGTTTCTGTTTTGATGGTGTTAGTTGAATTTAAGACTTTGCACCTGGAAATCATGTGTTCCTAAAATGCAAAGACTCCCTTTTAATTGTTGAATTTAAGAGATTTAGAATTCTATTCATCACGATCATTTTATGTTAGGGCTTATTAGACCTGTACTATGCCATCACCTCTGGACAATGCATCGGTTAACAATCCTCAATATTTCAAGCTTCCCTGAAGAAAAGGAGGATAACATATCAATGGAAGATTTTCTAGTAGATGGGAGAGCGATGTGCGTAAACCTGTTGTTATGCCATGGTGGAAGAGAAAAGAAACGAGGGACACATGCATGAATACAAATTGTCTAGAGATACACTAATTGAAGCGAGGTGTTTGTGTACATGCCTGCAACCCCAGCATGGTAGGCAGTGGTAGACAATCACAGTAAGTAGAGGCCAGCCTGGTCTACACAGTGAGTTCCACATGTCAGACCTAGTCCCATTCCCCAAAGGTAGAATACCTAGACTAGGATTGATTGTGTTGCATCGAGATAAATATATCAACAATCTTTACAAATCCCAGATCCCAGACCTAAAGCAATGTAGACATGTAATTTGGTAAGTTTAGATAATATTTATACTAAGACTCAAAAATATCAGTGCATACTTCAATGCTCACCGAAGAAATCCCTTTAGCCTGACCTTTATGCACTTACACTAACTGATGTACAACAGTTTGTCATGTGATGCTTGCTCTTTTTTGTTACTAAGCGGTATAAAATTGCTCCAGGAAATTGTCTTCGAGACAGGATCACAACTAGCCCAGGCTAGCCTGGAAATCACTATGGTAAAGATTCTGGCTTTGTACTACTTCTGATTCTCTTGCAAGTCCCTCTCATTTGTTGAGTACAGATGTCTGCCACCATGATCAACACTCCACATTTGTAACCAAATAATATATTTTTCATGTCAATGTATATATATTCATCTCTCTCAATATATATGCCTAGATCTTTTAATTGGCATGTGGTATTTAAGCACAATGGAAATGGTTAAAACATTCTTCTCATGAATATTTTATTTTACTAGTTATTTTCACTTTCCCAGTTATTCCACATAACACGGCAATAGCAATTCTCCTTCACAGCACCAATTATGGGACTGTTTCTCTGGGATTACTGTTGTAGACTGGGCAAACACAGTACAGATCATCTAGCTCACTGATTTTCACCTAAATAATACTTATTCTGGATTTTGAAATTGCCTCCTACAAGTCTTCCTCTCCACACAGAAAAAGCACACACTAAACAGTCTTTGCTGCTGCTCTGAGATTCAAACCTGCCTGGACACCCTGTATTTTTTTTCTGGCAACCAGAGCCAGGATGCGCATCTGCATGTGAACACCTCTGGTGAGTGCTTATTCCCTGAAAACATCAGTAAATGTCATGAACTCATTTCCAGTCTTCTATCACATTTGATGGCCAGTATGTTGGGTCACACCTGTCTCTGTTTCCACCTGAATGTTTCCCTGGGTTTAACCACTTAAAAAATAGTTGTCACTACTTCAATTCCTGCCTGACTGAGGACAGATTGGTGACATGTTTTTGTTTTGGTTGTTGTTGTTTCTGCCTCTTGAATTTCTAGAGCATGCGAACATGAGCTGTATGTGGCAATGGTGTGGGTTGGAGTGCCTTAAGTCTCAGCAACAGCATATAGAGTGATGCACAGAGCAGGACAGACCTGGGACTCCATCCCTTCCCTATGAGCATGGCTAGCAGCAGGCTGCTGGCAGTGTGGGTTGTTGTATGGTGGCTCTTCTGCAATTGCAAGTGCATTGGCCTTGGCTTTTTGCCTGTTCTTGGACTGCAGAACACAGTCTCATCTGGTTGTGGGCAGAGGTAAGTGGCAGACATCTCGCTGGGCTGATGGTTGATTTTATCAGGGGTGAAGTAACGAGAAGGCACAGTTTCTCAGTGGAGGTGCCTGGGCTCCAGTCCAGAACATAGGTGAAACCCGTCAAGTGTCCAACTACCTGTGCTTAGTGACCAAGGCAGAGAAGACTGTGTACTGCTGGCAGAATTTTAATGAGTGCAAAGTCAGAGGTTCCAGCATGTTCCCTTGGCTTGCTTTCTTCTTCTTTTCTTTCTTGTTTTTAACAGTTAAAAGCCACCCGAAGAGAAACGATGTGAATCATTGATACTGAAACACCTTTGAGTGGGATTTAAAATTCCTGTCCAAATAAAACTCCACAGGGTTTTGTTTAGTGGAAAATTTTTCTGGTGATGATTATCTTGCGGGTGAGGGTCCAATCTGGAGGCAGAGACAATACTGTTATGTGGAGTATAAGATTGCCTGAGCAGTCAAGAGAGTGAAAAAGCACCTTTAAGAGTTCAAAAGTTATGGCTACAAAAGAGTAGTTCCTACCTGTAGGATGAGAAAGGACAGAGGTCGCGGGAGTAAGAGAAGGCACTCCCTCCCTCCCTGGCTGCAATCAGACCTCTTGGAGACAGCATGGATGTGAAAAGATCTTTTTGTCCCGGGATGGAGAAACTTGCCAGAGAATAAGGGTCTGTGTGACTCTATAGAAGAGACCTCCATTACAGAGTTGGGGAGCGTGGTGGTCCATGGAGGGGTGGGTCCCCCAGGGGCAGTGTGGTGGTTTGATTAGGTATGGCCCCCATAGACTCGTGTGTTTGAATGTTTGGCCTATAGGAAATGGCACTATTAGGAGGTGTTGCCTTGTTGGAGCAGGAGTGGCCTTGTTGGAGGAAGTGTGTCACTGTGGGGGTGGGCTTTGAGGTCTCATATGCTGAAGCTACACCCAGTGATGTAGCCTCCTTCTGCTGCTGTAGATCAAGATGTAGAATTCTCAGCGCCTTCTCAGAGCACCATGTCCACCTGCATGCCCCACCATGTCCTGCCATGATGATAATGAACTAAACCTCTGAAACTGTAAGCCAGCCCCAATCAAATGTTTTCCTTAGAAGAGTTGCCTTGGTCATGGTGTCTTTCACGGCAATAGAAACCCTAAGACAGGCAACCATGGGAAGGCGAGCAAGCCCTGAGGGGCAGCTGGAGTTTATCTGTGCTGACCTCTGACCTCCCCACAGTGAACACCCTAACCTGGATGCTGGAATGGAAGGGAAGTACGTCCCTGCTGGGACTTGCCGGACCACTCCAGTGTTTGACACCTACAGCACCTAGCGCTTGCTTAGCTGGCACAGGAGAAAGGGTAACCGTTACCAGCTCCTCTGCCACCAGGCCGGACAAAGGAAAACTGATTTGGACCAGGACAAACAATAGATAGGAAATGAACTCTAGGGACATCAGGAACCCACAACCTACTGCATTTAGTTTAAATGCACTAGATTCCCTCTGGATAAAGACAACAGCAGAAATTTCATAGGAGGAACATTAGACAACAAAGTATCACAGTCCTAGTCAGAGTGACTAGAAAGAAGAAAGCCATAAAGGAACTGCAGCATGCAATGAACACCCACTGAGAGCGAATTCCAGTTAAGGGCAGTTGTTGTTCATATGGCTTTATAGCAGATCAGTTAAAGATAGGAGACAACCGGGCTTCTGACATGTCAAAAATAATTAGAACACACGGTGGGGAAATATCCAACTCAGAGCAACAGTAAAACAAAAGGGGGCATTGAAAAACATCAGAAAAATGCAATAGGTACTCAAGGCAACTTACAAAGAAAACTGAAGTACCCTGAATAGAAGCCAGAATCAATGGCAGGACGTACGTTTTTTGTGGTTGATAACCTGCACATTTTCCAGATGCTAACTGTCCTTGGTGCTGAGCTCTACATACCCGGCTATCCTGGTGCAAATCAAGCCATGGACGTCTTGATATTAGCAAATTTTGACCATGATATTCATATAGAGGACAAGATTTTTCAAAAGATTTGAAAACAGAATAATGAGGGGAAATTATTTTATTCAGACGATAAAACATGCTCAAGTCTCCATAACAGGAGGAGCAGCAATAAAATGCCAGCAGCGGGAGAAATTTGAAAAACAGAAGCGTCGGCATCATGTGGAAATTCAGGGACCATTTCATAGGGATACAGAGCCAGTCGTAGACATTAAGAAAAAGAGGCTGATAGCTTACTGTCTAGAAAGGGTAGGCTTTAAACGGAATTCTAACCTGTTGGACACGCTGCAACAAAAAGAGCCAACGGCTGGGGTGGAGAAATCTTCTGGTTCCTTGTGGGCTGCCTGGGAGCTGACCTCTGTGCTCAGGGTTTATTGAAGGTTCCTGAATGTCAGATGACAGGCCTGAGGAAAGAAAGTACTGTGTGGGGGAACAAAGAGGTCCAGTGAGGTGGGAGGCAGAGGACTAAGTAAACAAAGATGCCATGGGCTCTGGAAAGTTAGATTATACTACTTAATGTCTCTCTGGACTGTGTAGTGGAGAGGCCACATACCGAAAGGGCATGCGACCACCGCAGCCCTCCCAAGTGGAGCACGCCTAGAGGAAGCAGGAGGGCCTGTTGCTGGAGAAAGGCCTCCCTCCACTCAGGAGCAGAGCCATCTGTCTCCTAGGGAGCTGGCTCCTCGAGGAGCAGGGGGAGGGAGACACAGGTGATCCCAGAGGACCGATTCTTCCCAGTAACAGCCAATAGGGAGGAAGGCAGGCTTGCTTTGAGTGTGGTCCCGAGGCTTCTGGTCTCTTGAAAGGCTGGCCTCAGCGGCCCCCACCTCTGGGAGCAGCGCCCCCGCACCCTTCCGGCCCGGGGCTGCAGTACCGTCCCCGGCCGGCAGAGGCGCTGCGGGGCGGCGCCAGCGCGTTCCCACAGGTCGCGGCGGAGGCTGCGCCCCCTCCCCTGCCCGCTTCCTGGTCCTCGGGGTGTGAGGGCCCCAGCCTGGGACTCCAGACCCAGGGGCTGCGGGTGTCCTCGGCGGCCGCCGCAGCGTCCGCGGCGACGGCACGGTCCTCGCGGCCTCGCAGCCAGCGCTCGGGCCGGCCGCCGAATGCCCGTGGACGCGCATCTCCTCCCCGAGTTCCTGCTTCCCGGGCCAGCCAAAGCCGCAGGTGAGAACGTCCGCGGTAGAGGTGGCACCCAGGGCCTGCGGGTCTCAGAGGGCCCCTGGCCTCCTTCTCTCCTCCTTGCCCAGGAAACCCCGCGGGGGCGCCGGCAGCGGGGACGCTAAGTGCTGCCCGGAGCCCCAAGAGCATTTCTTCTGAGGCACGTAGCCCCCCTCCCCCGCCCAGGTGCTTCTGCGAGCTCCTTTGTGGACCCCCCAAGCCCCTAGGGGATCCCCCGCCGAGCACCCCGCGGGCCCCACCACCCCTGGCGCGCATGCCCAGAGCCCTGGGAGCTAGAAAGTAGCTGAGCTGCTGGCGCAGTACCTGCTGGCTAAGAATGCGAAGACTGTGTGGATCAAAAGGGCAGACATGCTGAAGTGTTTCATCCTAAAGGTGCAGGAGCTTCTTCCCCGAGATTTTCAAGAGAACCTCTGACCTCCCCGAGTTAGTCTTTGGGTCTAGGTAAAGGAACTTGGCCCTCCAGAGCACGCCTATGTCCCTAACAGGAAAAAAAAAATCAGCCTGCCCTGCCTTGGGGGCCTGACAGGCGACCAGACCAGGGCAAGCACGCCAAAGACTGGGCTTTCTGCTGAGTATCCCGGACTTGATCTTCGTGCAGGCCAGCTGTGTCCCAGAGGAGGTGTTCGGGGAGGTGTGGAGGGTGCTGGAGGTATGCTCGCCTAAAAAGCATCCCGTCCTTGGGGAGCCGTCACCAAAGGGAATGGCCAGAGCTTGTGTGCAGCACAAGTTTGTGGTGCACGAGGAGGTGCCCTCCAGCAGTCCAGTACTGTCTCTCAGTATTCTTGTGGGGCCCTCCAAGGAAACAAGACAGATGGAAGGCCAGGAGTTTGTGGCCCAAGTGAATGACACCCGGCCCAGAGCCTTGGCTGTGGCAGTAAATGAGGCCTTGAAAGAAGAGGAGGAAGTGCCCAGTGCTCACAGTGCGGTGGCCGAGAAGCAGCTGCTGGTGATGATGTGACAGGTGCGAGAGTTAGTGCGAGTTCCAGTTCCAGGGCCCCTGCCGTGGCTGAAGCAAGCAAGCATCAGCACCAGTGCCAGGGCAAGTGCCAGGGCCAGGGCTAGAGCCATGCCGGAGTGATGGACAGTGCAGGGGCCAGTCACCATCTCAGGTCGGAGTCTGGGCTTCTGCCGCCACCAGGGATGGCTGAGGCTTCCTTGCTTTTGTTGTGAGTAGTCAAAGGGGTGCTGGAGCAGTAGGCCCTGTGGCTCTGATTAGGAAGTGCAGGGCTAGAGCAGGGTGAGGAAGGACACATAGCATTCTGCTCCAGGGCTGTGCTTCCTGGTGACTTAGTGCCTAGTCTGCACATGGCAAGGTTGTGCTTTCTCTGTAGCTACCCTCTTTCTCATTGAGAAACAGTTGCGAAGCCTCAAGGCATGAGAACTAAGTGATGAAGGCTGAGGATGTGGCTGAGTGGTAGAAGACTTTCCTCAAATGGGCAAGGCTGTGGGTTTCATCCCCGCAGCCATAAGATAAGTCAAAAGTGCCTCGATATGTACATGTCAGATCAGAGTGGAAGCAAAGGCATAGTAAAACATTTCCCAAAGCCTTGCTTTTCTAGACGTATGATTAAGTATGAGCATCCATGGTTATGCTTGGCATACATCCAGGGTTTCTTTGTTCCTTATTTACGGGAGATTTCTTTGTTTATACAAAACAATTGTGACACTGTCATTTTATGTCTGAAACATCCTGGGGTCGAGTCAGTAGCTCCTTGAGATGCTGACGGAAGTCGTAACGCTGTGATTCCCCCTCCAGATATTCAGAGGTAAAACACAAATGTGGCCAACACCTGGCACAGCAGAACCAGCTAATGTTTACTTGTATTCACCTAGAGCTGGAATGTAGGGGAAAATAAAATTGAACTAGACACCTTGCTCATGGACTCATTTATTTAACCCGTGTCCTAGTGACCATTATGTGAGGCACTGTGTTGGGCACTGGAAGAGCAAGGCAGCAGACTCAGGCTCTGCCCCACATCTGAGAGTCTAGTTGGGGCTCTCAGTGTAAATAATTGAGGTAGATGCGGCAGGCAGGCTTGACCGGGGTGGTCAGGGAGCCCAGAGGACAGGCATCTGGGAGGCAGCAGGCTTCATTGGCATTAGGTAACGGCCCCCAAGAGAGGCAGCACTAGAGATGTAAAAACTGCCAGTGACCCCCTGTCGGGATGTTGTGGACAACTGGTGGACTCACTGCTTCCGTGGAACTGGAAGGCTAGAATTAGAGGATACTGGAGGGATGGTGAGAGGGCAAGAACACGTGTGCAGGAGACACACTCTCGAGTTGTGGCCGAGAGAGGAGATAAATGAGGATCAACTGGGACTAGACACTCTTGACTTGGGGTTTGCCAGAGGGAAGGCCCACCAGCAGCAGCTGTGGTCCGTGCTCTGGACTCTGGCTCACGTGCAGCTCATTCCCTGTACACTCTGGGTCCTTGACCCGTCCTTTCCAATGAGTGGCAGGAAAGGAGCTGTAGTAGTGGGAGCGGAGGGGCTGCTTCCCGCCACCCGGCTAGCTTTACCCGAAATAATTACACAGAAACTGTATTCTTTTAAACACTGCTTGGCCCATTAGTTTTAACGTCTTATTGGCTAGCTCTTACATATTGATCTAACCCATTTCTAATATTCTGTGTAGCCCACGAGGTGGCTTACCAGGAAAGATCTTAACCTGAGTCTATCTGGAGTGGGAGAATCATGGCGACTGCTTGACTTGGCTTCTTTCTCCCAGCATTCTATTCTGTCTACTCCGCCTACCTAATTTCTGTCCTATCAGGGCCAAGGCAGTTTCTTTATTAATTAACCAATGAAAGCAACACATAGAAAGTAACACCTACATCAAGGAGCAAGTGCTTCTTCACCAGAACAGAGAGTGTCCCCTGAGGCAAGGGCACAAAGCAGAGGTTGTCTCCTGAGGCCAGGGAGAGCCAGTGTGTTATGAGGGCAGTGGTAGGATTACAGTGAGGTTCCATAAGTTGGAAAAGAAAAAGGCTTGTGTGGGGGCAGCTGTAAAGCTTTCTGTTGGTGTTGTGGACCACTGTTGACAGAAATGAGAGAGAACTATGTCTTAGCAGAGCCAGCATAAGCCTTGGTGGCCAGACCGCAGCACCAATCCAATCTGGTTGGGCTACAGAGGTTTTCATGAATAGAGAGGGATCTGATGAAAGTGTAGCTCTACCCAAATGTTGGGGGAGGCCACTTGTTTCATTCCTGCCTGCTGAGTCCTGAAATAATCACATAGAAACTGTATTAATTAAATCACTGCTTGGCCAATTACTTAAGCATATTGCTAGCTAGCTCTTAGAATTAACCCATCTCTATTATTTTATATTTTACCACGATGCTTGTAACCTACTGGCAAGGTTCCAGTGTATCTGTCTCTGGCAGCTCCATGACTTCTCTCTGACTCTGCCTCCTTTCTCCTAGCATTCAGTTTAGTTTTCCCTGCCTATCTAAGTTCTGTCCTATCAACAGGTCAAGACAGTTTCTTTATTCACCAATGGTATTCACAGTATACAGAGGGGAATCCCACATCCCCTCCCCCTTTTTGTTTAAGTAAAAGGAAGGTTTTAATTTTTTTATTTTAATGAAAAAATTTCTGCCTCCTCCCCGCCTCCCATTTTCCTCCCCCTCCCTCCACTCCTCCCCCCTCCGCCCACTCCTCCCCCCCTCCCCCCCATTCCTTTCCCCCTACCTCTCCAGTCCAAAGAGCAGTTAGGGTTCCCTGCCCTGTGGGAAGTCTAGGTCCTCCCCCCTCCGTCCATATCTAGGAAGGTGAACATCCAAACTGGCTAGGCTCCCACAAAGCCAGCACATTACGTAGGTTCAAAACCCCGTGCCATTGTCCTTGACTTCTCATCAGCCCTCATTGTTTGCCATGCTCAGAGAGTCCGGTTTTATCCCATGCTTTTTCAGTCCCAGTCCAGCTGGTCTTGGTGAGCTCCCAATAGATCAGTCCCACTGTCTCAGTGGGTGGGTGCACCCCTCTTGGTCCTGACTTCCTTGCTCATGTTCTCCCTCCTTCTGCTCCTCATTTGGACCTTGGAAGGTTTTAATTTTAACATATTAAAATTACATATAACAAAACAGGTATCAAGCACGAATTACAGTTATAATATTTATATCTACTTTATCTTTTTTCATAACTAAGGAAAACTATATTATTACTATCTACTCTTCAACTCCATCACAGACTTCAGGAAGGATGTAATATTACCTAAGTAAACAGGGAATACATTGTAAAAGACTTCCAGAACTCTAGAATTGACAGAAATCTCACTGCCTGGACAGTCACCCAAAGTTCTTCTGTACTGTTGGGGCATCCATCTTCAGCCTACAAGTCCATAGTATCCTGCAGACTTTTCCATTCAGCAAGAAATTTCAAAGATACTTCTGCGTATATTAGCAGTTTTTCAGTTACTTTCTTCTGTATTTCTGCAGAATGTTTGGCAGACTCTTTCATGACGCAGGAACCCTGAAGGATCATCTCACCTATGGGCAAGTTCAGCAGATATATCTTTGCGGCACCTACATGTCCAGTTCATCAAGCAGTCCAGGCAAGAGCAGTTTCTTTCCCAAATGTCTAGCCAACTCCAAAAGGAGCCTCTTTGATACCCATCATCCTCTTGAAATATATTAATGCTACCAGGAGCATATGTGTCTCATTGTCATGAAAAGTCCTAAGCTCTTAAAACATTTTAAATGCCATATTCTGTAGTCTTTTAAATGTTTGAAGAATGCTTATCTATCTGAAATATATCTCTATATATCTAGAAAACCTAACTAATATGACTACAAGTTTGACTATTATAGATGATTCTCTATTATATTTCTTAATTATATATTAAATTTTTAAATGAGCTGGACAAACACAATATCTTAATCAAGAACAAAAATGCATATACACAGAATAACAAAATTATCCTTAAATTTTTATCAATAAACCAAGATCCATACCAAATGCAAATCTCTATAACATATCTCCCTTTAAATGTAAATAAACATTTATAAACAATATTTGGGAATATGGGCATAGTTCTTTCCAAGCTGCTTCATTCTGTTTACTGTGCAAAGTAATTTTTGAGGGGTGTTTAAGGTGACCTTTCGGGGAGTATTGGTCCATCAAACCATATTAGTCTGGAAGCAATCCACAGGTTCTCATCCTTTGAGGAAACAATAAAAGAACCTCTTTTCCAAAGCAACATATCCTTAGACTCAAATTCTGAAGTCAAGATACTTTAAAGTGTATATGTTGGTTACTTAGCTCCTTCACAGTCAAAAAATTCAAAGGAAATACAATAATATACATAATCCAGTCTCTGTGTGTGTTCTCCATCTTTACGTGGCTTATTTGTTTTAAATCTATTACTTTTTAATATTTATTTTATTATCTTTACTCCTTTAATCTATGACTATCTATACTCTGTCTCTCTAAAGACTGTGTTTTTTTAAACCATTTACTTGTTTTTATAACTGTCTATATTCATTTTACTATCTCTTCCAAGCCTATGTACATTTATCCAACACTGTGACCCAATTAGAGGTCTTTTCCATCTGAATTTGTCTTTCTTGTGTATTTATAATTACTTTCTGACCAAAAGTGCTTCTTAAAATGATAAGCGCTTGTTATGAATTTAAGCGGCACCATTGCTCGAGGAAATATGGTACTTTCTGTTTGCTCCGTCCAGTCCAGCATGGTGGAGCTGTTTGCTACCTCTGAGAGTCATGCTCACAGCCTCATTTTTAAGCACACAGCCTATCTCTATTGCCATTAAGCAAGTTGTAGCAATCTGCTCACAAACCACCATTTAAATGCTCGGACCTCCTGAAAACACCAGAGGTCATGTTGGCAGCACAGTCCAGAAAACCAGCAATTCAAAAGCATGGCTTTTTTTTTCTACTATCACTGAATCAGGAAATCTCTCTTGAAGGAGCCATGCCTCTGCTTGCTTCTGGCAAACAGAACCCACCCAAGAACATGCTGCTACTAAACCATGGTTAACTCTGTTTTGTGTCTAGGATTCCTTTTTAAGCTTTTTAGGTTTTACATGGATTTAGTCCACCACATTGGCATGCCAATTTGTTGTTGGGAGGCTGCTAGTTTGTTTCCTGGCAGCTCAGCCCTGAAATAATCACACAAAACTGTATTAATTAAATCATTGCTTGACCAGTTACTTAAGTGTATTGCTAGGTTGCTCTTATGTCTAGAAATAACCCATCTCCATTATTTTTTATTTTACCATGAGGCTTGTGGCCTACTGGCAAGGTTCCAGAATGTTTTCTCTGGCAGCAGTCCCATGACTTCTCCCTGACTCTGCCTCCTTTCTCCCAGAGTTCAGTTTAGTTTTCCCCACCTACCTAAGTTCTGCCCTATCAACAGGCCAAGGCATTTTTTTTTTATTCACCAGTGGTATTCACATTATACAGAGAGGAATCCCACATCACCCAAAGTTGATGGCCTGTATATACAGCATGGCTTTTGAAGGACCCACATTTCCTGTGCTTTCTTAGGATAGCTTCTAGTGGATATCAGGAGCCTAGTAGCTGCCCTGTGAATACTTTGACCCTTGCAGGCTGCTGGTCACATTTCATTTATGTGCTGGTGCCCCTTTAGAAACTTCTTGTCCTCTAGGCACAAACTCCATGGAATCTAGTAGCAGCAATCTTGGGGCCTCCAATGAGATATGTGGGGTCCAGAGAGCACTGGATCTAAAGACCCTCATTGGTTCATTCCTGTGAAGGAAATAAGGAGAGATATTTTCTGGGGGACTGGGGGCGATGGTGCTATGGGAATCTGAGGTTGAAGTGGGGTGGGTGTTGTGGGAATGGTCTGTTTTTCTCTAGAATAGGGCTTTTGGGTGTGGATATGAGGATGTCAATCTAAACCCTGTCTTTGGGATGCCAAAAGGTTTCCTTTGCATCTGCAGCCTCACAGCTCATTGTCAGTGGTGAAGGCTGCATAGTGGATGCTGTACATTTTGTACTTCTTACAGTCAGTTTTTCTCAAATATAGCCATGGAGGATTCATTGTCTATAGCCCACAGTCCTAATAGGCACCTCAGCAAGCTCGGCTGTCCCATGAAGAGTCCTAAGGATGTGGTCCATTTCCATGCCTACATTGTAAATGACCTCTTCCCCTCCCCCAATCTCCAAATACCAAGGTCATCCCACCTAAATTAACTGTTCTCTTTTTTGGAAGAGGTGTATGAATAATATTGGTACAGAACTCAACAGATATATCAAGACTTATTTCTACCTAGATGCAAAAGAACATGAGAAAGCCTGATGTGGCAGAATGGAAAAGGGTGAGCCAACAGAAGAACAAGCAACCCCAGTGTTCTGCTCTCCCTTGAACAAGTGGAGACAATAATTTCACCATTTCTACAAGGCTGAGCCCACTCCAGGAGGAACTGTGAGTCCTGGTCTCCATTTACACAGAAAATAATGTATTTTGAGGATCCCCCATGATGTCCAATTCCCTGTTGTTTCTGAAGTCCACAACATTGTTTCCCTAGTCTCTGATAACTGGTGTTGCAATTTGTTTTTAATTATTTTTATTTCATGTGCAGGGTTATTTTTCACACATCTGTGCACCTTGTGGGTGCCTGGTGCCCAGAGAGGTCAAAGAGTGGGTCAGTTAGATCTCTTGGAACTAGAGTTATACTCAGGTGTGAGCCATGATGTGGGTGGTGGGAATCGAACCCAGGTCCTCTACAACAGCAGCAGGGCCTCAATTACTGAGCCATATCTCCAGCTCAGCTGTTGCCATTTCTAGCATGGTCTCCTCCATGTTGGATCAATGGTTCAGCTATGCTCCATCTTCCACTGACGTCTTGTCCTGAGGAAACTATGTTTTGTTATCTTTCAAGATCACCAAGGAAATGCAAGAAAGGCCCACATAGGACAAACCATGTGTAGTTAGAGAAAAGGCTGTCCCTTGGAGGGCGACTGTTTTGATAGGCAGGGGGTTGTCTGGGAACTGTTTGTGAGCATGGAAGTCTAAAGCCCTTTTGCAGGATCCAGGGAGTGTTTCTACAAGTTACTTGCTCCCCATTATGCAACCTCCACCATGTAGCTTTCCCCAAACTGACTCGTCCACTACCCATTCATAAATGAGGCAAAGTATTTCTCCATATGAGGATATTTTGCAGTGAAAGGGGGGCAGAGACATGCTATTCCCTCCTCTGTAGTGGGGAGTGGCGGGCTACGTTCCTGGCACCCGACCGCCTGCACGGCTAGCTTTACAACCAAAATAATTTCACGGAAACTGTATTCTTTTAAGCACTGCCTGACCCATTAGTTCCAGCCTCTTATTGGCTAGCTCTTACATATTGATCTAACCCATTTCTAATATTCTGTGTAGCACCACGAGCTGCCTTACCTGGAAAGAACTTAACCTGCATCTGTCTGGAGTGGGAGAATCATGGCAACTGCCTGACTAGGCTTCTTCCTCCCAGCCTTCTGTTCTGTTTACTCCGCCTACCTAATTTTCTGTCCTATCAGGCCAAGCAGTTTTCTTTATTGAAAATAAATGAAAGCAACAGATAAGATACAAGACCCACCTCCATCATTTCCCCCTTTTCTGTTTAAACAAAAAAAGAAAGGCTTTAACTTTAACATAGTAAAATTACATATAGCAAAACAGTTATCAAGTAAGAATTACAGTTACAATATTTATATCTACTTTATCTTTTATCATAACTAAGGAAAAGTATAACTATCTATTTATTCTTCAACTCCATCAAAGACTCCAGAAGGATATAATATTACCTAAGCAAACAAGAAATCCAAACTCTAGAAATGACAGAGACATCTCGCTACCTGAACAGTCATCCAAAGTTCCTCTCTACTGTTGGGGCATCCATCTTCAGCCTTCAGGCCCATAGTATCCAGCAGACATTTCCATGAAGCAGGAAATTTCAAAGGCAGTTCAGTCACTATCTGCTGTGTCCTGCAGAATGTCTTGCAGACTCTTTCATGAGTCAGGAACCCCAAAGGACCATCTCACCTTTAGGCAAGTTCAGCAGTCCTCTCTCTGCAGGTTCTTTGTGTCCAGTTCATGCATCAGTCCAGGCAAGAGCAGTTTCTTGCCCAAATGCCTAAACAAACTCCATAAGGAGCCTCTTCAATGCCCATCTTCCTCTTGAAGTAGATTGGTGCTGCCAGAAGCAGACATGTCTCATTGTCATGAAAAGCCCTAAGTTATTAAAACATTTAAATGCCATATTCTGCAGTCTTTGAAAGATATGAAGAATGTCTATCTAACTGAAATATATCTCTATATATCTAGAAAATCTAACTAACATGACTACAAGCTTGACTATTATTGATGATTATCCATTAAAAACCTATATTTCATAATTATACATTACATTTTAAATGAACTATACAATCACAATACCTTAATCAAGATCAGAAATACATATACATATAACAAAATTGACCTTAAAATCCATACCAATGAAAATTATTCATATCTATATCATACCATCCTTTAAATGTAAAAAAACATTTATAAACAATATTTGGGAATATGGACGTAGTTATTTCTCTCCAAACTGATTCCTGCTGAATGGGGGCGCTGTTATTTAGGTCTTTCACAGTATAACCTGTCTGCTAGGTTCATCTCAGTCTGCAGTTGAGCAAAGTAATTTTTTCAGGGTGTTCACAGCAACCTTTCAGGAGGGTGTGGTTTATCATTCCATATTGGGATAGACACAATCCACAGGGTCTCATCCTCTGTGAAAACAAAAGAAGACCCTTTCCAAAGCATCATATCCTTAGACCCAAATTCTGAAGTCATACCCTCATGATATCCGTTCTGGTTCCACTTGGCAGCCCATATAATGAAATGTCTCTCTGTGCTTAGCTCCTTCACAGTCAAATATTTTAAAGAAAACACAATGTACATAATCCAGACTCTCTGTGAATTTTCCATTTTTACGTGGTTTATTTTTCTTTATTTCTTTTAATCTATAACTATCTGTACTCTGTCTCTTTCAAGACTTTACCCTTTTTTTAAGGGCATTAACTTTATTCTCTCTCTCTATTTTTTTTCTCTCTCTCAAGCCTACATACACTCATCCAACATTGTGATCCATTTAGTGGTCTGAATCTGTCCTATTGTGAATCTGTATTTTTTTTTTACTATCCAGGAGCAGTTCTTAAAATGTTAAGTACTTCTTAAAAACTTAAGTTGCACCATGTAGATGTAATACCGTAATAGGTAGAGCCTGTTTCCTGCCCAGTCTAAACCTTAACTGCGTTGTTATTATGATAATTACAGCAGTTCCTGCCCAAGACCAGCACAGTTCAGCATGGCAGAGCTGAGCCACTCCTACCTTAGAGCCATTTGGTGCCCCTGAACCACACACAGTTCCAGGCACACAGCAGTCCACATTGCCATCAAGCAAGCCGTAGCACTTTATTCCAAATGCTCCATTCAAAGACTCTGTCTCCCCTAGGAGCCAGACAGAGATTGCAATGGTGGCACAGCCCAGAAAGCCGGCATTTTAAAACAACCAGTTTTTTTCCTGCTGCTGAGTCAGGGCAATTTCTTTGTGGCAAGCCACCCACAAACACCCAAAAGCTGTGTTAAACTCTCTCTCCTTTCTTTTTTAAAGCCCTCTCAGGTTTTTAAGTGTATTTAGTCCATCACGTTGGGTGCCACTCTGTAGTGGGGAGCGGCGGGCTATGTTCCTGGCACCCAAGCGCCCGCACGGCTAGCTTTATACCCGAAATAATTACACGGAAACTGTATTCTTTTAAACACTGCCTGGCCCATTAGTTCCAGCCTCTTATTGGCTAGCTCTTACATATTGATAATATTCTTTAATATTCTGTGTAGCACCACGAGCTGGCTTACCAAGAAAGAACTTAACCTGCGTCTGTCTGGAGTGGGAGAATCATGGCGACTGCCTGACTCGGCTTCTTCCTCCCAGCCTTCTGTTCTGTTTACTCCGCCTACCTAATTTTCTGTCCTATCAGGCCAAGCAGTTTTCTTTATTAGTTAACCAATGAAAGCAACAGATAAGATACAAGACCCACCTCCATCACGCCTCAAGGATTTTCAGTACATGCAAGTACCCCTTGGGGTCAGAGCTGAGAGCTGTGGGAAATTCACTGCACATTGAACAAGGACTCCACCACCACCTCCAAGCAGCAAGCATCATTGCCTCAAGAAGGTGAGTGGATGGCTCAGCTGGAGTAAGAAAGACACTAGTTCCTGCCATTCGCACCAACACTCCAGGGACATCCAGTCTGATACCCAAATCATCTCATCTGAGGTGGGTGTCAGTATGAAAGTGAAGGACATGTCATGGAGGCAAAACATTGTAAAGCATGACGGCCTTTATTTCAACTGCACTGAACAAGATTCTCAGGAGGGCAAAGGCCTGGACAGCAGAACGCCATGGCCCCGTTCTCGGACCTCAGTGGACTCAGCCTTTTTCTGTCCGGCGGCCTCTCCTGAGAAGGAAACAGAGAGACAAGTGGACCCTCACAAGCCCTGTGGGAATGGAGGGGAGGGCTGGGGTGTTCTCTAGGGGAGAGGGAGAGAGTCATTGCAACTTGCTGTGAGTGGTAAGAGGCAGGCTGACTCAGAGCCCTCACCTGAAGAACTTGGACACACATGCCAGGGCTCTCTGGAACCGACCCTTCCAGGGCCTTCTCGGAGGAGCAGCCTTCCCGGTTCCTCTTGGGCCCTTGGGTGAGTTCTCCATGTTGTGAGCAAAGACATTACCTTCCTGGAAGTATTGTTGTGGGTTTCTCACAGTCTGAAAAAGAGAGTTGAGACCTCATGTTTGCGGTCCCTCATGACTGTTTTCCATTACCCCATTCGGCTACTGGTTGGGGATGGAGAAGTGGGAGCCATGGCCTGACCAAACCCCAGTATCCCCAGAGGATGTTCCAGACCAGCCCCCTGGAGGATGTTCCAGAGCCCATGGACACGAAACTGACCTGCCCAGGCCGTGGAAAGAAGGGAATGAAGATCATCTTCCAGGAGTGTGTGTTCCAGCCACAGTGACTCCTAGGACTTCCTTGCACGAGAGTGTGTGATGGCAGCAGTGATCCTCTTCTCCAGGACTGACTTGGAGAGATCTGCTGAACTGCCTGCTTGGCCAAGTGTAAATGCTAAGCACTCCCTTTCACAGTGCCTGCCCACTCTGCCCCTCCCCATTGTTCCTCCCTGTTTCGGTTCTGGACATCCAGCACATCCAGTGGATACATTGCTGACATGTGACCTGTCCTGTTCCTGTTCTCCCACTCGCACCTCTCCAATGTTCCTACCTCCCTTCCACTCCCATTGTCTCTTTCTCTGCTCCTTACACCTCCCCCCTTCTCTTCCTCCTCAGGTGCTCTTGCCCTCTCTGTGTCTTTCTCTGTTTTCTCTCTGCCTCCCTCCCCCGCAACAGGCTCAAGCCACATGCAGCTTCCTGAGCAGAGATGTACTAAGGGACCTCACTCTGAGAAGAAAGCACACTGATATTTTAGCCATACCTCATTTGGGATGACAGCATTTGATCCTTATCATTTAGTGGACTCTCCGGGTCATGGTGTGCACTGCTCTGGTTTCTTGTCTTTCCTAAGTCCTTGGAAATGCTTTAGTGCCACTCAATCCGGGTGTTTCGTACCCGGCTTCAAGCAGGCAGTATCATCTTTCTCCCCTCTTGACCGGTTTTCCCACATTGAGTTGTGAAGCTTGTAGGGGAAATCATGACTGATGCTTATGATGAAGATGCGGCATTTGTGAGGAACGGATGGCTACTCCAGTGCCTTTCAGTTCCAACTAGAGGAGGAGAATGGAGAGTGGTCCCTTAGGCCTTTGAATAGCGCTGTGTAAAGCTGCTGCTGGCCTTCAGCCATCACCTCTGTTCTGCCGTCTTTATGGGCATCACTCCAGAGTTCTAGGTGGACTCCAGGTGGGAGAGACATCATGAGAAGGAACTGGGGGTGGGGTTGCCATTGGAGCAGACACTGTAGGTGAAATTTGCCAGACCAAGTCTTTTTCCAGACAAGCCACCTCTGGTCCCTGAGGAGATGATTAGCAGCCCTGGAGATGTGCAAGCAGGTGTGCCTGCTGCTCCTCTGTTGTGCCCTGAAGAGTAGAGTCCCTGTGCACATCGGAGGTAAAGAGCCCACAGTTTTCATCTGTGCCTTTTCAGAATTTTCCCAAGCACCCCAATAGAAGCTTAGGAATTTCCAGGTACATTTTTGACCAAATCGCAGACCATCATCCCCCTCCCCCAAGAAATGAGTAGGTTTCTTGGTCCTCTCTCCTTTCCCCGTCCATGCACTCAAATGGGTTTCCTCTCACAGTGCTCCATGGGAACTTGGAATTACTGGCATGTGAATCAATGAAGGACTGAAGCGATGCTTGTCATTTCTATTCATGCCCATCTGTGTGAATACAATATGGGGTTCGTATGTCATGATTAGATGTAAATAAAAATCTGGGTTTAATTCTCTGACCTCAATGGTGAGGACTAGAAACGAAGGCCTCATAACTATGCGTCATTTTTCCAACGTCCATATTCATGTAAGGAAAGTGAAGTGGCAAGCAGGGGCTTCTTCCAAACTCCTGCAAAGAGCCCTGTGCTGATAAGGAGAAGAACCACCTTTTGGTCCTGCATCCATAGTAGAACTCCTGGTTTCCTTGCCTGCACTGGGTGCCATCCTCAGCCTCCACCTGGGGGCAGAACGAGACATGAGAACTGTCTCAGGCAGAACCCCTGAGCCCATTATGATACAGCCTCTGAGTGAGGTTTCCCGGGACTCAGGGCTCAATCCTAAGCTAAGGGCCCATGCCAAGATTTTGTCCCACTTTAGGACATGCCGAGAGTCTGGTTGGGAGATTCGGAAATCTGCAATGATGTTCAAGGGGCTGACACATGTGGGTAGTGCTGTGGGTTCGCTTCCTTACCAGTACTGGAGTGTGGCAGTTACCTGCTTAGGCAGGACGAGGGTCAGTAGCATCTGGCCCTGTCTCAAGGCAATAATACATGTGTCCATCATTTGACAGCATGGATCAGTGTCAGTCTGGACTGAACTATGCCCCCTCACAATTTTGTTGTTGAAGTCCTGCCCCAGAGCTGACTGGATTTGGAGCCTTTAGTGTGGAATTAAGGAAGAAGTTATCCCTAGGTGGGAAGCTGACTTAAGGGGATTGAAGTCCTTATCTGAGGAGACAGCAGAGGACTTGCTCTATGTGTGCAGGAATCCTCATGGAGATGCCATGGGGTGACTTGCTGAGAAGAAGGCTAAGCATGAAACCCGACAGAAACCAAGCTGGGAAGCACTTTGATCTTGGACTGGACAGTCTGGAGGACCAAGAGAAAATAAATTTCCCTTGCTCTAATCATCTTGTCTCTGATAATTTCTTATGGCAGTTTATGAAGCAGAATGGTATGCCCATCTTTGGGTTTCTCTGAAAAATGAGTGTGGTGTTCATTTGGATAACAAGGCAGCTTACTCCTTGAAAAACTGGTGCCGCACGGGCATCAAGTTTTCCCTTTGACACCGCTTGGAAAACAAAAGCTGTCTTCATGTACCTGCGTTGAAGGGTACCGTAGGTCTTCAGGGAGTGGGAGCGGGTGGGAGGTGGTGGATCATGATAAAAGGAGTCTCCCATTGTGGGATTGATTCTCATCAATGAGTGATTACAGTCTGTCTGAAATTTTACTTATGTGAAACATGACATATGAGAAGAGAGTGGTTTTCATGGCAGCCTCAGCTTTATCACGTGCAGAGATAACCAAGGGAAGGAATAGGGATGAGAGAGAATGTTGAACTTTTCAGTTGGAGTGCTGTTACACAGAAGAGAGGTCAGTAGGATCCTGTCAGCCCTGAATCACACCTGGATAAATTACGGGTAATTATTTGTGGAAAGTACTACATGCAATGGTGGATCCCACTACAGCCTTGTGCCTCACAAGTAAATTCCCTGAGCCTCTTAAAGGTTGGAAGCCCTTTGCTTATCACCAGGGTAGCACATTCAGTTCCTAGGACACATTTCAATGCTTTAAATCTTGCTTGCTTACGTACACCAGGACTAGGAACAGTGTCAGATCAAAGAATAGTCCTGCCATGTACCTTCCACTGTCACCAGCCCTCTTACAACAAGCAGGTATGTATCTTCAAGAATTCTGTAAACATGCATTACATACATGCATGTGTCCACATGCATACACACAATTCTGTTTTTCTTGGCATAAAGTAGGCTCATACTTCAGAGTGTCAAACATTTGGTTTTTATCATTTTTTTCAGGACTAGGTGAATTTATCTGTTGTCTCATGGAACACCATCACATGGTGTTCATAACATGCAATGTACTGCCTTGTTTATGTCCAGATGTAAGGACCTTGACCTGGCTCTTTACAGATTTCAGCTTTTCAAGTGATTCTTAAGTACACTTGTTCCAGAATCTGTTTCTCTGGAGGAGAAACAGGGACACAGAAAATGAAGGCCACACTAAGCATATATTTAAAGAACCTCGGGTGAGTGTATCTCCAAGAAGGAGTTGTGAATCTGTAAGCCCAGGGTGGTGTTCACTGTCTTCAGCCTTAAACTTTGCTACTTTGGTGGGTGACATATTGAGAGGTATTGAGAAATGTCTTTTAGATAGAAATTGAGGTCCCAGGGTGGGTGGGTCATCCCAGGCAGGCAGTACTAAGAGGTGGCCTCCAGGACTTGTGCCGGGGTCAGATCAGGAAAGTCACAAGGACAGCAGACAGGAATGGAGGAAGATCAGGGACCATGGGGTTGCTGGCTGTCAGGAAACTCCTCAGGCTTGGTGTTTGTCATTGAGTCAGGGATGTTTTCTAGAGGAGTAGCTTTCTGGTATGTGTGAACATTTGGTTTCAGTGGGGAAGGAGGAGGAACAGCTCTGGAGGGACAAGACCAGGCAGCTGCAGTGAGTTTGAACCTGAAGATAGGCAGCTGCCTTTTCCTCCATGGTATGTTTGCAGGATTTAAACAGGGCTACCAGGAGGCAGCAGGGTACATCTTTATGTCTCATACAGACTCTGGGACGATGGATGCTCAAAATGATAGTGCTTGATCAACAATTGGACTGACCCATTGTTCAGCCCTTGAGATACTTGCAGGGCATATCAGGAATGGTTTGGAGTCTATGGGGTCTGTCTTGTGACTTCAGGGGTGATGATTTCTAAGGACCTGGTCTGTCAGATACTACTCAGTCTACCTACACTGTAGCTCTGAGCTTTGAAAATTGACCATCATGGTTATGATGGGAGGAGCAGGTCAGGAAGATAAATAGCATCTTAGCCTATGGACTCATGCAGGAGGGATCATCAGAGACAGACCTTCATGAAAGCAATAACCTTAGGAACCTTGCAGCTGGGCTGCAGTGTCCGAGTCCCCCGAGCTTTGGGATCAGAGAATGTGCAGGTATTCAGGATTTCAGAGAGCTCTCAATGAAAGGTTTCACTGTAGATGTGATACTGAATGTCAGCTCTGGAAACTGTACCACCTTGTTGAAGGTCACAGAGAGATGTGGTATCACAGGCAAGAGAGTCAAATGAGAACACCATGAGTGTGAATAGTGGTGACACATGAATCATGCCTCCTAGCAACTCACAGGGTCCAGAAACCAAGGGACTGTGAAAAGGTCCCTCATGAAAAGGAGAGTGCAGGAGGGTGTTTTCTAGCTAGCTATGGCACCAAAATCAGTGGCTTTCTATCAAGTCAGCCAGGACTGTGCTAGTATAGGTGGGACATCTGGCTCTGGGGAATTGGGAGTGGGGATTCTGGAACTCTTTCTGTGTGCTGGGCAGGGATAAAGTGATGAGGACTGCTTATTATGAAGCTCTACTCCATTAAGACCGTAGCTGCCTACTGGGATTTTTCTTAGTCCAGTGACACCTCCTCCTTAGCCATATATGGGTAAGGTGTGGTCCCCTCCCTTTAAAGGTCCTCTTTCCTGCAGTGTCCTCAGGGCTGAAAGGCGCAGGAAGCTTCAGAACCTCAACTCTTGGGCCTGTGTTAATTTGGTTATCCCAGATTCATTTCTCGAACGCCCAATGTCCACATAGAAATTGGCTCTCCACCAGCACACACTGTCCAACATCTACGCTGTGGGTGTCTGGGCTTCGAGTTGGGGGCAGCAAATGGGAGAGTATGCGTTAATGTTCCAGAGCAGAATCTAGGAGCTGCACACTTTAGTGGATACATAATTACCATCTCATTTGGTCAGTACAAGGTGCCCTAAGACAGGGACTGCTTGTTCCGAAATCAGCAAGACAAAGCTCTTCCCTAGAGTGGAGTCTGAATATGGCAATTATGGCAGTGTTCCTAACAGAAGCCACACATCAGTGGGCAACAGCTACAGCTGTACAAAGAGTATGTTATGTGTGATTGGGCGTGTGCACTCCTGCATGCACTCACAAGCAGAGCAGAAACAGTAAATGTCCGCATATCTGGAGTGCTGTGGGAAGAAAGAAGGGGGTGGGAGGGGAACTGGGAAGGACTAGGAAAACAGACAGGAATGGAAAGGGAGGGCAGAAGACAGGCTTCCAGGGGGAGATAGAGAAACATTTGCTCTCAGCATCAGCATCATGGCCTCATTCTGCTTTTGATAAGGCTCCTCCAACCACCCGGAATTGCTTGCAAATGTATCCACTCTGATCTGCCCCCTGTCCAGAGAACAATTGCTTTTGTGCTATGTGCTGGGAAGATTAGTCTGCAGCTACTTGTGAGCATTCCAGACCCAGAAAGTAAATGAAAGTCCTTGTAGGGAAAGGGTGGGTCTAGAGGGAACTCTAAGTCCGAGGCCCCCAGGGCGAGGAGAATTGGAAGATCTCTGTGTCCACTGAAGGCAAACTAGAGACCCTTGTGTAGATTCCCAAGGGTAGATTGATGGTGTGTGGAGTGAGAGGTAAAGTCTCTTATAGAATCCTTTCATTTGGAAATGCCTGATGGAAGAGAAGCCTCCACAGGCTGGTAAGGAATGTATCCAGCCATGTAGATGTTGGGCTTTCTTAATGAACCATCTGAGGGTCATGACAGAAAGGCTAAATCAATGCACACCTGAGTGGCTGCCCAAGTGGCAGTGCACAGATCATATCCTCTGTGACCTGGTGGAGCCAGAAGGAGTCATATAGTCATGACATTGATAGTACTTAATCCATTCACCGGCCTGGCCTCAGAAAAGGACAGAGTTCCCAGCTCATATGGAAACCACGACAAGAAGCAGAGTTGTGGGTTCAGGTCAAGAAGATGCCAAATACATCCTTAGATAGTTCAATTGTGTGGATTTCAACCGGTCTTGCCAGGTGGTGTCAGTCAAGTTCATGGAAGAACTGACCCAGTCCAGAGCATCACATGACCTCTTCAAAGTCACAGAGATGACTCAGACCAAACCTGGGACTTGACCCTGAGTCTGACTGAGAGGTGTGCACATCCTGTGTCCACTGAGCCACATGAAACTCTCCCAGTCTGACTCAGGCCCTCTGTCACTTGCCCACAGTCCCAGCCCTCAGGTAGTCCTGTTATCTTCAGCATTAGTGACTGACATGTAGTCCATCTAACCAAATATACCAGCATTACAGAATAGTTATTCTCCCAGCTTTTCTTTGGTTGGGGAATCTGCATGACTTGTCTAGGTCCTCCACTTTTCACCCTTTCTGACACCTACTTGTAATCAAGGTGTCAGATGCCCATGAATTGTGATCTCATAGGTGGACTGAAGGTGAGTCAGGTGTTGATCCAGTACCTAATGGGCTGCAGCATGAGGGCCTTAGCCTGTTTCTGTCTGATAGAGGTATGATTGCCACCAATTCATTGTAAGCTGTTCATCTCCACAGAGACATGTGCAGTTAGTACTGGAGGGAGGAAGTTTGCCTCTTAGGGGAGGTTTATTCTTTTGACAGCCTGCCCTTGGGCAGCAATGACTTACTACTATAGTTTCCAAATGCTGTTGGCTACAAGCATGGCATTGGGTTGGACCCATTTCATTAGGACACAAGAGAAGGAAAGTGTACAGTAGTGGTTGCCAGTGACCTGAAGGTGGCATAGAGATGACAATGTGAACATAGAGGTGTAAATGACAGCTTAAGTGCACAAACTTATTTTTTTATTTTAGGTATATAATGTATGCTATACCTTGGTATCCTGCTGTGAAGTATGTATAGGTCGTAAAATGTGATCACTGAGTTCATAATAAAGAGTCTGGGCTAGGTCTATAATGTAGCGGCATAAATGAATGCAGACAGATTGTAAAAAATATATACAGCTTTAATGGGAGAAATAGACTTACAGTACCATGGTTCCCATGGAGAACAGGAAGCAGAAGGGGCAGCTGGGCGCATGCCCAGCAGATTTATAAGTAAACATTCGCCCGAGGCAAACACTCCCCCTAAGGCTGGGCTTAACACTACATCTCCCCCTTTTGTCTAAATAAGACAGAACTAAACCAAATACAACTATATACAATAATAACAAATAATAAATATAACAAGCAATATTGAGAACAAAAGTTTTGCTAGACATTCTATCTCAAGGAGTCTAAATAATGTAGAGAGTAACTACAATTATATAATCTTCAACTCCGTCTAAGATCTGAGAAGGGAATACATATTACTTAACAAATGAGAGATATCCAAAATGTGCAAAAATTGACAGAGACAACTGAGTCCCTGGGCAATCACCCAAAGTCTCGTTTGCAATGTTGAGTCAACCAACTTTGGCTAAGGCCTAACATAACTGACATACCATTTATAAATGCAAGGAACTTTCTTAGAATTATCCTACCCTGTCTTGGCAAGATAAGACAATCCGGTTTCATATCTTTGTCAGTAGTTGAGGTATGGGCTTTTCTTAACCCAAAGGCCAGTTCTGCCAAGAAGACAAGCTCCCAGTGGAGAGTCTTTGGTGCTCAACGTTCTCTCGGGAGTAGAGTGGTGTTGCCAGGAGTAATCGTGTCTCGTTGGCACAGAATTCTAGGTTAGATTAAAGGCCATTTTCTACAGCTCTTCGAAGAGGCTGAAGATTACACTAACTATACTTAATATAATCTCTATGTATCTAAAAGACCTGATTAACCTAAAAATAAATACGACAAACATATAATTCTCAATACCTATCTAACTTGAAGACTAAAAGAATAAACAACTGTGCAATATATGAAGACAATGATCTTCAACTGTAAATAATGTTATTATATAAATAGTATCAGAGGTAAAAATGTACATTGTAATATGGTAGATGTATCAATACAATATAGACAAAGTTATAAGCATACTCTTATACAAAAATAGAGGTAGGAACACTCACATTCAATATTCAATATATCAATATACAGGAAACAGTACCAATACAATTTTCTAAAAACAGTAATTCACAAATACCAATCATCCCATCAAACCAGTTAATCCTTTTTTTTCCCGAAAATACCCCTAATTCTATAAAATATCTCCCCATCCCCTCAACCCTGAACCAACCACTAAAAGATGTCCCTAACCCTGAGGGCAAACTCTGTTGGGAGAGGGGACATCGTCCTCTAAAATTGCTTCTAGCTGACATGGGGGCGACGTTCTTCTTAGGGGCTCCTGTGAAAGCAAATGATGGTAAAATTCCCAAATTAACCTTTGACCTAAGAAAATTATAACTAGTCTCTGAGCGTTTTGAGAAGATCCAACCAGAGTGTTGTCAAAAATGTGCACCACTCAAAATGGTGCAGTTGGTACCAAAAAACAGGTCTAATTTTAGCACTTAAAAAAATATTCATGATGTCATAAAAACCAGATTGAGTTGATGTCGTGGGGCCCCATCTTCATCCTGGAAACTTTAAAGATTCCTGTAGGGAAAGTTGTTGCTTGTTATGGGAAATTTAAACATTAACAACAAGGACATATACTGACATATAAAAAAAGGCACAGATATGAGGAAAGGCAAAGAAAGTTTATCAAGTATATAATTATTCTTATTCTGTCCCATTTCATGGCTCCTGACCTGAGACAGAAACTCTGAAATATCTCTTATCAACAGACTTTGGGATTGAAGAGGGACTGAGCCATAGTCCAACTCTAAAACCAGCTCTACATATTTATAAAGAAATGTTTAATAAGACATATGTATATATATAAAAATTTAATACTTACAGAATATGTCCATCCATCAGTAATTAAATATTCAGGTTCCCTTAAATTCTTTGAAGATGAGTATTTTCCTGTGGAGATAAGAAAAGAACCCTGCCCCCAACCTATCTGTATTTCTTACCATCAGTATGTTCGCCATCCTTGTGAATGAATTGTTATTTATCTTTTCCACGTGGCTTCTCTTCTTCAAACCGAACCTTTATTAATTTTGACGGTATCCACAATTTTTCCTCACCTGTGGAGACAAGAGCAAAACCCCTTCCCCAATGCAGCACGTCTCCTGGCTTCCATTGTGAGGTCAGCACATCCTAGAAATAAACTGGTTGATGGTAATATGACGAGAATACAATCGAGCTCTGGATTCACCCTGTCCACATGTGCCTGTTGTAATTTCTCCTCAATCTTTGTTAGTTCCTTTTCTGCTTCAGCTGTTAATTCTCTGGGACTGTTTAAATCTTTATTACCATCCAAGGTTTTGTTCAAATGAATTATTAGATCAGGTGTTATCCCAATAGCTGGTCGTAGACTGGAAATGTCTCCTAACGGTCTTTGAAAGTCATTAAGAGTCCGTAGGCGATCTCTCCTAATTTGTACCTTTTGTGTCTTAATTTTTTGCAAACCTATTCTATAACCTAAATAATTAACAGAATCTCCCTTCTGATTCTTTTCAGGAGCAATTTGCAATCCCCATTTAGGTAAAAGCATCTTTATTTCTTCAAACAGTCTGTTCAAGGTATCCATGTTTGAATCGGATAACAACATGTCGACCATGTAATGATATATTATCGTATTGGGAATTTCTTGCGCATCATTTGCAATGGTTGATTCACAAAATATTGGCACAAGGAGGGGCTATTTAACATACCCTGGGGGAGGACGGCCCAGTGGTACCTCCTCGAAGGTTGAGAATTATTATAAGGAGGCACTGTGAAGGCACATTTTTCTCTATCTTCTTTTTGTAAAGGTATAGTGAAAAAACAATCCTTTAAATCAATAACTATGAGAGGCCATCCTTTTGGTAATAAAGAGGGCAAAGGAATTTCAGATTACAGAGGGCCCATAGGTTGAATAACCTTGTTGATAGCCCTGAGATCTGTCACCATTCTCCATTTACCTGATTTTTTCTTAACCACAATTACAGGAGAATTCCAAGGGCTGGTAGATTCTTCTATATGTCTAGCATCTAATTGCTCTTGTACCAGCTGTTCTAAAGCCTGTAACTTTTCCTCAGCTAAAGGCCATTGCTTTGTCCATATTGGTTTCAAAGTCAACCATTTTAGAGGCAAGGCTGTTGGTATCTCTGAAGGAACATCAATTGCTTGTTCTTCTACAGCCCGAATGGCCGGTTTTCTCCAATTGTAATATCTTTTAATATTATTCTCAGAAATATAGGCTCTAGAAGTAGCAGGAATGTTAATTTGGGTATTCCATTGTTGTAATAGGTCACGACCCCATAAATTCATTGCAATATTGGCTACATATGGCCTTAATTTTCCTATTTGTCCCTCTGGCCCTATACATTCAACCCATCTCATGCTTTGCCTTACTCGAGATAGGGTTCCAATTCCCAGGAGCTGAACATTTACATTCTGAAGAGGCCAATACGGATGCCAAGATTCTGGGGTAATGATACTTACATCAGCACCCGTGTCCAGCAGGCCAGTAATAAAAATGCCATTTACACACACTCTCAGCTTAGGTCTTTGATCATTTATAGAAGTTTGCCAAAACACACGTAACTCATCTTTCTGATCATTATTGCTTGTAACAGTAGGCATGGGGCTTCCTAATTGTCCTGACGTGGCACGTTCTCTGCAGTAACTGGAAATGACTGAACCATGTTTGCCATGGGGGCCTGTGAGCCCCCCCTCTCATGTTTCCCATCTGTTTCAGGTTGCCTTGTCTATCTCTTGTAGACCTGCATTCATTCATTCAATGTCTGCCTTTTCCACATCTTCTACATTAACCTGAAGGCTGAGTCCTCCTATTTCTGTTATTTCTAGAAGATGCATTATTATTATTTCTGAAAATCTGTTGTTTAAAATTCCTTTTCATATGACCCATTTTGCCACAATTAAAACATTTGGTATTCTGGTGTCTCCTTTTACCATTGGAAATTGCTTCTTCTACCCATGCTCCAGTGCCATAGTCAAATGTATCAACATTCAGTGTATGCAAGACCCATTCTTCCAAGGTCACTGATCTGAGCTTCAAAGGCCCCAAAATCCTTTTGCATTTTACATTTGCATTTTCATTCGCCAAAGACTCAATCATTATATGTCTTGCTTCTGGGTCAGATATCCCTATTTGTATGGCCTTAGTTAGTCTTTGTAAAAAGTCACTAAAGGTTTCTCTCTGACCCTGTTTAACTCTGACAAATGATTCCATTCTCTGTCCTGGGTCTTGTACCCTGTCCCAAGCCCTTAAGGCTGCTGTAGTACACATGGAGAGTGTGTTTTCATCCAAATTAGCTTGTTCCTGAGGGTCGGAAAAGAGCCCTTCACCTACAATTTTGTCTAGGGAAATATCAATTCCCTTCACTTTTTCCTGCTGTTCTAAAAGTCTAGCCTCTTGCCTGAATAAGCATTTCCATTTCAGTTGCGGTCCACTCTCAAGTACTGCAGAGCTCAGCTGAAGCCAGTCTGAGGGGGTTGCTCTGCTTGTTGTGGCCCAAGATTTTAGCATCTCTTTAACAAAAGAGGCATGCATCCCAAAAGTCATGACTGCCTGTTTAATTTCTTTGAGATCATTCGTATGGACAGGCTCCCGTGTATCTTCCTAGATGACCCTAGGGTTTCTGGAACCAATCACCTTCTCTGTTGTTATTACTGGAAAGGCAGGTAGAGCTGTAGGTAGAGTTTTGTGGAAATTGTCCCCGAGGGATTTACCCACAGATGTAGTTAAAATTTGCCTTTCTATCCTTTGCTCTTCTTCATCAGAATTTAGAAATTCCTCAATCTTTTCAATTCTATTCACCATTGCCTTCTGCAATGTCTGAATTTCCTGTCCAGAATTATGTTCCAAAGCCTTCATTGAGTATTCTAAAGTATGAAGTTTGTCCATTAGAGATAACTTCTCATCTTTGGACATAATTTTTATGGCATAAACCATGCCTTCTTGTATTGACAATCTTTCCGCCAATCTTTCATAAGCTTTAGACAAAATTCGATTGTCACATTCAGCAGTTTTGATCCTCTCAGTTAATGTTTCAGTTCCTACAGAAAGGGACTGCTGGAACTTACGATCTAATTCAGCTGTTCCTTCTTCCATAGTAATGAATTTCTCCTTAACATCAGCCTGTACCTTTTCTAAATTTTGCTCAGTTGACCGAGTCATGTTAAACAAAGATCTGTTCTCTTCCTGGAGAACTTCAAACTGATTCTTGAGAAGATTGCTGTCATTCTCAATTGTTTTTAAACGTTCAACCTCTGCCTTAAGAATCCTGGATTCGTCTCGTAAAGACTTTATCATATTTCTATTATCAAACCACATAGTACCAAGGAAAACTGCGAATCCCAGAAAGATCCATAGATGTGGGATGACAGACACCTCCTGTAAAATCTCCCACATGGTACACTCAAAAATTCTGTTAAAGTCTCGAATGGTAATGTTTTCAGACATTTTATTTATAAAAGAAAAAAATTTCTTTTTACCTGCCAGTGGTGGCGAAAGAGTCCACTTGAGTCCACCTGGCCGAAGTTTGAAACACTTGGCTCAAAACCGAAAGTTGGAGCGGACACCAGACTGATAAATAGCAAGTGGGGGGGAAGGCCAGGAAGCCCGGCAGAGCCAAGGCAGAACAAAGCCACCCACAGGGAGGGGACACAGAGCAGCGCTGTCGGGCAGGGTAGGACAGATTCCAAACTGCCGGGGCTAAGTCTCCCGTCCCGTTTGCCCACTTTCTGGCAGGCGCCAGGAAAAATAGAGTAGCTGTAGATGCTCAGTGACTCAGAATCTCAGCTGCTTCTGCCGCTGTAAGTTGGGAAGAAGCGAACTGGCAAGGAGCAGTGCTGAGAGAGTACAATCTGAGAGAAGAGAGAGGCCTCTGGAGTGGGGGGTGCCACTGGCTCCCAGCGGTCGCCCCCAGGAGGCTCTGATTCGGGGCGGTTATCCACAAAGCCTCACTGGGTGCCAAGATGTAGCGGCGTAAATGAATGCAGACAGATTGTAAAAAATATATATAGCTATAATGGGGGAAATAGACTTAAAGTACCACTGTTCCCACGGAGAACAGGAAGCAGAAGGGGCGGCTGGGTGCATGCCCAGCAGATTTATAGGTAAACATTAGCCCGAGGCAAACACGCCCCCTAAGGCTGGGCTTAACCCTACACTATAAAACTTATTTAACCATTTCAACACGTTCTACTTTTTGTTCCTATAAGATACAAATTTTTAAGTTTAAATACATATCAAACATGTATGTTCAGCATCTATTGTTTACGACTTCACTGTACAGGAAATGTGCATGGTGGAAGATCGTAAATGCTTTCTCCACAGAGGAATAATGGTGACTCTGAGGGTGACTGATGGGATTTACCTTGATCGTAGTAGTCGTGTCACAATGGTTTACACACCTGGAAACCCAAAAGCATACAATTTTAATTTTGAGATTTTTTATTTTTGAGAAAGCTGGGGGGGGGATACATCGACACAGCTGTGAGAACCCAGGGCTCAAAACCCACAAGCGCTGAGCCCTTAGAAGTGGCAACACTTAAACTGGTCATGCCCTAGTTCACAGGCTAGGAGAAGAGAGTGCTCTTGGAGAGAGTACAGAGAGTCACTTGTGACTGGGGTGGGCAGTGGCAAGTATCTTCTCCCCGGAAGTCGGGACTCTGTAGTTCTGTAGAGTGGGAGGCAGGACACAGGGCCACCAAAGCCTAGAACTGTGTGTCTCAACCTTCCTTATGTTGTAATCCCTTAGTACAGTTCCTCACCTGGTGGTGACCCCAACCATACAATTATTTTCTACTTCATAACTCCAAGTTTGCTGCTGTTATGAATCATAAGGTAAACATGTGGTATGTAGAATGTTTGCTATGCAACCTCCAAGGGATCGAGACGCACAGGTTGAGGACTGCTGACCTAAAAGGACCATGCTAGGTGATTGTGGCAAGAGCTGAGATCAACAGCAGAGGTACGTCATTTGGAAAACAAAATGTAGTGCTGAGTATCCCAGTGAGCCCTGTGTGGGCAGTGGACAGCTAGTTCTGTGGTCACGATTAGTCAGCTTGGGAGGTGTTGGGCAGGATGGGTCTCTGTCTGGTCGGAGGGACAGATGTGAAGGCTTCTTATGCATCTGTCCAGCTGCCTTTATCCCACCTCTGTTTCTGCGTTCTAGATCAGCTACTGAAAGGAACCAAATATCACCAATTATTTCAATAGACATTCGTTGTTTCATTTCTGTCTCTTCTCCCTTTCTTCTCCACTCCCTTCGCACCCCCCCCCCACTCACACACATGGACATAGAGAGGTTGACAAACTCAGAAGGCATAACCTCTGGGCAGACTGCCTTTCTCTTGGGAGGTGAAATTTCTAATTCTCTTTTGGGTTGGTAGTGCCGAGCCATGTATCTGAGGTTCGGCTAGGACTGGAGAAGTTGTGACACAGAGCTCACATTCTCAGCTGAGTTTGGATCTACTTGACACAAACGAGGGTCATCTGAGAAGAGGGAACCACAGTGGAGGAAACCCTTCCATCAGACTGGTGTGCAGGTCTCCTTGATGAACACTTGCTGGCAGAGGAACCAGCCAGCTGGGGCTGTGCCATCCATGGGCAAGTGATCCTGTGCTATGTAAGCAAAGTAAAGAAAGTAGCCCGAGAAAACCACAAAAGCTCGGCAACGAGAAGCCTTTCCTATGGCCTCTGCTTCAGTTCCTGCTTTGAGTTCCTATCTGTCTTCAATCAATTCTAGGACCCTAAGACATGGGTTGAAACAGGCCACTTCTCCCCAGCTTGCTTTAAGCGTATGGGGTTAATAGAAACCACAATCACAGGACCAAAGTCAGTAGACAGAGGACCTGTGAGGGGAGATGATGCTCAGCCCATCAGACCTGCCACAGAAAGATCACTTCTAAGTCATTGATCACACTGGGATTAGCTACTTGGTGATGGTTAGTCGGTGATGTCGATCGGACTGGATTTGGAATCAACTGGGAGACACATCTCCAAGGATGTCTGGGAGGATGTTCCCAGAAACATTTATCTGTAGAGAGAATGACTGCCCGGGAGTGTGGACTGCATCATTACATGGACTGGGTTCCAGGAGTGAATAAAAATGAAAAAGCAATTGCCAGTGTCCCCTCCTCCATGCATTCTGTTTTTACCCAGTTGTGGAGTCTCGGCTGCCTGCTCCTGCCACTGTGAAATCTTCCACATTCCCCTGCAGCCTGGATTAGACCCTTTTAATCTGTGAGCTAAAATATATTCTTTCTGTGAGCTATTTTTGAAAGCAATGAAAAACATAACCAATACAAACTCCAACTATTCTCTATCTGTGGGTCCCACTCTGGCTGTCCTACAGAAGTAGAGAGAAGGGCTTGAAGCTTGAAATTCTGTTGTCTCCCTGTACACATTCTGGCCTCTGAGAACCCCCTCCTTCTCTCAGCAAGGAAGGACCCACCCCTTCACAGCAAGGAAGGACATTGGTTTCTTACAGCTGGTCCTGGTCAAGCATTTTTTTACTCCATTAGTTTGAAGCATATTGGAGATTGTCATTTGAAGGGAGATGGTATTTGTGATTTCTGTGTCCTATTTATGTCCTCCTGTAGTCAAAATACATTTTATAGGTCAGTAAAACTGCCTAAGGGTAAAGATGAGTTGTGTTTTATCCTCAATGCAGCCTTGACCTGGGATAAATGTTTCAAGACCTTTCAGGGTCGCCCTAGGAAGACAAGAAACCCTCATAAAGTGGAGAGTGACCTTGTGTAGTAGAGACAAACAAGGCTGTTTTTTGGAACCTGTCTTGTCCCAAGGAACTGTGGGTGCTTGGGTGGTGTTGTGAGCAAAAAGTCTAAAGCCCTTTTAAAGGCTCCACGTATTCCTTGTGTATGCGTCCCTCTCCCATAATCTCTGCTCAAGACTTCTCAGCTATGAAGTCTGCATAGACTGCAAGGGGAGAGGCCTGCAAACTGCTCCTCCTGGATGTATGGAAGTGTGGGTCAGAGGTGCCAGCTGTGATATAGAAACAGTTCTGAGTGAGACTGCTTTGCTACAAAGACCGGAGCAAGTATCTTTGCCTCAGAGGGGGAACCTGATGTCCTAGGAGAACTCAGAAAGACACTTGCTCTCCCCTCCAAGATATCCCACCCCCATCACCAAGACATCATCCCCAGCACATCTTAAGTTGATGTCAGTAGGAAATGTAAATAAAATATAATGAAGCCAAAACATTGTAAAGCATGACGGCCTTTATTTCAACCGCACTGAACAAGATTCTCAGGGGGGTAAGGGCCTGGGCAGCAGAACGCCATGGCCCCGTACTCGGCCTTTTTCTGCCCAGCGGCCTCTCCCGAGAAGGAAACAGAGAGACAAGTGGACCCTCACAAGCCCTGTGGGAATGGAGAGGAGGGCTGGGGTGTTCTCTAGGGGAGAGGGAGAGAGTAATTGCAACTTGTTATGATTGGTAAGAGGCAGGCTGACTCAGAGCCCCACCTGAAGAACTTGGACACACGTGCCAGGGCTCTCTGGAACCGACCCTTCCAGGGCCTTCTTGGAGGAGCAGCCTTCCCGGTTCCTCTTGGGCCATTGGATGAGTCCTCCATGTTGTGAGCAAAGACATTACCTTCCTGGAAGTATTGTTGTGGGTTTCTCACAGTCTGAAAAAGAGAGTTGAGACCTCATGTTTGCGGTCCCTCATGACTGTTGTCCATTACCTCAGGTGGGTACTGTGATGTGTATCTGCACTACTGGTTGAGGTGCTGAGGATGGAAAAGTTGAGAGCCCTGGCCTGAAGAACCCCAGTACCCCTGGAGGATGTTCCAGAGCACATGAACATGAAGCTCACCTGCCCAGGGGGTGGAAAGAAGGGAAAGGATATCATCTTCCTAGAGTGTGACGCCCCACTCAGAACATTTATCCACAGTTCTGCTGAGGTCCCCACTGTGCTGGCTGTGGAACCGAGACCTGCCCCCTGCATAGCCCTAATCTCCACCCCTCCATGGCCCTAAGCCCCATTGTTCCTGCCCATGGTTCCTCCCTGCTTCAGTTCAGTACATTCTGCTCAACCAGTAGATACATTTCTGGAGCATGACCTTCGTCCTAACTCCCGCCCCCAGAACTTTCTGTTTCTTCCTCTGCATTTCACCTTCACTCTGGCCAGCCTGAATGAAGTTCTGCAGGCTGAACTGAAAATGCCGAAGACTTCGGGTACATGGTGAGTTCACTTTGCGTGGGGTCTCCGCTGACAAACGTGCTCATGATGCCTGTCTGTGGTCGCCCTGTTTAGTTAGGACTGTGAGGTTTCTCATGGTGCTCTCTTGGTGCATGGTTCAAAGCGTTCATAAAATTCCAGAACAACGTCTGGTCATGGCGCTGTGAGGCTGGAAGGCCTGGACCCTACTTCTTCTCTCTGAGGCTTTTGCTCTGTGCAGGTTACCCGCATATCTGAGCATCTGCTTCTGGTGAATGATGGAAAGTATTTGTGCAGGACAGTCCTCAGGTCGTAGGTATTAAAGGTTAGCAGTTTACTCTTAGAATCGAGATTCACTTTGGGTTACATCTTGGAATCTGTTGGAGCCATCGATCTTTGTTTGCTTTTTCCCCTCAGGGCACCCACTTTTTCTGTCCCATTTCCTATTATCGTGGAGTCTATGTAGTGCTGTCTGTGACCTGCCTCTGATCTCACTGGAGTGTGTGTCCTGTCCTAAGGTGACTCCGTGCTGTGGTGCTTACCTCCGTGTTGGAGCATGATAGTGAAATGCTGGGGTTCAGCCATTCTCCATCTTTGTCCTCTTCCACATGTCGTTGGCCCTTTTATGTCATAAGCACTGCTATAGATCCTTGAGCGATAACTTTTCCTTCTCTTGATGATTACAGAGAGTGGAAAACTTTTGAGTGCTTTAAACAGTGAGCAGAGCATACTTTATTTTAATACCTATTAGCAAGATTTTAATAGTTTTCTCTAAACAAATGTTCCAGTGCTTGTGCCCATATTCTTCACAGATATTTTGTTTATTTTAATGTTACTGTCATTTTAAAAAATTCTCTTTTGGTGTATTTGTTTGTAGTTTATTGTTGTTTTCATACTAATTTATCTTCTAGCTTTGCCAAAACCGTTTCTAACAACCAGGTGATGACTTTTCATGGTTTCTGGAAATATTTTTAAAAATATTCTTTGAGGCTCTCTGCTCCTCCCTGTTCTAGAGACAGCCGCTTCTTTTCCTGCAGTGCCAGCCTCGTTCCAGAGACACGATGGTGAAGGTCGGAGTGAATGGATTTGGCCGTATTGGACGCCTGGTTACCAGGGCTGCCTTCACTTCTGGCAAAGTGGACGTTGTTGCCATCAATGACCCTTTCATCGACCTCAACTACATGGTCTACATGTTCCAGTATGACTCCACCCACGGCAAGTTCAAAGGCACAGTTAAGGCTGAGAATGGGAAGCTTGTCATCAACGGGAAGGCCATCACCATCTTCCAAGAGCCAGATCCCGCCAACATCAAATGGGGGGATGCCGGTGCCGAGTATGTTGTGGAGTCTACTGGTGTCTTCACCACCATGGAGAAGGCTGGGGCCCACTTGAAGGGTGGGGCCAAGAGGGTCATCATCTCCGCCCCTTCTGCCGATGCCCCCATGTTTGTGATGGGTGTGAACCATGACAAGTATGACAATTCCCTCAAGATTGTCAGCAACGCTTCCTGCACCACCAACTGCTTAGCCCCCTTGGCCAAGGTCATCCATGACAACTTTGGCATCGTGGAAGGACTCATGACAATAGTCCATGCCATCACGGCCACCCAGAAGACAGTGGATGGCCCCTCTGGGAAGCTGTGGCGAGATGGCCATGGTGCTGCCCAGAACATCATCCCTGCGTCCACTGGCGCTGCCAAGGCTGTGGGCAAAGTCATCTCAGAGCTGAACGGGAAGCTCAAGGGCATGGCCTTCCGCGTTCCTACCCCCAATGTGTCCGTCGTGGACCTGACATGCCGCCTGGAGAAAGCTGCCAAGTATGATGACATCAAGAAGGTGGTGAAGCAGGCATCCGAGGGCCCACTAAAGGGCATCCTGGGTTACACTGAGGACCAGGTCGTCTCCTGTGACTTTAACAGTGACTCCCACTCTTCCACCTTCGATGCTGGGGCTGGCATTGCTCTCAATGACAACTTTGTAAAGCTCATTTCCTGGTACGACAATGAATTCGGCTACAGCAACAGAGTGGTGGACCTCATGGCCTACATGGCCTCCAAGGAGTAAGAAGCCCGCCCTGGACCACCCATCCCAGCAAGGACACAGCAAGAGAGAGGTCCTCGGCTGCTGAGCAGTCCCTGTCCTAACTAACCCTTAACACTGAGCATCTCCGTCACAGTTTCCATCCCAGACCCCCAGAATAGCAGGAGGGGGCTTAGGGAGCCCTACTCTCTTGAATACCATCAATAAAGTTCATTGCACCCCTCAAAAAATATTCTTTGAAAATTTCACACAGTTATCACGTTTATTCCCATCCTCCACTTCTCCCAGATTGCCCCTCCCTCAAGATTCCCCCTTTTCATTTTGAATCTATGTGCCTCTGTCTACAGTTCATGCCTGACTGAACCAGCTATGGCTTAAAGAATGATGCTGGGTGCATGTGGTGAGCATCTGGAGCAACATTCTGCCACATTTCTTAGATATTGACAGGAAATTTCTGTCTTTCCCTTATCACGTGTTTTCTGTCACAATACAACCTAGACCATACATCAAGGTAAAAGTGAGAACATTTGAGGGAAGAAGGGAAAGCCAAGGGTGTGAAAAGAAGGTAATATAGAAAAAAAAAGATAGGTGTCATATGTTGTTGGATGTGAGGAATCAACCTTCCACTGTAAATGTGATAAGGGTGTGTATGCAGGACCTGGAAGTACAAGGGATCCTTTCTATATGGATGAAGGGGACTCAATGGACAGGGAACAGCAGAGGGTAATGGGGGTCAATGTGAGCAAAGTATAATACACCATTGTGAAAATGTCATTAGGCCCATTATTTTGTGTGAAATCATAAAAAAATAATAGAAGTGTATTTAGCATTTCACCATGAAACATTTCCTGTATGGTTTGTTTTTTGCTTTTTGTTTCTTTACAGATAGATATTATGGGATTGAGAATATTCCCCTATGTTCCTAAATTAGCATACCTTCTTTTTTGATGTTTTTATCACTGGAGTTTTCAGATTATCACATCCCCTTTCCGGCACACATCTTAGTGACCACTCTGATGTTATCCCACTAATACAGTAAAATTCATTCATGGATTTCTTTTCCTGCCCTTTCTTTTTATATACAGTCTTACTCTGTAGGAGACAAAGTGCTGGAATTCACAGTGTCGCCCAGTCTGGCCTCCAACCTATGGTGTTCCACTTGCTACAGCTTCCTGTGTGCTAATAATATTATAGGAATGCACCTCCAGGCTAGCTTTATTTGTGGTATTTAAGTGTCAAACTAGGGACTGGAGTGATGGCTCAGTAGTTATGGGCACTTGTTACTCCAGCAGAGAATCTGGGTTCAACTCCCAGAACCCACAAAGTGGCTCATGACCACCTGGAACTCCACTTCTAGGGAATCTGGTGTCCTCATCTGACCTCCGAGGACACCAGGCAAATGGTGCGCATATGTACAGGCAGGTATAATACGCACACACACATAAATAAATAAACCTAAGAAAAATTAATAGTAAAATGGTCTTGCATTCCTAGAGTAAAGTGTACTTGTTAATGAATGTTTTTCCATACACTGATTCAAACTGCTAACATTTCATGAGAGGTTTGCATCTATGTTCATGAGAAATACTTGTCTGTAATACTTCTTGTGCTGCTTTATATTTTTAATAGTTTTATTACATCTTTGAGAATTTCATATAATGTGTTTTGATCACATTTACCCTCAACTCCTCCCCTTAACTCTTCCCAAGCCCACCCCTACCTCCCCAACTCTTACCTTTTATTCTGTTAGAGTTTTTATTAATATATATGTACATGGGGCCTTTTGCATGTGTCTGCTGGTATCCAAGAAGGCCAGAAGAAGATGTTGGATCCCCTGTAGCTGGAGTTAGAGATTATGAACAATTTCCTGTTGTGAATGCTTGGATTTGAACTTGGGTCTTCTACAAAAGTAGTACACACTCATAACTGCTGAGCCATCTCTCTAGTACTATTTTTTGGTTTGTTTGTTTTCATAACCCATTGGCTCCAGTTTGGGCTCTCCCAATACTTCTGGCGATGAGGCCATCTACCCGAGCTTGGTCACCTTACCAGTAGCCACAGCCTTAAAAGAAATCATGACTCTTCCTTCCCCAGAAGACATCAACACCTCCATAACACCTCAGTTACAGGTGGGCCCTCAAGAACCCCTTCCTGCTTCATAGTCGAATGTTGACTTTTTTTGGTGCAGGTCTTGGGTGGGCAGCCACAGCTGCTGTGAGTTCATGGACGCAGTAGTCCTGGCGTCTCTTGACGACATTATCTCATTCTTGTCCTCCTCTACCACTGAGTCTTATGTTTCCTCCCCCTCTTCCAGGGATAGCCTTGGGGGTGTGTATGACATAGATGTCCCATTTGTGACTTAGCATCCCATAATCACTTGTTCTCCACACCGTGAATGGTTACAGGTTTCTTAGTTAATCGGCATTCACTGTTCAAACACAGACACTTCTCTGACAGGGTCTGGGAGATACACTAGTCTATGGGTTGAAATATACAAATTTCAAGAATAAGGCCTACTATTTCTATTCAGTAAAATCACCATAGCAGATTTACGTTGGGACCTTTGAGCTCTCCAACCATGGATTCTTGGCCAGATTTGTAGGCCTTAAAACCAATCAGAAAGCAGTTTATCCCTGTAACACATTTTACTATGGTACCCAGGGACATATATAGCCATGGTGATCATTTCTGCAGTTCACAGGGTTCACAGCTAGGGAAGAATATTGAGGAGGTCTTCCTCTCAGCAGCCTGCATAGTACCTTCTAGTACTGTAAATGCTAGCTAGCAGAAAGGAAGCTTCCAGGGCTGCTTCCCATCTCACTACAAGTGTTCTGTGATTTCTCTTCCAGGATACCTCATCAGGCCTTTCTCTGGGCCCAGGGGGATCAAACTCAGGTTGTCAGGCTTGTATGGCAAGCATGTTCACTTGATGAGTCATCTCCTGAGTCCAACCATAAGTCTTGTTATTTAAAAATTATTCAGTTTAGTTTTCCCTGCCTTGCTCTACGCTGCCCAATCAGGCCAAGCCAGTTTCCTTTATTTTTTTTAATTAATTTATTTATTAAAGATTTCTGTCTCTTCCCAGCCACCGCCTCCCATTTCCCTCCCCCTCCCCTAGTTAAGTCCCCCCCTACTCAGCCCGAAAAGCAATCAGGGTTCCCTGTCCTGTGGGAAGTCCAAGGAACCCCCCACCTCCATCCAGGTCTAGTAAGTTGAGCATCCAAACTGCCTAGGCTCCCACAAAGCCAGTACGTGCAGTAGGATCAAAAACCCAGTGCCATTGTTCTTGAGTTCTCAGTAGTCCTCATTTCCGTTATGTTCAGAGAGTCTGGTTTTATCCCAGGCTTTTCCAGACCCAGGCCAGCTGGTCTTGGTGAGTTCCCAGTAGAACATCCCCATTGTCTCAGTGTGTGGGTGCACCCCTCATGGTCCTGAGTTCCTTGCTCGTGCTCTCTCTCCTTCTGCTCCTGATTTGGACCTTGAGAATTCAGTCCTGTGCTCCAATGTGGGTCTCTGTCTCCTTTCATTGCTTGCTGAAGGTTAATATTCAGGAGGATGCCTATATGTTTTTCTTTGGGTTCTCCTTATTTAGCTTCTCTATTAACCAATGTTATTCACAGCATACAGAGGGGATTCCACATCAAGTAGTTTGGCTACATCAGTTTCACCCCTACCTCTCCACCTCCAATTCCTCTCATGTCCACTTCACTCTCACTCAAGTTTATGACCACTCACTATTTTTAGTTGTATTGTTTTTTTTCAAAAGTAAACTGTCTTTTTTCACTTAGATACCAATCCCAATTCCCAATCCGTCCCGTTCTTCCATTCCCTTCACCGTACCATCTACTGCACACCCACCCCCCAATTCTCAGAGGATCCAGCTCACATTGTTTTTGGGAACGTCCAAGAGCATTCTCACTTTATCTAGCCTGAGGAAGGTATCCGTCCAAAGAGAACGGGTTCCCAAAAAGCCAGTACCAGCAGTAGGGATAAATTCTGGTGCCACTGTCAGGGCCCTTTTGTCTTCCTCAGCCGTACAGCTGTGTCCCACATTCACAGGGTCTAATTTGGTAGTAATCTGGTTCCTTCCCTGTCTGGCTGGAGTTGGTGAGCTCCCAGTATCTGAGGTAAACTATTTCAGTGGGTGTCCCCATCGTGGTCTTGACCTCCTTGCTCATATTTCACTTTGCCCTTTGTATGCTTTAAAGATTTGTCTATTTCTGTCCTTAGCTTACATCTCATGTAGGTTATGTATTGTTGAATGATACCTTTTTTTTTGTTTTGAGATACTGTCCCCCTAGTTAACCCAGAATGGTATGGAAGTTCTGATCCCCCTCCCTCACCTTCTTGAGTAGCCTAATGTGATTCCTTATGAGAAGCAAGAGGACAGGCAGTGTAAAGGGGGATCCAGGTGGTAATCAAGATTGAGGTTAAGTGTGCAAACAACCTTAATGAAAAGGTAAGGGAAATAAGGCATTCTTGAGACTCCTGTCTGAGAGCATGGGACATAAAACCCCAGGCCGAAAGTGAAAGAATGAAGGCCATGAGGAAGACAATTAATGATGCGACAGAATGGATGGAGTGTAGTGATTGTTGAAGATGCAGGACTGTCTGGGCCTGAAAATGGATTGTGAGGAGAGAAGATAAACAGAAAAACTCATGATCAGGTTGAACATCTGTGAGACTGTGAAGAGCTTCGTATATGTGGGACTTTGGGAAGGGCACTATATAAGAAGGCCTAGGTGAAAATTGAGAAAGCCATAGGGAAACGAGGAAGTGAAAGCTTAGTCCAACAGTGAGCACAATAGAGAGGAAAGTCCCAGTCACTGAAGATGTAGTTTTCTAAGGACAGAGTAAGTAACCTGGAGATAGGGGACCCAGGTGCTACTCTGACCCCCACTCCTGATCCTAAAGCCATGCAGCATAACTCATACCTGCTGTACCCCGCTGCTTTTCTGACTCCACATGTAACAGTGGGCATGAGACTGGAGCTCCCCGGGGGAAAGAATTTGCCTTCAGAAGGCCTATAGGCCACTTGTACAACTTCTACAACCACTGCTTCTCTACCCAAAGCAGGGATAAAAAGCGTTTCTGCCTCTTCCATGCCACAAATGTCACAGGGCACTGCCTTCTTGTGAGTGTCATGTCTGGCAAGGTAAGGGTCAGGCCTATTCCACATTGCTAACCTTGGTCCTTCCATCCTTCACTTTAGGGAACAGCATGGGCTCTTGCCTGCTGTGATCGCCTCAAAGAAAGAGCAGAGGACAAGGCTGAAGAGGTATCTGGATCAAGGACTGATAAAGAATATGGCTGTTGCCCCTAAATTCTACAAGCATGGCAAGAAGCTGGCTGGTGTAGCAGAAAGCCGCAGTGAGTGTCTTTGGTTAGGGAAGGAACCTGAATTTAGGTGGAGGGAACATGAGTAATTCTGTCAGCATCCCTGTCTTGAGATTGCAGTGGGACTGTTGGTAATTGCTCATCAAACCAATGTTAGGAATTAAATGCTTTGGAGAAATGTCCACATCCCTTGCTTATATTTTCTGTAGGTAGACATTTGTTGCCGAGTGGTAAGTTTGTTACTTTTATCACTGTCTTGCTACTTAGCCCTGAGTGTTCTCCTGCCCCTATTGAATCAGGCTCCACAGTGGCCATTCACTAGAAAAAGAAAGCAACCCCAGAGTTGGGAAAGAGGCATAGTGTGGTAAACCCTCCAAATGGGGCCGGAATATTTGGAAGGATGGTGTCAGTGAGGCTTATGTAAGCTGTGCCTGGTGTTTTACAGATGGGCAGGAGAGCACTGTGCACAAGAGGGAGGCCAGGTCCCACAAAGTTCCACAGGAGGTAAGGAGACTCTGGTGCTTATGGGAGGTGATTCCAGAAGCTCCTCCCCTGACCCTTTGTACTGTGTCCTAAAGTCTTGGGTTCCATCCCCACATCGGCCGTGATTTACCATGTGAGCTCAGGTTTAACTGCATCTTCCTGGATTTTAGTGTGAACTGAAAATTAAAATTAAAGGTAAGCCTCAATGATCTTCAAGGGCTTCAAGTTCTGACATTCTGAGTTGCTGTAGTCATCTGACAACATGTTCATCTCTCCTCTTTTCATGGTAGGCTGGGTACCCAAATTCCTACTATTGTCTCTACTCCGGCAGGGAAGTTCTCAGGGAACTCATATGCCTAGCCAGCAGAGAGAATGGGCAATTCTGCCCCATGTTCCAGTGAAATTGGAGCAGCAACCAACGATTTCTTTTTCCTGGGCACCTCGTGATCCATCTGTCAGGCCCAAAAGGTGAGTTGAATATGGCCCTAAATCCAGCTGTATCCATATTACTCCATGTTAAGCACTGTGGTTGGTGCCATGGGAGATTGGCAAATGAGAAAGGAGAAAGAGGAGAAGGAAGAAGAAATGTAATAGGAGAAGAGGAAGTGTGGAGGAGGAGGAGGCATCACCTCAGAAGGAGGAGTGAAGAGAAGGCACTTCGCCTTGAGAATTCCTAATCTTGAGGGTTCCAATAAGTGATTTCATCTTTCCAAGTCTATGTTTTCTGGTAGCCACTCTGGGACAACAGGCTACGTTCATGACATTGACAAGAGAAGTAGAAGAAGGTGTACCACATAGGAAGCCCTGAATGAGCCTGGGCTGTTGCTCCATATCACAACAGATGGATGTGAGAGAAGATTCGGTTGGAATTTGGGGTCATGATGGGGAATGCTATAGAGGCCTAAAGGAATGCTAAAGTCAATAGAGAAGACTTCCTAGAGAAAGGCCTGGCTTGTCCTTCATTGTGGGTTTCCCCTCTCATTAGCATCTCAGTAGGGGAGAGGGGAGAAAGACAGAGTCACAGAGCTTCCTGGGAAACAGACCTCCTCCACAGACCAGCATCAAGGTGCAGATCTGGTTCAATGTGTATGTTCACTGGCATATATGCATACATTACCCAATCAGCTAAGGTCACATTGAGTTACTGTCCAATGAGTTCAAATGCCTTGCACCCCACGTCTTGTGTGGGTATATAGGGGCAGTATGTCCTGGCAGTGTGTCTGCAGACAAAGGGCAGGAACCAGGCATCTCCCTGGGCTTTGATGCCAAATTAGAGAGTCTGCAGTTAGCTGGGACTCCATTATGAGTCGTCTAGCATTCCAGAGACACAGATCTGCTCATACAGTTAAGGGGGGGGGGCATTAGCAGTTGTCACGGTCCCTGTCTGTTACTGACACCATTTGAACAGAGACTGACTTATCAATTCATAACCACTGTGGACTGGGAAAAAAAGGAAGCAAGAGCCAGTACCTGAAAAAGGAGGGGCTCCCATCTGTAGTAATAAGAGTGGCGGGGCTGCGTTCCCAGCACCCCGGCAGCCTGTCTAGCTTATGCCCCGAAATAACAACACACAAACTGTATTCATTTAATTACTGCTTGGCCCATTCTCTTCTAGGCTAATTCTCACATATTAATTTAGCCCATTTCTAATCATCTGTGTGTAGCACCCCAAGGTGCGCTTACCGGGGAGATTCTAGTCTATGTCCATCCTGGGTCAGAGCTTCATTCCGGGAGTGGGGCATGGCGTCTCTCTCAGGCGTCTTCTCCTGAGAGCAGAGCTGTCGTGACTCTGAGCTCACTTCCTCTTCCTCCCAGCGTTCTGTTCTGTTTACTCCTCCCACCTATCCTCTAACCAATAAAATGGGCCAGGGCAGTTCCTTTATTAGCCAATGACCTTCCTCCATCATTTCCCCTTTTTCGGTTTAAACAAAAAAAAAGGCTTTAACATAGCAAAATTACATATAACAAAACAGTTATCAAGTAAAAGTTACAATAATCTTTATCATAACTAAGGAAAACTATAACTATAACTAACTATTCTTAACTCCATCAAAGACTCCAGAAAGATATATTACCTAAGTAAACAAGAACTAAGAAACTTCAAACTCTAGAAATGACAAAGACATCTCGCTGCCTGGACAGTCACCCAAAGTTCTTTTGTACTGTTGGGGCATCCATCTTCAGCCTTCAGGCCCATGGTATCCAGCAGACATTTCCATAAAGCAGGAAAATTCAAAGTCAGTTCAGTCACTATCTGTTGTGTCCTGCAGAATGTCTTGCAGACTCTTTCAAAATGAATCAGGAACCCCGAAAGATCATTTCACCTTAGGCAAGTTCAGTAGTCCCCTCTCTGCGGGTTCTCTGTGTCCAGTTTATGCAATAGTCCAGGCAAGAGCAGTTTCTTGCCCAAATGGCTATCAAACTCCATAAGGTGCCTCTTCGATGCCCATCTTCCTCTTGAAGTAGATTGGTGCTGCCAGGAGCAGAGTGTCTCATTGTCATGAAAAGTCCTCAGTTATTAAAACATTAAATGTCCTATTCTGTAATATTTGAAAGACATGAAGAATATCTATCTAAACTATATCTCTATATATCTAGAAAATCTAACTAACATGACTACAAGCTTTACTATTATCGATGATTATCCATTAACAACCTATATTTCTTAATTATACAGTACATATTTAAATAAACTACACAATCACGATACCTTAATCAAAATCAGAAACACTTATATATATAACAAAATTGACCTTAAATCTCTATCAATAAAGCAAAATCTATACTAATGCAAATTATTCATACCTATATCATATCCCCCTTTAAATGTAAAAGAACGTTTATAAACCATATTTGGGAACATGGGCGCAGTTTTTTCTCTCCAAACTGCTTCCTGCTGAATGGGGGCGTCGTTAATTAGGTCTTTCATGGTATAACCTGTGTGCTAGTTTCATCTCAGTTGGCAGTTGAGCGAAGCAATTTTCTGAAGGTGTTCACACCAACCCTTCAGGAGGGCGTGGTCCATCATACCAAATCGGAATAGAAGAAATAAACAGCGTCTCATCCTCTGTGAAAACAAAATAAGAAACTCCTTTCCAAAGTATCATGTCCTTAGATCCAAATTTCAAAGCCAAGGCATCAAAACATCCATGTTGGATTAGCTCAGCAGCATCTACAAATAAATATCTTTTAGCAGCTGTTGGTCCTTCCTCAGCATTCAAACGATTCAAAGAGAGCATAATAGCATACAGTATCAAAATTCTCTGTATATTTTCCATCTTTGTGCAGCTTTGTTTTAACCTCTATTTTGTTTATTTTTACTTTTAACTCTTTGCTTTTTGAGACAGGTTCTCTGTATCTTTGACCTGAAGTAACTCTGTAGACCACGCTGTCTTAGAACTCTCAGAGATCCGCCTGTCTCTGCCTCCCAGGCATTGGGATTAAAGGTGTTTGCTACTACACCTTGAACTCACAGAGATCTGTTTGCCTCTGCCTTCTAGGCACTGGGATTAAAGGCGTGTGCTACCACACACAACAACTCTCTTCCTTTTTTTGTTTTTTACTTTTAAGAACTTTAAATTTTAGTCTGCATATATTTTTAACACACTTTAAACCATTCAGAAATTTTCTCTGTCTTTGAATCTCTCTTTACTGTATATCTCTCTTTTTCTGACCACATGAATCTTTAATTTACCAAGCAAGCTCAGTAGGACTAAAGGCGTGGCTTTGCCAGCTAGATCCAGTCCATTCCTTAGCTTTCCAGCCTCATGGCTGAGGTACTGGCTGTAGGCATGAACCGCCTGCGTAAAAGAGTCAGAGTTTGCCCTGGCAGGACAGCCCAGAAAGCTGGCATTTTTAAACGGCGCAGCTTTTTTCCTGCTATGGCTAAAAACTGAAAAGCATGTGTTCAGCTTTTCGTCAACACCGTTTAAGTGTTTCGTGGCAGAACCTCTTAATGAGCTGCAGGCTTTGCAGCTAAAGCTGAGTCAGGAAGCCTCTCTTAGATGCGGCGCTTGCTTGCCTCTAGCAAGCAGAGTAGAACCGAGAAATTGCTGCTACCAAGAAACCAGGCACAATGCTTTCATTTTGTTCTAGAATTACTTCCCAAGCTGTCTCAGGCTTTATGTGGAAGCAGTTGTCCCTTCGTGGTTGCCATATGTAATAATAAGGTTGCCATATGTAATAATAATAAACTCTTATTACTACACCCATCTTTCTGGCGGCTGTGCAGATTAGAGCATAGTCTCTTTGGGTTCTTTGTCATCTTCATTGCAGCACAGGGAAGAAAGATTTGGTAGAAGTTAGCATGTCAAGAAAAATATAGACGTTTTAAAAGGAAACAGGCCAAGAAGGTGGCTGGTTGAAAAGGACAAACATCTTGGAATCGTTCAGATTTCCCCAGCCTGGTTTGAAAACCCCTGGTCTGCCAAGTGTTCCAGTAGTAGGTTTCCACCAGAGGGTTTCATCCCCTGGCCTCTCCTCTCCTTGTTTCTAGATTTTCAAGTGCGACCCTGCAACCCAGTGCTACCCCTGGCCCTCTTCTTCTGCAGCCACAGGTCCTGGCAAAGTAGTGGGGTCCAGGTCCCTGGGAGGGAATGAGCTTAGTGAATGGGAAGAGCAAAAAAGCCTAGGGTGGGGGTGGGTGCTGGATGGAACTGGATACTTAAAGGGGCACCTGTGTTAGTGAGAGGAGGTGTGGTTTCCCAGATGCCATTATCTGATGCCATTTCCTTTGCAGGTCCCTAATGCCACCAAGCAGGATTCTGTTGTTGCTCTCTTAGAGTGGCAGAGGAAGCTGGAGGCTGCAGGGCCAACTCTCAGGATCCTTGTGATTCTGCCTCTCTGCAACATCGTGGCAGCATGCCAGGTAGCTGTCTTCTTCAAGATGGAGCCTGGGGTAGGGGTTGTTGGGAAATTGGAAGGGTTGTGGTGAACTGGTTGTGGTAATATGTGGAAACCTGGATTTGGACCTTCTGGATCAGGCATTTCAGATGCTCAGTCCAAGGTGGGAGATGGAAATCAGGGGCTTCTCGGTGAATCACCAGTTCTGAAGTGCTTTTGCTCAACAGCAAATGGCCTGACATGAAGTAAAAACAAAACCACCAGCACCACAGTGGCAACAAAATGTCCCTGTAGACTGAGCCCCCGTCCAAGGTGGCCAAGTCTTATTGGAGTCCAAGGGCATGTCAAGGGAAGGAATAGAACTAGGTGTAATAACTCGCAGCCCATGGCAATATCTTCAGTCCACTGGAGACCGAGGAAGACTGGGAAGACATGTATGGAGGATAAGGGTCTGCAATGGAACGAGATCATGCTGGCGTCTTCAAGGCATTTCCCTTGTAGCTTGGATGCTTTCCAGTTAGAATGTTTCCCGACATGCTCACTGCTCCATGTGGTCACTGCTCAGAGGAAAATGGCATAGTTGGGAGGCTGGACGGGAAGGCTGAGCCCCAATGAGAAGCCTAAATAAAAACCCTGATGAAGTGTGTTAGTGGGAAGCCACTTTGGGTGGTGGGCATCAAAGAACAAAGGACAGTGAAGGAAGCTGGAGACCTAGCTTCTCACAGAGGTCTGGCAGAGTGGGTGATGCAGGCTGGGTCAGAAAATATGGGGGAGGGGTGTGAAGAGACAGTACATCTCTGAGAAGGGGAGAATCCTATCTGAAGACCTCAGGATTGACAAAAATAATGGTGACCCTGACTGAGAAACGCTAGAGCCAGGATCAGAGATATGGGGGGTGTTTGTTTCTGGTTTCAGTGACAAATCATAGATTCGGTGTGGCACCAAAGTGTGTGGGCTTACTGCGTGGAGACGTATGTAACCTGACTCTGACTTTTCCTTTTATTTTCAGGTAGTGATGGAGAGAGAGGACCACAGTCTCCTAGTTCCTGCCTGCCACCAAAGCCTGCCAGCTCTGTCTCACTTTCTGGACATCTGGAGTGCATGTCCTACTTGACCTGAGAGCCGGGAGTAGGAGGCCTCTCTAGAGCACTGCCTGTGTGGTATCCTGTTTCATGTCTAAAATGACTAACATTTGTAAATTGTTTATTTTTTTTTTTTTTTTTTTTTTTTTTTTTTTTTTGGTTTTTCGAGACAGGGTTTCTCTGTGGCTTTGGAGCCTGTCCTGGAATTAGCTCTGTAGACCAGGCTGGCCTCGAACTCACAGAGATCCGCCTACCTCTGCCTCCCGAGTGCTGGGATTAAAGGCGTGCGCCACCACCGCCCGGCTAAATTGTTTATTTTTGAAACAAGTTCTCATGTAGCCAGCCTGGCCTCGGATTCAGTATATAGTTGACAATGACTTTGAACTCCCAATCCTTCTGCCTCCACCTCCCAAGTGCTGGGACTACAGGCATGTACCACCATGCCTGCCTTTTTAAAATTATTATTTTAAGTGTTAAAGAATTTTATAAACTTTCAGGCCTTTTTATGATATAGGGAGTCTACTTGACTGAAGATCGATGTTGAACTATATCCATTATTTCTTTGGAATAATGGTTTTTTATGATTCTTAGAAAACCAGTATTTTGTGATCCAATGTGATCGATCAATGGGATTCTTAGTGGGTTTGCATCTCAGCGTTTTTATTTGTCCTGTGATTGTATATGCACTGGCACACGCCTGTTTGTAATCATCCATGTGGAATCCTGAAGATTTGTCACTGTGTCTAGGCATATGTGTGTGTGAAAAAATAATAATAAACATGATGTAGGCACTGAACAACACGAACTCTTTTTAAATAGAGTCAGAAAATACCACAGAGGATTGTTTACCTACACCAAGCCCCAAGTGAGCAAATACTTTAGTTTTTTAAATTAATTATTGAGTGAAAAGTTCAAAACTTGATGCAGCAGACATCAGTCACATGGCTTTCCCAAAAATGGCCACAATAATTCATTATCTAGAGTAACCCATCGGGTAATTATTAGGAATTATAGGAACACTTTTAAAGCCTGAATATTCTGAATCTTTGATTGATTTTCCAAACACATGCACTGCAGGCCTCACCAGGCCATGGCTTGCATAGAGGACAAGCCCACACTGGGGCATTGTGATTTCTAGTGTCCAGGTTGCTAGCAGATAGGGTCCAACCTCAGAGCAGGTGTTGTGCCATATTGTGCCACATGACCATTTAGGCCACACGTGATAGAGCCCTGTGGTTGGCTTCCCTTGTTCCCATTCCTGTGACCTTAGGGCAGCTGCTAAGGCCTGGGCCTGTAGATTGTTGTAGCTTTGTCTTTCGGGAAGACTCAGTGATTCCTCTCAGGCATTAAAAACTTTAAAGGGAGGGGGACTTGATCGGGGGAGGGGGAGGGTAATGGGAAGCGGTTGTGGGGACGAGGCAGAAATCCTTAATAAATAAATAAATTTAAAAAAAAAACTTTAAAGGCCATTTTCACCAATTCCTATATAAGAGTTTGGGGATCATCATCAACCTTTTTTTTAAAAACTCTCTCCCAATATCTAGTACTGACTGAGGAAGCAGACTAATTAGTAGAAAAGGAACCTAGCTGCTTTTCTACCTGAGAGAGATTTGGAAGAGAAAAGGGAGTATGGGAGGGGCTAGCCCAGTGCACAGAAGGCAGCCAGGAGTGGAGCAGTGAGGTAGGAGGGGGAGGGGAAGGTGGAAGTTGACCTTTGACCTCCAAATTGGGAAGAGAGGGGAAAGAATGTTGCTACACAGGAGGGGGTTGGGAAGTGTGGGCTTGAAGAAGTGGAGGAGGGGCCAGTGCCTCTGGTGCTGTGAGACACTGGCTACTAAGTTGGGGGCAAGAGCACAGAGCCCAAAAACCATGGACATATATAGGTAAGCTCTGTTCATTTGTATCAGACAGGATCAGTTTAAAAAGATTTTTGTAAGAGGCTTACAGGGGCAAGAGAGGAACTGGCTTTAAACTCTAAGTGCCCACTTTAGAGTCTATGCCCAACTATGTGGCCTAGGTCCATTTTGGCAAGTCCACCAAGATGGCTCTTAGGTCCAAAAGGGGGTGCAGAGATTGGATGCCCTGAGTCCCGATACAAACAGATCTCCTCCTCAGGAAAGCACAGTCAAGCAGAAGTGACCACAACCTGGGACTCGAATTCCTGGTATAAGCTCACGACTTCAGCAGGAATCCAAAAACGACAAAAATAAGTACGAATGGGTCCCCCAAAACCCTATAGCATAGAAAAGAAAAGGGATTCACCAAGACACACCCACTGTAGCCCAGAAGCCAGTTTTAAGCATAGCATAGAGATCTCGAAATGTAGACTAGGGGCCTTTCAACACGTGGCCTGCCACATGGATAGGGCCTGCCCTAGTTCGGCAGAACTTCCAAAATATTAGGAATATTTCCTAATGCGAGCTCCCAGCAGATGTAAAATTCCCAATCAAGCCAAATTAAGCAATATCCAGGTTTAATGGGACTTCTGCACTCTTGGGTGGCCCCAACGGGGAACTGGGCAGCCATGGGAATGTGGCCCCCAGGAGGAAGAAAGGGAGACCACGTGTTCCTCTTTTGGGGATCACTTAGATACGCTGGGGAGTGGTCCTAACCCCTCCCTGGAATTTGGAGTCCAGACCAGGCCTTGGGGCTGGGATAGATGAGAAGGGCAGGGGCCTATGCTCCCAACTTGACACTTGGATCCCCCAACTCTGCCTGTTCCTGGGGTGAGATGTTGGCCAGCCAGTGGGAGTGTCCCTGCCATTGAGGCTTATTTGTAGCACCCCACCCTGCCCCCCAAGTCTGCCTTTTTGCCTGTGAGGTCCTGGGAGCCTGGGAAAAGGCCCTGCTCCTGTGCTGAGAGGATCGAGAGGTGAGCCAGTGGCACCTCAGTCACATGATCCAATGAAACTGCTTACAGGCCACCTCCAACTCCCTAAGCTTTTCTGTCCATCCAGCAGGGTGTTGCTTGGCTGCTGACTTTCTTTATCACATTCTAGCCTGCCCCAAGCACCCCTTTTCATCTGTGGCTTCCTTGATCCCACAACTCAGCCTGCTTCAGGGCAGAGGGAATCTGAGAGCCAGCTCCAGTGCTGAGGGGACCTAAGAGAGGGCAGACCAAGAAAAACCCCAAGTACACAGTCAGACACAGCAAAGATTGGACCAAGACTCTGCTGGCCTAATTTGAAGGAAGAGATGGGCAGGCGCCAATGCTAGAAATCCTCCACCAACCTGAGGAGCAACATGATAACACCAGAATCCAATGAACACACAACAGGAACACTTGAACAGCCTAACCCAGAAGAAGTAGAAGAAATCGACTTTAAACCTTATGAAAATGATGGAGACCCTGAAACAGGAAGTGAAAAACTCCCTTTAAGAAATGAAAGAGAAGAAGAAAAAGTTAGAAGAAATTAATAAATCCCTCAAGGATACCCAATGAAACCAAGAAAAAGCAATCAAACAGGTAAAGGAACCAGTTTAAGACTTGAAAACCGAAATACAGGTAACGGAGAAAACACAACTGAAAGATAGTGGGATATGGAAAATCTGGGTAAATGAACTGGAACTACAGAGACAAGTATAACCAACAGAATACAAGAGATAGAAGAAAGAATATCAGGATACAATAGAGGAAATAGACTCATCGATCAAAGAATACAGCAAAAACAACAAAGTCTCTTAACACTTGTGGACACTTTTACAGGATGGATAGAAGCATTTCCGTCTCCAGGGAAACAGCAGGTCTGATGGCTCAGGGTCATGGAGCTCATGTCCGAAGCTCTCAACATATCCTGGTCAATGGGACACATCAAACAATAACTAACCAAGCTCTCCATTGAACTCAGGTTATGTTGGCCCTCCCTTCTTCCCATTGCCCTGACTCGTCTAAGGGCCAGCCACCCCAAGTTCCCCTATGGGCCTCAGCACTTTTGAGTTGCTTTATGGCAGGCCCTTTCTTTTTAACCATCACCTCCCAGCTTAAACCCCTCCACTGGCAGTTTACCTACCTTACCTCTCTCTCTCTTTTAAGGTCCCTTCTCCATTCACACGCTGACAGTTGTCTTCCTGCCACCACACCAGTGGAACCGAATGCCCCTAATCCTGCCCTGCTCTCCCCAGAGGACAGAGTACTCCTCAAACACTTAACTCCTAGGTCTCTTGAACCTCGATGGACAGGACCTCACACCATAATGCTCACCAACCCCTCGACTGCCAAGCTCTTGGAACACCCATGCTGGTACCATCTCTCCAGGCTCAAGCAGGCACCTACTCAGGACACTTGGTCTGTCCAACAGACAGGACCTCCCACACTCCAGTTTTCCAGGATGCCACAATGAAGGGCATACCTGCTCCTCATCCTGGCACTCTCATCTTTAGTGATAACAATTTTTTTCCTAGACCCCTGCCTTTTCATCTCCCCCAAGGAAAGGAACCGATGCCTGCCTTCTCAGGGATGACTGTTAATGGGATGCCTTTCCAGCCACATCTCTTTCTAAATGTGAACACCTGTCTCTCCCCTTCCCCACGCTGCCCATGCCCGCAGAAAGTAAGCAGATTTGAGTCTATGCCCTTTTTTCCCAAAAAGAGCCTAAGTGTTTGTCATAAGTACCATTCCAATTTTCTGTCACCCCTATATCCAAAGAGTCTGGAATGTTAAAAAATTATGTGTCAATAGTACACATAATCTAGACTCTGTATATTTTTCATTTTTATGTGGCTTATTATAATTTTTATTACTCTATTTTTTTTTACGAATCTCTCTCTTGTCCCTCTTCCAAAGAGGTAGCTGCTGCCTCTCTCTGTTGACCCATCTTTCTCTTTTCTCCCTTTCTCTCTGACTCTCTTTTCCACCTTCTTCTTTCTTTCCCACTTTTCCCTTTCCCCTCCATAACCCAGTAAATAAACTCTATACCCAAACTCAAGAAATGAATCTCAGTTTAATCTTTTAAAATTAAATTTTAGTCTATGACACTACCCTTTATCCTCCTTCCCTCAAGCTTATATATATTTATCAAATCCATTGTGACCCATTTAGAGGCCTTTTTGTCTGAATCTGTCTATTGTATATCTGTAATCATTTTTTTGACTAGGAGAGGTTTTTAAACTGTTAAGCAGGCATGGGTAGGATCACCACCACAGCTTTGGGTGTTGACTCCACTCCACTTGGCTTTCTAATGAGGCATGATACCAGCAAGAGTTATGCTTACCTCCCCAACTTTGGCAAGTTTCTAAGTCCATGCTGCTAAAAATCATCAAGTAGCACACTGCTCATGAATCTCCTTTATCATAGGGTATCTCTGAGATTTTTGTCTGGGAAGAGCTGTGCGCTCCTGTGTTCTGGATGAATTTCAGTTCTGGTGTATTTCAAGCTTGGACAGCTCATGTTAAATCTACTGGCCAGAATATGATGTTCAGATGTTTTTAATGACTTATGGACAGAGAATTCCAGGTTTGGAATATTTGAGTGTTTATAGAATGGGGAGTTCAAATAGCAAGATGTTGTATGTGGCTTGTGCAGAACTATGTTCTGAGGTGCCATCCATTGGGTAATGAGGAGGGAAGTGATAATAAAGCACTCATAGAAGATACATTTCACAGTGTCTTGTGTAAGAAATAAAACCATGGGCTGGAGAGCTGGCTTAGCAGGTCCAAGTGTTTACTGTTCTTCCAAAGCAGGCAAGTTTGGTTATTCCACTCACATCAGGAGGTATATAAGTTCCTCTAACTCTGGCTCCAGAAGGACTAATACTTTCTTTTAGCCTCCGTGGGCACCTGAACACACTTAATAAATGTGTTCGTGTGTGCCCATAGAAGCACACACACCGTACAGGTTCTCTCTCACCTGTGGTTGTGACACATCTGGTATAGCAGTGCCATTGTTTATTGAGACGCTACAAAGGATCTGACTGGGCAGTGGATAGATGAAGCAATAGATCATGGGAAGATGTACTTATCAATTGCTAATATTGAACAAACAACTGTTCACCCAGCACAATTCTTTGAAGAAGCATGCAAAAATACTTTATAAGAAGGTTTGAAAGGCTGAAATGGCAAGGTGAAGCCTCAATCCCTACAAAAACCTGGTGGAACTCTTATGCCATATAAGAGTGTATGGTTTAGATAAGAGAGTGTTTAGTGTATTGGTCTCCAGGGGGCCTTCTCAAACTAAAGAAGGAGAGAAAAATGGATCATTCCCCCAATTGTAGAACTACAGATAAACATTTTTAATGAAATTCACTTGAAGTTCATCTGGGAAATAGGGAGAGCAGAAGGCATGCATGAAAGTAGATTTGCATGGAGATATTAAGGGTGTCAGTGAAGAAGGGGAACTGCTGTCTTCTTCCCGCATGACCCTCAAAGGTTGTCCCCACCCCAAAACACCACCACCATCAGCAGGAAGAACAGGAGTTGCCCAAGTTCAAATCCCGCTTTCCACACGTCGTGCTCTATTCTGACCCTACAAATACAGTGCTCTACACAGTGTGTTCAAGAACCATTGTGAGCACGCCATGGGGCTCCTGCCTATAATCCCAGCACTCAAGTCTGAGGTGAGTGAGAGGACAGCCTGGGCTACACAGGAAGTAAAAGGCCATCCTGAGCTACATAACAAGATCATTTTTCAATGGATTTTAGGGGCTGGAGAGATGGGTGGCCAGTTCTAGAGACCCAGGTTTGATTCCCAGTACCCGTATTGGAAGCTCACAACCATCTACAACAAAATTTGGTCCCACAGGGTCCACAAGGTCTTCCAGCTTCTGAGAGCACTGTACCCATGTGGTGCACAGACATGAATGGATGCAAGTCATACACATAGAATAAGACAGCATATCTTTAAATAAATTTTATTTTTTTTTAACTTTTTTTTATTGAGAAAAGAGAAAAAAAAACAAATTTCCTCCTCCTCCCAGCCTCCCATTTCCCTCCCCCTCCTCCCACCCTTCTCCCCCTCCCCCCACTCATCTCCCCCTCCCTCTCAAGCCCAAAGAGCAGTCAGATTTCCCTGCCCTGTGGTAAGTCCTAGGTCCTCCCCCCTCCGTGCATTTCTAGGAAGGTGAACATCCAAACTGGCTAGGCTCCCACAAAGCCAGCACATTACGTAGGTTCAAAACCCCGTGCCATTGTCCTTGGGTTCTCATCAGCCCTCATTGTTCGCCATGCTCAGAGAGTCCAGTTTTATCCCATGCTTTTTCAGTCACAGTCCAGCTGGCCTTGGTGAGCTCCCAATAGATCAGCTCCACTGTCTCAGTGGGTGGGTGCTCCCCTCGTGGTCCCGACTTCTTTGCTCATGTTCTCCCTCCTTCTGCTCCTCATCGGGACCTTGGGAGCTCAGTCCAGTGCTCCAGTGTGGGTCTCTGTCTCTGTCTCCATCCATCACCAGATGAAGGTTCTATGATGATATGCAAGATATTCGTCAGTATTGCTCTAGGATAGGGTCATTTCAGGTTCCCCATCCTCAGCTGCCCAAGGAACTAACTGGGGACCTCGGCTTGGGTATCTGGGAGCCACTCTAGGTTCAAGTCTCTTGCCAACCCTAAGGTGGCTCCCTTAACTAAGAACCGTGCTTCCGTGCTCCCCCATCCAACCTTCCTTCATCCCAATCATCCCCCTTTCCCAAGCTCCCCCCCATTCTCCCCCTCTCCCCCCTCTCTCCCCATCTCCCCTTACCCCCATCCCACCCCACCCCCAAGATCTCAATTTTCTCCCCGGCAATTTTGTCTACTTCCCATAGCCAAGAGGACAACTATATGCTTTTCCTTTGGTTCACCTTCTTACTTAGCTTCTTTGGGATCACCAAGTGTAGACTCCGTGACACTTGTTTATGGCTAGAATCCAATTATGAGTGAGTACATCCCATGTTCATCTTTTTGGCTCTGGGATACCTCACTCAGGATAGTGTTTTCTATTTCCATCCATTTGCATGCAAAATTTGAGAAGTCATTGTTTTTTAACGCAGCATAGTACTCTAATGTGTAGATATTCCACACTTTCTTCATCCATTCTTCCATTGAAGGGCATCTAGGTTGTTTCCAGGTTCTGGCTATTACAAATAATACTGCTATGAACATAGTTGAACAAATGCTCTTGTCATGTGATAGGGCATCTCTTGGGTATATTCCCAGGAGTGGTATTGCTGGGTCCAGGGGTAAGTTGATCCCGAATTTCCTGAGAAACCGAAACACCGATTTCCAAAGTGGTTGCACAAGCTTGCATTCCCACCAGCAATGGATGAGTGTTCCCCTTCCTCCACAGCCTCTCCAGCAAAGGCTATTATTGGAGTTTTTTATTTTAGCCATTCTGGCAGGTGTAAGATGATATCTCAAAGTTGTTTTGATTTGCATTTCCCTGATTGCTAAGGAGGTTGAGCATGACCTTAAGTGTCTTTTGGCCATCTGAACTTCCTCTGCTGAGAATTCTCTGTTCAGTTCAGTGCCCCATTTTTTAATTGGGTTAATTGGCATTTTAAAGTCTAGTTTCCTGAGTTCTCTATATATATTGGAGATCAGAACTTTGTCTGTTGCGGGGTTGGTGAAGATCTTCTCCCAGTCAGTAGGTTGCCTATTTGTCTTGGTGACAGTGTCCTTTGCTTTACAGAAGCTTCTCAGTTTTAGTAGGTCCCATTTATTCAATGTTGCCCTTAAAGTCTGTGCTGTTGGGGTTACACATAGGAAGCGATCTCCTGTGCCCATCTCCTGTAGGGTACTTCCCACTTTCTCTTCTATCAGGTTCACTGTGTTCTGACTGATAGTGAGGTCTTTAATCCATTTGGACTTGAGTTTTGTGCATGGTGATAGATATGGGTCTATTTTCATTCTTCTACAGGTTGACATCCAGTTATGCCAGCACCATTTGTTAAAAATGCTTTCTTTCTTCCATTGTATACTTTTGGCTCCTTTATCAAAAATGAGGTGTTCATAGGTTTGTGGGTTAAAATTCGGGTCTTCTATACGATTCCATTGGTCAACTTCTCTGTTTTTATGCCAGTACCACACTGTTTTCATCACTGTAGCTCTGTAATAGAGTTTGAAGTCAGGGATGGTAATGCCTCCAGACAATCTTTTATTGTATAGGATTGTTTTGGCTATCCTGGGTTTTTTGTTTTTCCATATAAAGTTGATTATTGTCCTCTCAAGATCTGTGAAGAATTTTGATGGGACCCTGATGGGGATTGCATTGAATCTATAAATTGCCTTTGGTAGAATTGCCATTTTTACTATGTTGATCCTCCCATTCCAAGAGCAAGGGAGGTCCTTCCATTTTCTGGTATACTCCTCAATTTCTTTCTTCAATGCCTTAAAGTTCTTGTCAAATAGATCTTTCACTTCCTTGGTTAGAGTTACCCCAAGACATTTTATGCTGTTTGTGGCTATTGTGAAAGGTGAAGCTTCTCTGATTTCCCTCTCTGCTTCCATATCCTTTGTGTATAAGAGGGCGACTGATTTTTTGGAGTTGATCTTGTATCCTGCCACATTACTAAAGCTGTTTATCAGCTGTAAAAGTTCTTTGGTGGAGTTTTTGGGGTCGCTTATGTACACTATCATATCATCTGCAAATAATGAAAGTTTAACTTCTTCCTTTCCAATTCGAATCCCTTTGATCCCCTTATGTTGTCTTATTGCTATTGCTAGAACTTCAAGTACTATATTGAAGAGGTATGGCGAGAGTGGACAGCCTTGTCGTGTTCCTGAGTTTAATGGGATGGCTTTAAGTTTCTCTCCGTTTAATTTGATGTTAGCTGTCGGCTTGCTGTATATAGCTTTTATTATATTTAGGTATGACCCTTGTATCCCTAATCTCTCCAATACTTTTATCATAAAGGGGTGTTGAATTTTGTCAAATGCTTTTTCATCATCTAATGAAATGATCATATGGTTTTTTTCTTTCAGTTTATTTATATGCTGGATTACATTGATAGATTTTCGTATGTTGAACCAGCCCTGCATCCCTGGGATGAAGCCTACTTGATCATAATGGATAATTTTCCTAATGTGTTCTTGGATTCGGTTTGCCAGTATTTTGTTGAGGATTTTTGCATCGATGTTCATGAGTGAGATTGGTCTATAATTTTCTTTCTTGGTTGAGTCTTTGTGCGGTTTTGGTATCAGAGTAACTGTAGCTTCATAAAAGGAATTTGGCAATGACTCTTCTGTTTCTATATTGTGAAATACATTAAGGAGTATAGGTATTAGGTCTTCTTGGAAGTTCTGGTAGAATTCCGCATTGAAACCATCTGGTCCTGGGCTTTTTTTGGTAGGGAGGTTTTTGATAACCTCTTCTAATTCTTCGCGACTAACAGGTCTATTTAGATTGTTCACCTGGTCCTGGTTTAACTTTGGTATACGGTATTTATCTAAAAAAATGTCCATTTCCTTTACATTTTCCAGTTTTGTGGCATATAGGCTTTTGTAGTAAGATCTAATGATTCTCTGAATTTCCTCTGTGTCTGTGGTTATGTCCCCCTTTTCATTTCTGATCTTATTAATTTGCAAATTCTCTCTCTGCCGTTTGATTAGTTTGGATAGGGGTTTGTCAATCTTGTTGATTTTCTCCAGAAACCAGCTTTTTGTTTCATTGATTCTTTGGATTGTTTTCTGTGTTTCTATTTTGTTGATTTCAGCCCTCCTTTTGATTATTTCCAGTCTTCTACTCCTCCTAGGTGAGTCTGCTTTTTTTTTTCTAGAGCTTTCAGTTGGGCTGTTAAGTCTCCAATGTGAGCTTTCTCTGTTTTTTTTAAGTGGGCACTTAGTGCTATGAACTTTCCTCTTAGGACTGCTTTCATAGTGTCCCATAAGTTTAAGTATGTTGTTTCTTTATTTTCATTGAATTCCAGGAAGACTTTAATTTCTTTCTTAATTTCTTCCTTAATCCAGGTATGGTTCAGTAGTTGACTGTTCAGTTTCCATGAGTTTGTAGGCTTTTTGGGGGTAGCATTGTTGTTGAATTCTAACTTTAATCCATGGTGATCTGATAAGACACAGGTGGTTACTAATATTTTTTTGTAACTGTGGATGTTTGCTTTGTTACCGACTATGTGGTCGATTTTTGAGAAGGTTCCATGAGCTGCAGAGAAGAAGCTATTTCCTATTTGGGTGGAATGTTCTATAGATGTCTGTTAAGTCCATTTGATTCATTACCTCCATTAATTCTCTTATTTCTCTGTTAGGTTTCTGTCTGTTTGACCTGTCCATTGGTGAGAGATGAGTGTTGAAGTCTCCTACTATTAGTGTGTGCGGTTTGATGGCTGCCTTGAGTTTTAGCAATGTTTCTTTTATGTACGTGGGTGCTTTTATATTAGGGGCATAGATGTTCAGAATTGAGACTTCATCCTGCTGAACTGTTCCTGTTATGAGTATAAAATGCCACTCTCCATCTCTTCTGATTGATTTAAGTTTGAAGTCAACTTTGTTAGAGATTAGTATGGCCACACCTGCTTGTTTCTTAGGTCCATTTGCTTGATAAGCCTTTTCCCAGCCCTTTACTCTGAGTAGGTGCCTGTCTTTGTGGTTGAGGTGTGTTTCTTGTAAACAGCAGAATGTTGGATCCTGTTTTCGTATCCAATCTCTTAGCCTGTGCCTTTTAATAGGTGAGTTGAGTCCATTGACATTAAGTGATATTAATGACCAGTGGATGTTAACTCCGGTCATTTTTTTAGTCGTAGAGTTTGTGTGTTTCCCTTCTTTGATTTGTGTTGGTGAAGGGTCTCTAGATGTCTGAGTTATTGTGGTCATTGTTGGACTCCTTGGTTAGTGATTTTCCTTCTATTACTTTCTGTAAGGCTGGATTTGTGGCTGCATATTGTTTAAATTTGTTTTTATCCTGGAAAATTTTATTTTCTCCATTTATAGTGAACGAAAGCTTGGCTGGGTATAGTAATCTGGGCTTGCATCCATGGTCTCTTAGTTTCTGAAGTACATCTATCCAGGACCTTCTGGCTTTCATGGTTTCCATGGAGAAGTCAGGTGTAAGTCTGATAGGTTTACCTTTATAAGTAATTTGGCCTTTTTCCTTTGCAGCTCTTAATATTCTTTCCTTATTCTGTATGCTTTGTGTTTTGATAATTATATGGCGAGGGGATGTTTTTTTTTGATCCAGCCTATTTGGTGTTCTGTATGCTTCTTGAACCTTCATAGGTATATCTTTCTTTAGGTTGGGAAAGTTTTCTTCTATAATTTTATTAAATATATTTTCTGGACCATTGAGCTGCACTTCTTCTCCTTCTTCTACTCCTATTATTCTTAGGTTTGGTCTTTTTATTGTGTCCCATATTTCCTGAATATTTTGTGATGAGAGTTTGTTGGACTTGCTGTTTTCTTTGATTAGAGTGTTTATTTTCTCTATGGTATCTTCAGAATCTGAGATTCTTTCTTCTATCTCTTGTATTCTGTTGGTTATGCTTGTTTCTGTAGACTCTGTTTGTTTACTTCAATTTTCCATGTCCAGCCGGCCCTCTGTTTGTGTTTTCTTCTTTGCCTCCATTTCAGTTTTCACGTCTTGCACCGTTTCCATTATCTGTTTGATTGTTTTTCCTTGGTTTTCTAGGGTATCATTCACTAATTTATTCAGTTCTTCAAACTTTCTGTTATATTTCTCATCCATTTCTATAAGGGCATTTTTTACATGCTGTTTAAGGGCGTCAATCACTTTCATGAAGTCAACCTTTTCTACTTCTTCTTGATTAAGGTGTTCATGTCCTCCCGTTGTGAGGTCGCTGGTTTCTGGTGGCTTCATGTTGCTTTTCAGCTTGTTGGGCGAATTCTTGCCTTGGCGTCTACCCATCTCTTCTTCCAAATGCTCCCTTATGGATCTTCTTTACCGGATCAGGTCTCCTTGCCTACCCAATGCTGGATCTCCCCAACGTTGTCTCTCCCCAATGCTGGGTCTCCCCAAGGCTGGGTCTCCTGGCGCCTAGAGATCAGGCCTCCATGCTGATGGGCAGGTGGCAAACAAAGCGCCTACCCTGCTTGGTGCAGGCAGGCCAAAGAAACAAAGGAACTCCCGCCCGCTTGGGTGCCCCGAGGATTCGGACCCAGTGCCCAGACGGGCTGGGCTGGGTGATGTTATGTGCAGAAAGAGGGCGGTGGGGCAAATTGGGGAGGGTTCTGGATGGAAGCTGGGTGGGCTAGGAAGAAAGAGGAGGTATGCAGGGAGTGGGGGCCCTGCCGAGAGCTCAAGAAGGATAGGGGGCCAAGGAACCTCTGAACTCCCCTTCTCGGGCTGCCGCCGCAGGGTCAGAAACTCACCCCAACGCTGGGTCTCCTGGCGCCTAGAGATCAGGCCTCCATGCTGGTGGGCAGGTCGCAAACAAAGCGCCTACCCTGCTTGGTGCAGGCAGGCCAAAGAAACAAAGGAACTCCCGCCCGCTTGGGTGCCCCGAGGATTCGGAACCAGTGCCCAGACAGGCTGGGCTGGGTGATGTTATGTGCAGAAAGAGTTTAAATAAATTTTAAAACAGAGCAAAATAAAAAAAAAAGCCTAAGAAGCAACAAGCATCATGAAGTTAGGTAATATTCAGGGTAGCTACTCTAAAGTAATGAAGCTTCTGGTTCTAAATAGGGCCTGAGTACAAATTATTTCTATTTATCTGAAATTAACCATAAACGGTTTGAATGTGGGTTATGTGTGTGTGACTGCACACTCCCCTCTTGATGTGTGCATATTGGCGCCAGAGGTGGACTTTAGGTGTCATACTCAATCCCTCTTCACCTTCTTTCTTGAGAAACTGTATTTCACTGAACCAGGATCTCACCTATTTGCATGAACTGGTAAGCAAGTCCCAGGGTTCCTCTAGTCTCTGCCTCTCCAATGTAGGGACTGCAAGATCGTTTCTCCACAGTTGGCATTTTTATAAGTGTTCTGTGGTTCAAACTCGGGTCCTCATGGTTTCTATGTACAGACTGAGCTATCGCTCCAGCCCACACATGATGACTAATTTCCTTTGGATTTTCAAGACAGGGTTTCTCTGTGTAGCCTTGGCTGTCCTAGAATTCACTCTGTAGGCCACCTTGGGCATGAACTCAGAGAGATTTGCCAAGCACTGCCTCTCTACTGCTGGGATTAAAGACATGTGGCAAGACAGACACCCAGGTTTAGCCCCCACGTACCTGACTTTGAAAAGTTAACAAGAGCTTTGCAAGGAGGTATGCTGAAAGTGCTGACACCTTGCATTTCCCGTGAAAAAGGAGGAAACCTGGGTAAAGACCACTAGGAAGGGCAAGTCTCATTTCTCTTCCCAGAGATGCTGGGTGCTAACATGAATCACTAGAAGTCAATGTGGGTCACAGAGCAACCGTAAGGTCTGGACAAAGTCAGGATGAGGGGAGTAAACATGAAAGCTCATTGGTCCAGAACCATCATGGCCTGAGGAGAGAAAAAAGGAGGGATGGCAGCTCATTGGTTGGAAACTGAGTTGCTTGAGGAAGGACATGCATCTTCCTCAGAACCGAGCTCCTTGCTTCTGATCCGCTGGATACTGAGGTACCCACAGGGTGGCATCAAAAATAAGATCTGCCCATTCCTTGCCTGTTCTCCTCCCTCCACCATCTCTGGGAACCCAGGCTCTTTAGCTCTTTGCCTCCTTACTCAACTAAAGGGGAAACGCTGAAGACATCACTTACCCTGCCCACTCATGAGCATAGGTTGCAAGGGTTCCCAGCTTCAGGAACCTGAAGGAGGCTCCTGCTCCTTTTGATGCAGGTGGGGCAGAAATGGATGTCTGGGTTTCCTGAGCAGAACCTGTATCTTTGAACTACTGGAGGATTCAGACAGACACATGGAGCATTTGCCAAGGAGGAGAAGAAATGTGTGCCCATGTGCCACTGTAAAATGTGGAGAAGCATCTAGAAGTCTGGCCAGAGGCTATGGCAGAAGGCATGGGTTTTCTGGACTGTAGAGGGAGCATGCCATCCTGAGATAAACAGCCTGGTGTGGAACTACCTCTTGGATTGAACATGGTATAACATTTGGACCTGTGTCAAAAAAATTACAAAAGATTTGTTTCAGTAGCAGAAGAATATAGGGGGAAAGGAGGATGGAGGAGTTTAAATGGAAGATTTCCAAGATTCTAGAGGACAATGGTATTTATTCTTGTTATTATTATTATTGTCTTTACTGTGGTTATTATTGGAGACAAGTTGTTCTGGTGTTATGAGTTGTCATCAGTCTCACCATTCTCCTTCCTCAGCTTCCTGTGTAGTGGGATTTCAGGCAGGAGTCGGCCCCGTTTGCTTGGGGAGAACATGATTTCATGAGGAGCAAGTGTTCAGTCACTTCCAAGGGGATCAAAGGAATTCTTAAGATTAAAGTGGGGCTTGAGGATGAACCATAATCCAGAGAGAAGGGAATATATGGTATCCCTTGAGCTAATGACTATATCCATTCACTTCCATGCTGGTGGTCAGAAGTCAAGTTAAAGCAGGGCTTTAGGGAGACAATTAAACCAGGGATGCCAGTTGTCTTTGGCAGGGCACAGGACGAAGTAACAGAACAGAGTCTTGTGTTTGCTGATGAAGATGTAGGAGCACCTGCCTGTGCCTCAAAGTGTATGTGTGTGTGTCTGTGTGTTTCTGTGTGTGATGTGTGTCTGTCTCTGAGTGTGTCTGTGTGTTTGCATGTGTGCGCGCATGTGTGTGTCCATGTGTATGTATACATGTGTGAATGGGTGCATGTGTCTGTTTTGTGTGAATGTGTGTGTCTGCATATGTGTCTGTGTTTCTTTGCATGTGTGTGTCTATATGTGTTCATGTGTGTGTCTTGTGTGTATGTGTGTTTCTGTATGATCATGTGTGTCTCTGTGTGCATGTGTGTGTATCTGTGTGTTCATTGTGGGTCTGTGTGTGCATGCGTGTCTGTGTGTATGCATGTGGGTGCATGTTTGTGCATGTGTGTGCATGTGCGTGTTCATTTGTGTGTCTCTGTGTGTATGTGTGTGTCTGTGTATGTGTCTCTGCGTGTGTGCATGTGTGTGAATTTGTGTGCTTCTGTGTGTGTGTGTGACTGTTTTAGGGGCCATGAGTGGTGATGAGCAGGGAAAGTCATGATTAGGCTTCCATGGTGCTTGAGTGAACAGGTGGTTAGGAGAAGGTGAAGTGTGAGAGAGACCTGTATGATGGAGAGTCTGAGTGACCAGGTAAAATGAAGGGTAAGACAAAGACCATGATACAAAGAAGGGAGAGAAAATTGGTCCCAGTCATGAGCAGGATGGAGGACAGGAAGAGTCTAGGCACCAGAGACAGAGTTATCTGTTAGCAGTGTAAGTGCACTGGAGGGTAGGAATTCCGGCAGCCATTTTGGTGACCTGCCCTAACTGTAGAGCCATGGAACATGGAACTTGACGAATGTTCTGTTTCCTACTGGACTCCTGAGTAACTTAACGCTGGACCAGATCACCAAAGAGTGGGTAAAACTTGGTCCCAGAGGACCTGTAGTTTGCTCTGACCGTGTCTTGCCATAGGATCAGAAGAAACTGGGGGTGTAACAGGTTTGTGCCTCTTCCAGATGTGTACATACACTGTCTCAGGTGTGTACTACCTCTAGGGCAGAGGCCAGGCCTCCTGCTGTATGTGTGACTAACTTGACTCTTTCAATCCCTACTTCAGGGACTCTAGTGGGGTCTTGTCTGCCGTGAGTTCTGTGAAGAACGTAGAATACACAGAGAAAGTGGAATCTCACTTGAGGCTATGGCTACTAACGGCAACTCTCACGTGAATGTTAAGCAGGGTCTCGCCCAACCAGGAACCATGGGTGAGTGTCTCTGGCCATGGAGGGGTCTCAAGTGGCAGCAGTAATCCTAAATGCTTCCGTCACCAGCCATGCCACAGAGTTGTCACTCGACCTTGTACAAACCCTCCCTCCCCAGACCTAACCTGTTTAGGTATACTATCTGTGCCAAGTATCACGTTTTTACAGAAAGGAGAGACATTGTGGGTGGGATATTAAAAGGACTGATGGTGACCCAAGTCATCAGTTGGGGAGGGGGTGGAGTTAGGTACTTTCAAGGGAATATGGTGGGAAGGGAGACTCAGTCAAGCTCTGCATGGTCTTTTCCAGATGGGCAACAGGGCATCGTTCAGCAGCCTGAAGCCCTGCCTCACACAGTTATGCAGCAGGTAAGGAAAGTAATTTGCTACGAGGAGAGTCTCTATGCCAGAAGTCACTGTCCAGACAAATTCGAGTGTGTCCTAAACTCTGAGATTCCAGCACCAATTCTCGGTGCATTGCGACCTTGGGAAGATAACTTCTCTTTGGGGCTCAGTGTCCTCCAGTAGAGGAATAACCAAAACGGTGAGTCTGTGTGGCTGGTCACCAAAGTCTTGAGAGCCCTGCCATCCTCCATGGTCATCACCAAGGTCTTGAGAGCCCTGCCATTGTCCATGGCTGTCACCATTTTAATACAGTTCTGTCCCTTGAGTCCTGGTGTTCAGATTTGATCTTCAACATGGATGTCTTTCTTTGCAGGACATCACCCAGGTGCCTCTGTTGCTACACTGGCCCACAGTAATTGTACCTCTGAACTATGTTCCAGCGAATTTGAATCCTCAAATGACCATTACTTTTTCATGGAATCCCAGCCAGCCGGTGACTATACCTTGCACGTGAGTACAACAGAGACCATGGAGGATGCTGTGGCTAATGGTACTGTCTCCAAACTCGAGCTTGGTGCTGCAGCATTAGGAGCAGCAAGAAGGAGGAACAAGATGGGAAGGAAAACATGGAGCAAGAGGAGAGGAAAGAAAGGAAGGAGGATGGAAGGGAGGGAGGGAGGGAGGGAGGGAGGAGGGAACGAAAGATGGGAAGGAAGGAATTAAGGAAGGAAGGAAGAAAGGAAGGAAGAAAGCAAGGAAGAAAGGAAGGAAGGAAGGAAGGAAGGAAGGAAGAAGGTAGGGACAAAAAGATCTAGGGGAATGACAGAGCTACATTTCAGCCTAACTTGCAAGAGAGGATCTTCCCAGATTTAGTATTTGCTGAACAAGACGCTAGGGAAAGCATCCTTCTAAGTCACTCACTCCCTGTGGGCATGCTTGGAAAATATTCTACACAGGAGCATTAAAGAGGACAAGCATATTGCATACAGCAGGCAGTGGACTACAAAATGCTGATACTATCCATCTACACTGAAATGAATGGACACGGGAGAAGGTTCTGCTGAAATCTGGAGGAATAGTTGAAAGGGCCAGAGAGGCCCAGGGAAACGTTTCTGGCCCACAGAGAATGTGTCTGCTAAATGAGCTATCTTATCCTTCATGACCAGTGGGGAGTGGGCAAAGTGGAGGAAAGACCTAGTCTCTGCAGAGAACCATACTCTCATCTTTCCTGGTGCAGTGCAGATCAGAATAGCTGTTGGTCATCTTCAGTGTACCCGGGAAGGAGAGGGTTCACAAAAAGTAGTGTCTCTAGGAGGATCTAAGGAAGGAGGTTGGAGGGAAACCAGGTCAGGTAGTGTGAGGGTCCATCCGAGGACCAGGGGACTAGTGTCATTTGTCCTAGTGTCCACACTCATTCACAATCCCTCAGCCTGATCCCGCAGAGCCCCCGGCCCTCCATATGGTAGTTGTCATCCAGAGTGTTTAACCTCCTGGCTTCTCCTCTGCATGTTCTCAGGACCTCTAACATGATCTTGGAGCCCTGCATCTGCAGTATCCCACTTGTAGTGCCGTCACACGACATGGTAAATGAGTGGGTCGAGGTTCTTGGAAGGGATGGGCTTGGTGGATGAGAGGAGGAGAAGCTCACAGAGATGGGTGTTTGGTGGAAAGGAATGGAGGCTGGAAGACCCACTGTAGTCGGGGAGGTGTCTTGTCAGAATTCACTCTCTCGTATCTCTTCCATTGCATCTGTGTCCAGGGCCCTGACAATGCCAACCAGACCAATGATGTCATCTCTACCCAGACCAATGATGTCGCCAACCAGCAGGGTCTTGAAGTCAACACCCAACTGCCAGGTGTTTCCAACCACGGTGCACTCCCTGCTGAGGGGGATAGGCAGAAGACATTGGAGGCTGCAGAGACACTTCTGATTCTTCATAACTCCCCTCAGGCCTAGCAGGAGACTTCCAGCATACCAGGTACCTGGCTCCTTGAATGAGGAACAGGGGGTGGACAGGGTGCGGAAAACGGAGGGCTCCTGACGAGATACTGGAGGCTAGAGTGGGTTAATTCATCAACTTGGAGGCCAGAGCCTTGAGCTCTTCAGTCTGATTAAGAACTGGGACCCAGGGTCTGCTCAGTACATCTTCGCTTTCAAGTGTTTTGCTCAACAGCAGAGGGCCAGTATCCTGAAGTCAAGAAAAGTAGGAGGCCTTTAAGGTGGCAAGTTCTTTATTGAGGGCAGGCTGCAAGCACAGTGGAAGGAATAGGGCCTGGTGGATTGAATCCCAGCCCACAGTGGTGTCCCAGTCTGCACCAGCCTGAGAAGGCCTGGGAAGATATGCACAGGGGATAAGGGCCTCTAATGAAAGGAGATGGTCCTGTGGACTCAGGACACGTTCCATGTAGACATGGAACGAGGATGCCTTCTGAAGCTGACTTTAGCCAGCACATCACAAGTCCATCAAGGAAGGAATCTGTGAGTGCCGAGGAGAATTTCACAGTCAGCGAGGCTGGAAAGAGGCTTCTGAGTAAAACTGGTAAATGAAGAGCACTGTGTGAATGGGAAGCCGCTGTGGGTGGATGGCGTGGAACAGGGGCTGTGCAATGAAGCTGGAGAGCTTGCTTCTCAAAGAGGTCTACCTGGGTTCATGATGTAAGCTGTGCCAGAAACTCTGGGGCCAGGGCTGAAAGATGCAGGCTTCTTGTCAGAGCAAGGATCTTATTCAGAGATCTTGGCCTTGACCTGAAGGAACCTACAGCTGGGAGTGATGGTGGCACGAGTACTGGAGAGAAGCAGTTCAGGTAGGAACAGTTCTGTTCATCAGTCCCTGGGAAAATCTAAGAGCATTTGTTTGGTACATTGCGTGATGACAGGAGAGCCAGGCAGTGACATATTTGTGATCTGACTTTGCCTTTGCATGTCTTTCTGCAGGTCCTGATGGGGAGTGAAGACTACAGCTGTCCTGCCTCTGGATCACCACTTCAGCCTACACACTCTGCTTCACCCAATGATACCTGAACATCTTGATAGCACCCCACTCTGGCCCTAAGTGAGACACAAATCTGGGCTGCCATGGACTTCCTGTCATTGACTGAATTTGCAACATAGTTCCTGTCCAAACTCATTATATCTTTATCTTGGGCCTTTATTTGAAGCACCTGAATCTTCCAGTGTGTCATAAAATCTGCACTGTGCTGGGCATTATCAACTATCTGTTCACAAGATTCAGAGTCCTTAACTTGGCAGCCCTTTTTGTGTCTTCATTGTTTGCATATGCAAATAGTCCTAATGTAGACATGTCTTTGGATATGTCAAGGTTCTTCAACTGGGTTGAGTAACCTGTGTGTGAACATGAATAAAGTTTCATTGTTGTAAAGCACTGAGAAGTATAGACTGACTCTTTAAAAAACATACACCAGTATGTTCAGCGAGTCTGGTTTTATCCCAGGCCTTTTCAGACCCAGGCCAGCTGGCCTTGTTGAGTTCCTGATAGAACATCTCCATTGTCTCAGTGTGTGGGTGCACCCCTCGTGGTCCTGAGTTCCTTGCTCGTGCTCTCTCTTCTTCTGCTCCTGATTTGGACCTTGAGATTTCTGTCCGGTGCGCCAATGTGGGTCTCTGTCTCTGTCTCCTTTCATTGCCTGATGAATGTTAATATTCAGAAGGATGCCTATATGTTTTTCTTTGGGTTCTCCTTCTTATTCAGCTTCTCTAATGGACAATGAGGACTACTGAGAACTCAAGAACAATGGCAATGGGTTTTTGATCCTACTGCACGTACTGGCTTTGTGGGAGCCTAGGCAGTTTGGGTGCTCACCTTACTAGACCTGGATGGATGTGGAGGGTCCCTGGACTTCCCATAGGGCAGGGAACCCTGATTGCCCTTTGGGCTGACGAGGGAGGGGGACTTGATTGGGGGAGGGGGAGGGAAATGGGAGGCGGTGGCGGGGAAGAGACAGAAATCTTTCATAAATAAATAAATTTAATAATAATAAAACAAAAAAACATACACCAGATATTTGGGATCACTGCCTTCTTTGCTACGCTAGCTGAGAGTTTATTATTTGTTTTATTAAGGCACCGAGATCACCAGGTATTGGGTAGAAGGCTTTGTCAAAGGTGCGGCCTCCTTATTGACTAACCATCTTGGGATCTGTAGTACAACCTCTGAACAGGACTATTACCTGTCCCATGGCATATCAGTCTTTGCCATCTGGATGGAGTGAATTGGGATTTGGCCGAAAACACATTGTTCCACCTCATAGTGCATAGTTTACTAGTAATGCATTGTGAAAGCTGTTCATGCCATATTGTAGAGAGAGACTGCTCTTTCTTTTTTTGGCTGCACAGATCCAAATAATCACACAGAAACTATATTCATGACAATATTGTTTGACCAATAGCTTTGACATATTTCTAGCTAACTCTTATATGTCAAATTAATCGATTTCTATTAATCTGTGAATCATCACGAAGCTGTGACCTACTGGTCAGGCTCTGGCTGGTGTCTGGCTGGCGCCCTTCTTCTTTGGCATCTACATGGTGTCTCTTTTACTCTGCCTACTTTCTCTTCATATCTCTGTGAGGACTTGCCACCTGTCTTGACTCTACTAAGCCATTGGCTGGCACAGCTTCTTTAATAACCAATGGGAATAAGACATTTCCATAGCATACAGAGGGGAACCCAACATCATCATATGTCAGGTTTGTTGCAATCATTACAACCCCATCCTCCCTTGGCTCCCAGGATCTTGTCCCCTGGGACACTAATCATGTGATTTAAAGAATCACATTTTAGGAATTAAGCTGTATATATTGCTGTGCTTTCAACTTTTACGCTGATTATGGTTTTAGAAGTCCCTGATAAACAGTACCCAACTTAAAAAGTATTTCAGCTTTGAAGTGAAAATAACACACCTATTGACCATGATTGAAACGTAATTTGTAGCTGTGGTTTTGCATTCATATCTTTACACTCAATACAACCGAACAGTGTATTTCTTTGTCGTTTTTAACAGGAAACATGTATTTTGTTCATAAAGGGAGTCAAAACAAAAATTTCATGTTCAAGGAAACCATTGTAAATAGTTAACCTTTACACATATCTTGCACTAAAATCTTTATGTCTAAATTTGCTTTGAGTTGAAGCATATGTACAACAAGATTGTTTCCTGCTGACATGTAGAACCTGCTTTGTGGTCCTTGACATGATTATCAAGAACTAAAAGAAAAGAAAACAATATTTAAGGCATGATGTGGAAATGCAGTGTAGACTCGACCGCAAGAGCTTTTCTCAATCATGGCCAGAAATGTCTCAAATCTGCCGAATCCTCTGTTAGCCAGTAAAATTGTAAGTCTATGCAAAGAGAAAGCATCTCTGGCAACAGCATTTCTGCATTTGAAGAGGCTGACTCTTGTCCATTGCTGCTTCTTGAGACCCTTTCTGCACATGTTCAGTGGCTTTTTCAGAGGAATGCATTGATGCAGGTGGGTCTTCTGTCCATGTGTTACTTTCATTGGTCAAATAATGAGACTGCCTTGGCCTTTGATAGGACTGCAGCTTAGATAAGTGGAGTAGACAGAAGAAGAGACAGACACCATAGCTCTCCTCTCCGAGATGGAAGCAGGGTAGAATCTTCCCGGTAAGCCACCACCTCGTGGTGCTACACACATACATAGAAATGGGTTAATCAAGATGTGAGAGTTAGCCAGTAAGAGGCTAGAGCTCATGGGCCAAGCGGTGTTTAAATGAATACAGTTTCCATGTAATTATTTTGGGTAAAGCTAGCCCGTGGCCAGGAGCCGGGTGGCAGGATGCGGCCCACAGCTCCTTCTACAATGCATTAACACAGGAAGGCCTCTTGGTCAAAACACCTTGTGTACCCAAAGCAAGGCAACTCCCATCCTGGTAAAATTTGAGAAAGTTTCTGGTCTTTTTCTTTATATTTTTGTTCGTTTATTCATTCACTTCTTTAATCTTCTCTCATATATGATCCTGACTGCAGTTTTCCCTCCCTTCTCTCCTCCCAGTCATTCCCCCCCACCACTCCTCTCCTCCAGATCCACTCTTCCTCTGTTCCCTATCAGAAACAAGCACGTCTCCCAGGCATATCAACCAAATATGGCATATCAAGTTACAGTAAGACTACAGACATACCCTCCTATCAAGACTGCAGTAGACAGCCCAGGACGAGGAAAGGGGTCCCAGGAGCAGGCCAAAGAGTCAGAGACTGGGCCATCCCCACTATTAGGAGTCGCACAAGAACACCACGCTACACAGTCATAACATTTATGCAGAGGACCTAAGTCAGACTCATACAGGCTCCCAGATTGTCACGTCAGTCTCTGTGAACCCCTTTGAATCCTAATGAGTAATGAGTTGATTCTGTGGGTTGTATTCCTGTAGCTCCTGCAATCCCCTCTGGCTCCAATAATACTTCCTCCCCTTTTCTGAAGAGGCATTCCTCGAGTTCCACCTACGGTTTGACTGTGAGCCTCTGCTTCAGTTAGGGTTTCCATTACTGAGAAGAGACACCACAACCACAGAAACTCCTGTAAAGGAAAACACTTGATTGTGGTGGCTTGCTTTCAATCCAGAGGTTCAGTCCATTATCATCATGGTGGGACAAAGTGCCATGCAGGAGAACATGCTGCTTGAGAGGTAGTTGAGAGTTCTATATCTTGTACAGGCTATAGAAATTGGTCTGATACACTGGGTGTGGATTGAGCCTATCTGAGACCTGAAAGCCTGCCTCCACAGTGATGCACTTCCTCCAACAAGGCCAAACCAACCTCAGCAAAGCTCACACCTAATAGAGGCATTACCTTTGTGGATCGTTTTCTTTCAAACCACCACATTCCACACCCTGGTCCCCAAAATCTTGTGCCATATCATTATGAAAAAATGCATTCAGTCAAAATTTAAAAGGCTCCGTAGTCTGTTACTGTTTCAACAATGTTTAAAATTCCAAGTCTCTTCTGAGACTCAATCTTACAACGATAATCCCACTGTAAAATCAAAAGCAAAAAGCACATCACATGCTTCCAACAATACAGTGGCACAGCATTTACATTATCATCCTAAAATATAGGGGAAGGGAGCATAGTGAGGAAATACTGGAAACCAGCTGAGAAAACTTCAAACTCTGCATCTTCATGTCTGATGTCACAGTGCTCTTCAGATTTTCAACTCCTTCCTGCTTTGCTGACTACAATACACTTCTCTCTCTTGTGTGGGTACCACTCCCTGTTAGCAACTTTCCTTGACAAGTATTCCACGGTTCTGACACCCCAACATCTTGGGGTCTCCATAGAAATGTAGGACTCGCCTTCCTAGCTTGACACAATGTCTTCTCTGGGCCTCCAGGTTCAGAGACACTTCTGACATGTGCTTGCCTCAGCAGCTTTCCTTAGTCTTGGAGCAACTATTTTCTATCCCTAAAGACAGAACTAAGTGGTTGAAACTTCCCAGTTCTGCTACTTGCTGGGGCTGAAACATATACCCTTCAATTAATTTCATCTTCAGCAAGATGAGTTCATTCACTGACTAAACTTGGCTGTCCTGGAACTTCTTTTGTACACCAGTTTGGCCTAGAATCAGACATCTGCCAGCTTCTGCCTTTGGAGTTCTGGGATTAATGTCTTGCATCAACACATCGGGCTCCAAGCTTTTCTTCAATTGCTTTTCCCAAGTTGCAAATTTGTCTGTGGAGATCTTGCCCTGAAGTCACCATTCCTTTTATTCTGTTTCTTCTTCTGTTTATCTGTTTGAACACAGCATTTACCTCTATTCCATTTCCTGCTTCTCCATTTCTTCTCAAATTTTGCATTTTTCAATTTACCTGGCCCAACTTTCTCCTTTTTGTTATAAATATTTATCCTATATAACCCAATAATAAAAATACAGAAGCAGATATTGGGGTTCAACCTGAAGATCAGAAAAGCAAAGCACACAAACCTCTAGAGAGCTCTTACGTCTATGAAATCTTCAGACTGAAGGTGAGCAAGTTCCTATCTCATCCCGCCTTCTATTCCTCTTCAGTGCTGAGATTAAAGCCAAGCCTATCCACGGTTGGCCTCTGTGACTAACAAGTGTGGCTGCTGGGATTAAAGGTGTGTGCCACCACTGCCTGAACTATATGAATTTAGTTTTCCCTGTGACAGCTGTCCTGAGGCCAGCAGTTTCTCCATTGCTAAAGACCATTGCTTAACCCATACATATTTGTCTGTCTACCATTTTAAATGTAGGGCGGTTGGTCCTTTTAAAAGAGCACCAACTGTTTTGCCCTGTTCTTTTACTACCTAAATGGTCAGGGACTGTACTTTATAAGATCTTGCAAGAAATTTTCATAAACAGATGTTAACTTACGGTTTGTTTCTATGATTGGAGTAATGTTAATCTGAGTATACCATTGCGGTAACAAATCACGTCACCACAAATTCATTTCTATGTTATAAACATTTGGTTTCAAATTCTCTCTATTCTTCTGACTCTATAGAGTCAACACATCTTGTGCTCTGCCTTACCTGAGATGAAGTTTTGATCCCCCAAAGCTGTATATTTACATACTGAGGAGGCAAATTTGCATGCCAAAATTCTTATAAAATTATTGTTACACGCACACCTGAGTCTAGCAGAAGTTCAACGACAACGTAATGTATTTGTATTTTTAGTTTAGGTCTTCCTTCATTCATAGAAGTTTCCCAAAATACTCACTTTATGGTTTCTCTTGATTTTTTTTCTCTTCTATAGCTGTTCAAGTATGTAGGGCAGTGTGGTTTCTCACCCTAAGCATTAGGTTCTCTATTTACTCCTGGAAAGGTTTTCTTCTATGATGGCAGGGAATGACTGAACTGGATTTGGAATAGGGTCCTATGAGAGGCCTCGCACAGATTTTCCCAATGGCAAAGGTTTACCTTGAATATTCGTCAGTGACATACAGTCACTAGTCCAATACCTGCGTTCACAAAACTTTCCACATAATCCAGAAGGGAGGGACATTCTGATTGGATTACTCTTAGAAAAAACATTTTTGTAGGAATGTCCTGTCCACAATCCCTTTTAAGCTGACCTTGTGTGCCATAATGATCAAACTTAATGTTTGGATTTTTCTTCAAAACTCTGGAAATTAGCTCTCCTAGCATCATATATGTATCATCATGTTCATGAGATTCTATATTAATTGTGCCTTGAATCCATTCCTCCAAATGAGCTGACCTTGCCTTTAATGGTCTAATTATCCTTTTTCATAGAGAATTGGTATCTTCCAAAGCCAGAGTTTGATTTATTAGTTGTCTACTTCTAAATTTGGTATCATTCTATTTACTGCTGAAGTCAAACTTTGTAAGTAATGTGTAAAGGATCCATTTGGGCCCTGTATGACTTAGTAACTGACCCAATTGTTTTTCCTACTTCTTCACATCTGTCGCAGGTATTGAGAATTGCTGTGTGGTATAAATCCAGGGTGTGGTTATAAAAAAATCACTTACTCTGTTAGTATAATCTCCCTCCCCAAGAATTTAATCCCTACGTCTAGCTCTACTCCATTGTTCAATAACCTTAGCCTCCTCTCTGAATCAGGTTCTCCAATGCAATTGTGGACCAGGCTCTAAAAGAGCTTTAACCAACCAATTCTATCCAGCCTTTAGGGATAACTCTATTACAAACTGACCACGAGATTAACATGTGCTTCACAGAAGGCAAATGCATGCCATATGAGACGATTGCTTCCTTCATCTCCTTTAATCTAACATTGGATCAGGAGTGCAATTAGCTGTAACAGAGCCTCTGCCATTTGACAACTCTTTTTTTTTCTTTTTTTTTAATTTATTTATTTATTAAGGATTTCTGCCTCGTCCCCACAACCGCTTCCCATTTCCCTCCCCCTCCCCCGATCAAGTCCCCCCCCCTCATCTGCTCAAAGAGCAATCAGGGTTCCCTGACCTGTGGGAAGCCCAAGGACTGCCCACCTCTATCCAGGTCTCGTAAGGTGAGCATTCAAACTGCCTAGGCTCCCACAAAGCCAGTACGTGCAGTAGGATCAAAAACCCACTGCCCAAGAGAGGCCCTATCATACAACAAAAGTATATGCTCAACTATGTTCATGGCAGCATTGTTTGTAATAGCCATTTGACAACTCTTGTAAGGTCATTGGATATATTAAGTTTGGTTGTTGGAAAATCTTACATTGTTTCTCTCTATTCTTATAATGCAACACTGAAATCGGTTCTCCATTAAATTCCTCTGTGTGGTATTGAATATCTTGTGATAGGTTTTATTAGGTTTCTTCTAAGGCCTGTATTGCAGCACTGAGATCAGCCAAAATTTTAGTGATGAGACAAAAATGATAAAGCAGATAATGTTTACAACAGACATTACATACATCTTATCTAAATTAGATACCCTCTTATTTAATTGTTCCAGTTTCAAACTGTCTAGCTCATTCTGAAACAGAAACACAAATCCTTCCATTGCAATGGGTTTTCCCATAATTTGATGTGGGGAAAAACTCTCTCTTTTAGCCAATTCATCCTTTAAATATTCCCAATTGTCTTTCCAAATCTACCGACAATGTTGGTGAAGATGTGAGCGTTATTGCTGCTGCATAGAACAGTAAAAGATGAGTGGATTTCAAGACAGCTGGCTAGTTTGACAGCAGCCCAAGAAGGGGCTTCAGGAAGAGCCTGCAACACAGGGTGGAATAAAGGGAGAGGGAGAAGGAGAGGGAGAGGGAGAGAGAAAGAGTAGTATGAAAAATGCACAGGGAATTGTTTGGGAAAGCTCACATGATGGGAGCTGCCTGAAGGCAGGACCAGCCTGTGGCGTTTGCCCCCCAGGGCCTTCTGGAGTTTGGATGGAGGCTGAAGACTGTTTCTGAGAAGTTACAACATGAAAATCCAAAACATGATCAGAGGCTTGGGGACAAAAGAAAAGAAAGCCTGGCTGAGTGAGGCTGGAGCCCAATGTGTAGCTATCGTGGGAGCCCCATGTGCAGCTCCAGCCTGAGCCGGTGACTAAAAATCCAAAGGCAAAAGGCTTTTTCATGAATTTGTATCCCAAACATTGGGTGCCAAATTTAAGATGAATAAATAAAACCTGGGGATCAAACTGAAAATCAGAAAAGCAAAGCAGACAAGTCATTAGAGAACTCTTACCACTAGGAAATCTTCAGCCTAAAAGGGTGTAAGCTCCCGCCCCATTCCTACTTATTTTCTTCTCAAGTGCTAGGATTAAAGGTGTGTGCCACCACCACCTGGCATCTACGGCTACCTAGTATGACTGCTCAGATTAAGGGTGTGTGCCACCACTGCCTGGCCTGCATGGCTGATTAGTGAGGCTGTTTTGCGTTTTGGTCTTCAGGCAAGTTTTATTCATTAAAATACAAATAAAATATCACTACAACTAGAGTTACCACTACTAACCCCTTGGCAGAGCCTTTATGAGGCTGTTTAGAGATTTACTCTGACAAAGGAATTAATCCAAGACTTTAGCCTCAGTCAACCTCTCTGGAAAAGGGCAAAAGGTAGCCACATTCTTCACCAACATCTCACAAAAACAATACATAGGCCACATATAAATTTCTGTCTCTGAAACTTCTGGAGACATGCCCCAACATATCAAATCACTCTTAGCAACACTGTCTTCCATGTTTCTACTTGGATGGCCCATTAAGCAGTGCTTAAAGCATTTCACTGAATCTCCAACTCAAATTCTCCAAATTCACATTATTCTATACAAAACATGGTTCAGTCTATCACACCAACCTCTGTCTTAGTTATGGTTTCTATTGCTGTGAAGAGATACAATGACCATAGCAAGTCCTATAAAGGAAAACATATATTTGTGGTAGCTCCCTCATAGTTCAGAGGTTCAGTCTATTAGCATCATGATGGGACATGGCGAGATGCAGGAGGTCATGGTGCTAGACAGGGAGCTGTGAGCTCCACATCTTGTGCAGGCTGCAGGAATTTGTCTGATACACTGGGTGTGTCATGAGCTGTGGTCCAAATAAGCGTGTGGTATCAGCTGCCAGAGGCACCAATGCCAAACTCCTGGCACAGTGGCCGTAAGGAAGAAGGGTGAACCAGCCATCAGGATGCGGGTGGGGAGGTGTGAGTGTTGAGGGGAAATGCCTTCAGTCAGTGTGCCTGAGATGCCTCCCTGAGATGACAGGCCCTGGTACATCTAAGGATGCACTTACCACCCTGGAGAGAAGTCAGTGAGCACCAATCAGATTCTTATCTCGTGCGTTCTTCAGTCATTTCCTGACATTCTGAAGAAATGCAGAGCCAGTGGTGCCCTCCGTGCAGAACGCAAGGTCGCCTGGATGCTCTTGAGCTGAGGTTCTTTCACTCCTACTGCCTGCCTCTTGTGTTTTGGCACTTGTGGTTTAGAGCGATGGCATCAAATCCCGCTTTTCTTTTTGTTTCTGAGGCTCTGATCCTCTTGTATTATCGCCCTGGTGGAGGAGAAAGAAATCGGGAAATTTATCAAGAGTGGGTTTGCTGTGAAGTGTGGCTTTGTGTGTTCTGTCTGTAACCAATTGTGCTTGTAACCTTAACTGTGCTGAAAGCAGCACCAGCCGCCACTAGAGGCCGCCATCCAAGCTCTGTATTCTCAGGCTCCAGTACAAAACCTCAAATAAATGGCTTTAGTTCACAAACGACCCATTTCAGGCATTCTCAGAAAACGCACAAGCGTAGAAACTGACAGGTGACATTGTTGTCTCAACAGTATTTGAGAACACAGGGGTCGCTGTGGATGCCATTGATGGTTAGAGGCCAGGACAGTTTTCGATTGTACCTGTAAGCCCTGTACCACTGTGAGTAAAGGAACAACCAACCAGGTGTCCTGAAAACATCTTGACTAGAAGGGAATCCTTTCACACCGTGTAGACTAGAATGAAATCTATCCACACCATGTAAACTAGAAAGGAATCTTTTCACACCATGTAGACTAGAAGGGATTTTTATCACCCCGTGCAGACTAGAAGGGAGTCTATCCACACCATGTAGACTAGTACAGAATCTATCCACACCATGTAGACTAAAAGGAATCTATCTATACCATGCAGACTATAATAGATAATATCAATATATGTACATGTAACTAAGGGAACACCGTAACAATAAATAAACCCAAACGAAAGTTGAAAATGCCCCGAATATATGTGTGGTGTGTATGTATACATGCATGTGAATATGTTTATGTATGTTATAGCAATGACCAATGGGCATACAAAGAGAACTTCAACATAACAAACAATATTAGGTTGGGTTTTCAGGAGGTAAAGAACTAGAACTTTTGTTTGTGTGTGTTTCTGTTTGTGTATGTGTGTGTGCGTGCATACACACACACACGACAAAATGGACTTATTAGCTTGCCTGGAACTTAGCATCTGCTCAACCAGGTGCTCCTATCTGCTTCTGAAAGCTGGGAAATTTCTTTGAGGGTCTCTGATAATCAGAACCTATTGATAGGCTGGTGGCTTTTGAAAACCTTCCACAGCTCACAGAAGGTGTGGCTCTGTGGGATAAGCCTAGAGGAACCTAGGAAAGAAGAAAACCTTGGCCAAGGCCCACTGAAGGCTTTCCTGGAACCAGACACCAGGAATGTGCTACACATCAGTTCTATAGAATGAGGAATATTTGGCCTATTTAGAAGTAATTTTGTCATTCTTTTCTTTGTAAAATTAATGTAGTGCTAATGATTTGGAGCAAACAGGAAAGAAAGGTTTTGTACTGATTCTATTTACAGGGATTTTCAGGGCTGGTCAGGTACAACTCTCTCTCTCTCTCTCTCTCTCTCTCTCTCTCTCTCTCTCTCTCTGTGTGTGTGTGTGTGTTGAAATAGGAGCAGCGGGGCTGTGTCCCACCACCCAGCCGCCCGCACAGCTAGCTTTATACCCAAAATAATTACACAGAAACTATTCTTTTAAACACTGCCTGGCCCATTAGTTCCAGGCTCTTATTTGCTAGCTCTTACATATCGATCTAAACCATTTCTATTATCCCTGTAACACCACGAGGAGTCTTACCAGGGAAGATCTTAACCTGCTTCTGTGTCCGGTAGGAGAATCATGGCGACTCCTTGACTAAACTTCTTTCTCCCAGCATTCTGTTCTGTTTACTCCGCCTACCTAATTTTATGTCCTATTAAAGGACCAAGGCAGTCTCTTTATTTAACCAATGAAATTAACACAAGCCAAAAGACTCTCCCCCATTCTCTCTCTCTCTCTCTCTCTCTCTCTCTCTCTCTCTCTCTGCACATATGAAGGACACAAGACACAACTGGTTCTCATTCCTCAGACTGCATTCAGTGGCAGACTATGTCTCTGTGACATGGTCCCCTCACTGGCCATGAACTGTCCAAGTCGACCAGGCTGGTTAGTCTGGGAATATTAGTGATTCACCTCTCTGTATCCCAGCTCTGGGATTACAAGTGCACATTATCATGTGTTGTTTTTAACATGGGGTCTGGGGAATGAACTCATTTACTCATGTATGTAAGTCAAACTCTCTCCTCAGGCTTGCTCCCTCCCTCCCACACCCACCTTTTCTCTCTCTCTCTCTCTCTCTCTCTCTCTCTCTCTTTCTTTCCCTTTTATTTTTGAATCTCATATTATTTGTAGCACGTGTTTTAGAAGTAAAGTTAGCATACAAGATATTAGGTATCGCCGGGCGTTGGTGGCGCACGCCTTTAATCCCAGCACTCGGGAGGCAGAGGCAGGTGGATCTCTGTGAGTTCGAGACCAGCCTGTTCTACAGAGCTAGTTCCAGGACAGGCTCCAAAGCCACAGAGAAACCCTGTCTCGAAAAACCAAAAAAAAAAAGAAAAAAAAAAGAAAAAAAAAAGAAGATTTTAGGTATCATTATGGCATTTTGAACAAATTCTACTTTAGTAGATGTGTTTCCTTCTTACCTCTCCCATATCTGCCAGCTACTCACGACCTCCCTGTAACCTCACCATTTCAGTCTCTTTTTATAGACATTTGCTTTTGTCACAGGGACACAAGGACCAGCACAAGCCTAATTTCAGCCTAATAACCAGAGGCTGGTGGCCAAGTCTCATTCTCAGAAGCTGCACAGTGCCTGAAGTCCACCAGTAGACTTTGTAATCACACAAACACCTCTCAGTGCTGGTTCTTGCATGTTGTCCAGCATAACTGATTACCTATACCCTCTTTCGTGTCTCCACCCACAGCTCCTGAATCATGCCAAAGAGAATCTCTCTTAATTAAAAAAAATGCTTATCTTACCTCTATGAAAATTGATCAAAAGTGGACTGATTCTCACACACCAAGAAATAGGACACTCCTAGGTCCCTTACAGCTCCCCAAACCATTCTCAGAAGAAGAAACCACTATGAATGTCAATAGATGCTATGGTTCTCCCTTGGTATCTCATAGGTTTTTCTCCAAGATGCCCTGTGAGCATCAAGATCAACAGATGATTGAATCCCTTGCACAGAATAGGCTGGCATTTATCCACCTCTCTACTACTGGGATAAATTGAACAGTGTGCATGCAGTATTAAAAAGAGTTAGATGATTGTGAAAGTCATATGTGAAAAACATCTGTACATGTTCAGTGCTGATACAGTTTACCTCAGAATAATTTACATGTGTGGATATTTGAAGTTACAGAGGTACCACTACACATTTGCATGAACTGTTTGTACATTTGTGCACAGGAAGGAGCTGGAACTTCACTGTCTAACTTAGAGTAACGTTTCCTAAAAATGAATTAACCTCCCAAACATAAAGCAACAAAGGAAAACCGCAAAAGGGGATTATGGACTAGTAGTTCTACTGTTAGAAGCAGGTGCTGCCATACTCTGCTTTGGCCCATGGGCTCTAAGGTTCAGACTTATATCCTTCTGCTAGTGTATCAAACCCTTAAGCTACAGAGTCCCCTTTCCAGAGATGATGGGATCCACTGAATTTGAGGAGCCATCTCTAAGTCAATTTATGTGTTCTCAAGGAAAATATGTCTTTGGTATTTGGCATGATATTGCTTCCAAACCCAGAGAAATGAAGAAAGCTTGTTTCAAGACATAAAGGCCTTCACTTATTAGGGGACTGCCCAGTAGTGAATTCGTCAAGGGAATAGTAAAGTTCTAGACAAAGTCTCTTGTGGGTTTGAATTTAATGGAAAATATTTTGTTTTGGTTGCAACTTTGAAGATATGGATCTTGCCAAATTGGATTTGGGCATTTCAGAAAGAGATGGTGGACACATACTTCTTCCTCATGTCTACACCTGGTGTTGGACAATTCTGTATTCTGTCAATTAAGTTTGAAATAAACGCGGATTGGCCAGTAACCAGGCAGGACATATAGGTGGGACAACTAGATAGGAGCAATGAGAAGAGGAGAATTCTGGGAAGGAGAAAGCCCACTCCTCTGCAGCCCTGTCCAGAAACCGAAGAAGCAGGATGTGACCTGCCCCGCTGTCAAAGATACTGAGCCATGTGGCTAACACGGATAGAATAATGGGTTAATATAAGTTATAAGAGCTAATACGAAGCCTGAGCTAATGGGCCAATCAGTTTATACCTAATGTAGACTCACTGTGTGACTTTCCTTGGGAGTTACCAGTTGTGGGAACTGGGCAGGACAGAAGCCCCAACAAACAGGCCCTCATGTTACATACACTAAAAAGTAAGTTGTAGAACCTGGAATATGAATCCCTCTATATACACCACTGACATACTTCCTGAGATTTCCAACTGACCTGTCTTAATTGTACAGAACAGCTTACTTGAACATCTAAGCATACTTAAATTGTAAGGACTCTTGAAATCTACCAGTATTTTAAAGGACTTTTGTAAATATAAACCTACGGGAATTTGATCCAGGGTCACTAGCCTAATTAACCTCTGAGGGTAAAACCTAACACTATGGTCTATAAAAAGTATGAGTAAAATGAGTCCTAAAGATATTCTGCTGTACTCATAGACCAGTGCCTTATTATCAGAGAGGCTTCCTCAGGGAGCAGATGAGAACTGATGCAGAGACCCACAGCCAGACACTACATGGAGGGAGAGAGTCTTAATGGGAGGTCTCCATCATGTCCCTCCCCTCAGAGCTCAGAGAATCCTACTGAAGAGGAGTCAGAAGCAATGGATGTAGGATATCAGATAGATGAGGCCCTCTGAATCAACTGTGTCCCTTGCATCTGAGCACACAGAGACTGAAGCAGCAAGCATGGGGCCAACATGGGTCTGCACCGGGTCTTTTGGCATATATATTGTAGCTTATAGGTTATGGTTGTTGCCTTTTCGTATATTCTTGCTCCATGTTGTGTGCCAAAATGTATTTTTTTAATCATTTCTCTTTATTTTTTTGGGGGGGGGAGGGTACCCACCATCCAGATCCCAAATAAATCACACACACGGATGGTGTAAGAGGTCCTTCTGTATATGTGTTGCTTCTGTTGGTTAATGAATAAAGAATCTGCCTTGGCATGTGATAGGGTAGAGTAGAGCTAGGCAGAGAAAAATAAACTGGATGCTGGGAGAAAGGCAGTGTCAGAGAGACCTCATGGAGCAGCCAGGGGGGAAAGATGCCACCTGGCACCTGAACATTGCTATGAGCCAGCTTTTCCTTTCTTTTCTTCCTTCCTTCCTTTCTTCCTTTCATTTTTGGGGGGTTTCAAGACAGGGTTTCTCTATAACTTTTGAGCTTGTTTTGGAACTAGATTTTAGAGACCAGGCTGGCCTTGAAATCACAGAGATCTGACTGCTTCTGCCTTCTGATGAATGGATTTAATGGCATGCACCACCACTGCACAGCTAGTCAGCTTTTCTTAAATTATTCCGTCTATCTTTTACCTCTGGGCATTTTGCCTTTCACTATTTCTGCATATCTTCTCTTTCCTTCTTATTTTGTGTCTGGCTGTGTGGCTGAGTGGTTGGCCCCTAGCACCTTCTCCTTATTATCTGGTTCATTCTTCCTCCCAGATGTCTCCTCCTCTTTATTCTCTCTGCCTGCCAGCCCTGCCTATCCTTTCTCCTGCCTTGATATTGGATGTTTAGTTATTAGACCATAAGGAGTTTTAGACAGGCAAAGTAACACAGCTTGACAGAATGAAACAAATGCAACACATCTTTGTGTCACTGAACAAAGGTTCTACAGCATAAAGGAATGTAGCACAATTAGTAACAACCCAGAGACAGATTTTGGTCAGAAAAGCAAAATAGCCAGCCACTCTACCTCAGTCTGAAATTGTGATCCCGCCTCCAGGAATCCTCAGAATGAGACTGTGTCTGAGAGCTGTCTCTTCCCATCTTATATTCCTCTCTAGGGCTGGGATTAAAGGTGTGCACCACTACTTTCTGGTTTCTATGGCAAACTGGTGTGTCTACTGTTGTAAAAAGTGGGTGTAACCACTGCCTGTTCTGTAAGGCTGACCAGGGCAGCTGTTTTACTCTCTGATCTTCAAGCAACAATTATTTATTAAAATACAAATGAAATATCACTTGAAACACATTTAACACATCATAATATAATATTCTACAATACTTTCTCCTTTTGTCTACATAAAAAGGAAAGATTTTTAACTTTGGCATAGTCAGCTATACACAACCGATACAATTCTCAAGTAAGAAGTATATTTACAATATCCAATCCATTTGTATTTAGCAAATTCAGAGAAAACACTCCAGCATCCGTCCCATCTTAGTGTCTCCAAAGTTTTATACCTAATTTACTTCCTATAATAACTACAAAAACCTGAAATTCTAATTGTTTATTCTTTTAACTCCATCAAAGACTCCAGAAGGAATTATTATTACCTGACAACAGAGACATGTGCCTGGACAGTCATCCAAAGTTCCTCTGCAATGTTAGGGCATCCGTCTTCAGCCACAGGTCTAGAGTATCTGGCAGACTTTGCAGTGAAGCTGGAAAAAGTAAGGCAAAGTTCATCAGTCGATTCCTTCTGTGTCCTGAACAAGGTCTGGAGGACTCTTCTGTGGAGCACGAACCCTGAAGGACAGTCCCACCTTAATTTAGCAGAGTTCAGCAGTCACTTTCCTGTGGGTCTTGCATGTCCTCTTTATACAGCACACAGTCAAGCAGTCGAGGCAAAAGCAGTCTCTTGACCAAACGGCTAGCCTTGCCACAATGAAAACAAACTACTGTTGAGTTTATTTGATGCCCATCATTTTCTCTAACCTATCTTGTACTGCCAGGAACAGATGTGTCTGATTGCCATGAAAAGCCCTAAGTTAGCAAAATATTTTAAAGCCATATTCTATAGGTCTTTGATGTGATTGAAGTCCATTTAGCTAGCTAAAAATATACCCATTTAACCTTGAAAACCTACATAGTGTGACTTGAAGTTTACATTTTATACATTGACAGCTAACATCATTTCTTAATAATGCATTCCATTTTGAAATGAATGACATAATCACAATACCCCAAACAAGAGGAGAAATAGATATATACAGTGTAACAAAATTAACTTTAAATTAGTATCACTATACTAAAATTCATGCCAATAAAAATATCTGATGTTAATAATTGTCTTTTCATCCTATACTATATGGCTATATTCTCCTGAATTATAACAAATATGCATAACTCACTAAATAACCAAAATCAACCCACACAAACCCACTCTTTCTTGGGAACGTGGGCATCATATTTTTTCTAGATTTCGTCCTGATCTCTGTGAGCAAAGGCATTTTAAAGGGTCCTTGAGAAAATCTAAGATAATGGTCAAGTCCTAGAAAGACCATCTTTAACCTATCTTGATATATATCACCTGTCATGTTTCAGGAGGTTTCCCTACTCAAACCTTATCTATATCATTCCTGAAGGAATCCATAGCCTCTCTACTCCTGTGGGAACAAACAAACTCCAAAGCATTTTTGATTTCCATTTAACATTTATTACCTTCTTGTTAGCTTAAGATGACTCTATCGTATCTAAGTAGTCTCAACTGTGCAATCCTGCTCACAATCCTGTGTCTCCTAGCACCTGTATCTTGCCCATCAACAATCAAATATTCAAAATCAAGACAGTACTATAGAGGATCCAGAATACCTGTGTACTTCCCAAATTTATGTGACTTTTTCTTTCATAATAATTTTGCTGTCTTTAAAGACTTTATATTTTAACTACTTATTTCTTTCTGTGACTGTCTGTACCCATTTGCTTTTCTTTCTTATGCCTACACACATTGTAAACCACACTGGAACCTGTTTACAGGTTTTTCCTTCTAGATCTCTTTCACTCCATACCTTTTGGGCTTTATTTTTCCACATGAGCAAAAAACTGCCAAGCTGTGAGGCTAGAACATCTGCGCAGCATTGGTGGCTTCTCAGGCTACTTCTCAGGTTGGGATAGTCAAGTGCAAAGCTCACAGCCTGGTCAGAGGTTTGTGAACAAGAACTGCATTATTCCATTCTAAGGATGAATGCTGATACCTAAGTTGGCACAAGCAGCGTTTAGTTAGCTTGCTGCTTCTCTTTTTTGTTTACTGCTGCTGGCCTAAAAGCAGGGCCTCTTAGAGGACACATCCCTTTTCTTCATTCCTTCCTTCCTTCCTTCTTTCCTTTCCTTATTAATTTATTTCATTTTATTTTGGTCCTGTGTTCTTTGGCTCTACATGGAAATTAGCTCCAATGTTGGACACAGAAATATTTTTAGCTTTTCTTTTACTCTACTCCCACATGGGGCACCCAAATGTTTTTTGTTGTAATTTTATTCTTTGTTCTTTCATCTTTTGGGGGCCTGCCGCCCACATCCCCAATAAATCAGACAAATCAAGCTGTGTTGTTTTTTATAAATGCCTGGCCTTATCTGGCTCCTTTCATAGCCAGCTTTTCTCAACTTAAATTTTCCCATGTAGCTTTTGCCTGTGGGCTTTAATCTTTCTCTATTTCTGCATTTATTTTTTCTCATTATTCTGTGTCTGGCTGTGTGTCTGGCCCTTAGAGTCCTCTCTTTGTTATCTTGCTCCTTTCCTTCCTCCCAGATTTCTCCTCCTCTTTGTTCTCTCTGTCTGCCAGCCCTCCCTATCATTGCTCCTGCATTTCTGTTGGCCATTCAGCTCTTTATTCAATCATCAAGAGTTTTAGACAAGCAAAGTAACACAGGTTTATGGAGTGTTAAACAAAGGGACCATAAAAGAATTCAACATGTCGTTGCAAAATTAAACAAATGCTCCACAAGATAAAGAAATGTACTACATCTTAAAATAATGTGCAAGAACAGTTTAGTGTTTTTATAGGACTCTGAATCCTGAGAACGAGTTGGTCTCTGACTCTTGTGCCTGCTCTTGGGGATCTTCTCCTCCTTTTGGTTTGCCATGTACAATTTTGATATGATAGTTTTTGTTTCATCTCAGTGTGATTTTTGTTCTGTCATGTTTGGGTGCTATGTCTTAGAAGCCTTTTTTTTTCTTATGAGAGAAAAAGTGAATGGATCCAGAGAGGAGGGCAGGTGAGAAGGAACTGGGAGGAGTAGACCGGTAGAAACTATACCCAACAAATATTCTATAAAAATGAATCTATTTTCAATAAAAGAAAGGAATTTAAAAACTATCGTGGATAATCAGAAATGAATATAAACAAGCAGCTGATGCATAGTCATCTACATTTTTTATGATAAAAGGAAAGACATTTATAATGGGAAGGAAAAGTATCAGCACCAGAACCCCCACATCAAGTTCTCAACCCAAAGGAGATTTATTTGCTCCAGAGAGACAGAGGGAAGGGATAAGGGACAAAGGCAGGAGATAGAGGAAGAAAGAAAATGGGAAGGGTACCAGGGAAAGTTGGAAGAGATATTTGTCCCAGAGTGACAAAAGACTGTCTCTGGATAGAGAGGGGGCAGATGTGGCACATAGGTATGGCAAGTAATAAAGATAAAAGGGGAAATCCCGCATTACAATGAAGTTTTAAATTCTAATTGGGCATGTTAATTAGGTGGACCGAATGGGGCTTTCGATTGCCAGATTTCAATACTTTGATTGCTGGACCTTGGGAGTCAGCCTCGGGAAGAGGGGTTGGCCTGATAAGGGAGTGGACCTTAAGGGCCAGCCAGCTACAGGTAATATAATCCAATTGGGGAGAAGGGCATGGCCTGCCAGAGCTCCCTGTCCTAGTGGGTTTATGTCCCTTCAATAATGTGGTCCATCCTGTGATTTGGATTCACACTGAGGGCATGTGCTTGTTTGTTTCGTATATCTCATTTGGAGCTCACCATTCAGCTCACAAAATAGTCCGTGGTGACTTCAAACTTGTGGTAATCCCCTTAACTCAGCCTTCTTAGGGACAGAAATGAAGAGATAGGGCATGGCCATCTTGCTTGGCGGTGGGCATGGCTGCTTTTGTTGTTTTTGTTGACTATTACTTTAAGATCTACAGTTCCCTACAAGATACCACTTTGGAAGTTTTTGGAAAATGTTAATTGGAGATTTATTGAAGGAGCTGTGGGCTGCATTCCTGCCACCTGGTCCCTGCCACCTGGCTAGCTTATGCCCTGAAATAACAACACACAAACTGTATTCATTTAAACACTGCCTGGCCCATTATATCTAGCCTCTTCTTGGCTAACCTCATATCTTGCTTAACCCATATTTAGCAATCTGTGTAGCACCACGACGTGGTGTCTTACCAGGAAAGATTCAGCATGTCTGACCTGCGTCCATCTTGGGCTGGAGCTTCATCGCATCTGCCCTAGAGAGGAGAGGCATGGCATCTGGCTCACTTTCCTTCTTCTCAGCATTCTGTTCTGTCTACTCCACCTACCTAATTTTCTGACCTATCAGGCCAAGCAGTTTTCTTTATTGATTAACCAAATGAAACAAAAGATTGACAAATGATCTTCCCACATCAGAGATTTTCACTTTTTTTTTGTCTCAAGGTGGGCCTTGGATACATCTCTTTCTGTCTTCTTTGTTGTGTTGTTTTTCATGCACTAATCTTGCCATCTGTTCCTCAAAGATGCAGATATGTTCAGACTAACTGGGTTAATGATAGAGCTTTCTGTTTCAAGGAGATGATTGCTTTCAATTGCAGTGGTGTGTAATAATTAGTTTTGGCCTTTTTGTGTGCCCTGTGTATATATGTGAGTATATTCATCTGGGTGCGTGTGTGTACTGAGGATACAGTCAACATCTAATGTCCTTCCTCATGAGTGTTCTACATTTTCTTTCATCTCTTTCCAGACAGATTTTCTCCCTGAAGCCTAGGGTTAGTCAATCACTGGTTGGCTGTCCAGTAAGCCCGGTGATCTATGTGTCTTTCTGCCTCCACAGCTCTGGAATCATAAGATGTATCTGCTCCCACCCCTGCTTCTGGAATCTGGGGATAAAACTCAGTTCCTCATGCTTGCTTAGCAAGAACTATATCTTCTGAGCTACCTCTGCAGCACAGGCTTGTACTTATTTTACTGTCTGGATGCTTTCATGACATCTTGGAGATTCTGTGCTTTTGTTGTTGTTGTTGTTCACTTTGCTTGGATTTCTCTAGAGATGGTGTCCATATGTAGAACAGGCTGTCCCTGTCCCTGGTAGGCTTCTTTCTGCCTCTCTCTCTCCATAGTAGTTCTGGGAGTATTTGTGATCAATGCCATTTCAAATCAATATTTTGCTATTGCTATTTGACTGTTATAAAATAATGGAAGCAAAGTGGAGTTTGAGTTGGGTATGATGCTGTTAACTTTAATTACATTTCTTGCTCTCATTCTCTCTCTGAGTTTGTGGTGGGGCAGGTGTTGTGTGTGTGCATGTGGGTGTGCTAGAGGGTGTGCATGTGTGTATGCATGCCTGCATGTGTTCCCAAGTATGCCAGTGTGGAGGTCAGGGAAAATCATGTCACTATTGGTTCTTTCCTTCCATATTGTGGATACTGGGGAGTAAACTTGGGTCTTTGGTCTTCTAAGTCAACACTTTATACTGTTGAACCTTGTCTTAGTTTTCTATTGCTGTGAAGGAACATCATGAGCAAAGCAACTTTTAAAAAGGAAACATTTAGTTGAGGTGGCTCGCTTACACTTCAGAGGTTCAGTCCATTAGCATCAAGGCAGGGCGCATGGCAGCATTCAGGCAGACATGTTGCTGGAGCTGAGAGTGCTTACATCTTGACTCAGAGACACTAGGAAGTTGACTGTTTGTCACACTGAGGTATGCTACACCAAATGAGACCTCAAGCCCACCCCCCACAGTGACACGTTTTCTCCAACAAGACTATAGTTCCTAAGAGTGCCACTCCCTTTGGGGGCCATTTTCTTTCAAACCACAACAAGTTCTTACAATGCCACATATTGGACATGAACTTTGGCATGTTATCCAGAACATTGGCTTTCCTGTTGAGTTCACGGTTCTACTCTTTTGTATATTTTAGTTGATTATGACATTAGGAGTTGTTAGAGTCATCTTGTTAGTTCCCAGCCACCAACCTTCAAAATAACCACACAGAAACTATATTAATTAAATCACGGCTTGGTCTATTACCTCTAGCTTCTTATTAGCTGGCTCTTACATCTTAACATCACCCATTTTCATTATTTTTTGTATGACCATGTGGCTGTGTTTTACTGGCAATGTTCCAGTGCATCTGTCTCTGGCAGCAGCTCCATGGCTTCTCTCTGACTCTGCCTTCTTTCTCCCAGCATTAGTTTCGTTTTCCCGCATTGTTCTCTTTTGCCCTGCCATAGGCTCCATCAGCTTCTTTATTCATTAACCAATAAAAGCAGCACTTATATAGGAGTACCCACACCATTTCCCCTTTCTGTTTGAACAAAAAGGCTTTAACTGTAACATAATAAGATTTCATATAACAAAACAGGCATCAAGCAAGAATTACAGTTACAATACTTACATCTATTTTATCTTTTATCATAACTAAGGAAAAGTATAATTATAACTATCTATTCTTTAACTCCACCAAAGACTCCAGAAGTGCATTGTAAGCAACTTCCAAAACTCTAGAATTGACAGAGACATCTCGCTGCCTGGACAGTCACCCAAAGTTCTCCTGTAACATTGAGGGCACAGATATTCAGGGCCATAGTATCCAGCAGACTTTTCCATGGAACAGGAAATTTCAAACACAGTTCCACCTATATTGGTAGTTTGTCAGTCACTTCCTTCTCTGTCCTACAGAATGTCTGGAAGGCTCTTTCATGAAGCAGAAATCCCGAAGGACCGTCTCACCTTTAGGCAAGTTCAGCAGTCATTTTTCTGTGGGTCCTGAATGTCCAGTTCATACAGCATAACATCAAGAAGTCCATGAAAGAGAATTTTCATGCACAAATGTCTAGCAAACTTCATAAGAAGATTCTTCGATGCCTCTCTTCCTCTTGAAGTACATTGGTGCTGCCAGGAACAGATGTGTCTCATTGTCATGAAAAGCCCTAAGTTCATAAATCATTCTGTAGTCTTTGCAAGATCTGAAAAATATCTGTACATCTGAAATATATCTCTATATATCTACTAAATAAAACTAATGACTACAAACTTGACTATTATAAACGATTATCTATTAGCCTTTATTTCTTAATTGTCCATTATATTTTTATTTATTTTTATAAATTTATTTATTTATTATGTATACAGTATTCTGCCTACATGTATCCTATAAGCCAGTAGAGAGCACCAGATCTCATTAGGGATGGTTGTGAGCCACCATGTGGTTGCTAGGAATTGACCTCAGGACCTGTGGAAGAGCAGTCAGTGCTCTTAACCTCTGAGCCAACTCTCCATCCCCCTTTATATTTTTAAATGAGCTTCACAAACACAATACCTTAATCAAGAGCAGAAATATATACACACACATATATATATAAATTAATATATATATAAATATAAATAAATATAACAAAATTGATCACAAATTTTTTTGTCAATGAAACAAAATCCATACCAATGCAAAGTATTGCTCTCCATATCATCCCCTATAAATGTACGCAAACATTTATAAACAATATTTGGGAGGTTGGGTGCTGTTCTCCTCAAACTGCTTCCTTTCTTTATTGGACAAAGAAACATTAGGGGGTGTTCACAGCAATGTTTTGAGGGGGTCTTGGTCCATCAAACTACATTAGTCTAAAAGGAATCCACATGTTATCATCTTCTGTTAAAACAAAAGAGAACCTCTTTTCCAAATCAAAGAACCTTACACCCAAATACTGAAGTCAAGATACTTGTAAAATATATATGGTGGTTTAGCTTAGCAGCCCATACAATGAAATGTCTCTCTGTACTTAGTTGATTCACAGTGAAAAATTCAAAGTAAACACAATAATATACATAATCCAGACTCTCTGTGTATTTTCCATCTTTATGTGGCTTATGTTTCTGTACTCCATTGACCCATGAGTGTCTGTGTTCTGTCTGTTTAAAGATTTTGTTTTATTTTTTTTGAAACCATTTACTTCCCTTTATAACTCTCTATACACTTTTTCCTCTCTTTTTCAAACCAAAGTTATTTTTAAAATATGCTGTGTCTCATTTAGAGGTCGTTTATGTCTGAAACTGTCCTGTTGTGCATGTGTAATTCTTTTCTGACCAGGACTGCTTCTTAAAATGCTAAGTGGTTTGGCTGGGACTAAGGTTGCTTTGCCTTTTGGCTCTGCCCAGTCTAACATGGTAGAGGCCTGTTCACTGCCTCTGAGACTGTCGGGTGGGAGCTGTCCTCACCACCTCAACTCTGGTAACCAGTTGGCCCAAGCTGCCACCATGTAACTTAGAACATGTCTCCCACAAACCCCACCTCCTGAAAGAGCCAGAGTACTCACTGGCAGCAGGAAGCAGGAAGCTGCCATTTCAAAACGCTTTATTTTATTTTATTTTATTTTTTGCTGCTGCTGCTGCTGCTGCTGCTGCTGCTGCTGCTGCTGCTAAATCAGGAAGAGCTCTCTTAAAGGAACCTCAGTGCTCTAACTCACTACCAGCAATCAGAACCCATTGCCAATTTGCTGTTGGTGTTGGCTCGTTCCTTCCTGGCTCCCTAGATTTGAAATAACCACACACAATCTATGTTAATTAAATCACTGCTTGGCCTATTAGCTCTAGCTTCTTATTGTCTAGCTCTTACTTCTTAAATTAACCCATTTCCATTATTTTGTGTATCGTCATATGGCTGTGGCTTACCAGCAAGTTTCTGGTGTATCTATCTGTGGCGGCAGCTGCATGGCTTCTCTCTGACTCTGTCTTCTTTCTCCCAGTATTCAGTTTACTTTTCCTGCCTAGCTCTATTCTGCCCTGTCATATGCCCGATTGCCTTTATTTATTCATTATTTATTTAGTTTCTTTATTCATTAAGTAATAAAAGCAGCACATATATGGAAGGACTTCCAACAGCATTTAGGCAAAAAATTATCAAAAATGGTGGGAAATGTCAATGAGAGGAACACTATGGACAGGCATGGTTCTAAGATTTTGGTGCCCATGTGTATACCGTGCAGCAACAAGCAAGTAATATCTGATGCCCAGTCCTCAAATTTCTCATCAGTAAATAGAGACGTAATAACATCTCACTCCAGAAATTAACTAACACATTTTTAGGGCCTGTGTGATGTCAGTTACAATGATATAGTATTAGAATACTCGTGGGGTCTTAGCATTGTTGGCTCATCCCCCAACAGTAACTCGTGTCTAGACCGTGGGGTCTATGAGGGCATCTGGCCAGTATTGCTGTCCCCACTGCCTTAGCCTCCTGCCACACACAATAGAGGAGCTTAAAGTGACTGATGAACTGAAGCACAGTTCCCAAAAATTGAAGCTGCCCATGAGTAGCAGAGACTTTTGGGTTCAGTCCTGTTGTGGGAGCTGCGGGCCTGCTTTTCGTCCCGCCCGGCTCCCGCACGGCTAGCTTTACACCAGAAATTACAACACACAAACTCTATTCATTTAAACACTGCTTGGCCCATTAGTTTCAGCCTGTTAACCCATTTCTAATAACGTTTGTAGCACCCCTAGGTGCGCTTACCGGGAAGGTTCTAGCCTACGTCAATCCTGGGTCTGAGCTTCATCCATCGGGTCTCCCCGGGAGAGGGGAGTATGGCCTCTGAGCTCAGTTGCTCTTCCTCCCAGCATTCTGTTCTGTTTACTCCACCCACCTATGTTCTAAGCTATGAGGCCAAGCAGTTTGTTTATTACTTAACCAATGAAATCAACAGATTGATATATGACACTCCACATCACAGTCCTTTAGAGTCTGTGGAAGTTAGTGTAGGGGAAAGAAACATCATGGCAGGTCCCCCAGGACGGAAATACACTAAAATGCCAGGCAAGCATGGTTGCGACAAAAATTCCTGGTGTATAGAAAATAATCTGCCATAGCTGTTCAATTTTATTGCATTTTTAAAAATTCTTGGCCAGGAGAACAAAGCTCAGTTCAGATGAGACTTCTGGGGATGGAAAGGGACTTGAGAAGGTGGTGTGCGCTGCTAAGTCATGCAGTTGCTTCCTCTAGAGTGTAAACAACAGTGTGTGTGTGTAATTTTAGAATATGCCAAGTATATGCTATCCCTGGTAGTACACACCTCTTTTCAATTAAAAGTGAGCTGAGCCTTAGCTAACAATATTGAGAAGAATCTATAAATGCCATATGCTGTGTTCACAAAAGAGCAAGTAGAGTCAAAGGTGCCTCCATGCAGGCACAGTGCAGCTGTGGTTATGTAACAGACCTTTGATAACTGCACAAGGGATGTTTATTAATCTTTTAAAGAAACGGGCAAGGAAAAAGCAAGAAAGGAAGGAATGAACGAGTGTAGAAGAGAGGGAGATGGGCAGGAAAGGAAGAAGGTAGACTGGGAGGCTGCATGGATGAAGAGAGGTTTTGAAAGTGACTACAGAAAGGGAGAGCTGGAATAAAGTATTTTCATCTGAAAATGTTGGTGACATTTTACTAGCAGCGGCAACAACTCAAACAAGGCCCTCCATCCCCATCCTTAATCCTTATTAGACTGCCTTCTGTGGAGCCACACCAACCCTGAAAACAGCAACAACAAGAGCCACAAAACAGAACTGGTTTTAATTGAGCGAGATGCACAGAAAAGACTCAGAACCTGTGTGTGTGTGTGTGTGTGTGTGTGTGTGTGTGTGTGTGCTGTAATATAATGGATTTTATGTGGTGGCTGACTTTTGGAACAGTGCACCAGTTAGAAAGGTCCAGTGTAGGACTGTCAGTTAAAATCAAGTGAAGGTTTTCTTGCCAAGCAGATATCAGACAGGAGAATGGCACTACTCTAAAGTGTTCTGGGAAAAGAATGACACAAGGTGTACCAGATAGAATGTGCAAAAGAGAAAACTAAAAACAAAAAGTTTTTAGCATACAAAATACGACAGAGCCACAGGGAGAGGCGTCCTGACCTGATGACTAGGAAGGCCAGGTATTCTCTGGATAACCTGCTCCCTCTTAATTCGTCCCCAGAATCAAAGGAAATGCGGTCTGAAGTCTTCGCAGCTGAGAGTGTACTGGGGATCTGGAGTTCGGAGACTCACATACACATGGAAGAACAGAAGGAAGGGAAGAGGAAAGTTACATTTGGGTCTGTGGAACAAGAATTAGGAATGTTTCCTAGCAGACATCGTGTCCTACAATGGACTGACAACAGACAAAGGAACAAGCAAACAAACAAGCAAAAAACTCATGTCAGTGTAGAACTAGCAGAGAAACCGTGGGATTCAACTCTGGCACAGAAAGGAGAGCTCAGAGACAGTCTCAAACAAGGCAGAGGGAACAGCGTTCCCAGACATGCAAGTGTTCTCTGAGGGATTTACCATGGCTACTGCTGAAAGAGAAAACATGATGGGAGGACAGACGGATGTCCACGACAAGCAAGCATGCTGAACCTTGAAAGGGCAAATTACAGTTTAACAAGGAGACCTACTACTCAAACTGCATGCACACCTCAGGCAGGCACATGCAGAGACACCCATCGCCAAATGGAAGCAATTTTCGCAGCCACCACTAGAGAGTGCAAACCTTAATTTGTTCCTCCCAGGCTAAAGGTGGGATCAGTTAAGTGAGCACCCCTATCCACTAGAGCCTACAGGCGCCACCTCCCTGTAGGCGGAAGTGGGTCTCAGAGCTGCCACCAGTGGGCGGGTTTCAAGGGACGTGCTGGAAGCTCATTGGCCTCTGTGGCAAGGCAGGAGGTGGAGCCAAATACCGCCCAATAGCCACCTAGGACTGAGGAGAGAGGATCGAGGACCAGAGATGAGGTTTCTCTTGAAGGCTCAAGCCCCTTTTTCTGAAGGGCCAGCGGAGTCTCTCTAAGTATGACCTGCATATTCTTCCGTGTCCTTTACTTCTTCTCTTCCTTATGCTAAGGTGCCTATTTATCTCAGCTTTAGGCCTCTTTAGGCGAAGCCTGCTGGAGAAGGGCGACATCCCGGAAGACCGCACCTCACGTCAACCCGGCCCCTCTAACCACACAGGCTATGCCCAGGCCCCACAGGCCCTGGCCCGACCCCTTCAGAGAGCACCATTCTCCAGGTCGCCTGGCGGTCTGGCAATCGCCCCAGAACCATTGAGGTGGGGAGAGGGTGTGAGGGAAGAGAAGCAGCTGTAACAGGGTCCCAACCTTGGAAGTGTTGAGGTGCGTCTGCAAGACTGGTGTACAACTGGGGAGAGAATGTGCGTTTGGCGTAAGAAGAGGGCCTGTGTCGAGTCGACAGAAAGCTGAGTCTGCCATATACTTTGTCTTTGGGCTAGGTCAGGGACAGGTACTCTGCATGGGCTTCAGAAAACGTCTGTCCCCTGTAGAATGCTGGGAAGGAAGAAAGGGTAAAAGAATGTAACCGAGAGAGATCTGGATGGAATTCGCGAGACTACTGTTTGTTTGAAACCCAGCATGTCACTGGTTAGCTCGAGTTGCCCTCAGTCGTGATCCCAGCTACCCAAGGTTGATGGGTAGGGATGACTTCCGTGTCCCCTGTCTTCAGAAAGACAGAATGATTTCATGAGCAGGGTGGGATGGATTGGTCTGTGGGACAAAAGGATAATCTTTTGAAAGGGAGAGCAAGGTGGTGCTAACTATTAAAGTGTGTTGTGATGGAAACTCGAAGGGAGAATGAAAGGAAATGGAATACTGGGCATCCAACAGACTACTGAGTAATGTGAATATTTTCCCATGTGTGGAGTGAAGGGATAGAGGGCACCTGGGAAGACAGCTGTCAGCTTCTGGGCTTTGGTGTGATCGTCGAGGGAGGCCTGGGGCTTCCTGTGTGTGAAGGTGTTGTGAGTCTGAGGCGATCGACCCTGTAAAGGAGCCAATGCCAGGAAATTCTTGGGGGTGATGGTGAGGTCAGGTGCTGGGGGAGTGGACAACCCGGTGAGGGTGGAGACTCTGTAAGCACAAAAGGGAGACAAGGGCCAGGGGAAACCATGGCAGGACAGATTGGTAGTAGTAGTAGTGGAGGGCCTTTTAGAGAACATTTTAGCCACCAGAGGGGCATTATTTTTGTTTGTTTATTTGTTTGCTTTGTCTTATTTTCTTTTTGCTAAGATAAGAGCAGTTACTCTTTTTCTTTCCAAAATTTTTATTACATTTTAAAATTTATTTTACATACCAACCATAGTGTCCCCTTCCTCCTCTCCTCCCACTCTCCACCATCACCTCCTTTCTACCCACACCAATCCACTCCTCAGAAAGTGTAAATCCTCCTATGGGAGTCAACAAAATATGGTCCTTCAAGTTGAGGCAGGACCAAGTCCCTCCCCCTTTTTATCAAGGCTGAGTGAGGTAGCCCATTTTAGGGAATAGTTTCCCATGACCCAGCTTATGTGCCCATGACAGATCCTGGTCCCATGGTAATGGGCCCTATGTACACACCAAATTACACAACTGTCACCCACATGCAGAGGGTCTAGGTCAGTCTCGTGCCAGACCCCTAGCTGTTGGTCTGGTGTCTGCGGGCTCCCACAAGCGAGGATCACAGTCTGTGTGGGTTTTCCCATCATGATCTTGACCCCTCACACACACACACCTTGCTCATATAATCCCCTCCTCCTCTCATCAGCTGGACTCCCACAGCTCAGCCCAGTGCTTGGCTGTGGATCTCTGCATCTGCGTCCATCAGTTACTGGATGAAGGTTCTATGACAGCAATTAGGCGGCTATCAATCTGGTTATGAGGGGAGGCCAGTTCAGGCACCCTCTCCACTATTGCTAGGAGTCTTATCTACGGTGTTCCTTGTAGATTCCTGGAAGGTTTCCTGGCACCAGGCTTCTCCCTAACATCATAATGCTACCGTTTTCATTGGAAGAAGCAGATACTCTTAGGCCATAGTGATACAGTGGTATTTCTGCTCTCCACCCCAGAACCATGGAGCAGCAAGACAAAGTGGATGCTGCCTGTGGTCCCTCCGACTTGGAATGTAACATGGGGAATGAGACTGGAGCCCCACTGGTCGTTGGTCCTGGCCTTAGAGGACGTGCAAGCCGCCGAGGCAGAGGCCGCAGTTGTACCACCAGAATCCAGGCCAGGTGAGAAACCCGCCTTCCTGTGAGTATGGCGTCTAGGTAGGGGAGGGGGTACAGCTTGCTTTACAATGGAGATACACTGGTCTGGGGAATACACAGGACAATAGAGTGGCCAAGGTGGTACAGTGGCTTTTCGGCTCTCCACCCCAGACCCTTGGAACAAAAAGACAAAGTGGGTGTCTCCTTCTGGCCCCGCAACTCGCGATGTAGCATGGAGAACAAGACTGGAGCCCCACTGGGAATCAAAGTCAGAAGACCTGCAAGCCGCGGAGGCAGAAGTGCCAATGGTGGCTCCAGGACCCAGACCAGGTGAGTAACCTGCCTCGTTGTGAGTATGGTGTCTAGACTGGGGAGAGGGTCAGGCTCTCTCTGCACACAGGGATACAGCATCATGGGGAGATACTCAAGGGCATACAGGGGCCATCGAGGTATAGTGAGGTTTCTGCTCTCCACCCCAGAACCACGGAACCAATACCCAAAGTGGGTGTCTGCTTCTGGCCCTCCAACTTGGAATGTAGCATGGAGAACAAGACTGGAGCCCCACTGGGAATCAAACCTGGCCTCAGAGGACGTGCAAGCCGCCCTGGAAGAGGCAGAGGTGCCAATGGTGGCACCAGGACCCAGACCAGGCGAGTAACCCGCCTCCTCGTGAGTATGGTGTCTAGACTGGGGAGAGGGTCAGGCTCTCTCTGCACACAGGGATACAGCATCATGGGGGGATACTCATGGAGATGCAGTGGCCGTGGGAATACAGTGGCATTTCTGCTCTTCACCCCAGAACCATGGATCAAAGCCACCAAGTGGATGTCTGCTTCTGGCCCTCCAACATGGAATGTAACACAGGAAATGAGAAGGGAGCCCCACTGGGAATTGGACCTGGCCTCAGAGGACGTGCAAGCCGCCCTGGAAGGGGCAGAGGTGCCAATGGTGGCACCAGGACTCAGAACGGGTGAGAATTCCACCTCTCACACTCTCAGGTCTTTGACATCTCAGGTGTGCTGCCTCTTTTTGGGTATCCTTTGTGAGTTCAGAGGCGGTCAGGCCCCCTTTGCACAAAACTAATAGGAGTCCTCCATACTCCTACTGTAGGGAGCACAGCGAGGCTCTGCCTGCTCTGGGTTCTGAGAAAAGGGTGCATGGTGCACTGCTAAAGAGAAGACAGATTCAACCACCAAGGACGACTAAGGCTGTAGCCGGCAAACCCCTCTGTCAGGGCAAGAAGTCCTCTGCCAAAGCAAGAGGTCACAGTGAGTGTCCTTGGCTGGGGAGGGAGCCCGGGTTTGATTGGAGGGAAGTGCAGCATAAGCAACTATGTAGCCAGCCCTGTCTGTCTGAGAACTGCAGTGTGACCATGAGCTAGTGCACCCTGGACCTCAGTGCCCCAGGTAGAAGACATAGTGTCAATGAGAACAGCACTAGTTGGCAGGAAGCAGAGATTTGGGGTGGGCTCTTTGAGCAGGTCCATTGTGAGGAGCTCTCAGAATGGGGGTGAGTATCTGAGGGAGAGGCTGGCGGACACCCAGCAGGGAGGAATTGGTGGTCTTTTTACAGCTGACAATGAGAACACTGCTTGCCAGCCTGAAGTCTTGCCCCTCATAAGCCCCCAGGAGGTAAGGAGAATCTGTTGCTAGAGTGGGCGGCTCCTGCCTTTCACTGTCAAGTCCCTTTCAGCTGTGTCTTAAAGTCAGGGCTTCCACCTCTACCACTTGGTCAGCACACAGCCTTGTGTGACCCTGGGAAAGGGCACTTCCCCTTGGGCCTCAGTCTCCTCAGTGCCAGTAGACCATGCTGAGATTGGAGGGGGTTCAACAGGCTCTACAGAGCCCTGACATTCTGGGTTCCTGCCCTCAGCCTAAAATTTGCCCAGCCCCTTTTTTTCCTGGCTGGCCTGGAACCCAATCCATGTAGTCCCTGTCTCTGCAGAGCTCCCAAGGGCCTCCATCCCTCTGCTGGCCCCCAGCATTTTCACCTGCACCCTACATGACAACGACCTTGGGCCCGCAATTGATTGCTTTGCCTTCCATGGTGCTCCATGAGGCTTTTGCCTTGTCCAACCCGTGAGTAGAGAGGGTCCATGGAGCCGGCTGTGTCTGAATTGCTGCAGTAGGAGAAACAGGAAAGGGATGATTGTGGGAAGGAGAAGGCTGTGTGTCAGGCTGTGCGGGCAAGGACAGGATCCTCTTCTGATTTGACAGCTCCTACTCCAGAGTGGCTTTATTTTCCAAGCATCCATTTCCTAGTGGACATTTTGTCAAAAGCATCCTATACCTCTCGCACTGAAGAAAGCACCAGCACAAGGCCTGCCACACAGTGGGCCTTCAACACGTGGACACTGTTTCTCCACATGGCTACAGATGGGTGAGACAGAAGGTCCTGGTGAAAACTAGGGTCATGGTGGCAAGGGCCAGAGAGGCCCAGGGGAAAGTCCAGAGGCCAGCAAGTAAGCCTCCTGGAAGTGCTGTGGTGGATGGGCAAAATGCTGAGAAGAACCAGTCCCTGAAAACAGGAGGCCATCATATCTCTGCAGGGACTTTGTAGATTATAATGCAAAAACTGGTGGATCCCTGATGTCTTCCTCAATGTGTATCTGGGAGAGAATTAAAAGGGGCTTGTGACAATTAATGTCTCAGAAAAAACGTGTCAGACGGGGTGTGGAAAGGAAAACAGGCTGTGCAGGACAAAGGATGTGGCCAAGCCATGGGGTCTAAGTTCTCCACAGTCCTTTGGACTCCTACCTTCTGGTACTGCAGAAACCTTGTCAGTCTCAATGGATCAGTGTTGTCCACCCATCCAAGTGTATAATCCCCTCACCTCTTCTTTCCAGATGCACGGATCAGACCCCCCTGCCGTGTTCCTCCATGGAGTATCATCCACCAGAGACACAGGTCCCTGCAGAGAAGTTTGGGCTCCCGAATGTTGGGCAGGAGGAACTAAGTGGATGTGTCGAGGAGACCGCCTTGGGTTTGGGAGCACCTAGCCACTGGAAGGGCATTTGTACTTCTGAGAAGAGGTGGTGGGTGCGCAGCTCCTGTTCTCCTCACACCCGTTTCTTTACAGGGGCCCGTTACCTCTGACCAGGCCTCGGATTCTGCCCCCTTCGAGTGTGAGGAGTTACTGCAGGCTGCCGCAGCCCTGATGACTCTGAAGAACTCTTCTTGGACCTGGCGCCAGACCCACAGTTAACCAGGTAGCTGGCTTCTTAAACAGGACCATGGGGTGGAAATGGGTGGGAGATGGGAGGCTCTGTGGCAAGTTGGTCATAGCTGGGCACGTGGGGGTAAGTTGGTAGTTTGAATGACTTGGGGCTGGGTACCCCTGACTTCTGGAGCAGACTTCAGAGAGGGCACTTGATTGCTCAGAGAATGCTCAGCTCCTCTAGTTTGTGCTCAGCAGCAAGTGGCTGGTGTCCTGATGTCCAGAGAGAGAAGGAGACCGAGGCTCTTGGGGGTTGCAGGCACTTGCCCCAGGGCAGGTCGCATGTTACATGGAAGACATAGAAGGAGCCAGGATCCTGCTTCCTCACTCAGGCCCCATATCCCCATTTTACTGCACACCATAGTGGTCTGTAGAAGACATACGTGGAAGGAGATATAGTCTCTGGTCTCAGGGGGAATCTCAGTCCAGATGTGCAGCCTGGGTTCCTGCTCAAGGTGTATTTTGCCACCAAATCTCAAATGGCCCACCCAGAGGGCAAGGGCCTCATAAGCTGAGAAGCCAACTAAACCTCTAGTGTCTCTGGAAAGCAAGGCTGGACACTGTCGAGTACAGAGGCAAATGGGGCCTAGGGAGTGTATGCAGAAGCCACGCTGGACAGACCTGCTGGATTGGAAGGATCAGGATGAAGCTGGAGAGGTGGCTGACTGATCACAGGGCCATGCAAGGGTGGGAGAGGAATCCTAGGCCAGGACTTCTTGAAGCTTCCTGTCTGGAAACCCCGTTCCAACTGAAGAAATGTTTACTGGACCCACATATATAGGCACGAAGGATAGACATACAAACCAAACATTCGCAGACAATAAACTACAAAGAAATTTAATTCAATACTAATCCTTGGAGTACATGTAATTTCCCATTTACTAAAGATAAATGTGAATGCCAAGGAAGTGGATGTGCTTGTTTAATTTTTCCCAAAGAGATAAATCTTAACCCCACATTGGACACTGTGGGGCACAAAGTATTTTCAACATTTTTCAGAGTGGATTGGTACTTTCAATTTATAATCGTCACAGCCGAGGATGCTCTTCACAAAGATATGGAGCAAAAAACTGGCAGAAGTATGTCTAGGGCCTCTTCTCAAGTGTCAGGAGTACCGCCCTAATCCCAAGCTAAATCTCATCTGACAGTTTTTCACAGGCTTCAAGTCAGCACCTCAAACAGCAGTTTTAAACTCAAGCATCCTAAAACATGGTGAGGAACCACAGAAGGAAAATATTTAGAGGCTATTGTTTGCCTCGTTTAAACCACCATGTTTCCATTAGAGCCCTCCAACAGGTCTCAAAGCAACCTTTAAACAGGAAGGGAAAGACGGATTCCCCAGGCCATCCTCTGACTTTCCATACCAGCACTTACTAAGAAACACCAGTGTGTGTGTTCCCCTCCTCTACTCTATTTCTTTCTCTCCCCCTCTCTCTGTCTTACACACACACACACACACACACACACACACACACACACACATACGCCTGTGCATGCACATCTAGGCCAGGAGGACTGGGTAACGGAAATCCAAAGAGCTTTCCTGACATCAGGAAGGTTATATTTAGAGAACATGGGCTTGACTGGAGTAGGTTTTGGCCTGTGATGGAGGAATCAGGGAATGTGAGGCTGGAGGTGGGGAATCCAGGCGGGAATATGTCTCTCCCTTGTGTCAGTGACAACTCTTCAACTGTGGGAGACAAAGAAGAAAGGGTTGGAGTCAGGAACGGGATTCAGGGACATGTGATCTTTAGGTGGTTCTCATCCCATCCTTTCTCCCTTTAGGTCTTGCATGAGTTGGAGCAGTGAAACCTGCCAGCCCATCCTTGTGACTGGGATCCAAGGCAGGCGACCTCTTGCTATCTACTGAGCATCTGGACTTCACCTCCCTCTTGAGCTTAAGGGCCCAGAGGAGGGGGTGCATGTTTGTTCAAGTACTGAGTAGTTGATAAATCAATGATTCTTGTCTCAAATTTTTAAATGTGCTTTATATGCCTTCAGGCATTGCATAAGCTTTCAGACTCTTTTCATAATGTGGATCCTTGACCTACATAGTGTGTTTTTGTACCTCCAACCCTTGTTCCATTGGAGGCTAGCACTCTTTAGTGTATGTTCTGTAGGTAATATGACATACTTATAACAAGATTGACCTTAAAACTGTATCAATAAATGAAGATCCATATCAATGCAAAATATTTGTCTTCATATCATATCCCCCTTTTTATGTAAACAACATTTATAGACTATATTCATGAATAAGGGCGTAGTTTTTTCCATACTGCTTCCTGCTAATTGGGGCGCTGTTAATCAGCTCTTTTATGGTGTATCCTTTGTGCTAGGTTCATCTTAGCAGTTGGGCAAAGTAATTTTTTTGACGATGTTCACAGCATCCTTTCTAGGGGACGTGATCTATCAAACCGTATTGATCTGGAAGCAATGCACAGGTTCTCATCTTCTGTGAAAACAAAAGAATTACCTCTTTTAAAACAACATATCTTTAGACTCAAATTTGGAAGTCATGTTAACATTATAATATACATGCTGGTTTAGCTCATTACTTAGCTTGTTAACACTCAAAAAATTCAAAGATAACACAATAATATACATAATTCAGACTCTTTTTGAATTTTCCATTTTTACATGCCTTATTTTTCTTTACTGCTTTTAATCTGACTATCTGTAGTCTGTCTCTTTAAAGACTTTACCTTTTTTAATAGCATAAATTTTATTTTATTAGTTTCTATACTCTTTTTCTTCTCTCTTCGAAGCCTTCATATATTTATCCAACTCTCTGACACATCTGGATTTGTCTTTATTGCATATCTGTAATTCTTTACTGTCCAGGAGAGCTTGTTAAAATGCTAAGTGCTTCTTAAAACTTAAGCTGCACCATTATTAGGGGGAAATACGGAAGTTTCTGCTTCCTGCCCAGTCTAAAAACTAATCTACACCATTAGTATAATATATATGGTACTGCTACTTGCTCTGCACAATCCAGCATGGCAGAACTGCTTGCACCTCTGAGCCTTGCACACTGTGTCAGTTCCAGGCACAAAGCTGGTCCATGTTGCCATGAAACAAGTTGCAGGATGCTACTCACAAAACCCATCCAAATGCTCTGTTCCAAAAGAGCCAGAGGTCGTGTTAGCAGCATAGCCCAGAAAGCCAGTATTTTTAAATGGCTGCAGGTCTTTTCCTGCTTTGGCTGAATCAGGAAAATCTCTCTTAAAGGAGCTGTGACAAGACGACAACAAGCAGGAAGCAGCTGTGTTAAATTTGTTTTTTTTTCTCTGAATTTTTTTCAAGCCCTCTCAGCTTCTACATAGATTTAGTTGGCCATGTGGGTTCCAGTTTCTTGCAGGGAAGCTGCTTATTCATCCTGGCTTCTCAGAATCGAAATAATCACGCAGAAACTGTTAAGTTGTGAGCATAGCCCCTTGCATCTAACAAAGGACAGAGAGTTGCATTGGTCCAGACTCCAAATCCCAGCAGGCCAGGAAGGGGTCAGGACAACTCCCACAGAATATTTAAGTGAACCCCCAAAAAAGAACACGTGGTCTCTTTCTTTCCCCCCAAATGTGGTCGTGTTTGTGGCCTCCCGTTTCCCCCTTGAGGCATTAAAAGTGCAGGAATCACATTAAACCTGAAAATTTCTTATTTTGGCCTGTTTTGATTTGGTTTGATTGGAATTTTGCATAGGCAGAGAGCTCTTGTCAGGAAAATTTTCTAACGGAAACTATATTAATTAAAACACTGCTTGGCCTGTGAGCTCTAACTTCTTATAGGCTAACACTTATATCTTAATTTATCTCATTTCTATTCATCTGTGTATCGACATGTGGCAGTGGCTTACCAGCAAAGTTTTGGCATGTCTCATTCTGGTGGTTCCATGGTGTCTCTCTGACTTCCTCCTTCTTCCTCTCAGCATATAGCCTAGCTTTCCCTGCCTACCTACAGTCTGCCTTGCTATAGTTCCAAAGCAGTTTCTTTATTAATTAATGATGATCACAGCACACAGAGGGGACTCCCATATCACCCAAGCTGCTCCTTGATCCAGAATGTCTCATTTCTCCCTCTCTAAGCCCTGCCCTTTCAGAGAATTTACAACAAAGAAAAGCCACCAAAAGCCAGTTCCACATTCTTGTAGGATTCATTGGCTCTTCCCGTGAAGTTGCCAGCTGTCCAATCCCCTCCTAATTCATTCTAATTGGGCACAAACTCAGTTTGTGGCAGACACAACAACACCCCATGACTACAGGGTACATAAGTATCAAGCTTTATTTTGGCCATGTGATTTCTCCAGCCCCTTCTCCTGCCTTGATCTCTGGGGGCCTGGAGAGCTCACCAGAGAGTTATTTTGCTCAATAAGAACCTGGTCTTTTCCTTTTTCAATACAGATTCATCTGGCCTACTGCATTGATAATGATACCCCTATTATTGGGGTACAGAAAACTTATTAGGTCCCTGGCCAGAGTTAACATAAAAGGCCATATGCATGTCCTTGGTCTGGGCTGCCATATACGGCCATGATGAGATCTGGGCTGTTGCTGAGGGTCTTGTCTTTGTCTGTTGCCCTGTTGCAACTCAGATCGATGTTGATGTCCATGGCTCTTGTTACCTCTGAAGACCACTCAGATATCCATGGTCTGCACTGCAGCCTGACCATGTTGATTTCCATGGTCCATGTGGTTTCCAGGGGCCACACTGTGGTGTGTGGCCTGAGCTGAAACTAAGGCCATAGCAGGGAAAAGTTCATGGCTGTTACTGGGGTCATGTCTAGGTCTGTGGTCCTACTGTAGCTGGGATCTCTGTTGATGATTTAGAGTGGAAGGAGAGGGGGAACAGAAACTTATAGAGAGCATGCCAGCACGAGACCAACAACAAACAACTAGAGAAGCAAGGAGGGAGGTTGGAGAGGGGGAGCAGGAGCATAGCAACCAGAAATCTTGGGCCTATGGGGGCTTGTTTGTTTTGCACAGGGAAAATATATTTTAGGCCTTAAGGTACATAAGGTGTCAGATATCCCCAACTGAAAAATATTTTGTACAAAGCAGCACAAGGGCATTTGGAGATCAGGCATCAAATTGTTAGCGTTCCTTTTCTAAGTCATCCCTAGACTTGGGTCTCTAAGTTTAGTAAAACGAATACACCGTGATATACTTTGGGGAACAAAAAACAGATGGATGTGAGAAATTCCTTAACAGAGTGTCTCATGATAAAGGAACCCCAGAAAGACAAGGGAGGCCCTTGTGTCCTGGAATAAGGCAGGTCCTTGTCCTGGTCTGATTGGGACCCAGGCAAGGCTGCATCTTTAGTAGGACAGCCAGAATTGTATGACTCCCTGGGCCTCTAAAGGCAATGACTTGGAACTCAGAACTTACCCAGACAAAGCCAATCTTAGTCTGGCAGATGAGGGGCGGGGGAGGTATTTACCCAACCTGTGAACCTGGGTGGGTGAGAAAAACAAACCCGTAAGTGGGACATCCAGATGTAAAGTTTTGACAGCCCAACTAATCTCATCATCAACACAATAATCCAAATCAAACAAACAAAAATAATTAATTAGAAAAAGTCCAGGTTTAAAGGATAGCAAAGGTCCCAGAGAGTTAGAAGAAGGAAGACCAGAAAACGACTTGTTTGTTCTGGGTTACTGTTTCTATACCATGCGGGAGTGGTTTGGAGCATCTCTGAGGAGGGTTTACCATTTGGTGGGCTTTTTTGGACGTGGAGTCAGGACTGAGGCAACACCCAAGGCAGGCGAATGAAAAGGAAATTTTGCTTAAACATTTCAGATTCTTTGGATATATGGATGTCAGGGGCTGGGTTGAAGCCTTAACCCAAAGAATCAGAGAGAACCAAGGGAAACTGCATGCTACAGCCCTTCTTGGTGAAGTGTGAGGGTCTCTATTTGGTGTGGCACAGCTTTTGAAGACATTAACAGGCATGCAGAGTGGCTAAGGTTTCAAACAAGTGGTAGGGTCAGAGTCCCAGAAGAAAGACCATTGGGGAAAATGTAGCCAGTTACAATGAAGACCTGAGTAGTGCTTCTCAACAATGTTTTATTATTTATTCACATACACAGGCCTAGACACAAACTGAAACATCTCATGTATCCACAATGCAGATATAAAGTACAGGAGCGCCCAGGCACATACACCATCACAAAACAAATGCAAACATTGGCAAACCAACTCACGTAGAACCCCAACAATGGAAAGGCCGTATTATCATTTTACCTACAGAACATACACTAAAAAGTGCTAGCCTCCAAAGGAACAAGGGATGGAGGTACAAAAACACACTATGTAAGTCAAGGATCCACATTATGAAAAGAGTCTGAAAGCTTATGAAACGCCTGAACGTTAACAGAACAGATTTAAGCATTTGAGAAAGCTATCGTGTAATCTATCAAATACTCAGTCCTTGAACAAACCTGCACCCCCTCCTCTGGGCCCTTAAGCTCAAGAGGGAGGCGCAGTCCAGATGCTCAGTAGATAGCAAGAGGTCAACTGCCTTGGATGCCAGTCACAAGGATGGGCTGGGAGGTTTCACTGCTCCAACTCATGCAAGACCTGAAGGGAGAAAGGATGGGATGAGGACCACCTAAGGATCACAAATTCCCGAATCCCTTTTTTGACTCGAACCCTTTCTTCTTTGTCTCCCACAGTTGAAGAGTTGTCACTGACACAAGGGAGAGACATAATCCTGCCTGGATTCCCCACCTCCAGCCTCACATTCCCTGATTCCTCCATCACAGGCCAAAACCTACTCCAGTCAAGCCCATGGTCTCTAAATATAACCTTCCTGATGTCAGGAAAGCTCTTTGGATTTCCATTACCCAGTCCTCCTGGCCTAGATGTGCATGCACAGACATGTGTGTGTGTGTGTGTGTGTGTGTGTGTGTGTGTGTGTGTAAGACAGAGAGAGGGGGAGAGAAAGAAATAGAGTAGAGGAGGGGAACACACACACTGGTGTTTCTTAGTAAGTGCTGGTATGGAAAGTCAGAGGATGGCCTGGGGAATCCGTCTTTCCCTTCCTGTTTAAAGGTTGCTTTGAGACCTGTTGGAGGGCTCTAATGGAAACATGGTGGTTTAAACGAGGCAAACAATAGCCTCTAAATATTTTCCTTCTGTGGTTCCTCACCATGTTTTAGGATGCTTGAGTTTAAAACTGCTGTTTGAGGTGCTGACTTGAAGCCTGTGAAAAACTGTCAGATGAGATTTAGCTTGGGATTAGGGCGGTACTCCTGACACTTGAGAAGAGGCCCTAGACATACTTCTGCCAGTTTTTTGCTCCATATCTTTGTGAAGAGCATCCTCGGCTGTGACGATTATAAATTGAAAGTACCAATCCACTCTGAAAAATGTTGAAAATACTTTGTGCCCCACAGTGTCCAATGTGGGGTTAAGATTTATCTCTTTGGGAAAAATTAAACAAGCACATCCACTTCCTTGGCATTCACATTTATCTTTAGTAAATGGGAAATTACATGTACTCCAAGGATTAGTATTGAATTAAATTTCTTTGTAGTTTATTGTCTGCGAATGTTTGGTTTGTATGTCTATCCTTCGTGCCTATATATGTGGGTCCAGTAAACATTTCTTCAGTTGGAACGGGGTTTCCAGACAGGAAGCTTCAAGAAGTCCTGGCCTAGGATTCCTCTCCCACCCTTGCATGGCCCTGTGATCAGTCAGCCACCTCTCCAGCTTCATCCTGATCCTTCCAATCCAGCAGGTCTGTCCAGCGTGGCTTCTGCATACACTCCCTAGGCCCCATTTGCCTCTGTACTCGACAGTGTCCAGCCTTGCTTTCCAGAGACACTAGAGGTTTAGTTGGCTTCTCAGCTTATGAGGCCCTTGCCCTCTGGGTGGGCCATTTGAGATTTGGTGGCAAAATACACCTTGAGCAGGAACCCAGGCTGCACATCTGGACTGAGATTCCCCCTGAGACCAGAGACTATATCTCCTTCCACGTATGTCTTCTACAGACCACTATGGTGTGCAGTAAAATGGGGATATGGGGCCTGAGTGAGGAAGCAGGATCCTGGCTCCTTCTATGTCTTCCATGTAACATGCGACCTGCCCTGGGGCAAGTGCCTGCAACCCCCAAGAGCCTCGGTCTCCTTCTCTCTCTGGACATCAGGACACCAGCCACTTGCTGCTGAGCACAAACTAGAGGAGCTGAGCATTCTCTGAGCAATCAAGTGCCCTCTCTGAAGTCTGCTCCAGAAGTCAGGGGTACCCAGCCCCAAGTCATTCAAACTACCAACTTACCCCCACGTGCCCAGCTATGACCAACTTGCCACAGAGCCTCCCATCTCCCACCCATTTCCACCCCATGGTCCTGTTTAAGAAGCCAGCTACCTGGTTAACTGTGGGTCTGGCGCCAGGTCCAAGAAGAGTTCTTCAGAGTCATCAGGGCCGCGGCAGCCTGCAGTAACTCCTCACACTCGAAGGGGGCAGAATCCGAGGCCTGGTCAGAGGTAACGGGCCCCTGTAAAGAAACGGGTGTGAGGAGAACAGGAGCTGCGCACCCACCACCTCTTCTCAGAAGTACAAATGCCCTTCCAGTGGCTAGGTGCTCCCAAACCCAAGGCGGTCTCCTCGACACATCCACTTAGTTCCTCCTGCCCAACATTCGGGAGCCCAAACTTCTCTGCAGGGACCTGTGTCTCTGGTGGATGATACTCCATGGAGGAACACGGCAGGGGGGTCTGATCCGTGCATCTGGAAAGAAGAGGTGAGGGGATTATACACTTGGATGGGTGGACAACACTGATCCATTGAGACTGACAAGGTTTCTGCAGTACCAGAAGGTAGGAGTCCAAAGGACTGTGGAGAACTTAGACCCCATGGCTTGGCCACATCCTTTGTCCTGCACAGCCTGTTTTCCTTTCCACACCCCGTCTGACACGTTTTTTCTGAGACATTAATTGTCACAAGCCCCTTTTAATTCTCTCCCAGATACACATTGAGGAAGACATCAGGGATCCACCAGTTTTTGCATTATAATCTACAAAGTCCCTGCAGAGATATGATGGCCTCCTGTTTTCAGGGACTGGTTCTTCTCAGCATTTTGCCCATCCACCACAGCACTTCCAGGAGGCTTACTTGCTGGCCTCTGGACTTTCCCCTGGGCCTCTCTGGCCCTTGCCACCATGACCCTAGTTTTCACCAGGACCTTCTGTCTCACCCATCTGTAGCCATGTGGAGAAACAGTGTCCACGTGTTGAAGGCCCACTGTGTGGCAGGCCTTGTGCTGGTGCTTTCTTCAGTGCGAGAGGTATAGGATGCTTTTGACAAAATGTCCACTAGGAAATGGATGCTTGGAAAATAAAGCCACTCTGGAGTAGGAGCTGTCAAATCAGAAGAGGATCCTGTCCTTGCCCGCACAGCCTGACACACAGCCTTCTCCTTCCCACAATCATCCCTTTCCTGTTTCTCCTACTGCAGCAATTCAGACACAGCCGGCTCCATGGACCCTCTCTACTCACGGGTTGGACAAGGCAAAAGCCTCATGGAGCACCATGGAAGGCAAAGCAATCAATTGCGGGCCCAAGGTCGTTGTCATGTAGGGTGCAGGTGAAAATGCTGGGGGCCAGCAGAGGGATGGAGGCCCTTGGGAGCTCTGCAGAGACAGGGACTACATGGATTGGGTTCCAGGCCAGCCAGGAAAAAAAGGGGCTGGGCAAATTTTAGGCTGAGGGCAGGAACCCAGAATGTCAGGGCTCTGTAGAGCCTGTTGAACCCCCTCCAATCTCAGCATGGTCTACTGGCACTGAGGAGACTGAGGCCCAAGGGGAAGTGCCCTTTCCCAGGGTCACACAAGGCTGTGTGCTGACCAAGTGGTAGAGGTGGAAGCCCTGACTTTAAGACACAGCTGAAAGGGACTTGACAGTGAAAGGCAGGAGCCGCCCACTCTAGCAACAGATTCTCCTTACCTCCTGGGGGCTTATGAGGGGCAAGACTTCAGGCTGGCAAGCAGTGTTCTCATTGTCAGCTGTAAAAAGACCACCAATTCCTCCCTGCTGGGTGTCCGCCAGCCTCTCCCTCAGATACTCACCCCCATTCTGAGAGCTCCTCACAATGGACCTGCTCAAAGAGCCCACCCCAAATCTCTGCTTCCTGCCAACTAGTGCTGTTCTCATTGACACTATGTCTTCTACCTGGGGCACTGAGGTCCAGGGTGCACTAGCTCATGGTCACACTGCAGTTCTCAGACAGACAGGGCTGGCTACATAGTTGCTTATGCTGCACTTCCCTCCAATCAAACCCGGGCTCCCTCCCCAGCCAAGGACACTCACTGTGACCTCTTGCTTTGGCAGAGGACTTCTTGCCCTGACAGAGGGGTTTGCCGGCTACAGCCTTAGTCGTCCTTGGTGGTTGAATCTGTCTTCTCTTTAGCAGTGCACCATGCACCCTTTTCTCAGAACCCAGAGCAGGCAGAGCCTCGCTGTGCTCCCTACAGTAGGAGTATGGAGGACTCCTATTAGTTTTGTGCAAAGGGGGCCTGACCGCCTCTGAACTCACAAAGGATACCCAAAAAGAGGCAGCACACCTGAGATGTCAAAGACCTGAGAGTGTGAGAGGTGGAATTCTCACCCGTTCTGAGTCCTGGTGCCACCATTGGCACCTCTGCCCCTTCCAGGGCGGCTTGCACGTCCTCTGAGGCCAGGTCCAATTCCCAGTGGGGCTCCCTTCTCATTTCCTGTGTTACATTCCATGTTGGAGGGCCAGAAGCAGACATCCACTTGGTGGCTTTGATCCATGGTTCTGGGGTGAAGAGCAGAAATGCCACTGTATTCCCACGGCCACTGCATCTCCATGAGTATCCCCCCATGATGCTGTATCCCTGTGTGCAGAGAGAGCCTGACCCTCTCCCCAGTCTAGACACCATACTCACGAGGAGGCGGGTTACTCGCCTGGTCTGGGTCCTGGTGCCACCATTGGCACCTCTGCCTCTTCCAGGGCGGCTTGCACGTCCTCTGAGGCCAGGTTTGATTCCCAGTGGGGCTCCAGTCTTGTTCTCCATGCTACATTCCAAGTTGGAGGGCCAGAAGCAGACACCCACTTTGGGTATTGGTTCCGTGGTTCTGGGGTGGAGAGCAGAAACCTCACTATACCTCGATGGCCCCTGTATGCCCTTGAGTATCCCCCCATGATGCTGTATCCCTGTGTGCAGAGAGAGCCTGACCCTCTCCCCAGTCTAGACACCATACTCACAACGAGGCAGGTTACTCACCTGGTCTGGGTCCTGGAGCCACCATTGGCACTTCTGCCTCCGCGGCTTGCAGGTCTTCTGACTTTGATTCCCAGTGGGGCTCCAGTCTTGTTCTCCATGCTACATCGCGAGTTGCGGGGCCAGAAGGAGACACCCACTTTGTCTTTTTGTTCCAAGGGTCTGGGGTGGAGAGCCGAAAAGCCACTGTACCACCTTGGCCACTCTATTGTCCTGTGTATTCCCCAGACCAGTGTATCTCCATTGTAAAGCAAGCTGTACCCCCTCCCCTACCTAGACGCCATACTCACAGGAAGGCGGGTTTCTCACCTGGCCTGGATTCTGGTGGTACAACTGCGGCCTCTGCCTCGGCGGCTTGCACGTCCTCTAAGGCCAGGACCAACGACCAGTGGGGCTCCAGTCTCATTCCCCATGTTACATTCCAAGTCGGAGGGACCACAGGCAGCATCCACTTTGTCTTGCTGCTCCATGGTTCTGGGGTGGAGAGCAGAAATACCACTGTATCACTATGGCCTAAGAGTATCTGCTTCTTCCAATGAAAACGGTAGCATTATGATGTTAGGGAGAAGCCTGGTGCCAGGAAACCTTCCAGGAATCTACAAGGAACACCGTAGATAAGACTCCTAGCAATAGTGGAGAGGGTGCCTGAACTGGCCTCCCCTCATAACCAGATTGATAGCCGCCTAATTGCTGTCATAGAACCTTCATCCAGTAACTGATGGACGCAGATGCAGAGATCCACAGCCAAGCACTGGGCTGAGCTGTGGGAGTCCAGCTGATGAGAGGAGGAGGGGATTATATGAGCAAGGTGTGTGTGTGTGAGGGGTCAAGATCATGATGGGAAAACCCACACAGACTGTGATCCTCGCTTGTGGGAGCCCGCAGACACCAGACCAACAGCTAGGGGTCTGGCACGAGACTGACCTAGACCCTCTGCATGTGGGTGACAGTTGTGTAATTTGGTGTGTACATAGGGCCCATTACCATGGGACCAGGATCTGTCATGGGCACATAAGCTGGGTCATGGGAAACTATTCCCTAAAATGGGCTACCTCACTCAGCCTTGATAAAAAGGGGGAGGGACTTGGTCCTGCCTCAACTTGAAGGACCATATTTTGTTGACTCCCATAGGAGGATTTACACTTTCTGAGGAGTGGATTGGTGTGGGTAGAAAGGAGGTGATGGTGGAGAGTGGGAGGAGAGGAGGAAGGGGACACTATGGTTGGTATGTAAAATAAATTTTAAAATGTAATAAAAATTTTGGAAAGAAAAAGAGTAACTGCTCTTATCTTAGCAAAAAGAAAATAAGACAAAGCAAACAAATAAACAAACAAAAATAATGCCCCTCTGGTGGCTAAAATGTTCTCTAAAAGGCCCTCCACTACTACTACTACCAATCTGTCCTGCCATGGTTTCCCCTGGCCCTTGTCTCCCTTTTGTGCTTACAGAGTCTCCACCCTCACCGGGTTGTCCACTCCCCCAGCACCTGACCTCACCATCACCCCCAAGAATTTCCTGGCATTGGCTCCTTTACAGGGTCGATCGCCTCAGACTCACAACACCTTCACACACAGGAAGCCCCAGGCCTCCCTCGACGATCACACCAAAGCCCAGAAGCTGACAGCTGTCTTCCCAGGTGCCCTCTATCCCTTCACTCCACACATGGGAAAATATTCACATTACTCAGTAGTCTGTTGGATGCCCAGTATTCCATTTCCTTTCATTCTCCCTTCGAGTTTCCATCACAACACACTTTAATAGTTAGCACCACCTTGCTCTCCCTTTCAAAAGATTATCCTTTTGTCCCACAGACCAATCCATCCCACACCTGCTCATGAAATCATTCTGTCTTTCTGAAGACAGGGGACACGGAAGTCATCCCTACCCATCAACCTTGGGTAGCTGGGATCACGACTGAGGGCAACTCGAGCTAACCAGTGACATGCTGGGTTTCAAACAAACAGTAGTCTCGCGAATTCCATCCAGATCTCTCTCGGTTACATTCTTTTACCCTTTCTTCCTTCCCAGCATTCTACAGGGGACAGACGTTTTCTGAAGCCCATGCAGAGTACCTGTCCCTGACCTAGCCCAAAGACAAAGTATATGGCAGACTCAGCTTTCTGTCGACTCGACACAGGCCCTCTTCTTACGCCAAACGCACATTCTCTCCCCAGTTGTACACCAGTCTTGCAGACGCACCTCAACACTTCCAAGGTTGGGACCCTGTTACAGCTGCTTCTCTTCCCTCACACCCTCTCCCCACCTCAATGGTTCTGGGGCGATTGCCAGACCGCCAGGCGACCTGGAGAATGGTGCTCTCTGAAGGGGTCGGGCCAGGGCCTGTGGGGCCTGGGCATAGCCTGTGTGGTTAGAGGGGCCGGGTTGACGTGAGGTGCGGTCTTCCGGGATGTCGCCCTTCTCCAGCAGGCTTCGCCTAAAGAGGCCTAAAGCTGAGATAAATAGGCACCTTAGCATAAGGAAGAGAAGAAGTAAAGGACACGGAAGAATATGCAGGTCATACTTAGAGAGACTCCGCTGGCCCTTCAGAAAAAGGGGCTTGAGCCTTCAAGAGAAACCTCATCTCTGGTCCTCGATCCTCTCTCCTCAGTCCTAGGTGGCTATTGGGCGGTATTTGGCTCCACCTCCTGCCTTGCCACAGAGGCCAATGAGCTTCCAGCACGTCCCTTGAAACCCGCCCACTGGTGGCAGCTCTGAGACCCACTTCCGCCTACAGGGAGGTGGCGCCTGTAGGCTCTAGTGGATAGGGGTGCTCACTTAACTGATCCCACCTTTAGCCTGGGAGGAACAAATTAAGGTTTGCACTCTCTAGTGGTGGCTGCGAAAATTGCTTCCATTTGGCGATGGGTGTCTCTGCATGTGCCTGCCTGAGGTGTGCATGCAGTTTGAGTAGTAGGTCTCCTTGTTAAACTGTAATTTGCCCTTTCAAGGTTCAGCATGCTTGCTTGTCGTGGACATCCGTCTGTCCTCCCATCATGTTTTCTCTTTCAGCAGTAGCCATGGTAAATCCCTCAGAGAACACTTGCATGTCTGGGAACGCTGTTCCCTCTGCCTTGTTTGAGACTGTCTCTGAGCTCTCCTTTCTGTGCCAGAGTTGAATCCCACGGTTTCTCTGCTAGTTCTACACTGACATGAGTTTTTTGCTTGTTTGTTTGCTTGTTCCTTTGTCTGTTGTCAGTCCATTGTAGGACACGATGTCTGCTAGGAAACATTCCTAATTCTTGTTCCACAGACCCAAATGTAACTTTCCTCTTCCCTTCCTTCTGTTCTTCCATGTGTATGTGAGTCTCCGAACTCCAGATCCCCAGTACACTCTCAGCTGCGAAGACTTCAGACCGCATTTCCTTTGATTCTGGGGACGAATTAAGAGGGAGCAGGTTATCCAGAGAATACCTGGCCTTCCTAGTCATCAGGTCAGGACGCCTCTCCCTGTGGCTCTGTCGTATTTTGTATGCTAAAAACTTTTTGTTTTTAGTTTTCTCTTTTGCACATTCTATCTGGTACACCTTGTGTCATTCTTTTCCCAGAACACTTTAGAGTAGTGCCATTCTCCTGTCTGATATCTGCTTGGCAAGAAAACCTTCACTTGATTTTAACTGACAGTCCTACACTGGACCTTTCTAACTGGTGCACTGTTCCAAAAGTCAGCCACCACATAAAATCCATTATATTACAGCACACACACACACACACACACACACACACACACACAGGTTCTGAGTCTTTTCTGTGCATCTCGCTCAATTAAAACCAGTTCTGTTTTGTGGCTCTTGTTGTTGCTGTTTTCAGGGTTGGTGTGGCTCCACAGAAGGCAGTCTAATAAGGATTAAGGATGGGGATGGAGGGCCTTGTTTGAGTTGTTGCCGCTGCTAGTAAAATGTCACCAACATTTTCAGATGAAAATACTTTATTCCAGCTCTCCCTTTCTGTAGTCACTTTCAAAACCTCTCTTCATCCATGCAGCCTCCCAGTCTACCTTCTTCCTTTCCTGCCCATCTCCCTCTCTTCTACACTCGTTCATTCCTTCCTTTCTTGCTTTTTCCTTGCCCGTTTCTTTAAAAGATTAATAAACATCCCTTGTGCAGTTATCAAAGGTCTGTTACATAACCACAGCTGCACTGTGCCTGCATGGAGGCACCTTTGACTCTACTTGCTCTTTTGTGAACACAGCATATGGCATTTATAGATTCTTCTCAATATTGTTAGCTAAGGCTCAGCTCACTTTTAATTGAAAAGAGGTGTGTACTACCAGGGATAGCATATACTTGGCATATTCTAAAATTACACACACACACTGTTGTTTACACTCTAGAGGAAGCAACTGCATGACTTAGCAGCGCACACCACCTTCTCAAGTCCCTTTCCATCCCCAGAAGTCTCATCTGAACTGAGCTTTGTTCTCCTGGCCAAGAATTTTTAAAAATGCAATAAAATTGAACAGCTATGGCAGATTATTTTCTATACACCAGGAATTTTTGTCGCAACCATGCTTGCCTGGCATTTTAGTGTATTTCCGTCCTGGGGGACCTGCCATGATGTTTCTTTCCCCTACACTAACTTCCACAGACTCTAAAGGACTGTGATGTGGAGTGTCATATATCAATCTGTTGATTTCATTGGTTAAGTAATAAACAAACTGCTTGGCCTCATAGCTTAGAACATAGGTGGGTGGAGTAAACAGAACAGAATGCTGGGAGGAAGAGCAACTGAGCTCAGAGGCCATACTCCCCTCTCCCGGGGAGACCCGATGGATGAAGCTCAGACCCAGGATTGACGTAGGCTAGAACCTTCCCGGTAAGCGCACCTAGGGGTGCTACAAACGTTATTAGAAATGGGTTAACAGGCTGAAACTAATGGGCCAAGCAGTGTTTAAATGAATAGAGTTTGTGTGTTGTAATTTCTGGTGTAAAGCTAGCCGTGCGGGAGCCGGGCGGGACGAAAAGCAGGCCCGCAGCTCCCACAACAGGACTGAACCCAAAAGTCTCTGCTACTCATGGGCAGCTTCAATTTTTGGGAACTGTGCTTCAGTTCATCAGTCACTTTAAGCTCCTCTATTGTGTGTGGCAGGAGGCTAAGGCAGTGGGGACAGCAATACTGGCCAGATGCCCTCATAGACCCCACGGTCTAGACACGAGTTACTGTTGGGGGATGAGCCAACAATGCTAAGACCCCACGAGTATTCTAATACTATATCATTGTAACTGACATCACACAGGCCCTAAAAATGTGTTAGTTAATTTCTGGAGTGAGATGTTATTACGTCTCTATTTACTGATGAGAAATTTGAGGACTGGGCATCAGATATTACTTGCTTGTTGCTGCACGGTATACACATGGGCACCAAAATCTTAGAACCATGCCTGTCCATAGTGTTCCTCTCATTGACATTTCCCACCATTTTTGATAATTTTTTGCCTAAATGCTGTTGGAAGTCCTTCCATATATGTGCTGCTTTTATTACTTAATGAATAAAGAAACTAAATAAATAATGAATAAATAAAGGCAATCGGGCATATGACAGGGCAGAATAGAGCTAGGCAGGAAAAGTAAACTGAATACTGGGAGAAAGAAGACAGAGTCAGAGAGAAGCCATGCAGCTGCCGCCACAGATAGATACACCAGAAACTTGCTGGTAAGCCACAGCCATATGACGATACACAAAATAATGGAAATGGGTTAATTTAAGAAGTAAGAGCTAGACAATAAGAAGCTAGAGCTAATAGGCCAAGCAGTGATTTAATTAACATAGATTGTGTGTGGTTATTTCAAATCTAGGGAGCCAGGAAGGAACGAGCCAACACCAACAGCAAATTGGCAATGGGTTCTGATTGCTGGTAGTGAGTTAGAGCACTGAGGTTCCTTTAAGAGAGCTCTTCCTGATTTAGCAGCAGCAGCAGCAGCAGCAGCAGCAGCAGCAGCAGCAGCAAAAAATAAAATAAAATAAAATAAAGCGTTTTGAAATGGCAGCTTCCTGCTTCCTGCTGCCAGTGAGTACTCTGGCTCTTTCAGGAGGTGGGGTTTGTGGGAGACATGTTCTAAGTTACATGGTGGCAGCTTGGGCCAACTGGTTACCAGAGTTGAGGTGGTGAGGACAGCTCCCACCCGACAGTCTCAGAGGCAGTGAACAGGCCTCTACCATGTTAGACTGGGCAGAGCCAAAAGGCAAAGCAACCTTAGTCCCAGCCAAACCACTTAGCATTTTAAGAAGCAGTCCTGGTCAGAAAAGAATTACACATGCACAACAGGACAGTTTCAGACATAAACGACCTCTAAATGAGACACAGCATATTTTAAAAATAACTTTGGTTTGAAAAAGAGAGGAAAAAGTGTATAGAGAGTTATAAAGGGAAGTAAATGGTTTCAAAAAAAATAAAACAAAATCTTTAAACAGACAGAACACAGACACTCATGGGTCAATGGAGTACAGAAACATAAGCCACATAAAGATGGAAAATACACAGAGAGTCTGGATTATGTATATTATTGTGTTTACTTTGAATTTTTCACTGTGAATCAACTAAGTACAGAGAGACATTTCATTGTATGGGCTGCTAAGCTAAACCACCATATATATTTTACAAGTATCTTGACTTCAGTATTTGGGTGTAAGGTTCTTTGATTTGGAAAAGAGGTTCTCTTTTGTTTTAACAGAAGATGATAACATGTGGATTCCTTTTAGACTAATGTAGTTTGATGGACCAAGACCCCCTCAAAACATTGCTGTGAACACCCCCTAATGTTTCTTTGTCCAATAAAGAAAGGAAGCAGTTTGAGGAGAACAGCACCCAACCTCCCAAATATTGTTTATAAATGTTTGCGTACATTTATAGGGGATGATATGGAGAGCAATACTTTGCATTGGTATGGATTTTGTTTCATTGACAAAAAAATTTGTGATCAATTTTGTTATATTTATTTATATTTATATATATATTAATTTATATATATATGTGTGTGTATATATTTCTGCTCTTGATTAAGGTATTGTGTTTGTGAAGCTCATTTAAAAATATAAAGGGGGATGGAGAGTTGGCTCAGAGGTTAAGAGCACTGACTGCTCTTCCACAGGTCCTGAGGTCAATTCCTAGCAACCACATGGTGGCTCACAACCATCCCTAATGAGATCTGGTGCTCTCTACTGGCTTATAGGATACATGTAGGCAGAATACTGTATACATAATAAATAAATAAATTTATAAAAATAAATAAAAATATAATGGACAATTAAGAAATAAAGGCTAATAGATAATCGTTTATAATAGTCAAGTTTGTAGTCATTAGTTTTATTTAGTAGATATATAGAGATATATTTCAGATGTACAGATATTTTTCAGATCTTGCAAAGACTACAGAATGATTTATGAACTTAGGGCTTTTCATGACAATGAGACACATCTGTTCCTGGCAGCACCAATGTACTTCAAGAGGAAGAGAGGCATCGAAGAATCTTCTTATGAAGTTTGCTAGACATTTGTGCATGAAAATTCTCTTTCATGGACTTCTTGATGTTATGCTGTATGAACTGGACATTCAGGACCCACAGAAAAATGACTGCTGAACTTGCCTAAAGGTGAGACGGTCCTTCGGGATTTCTGCTTCATGAAAGAGCCTTCCAGACATTCTGTAGGACAGAGAAGGAAGTGACTGACAAACTACCAATATAGGTGGAACTGTGTTTGAAATTTCCTGTTCCATGGAAAAGTCTGCTGGATACTATGGCCCTGAATATCTGTGCCCTCAATGTTACAGGAGAACTTTGGGTGACTGTCCAGGCAGCGAGATGTCTCTGTCAATTCTAGAGTTTTGGAAGTTGCTTACAATGCACTTCTGGAGTCTTTGGTGGAGTTAAAGAATAGATAGTTATAATTATACTTTTCCTTAGTTATGATAAAAGATAAAATAGATGTAAGTATTGTAACTGTAATTCTTGCTTGATGCCTGTTTTGTTATATGAAATCTTATTATGTTACAGTTAAAGCCTTTTTGTTCAAACAGAAAGGGGAAATGGTGTGGGTACTCCTATATAAGTGCTGCTTTTATTGGTTAATGAATAAAGAAGCTGATGGAGCCTATGGCAGGGCAAAAGAGAACAATGCGGGAAAACGAAACTAATGCTGGGAGAAAGAAGGCAGAGTCAGAGAGAAGCCATGGAGCTGCTGCCAGAGACAGATGCACTGGAACATTGCCAGTAAAACACAGCCACATGGTCATACAAAAAATAATGAAAATGGGTGATGTTAAGATGTAAGAGCCAGCTAATAAGAAGCTAGAGGTAATAGACCAAGCCGTGATTTAATTAATATAGTTTCTGTGTGGTTATTTTGAAGGTTGGTGGCTGGGAACTAACAAGATGACTCTAACAACTCCTAATGTCATAATCAACTAAAATATACAAAAGAGTAGAACCGTGAACTCAACAGGAAAGCCAATGTTCTGGATAACATGCCAAAGTTCATGTCCAATATGTGGCATTGTAAGAACTTGTTGTGGTTTGAAAGAAAATGGCCCCCAAAGGGAGTGGCACTCTTAGGAACTATAGTCTTGTTGGAGAAAACGTGTCACTGTGGGGGGTGGGCTTGAGGTCTCATTTGGTGTAGCATACCTCAGTGTGACAAACAGTCAACTTCCTAGTGTCTCTGAGTCAAGATGTAAGCACTCTCAGCTCCAGCAACATGTCTGCCTGAATGCTGCCATGCGCCCTGCCTTGATGCTAATGGACTGAACCTCTGAAGTGTAAGCGAGCCACCTCAACTAAATGTTTCCTTTTTAAAAGTTGCTTTGCTCATGATGTTCCTTCACAGCAATAGAAAACTAAGACAAGGTTCAACAGTATAAAGTGTTGACTTAGAAGACCAAAGACCCAAGTTTACTCCCCAGTATCCACAATATGGAAGGAAAGAACCAATAGTGACATGATTTTCCCTGACCTCCACACTGGCATACTTGGGAACACATGCAGGCATGCATACACACATGCACACCCTCTAGCACACCCACATGCACACACACAACACCTGCCCCACCACAAACTCAGAGAGAGAATGAGAGCAAGAAATGTAATTAAAGTTAACAGCATCATACCCAACTCAAACTCCACTTTGCTTCCATTATTTTATAACAGTCAAATAGCAATAGCAAAATATTGATTTGAAATGGCATTGATCACAAATACTCCCAGAACTACTATGGAGAGAGAGAGGCAGAAAGAAGCCTACCAGGGACAGGGACAGCCTGTTCTACATATGGACACCATCTCTAGAGAAATCCAAGCAAAGTGAACAACAACAACAACAAAAGCACAGAATCTCCAAGATGTCATGAAAGCATCCAGACAGTAAAATAAGTACAAGCCTGTGCTGCAGAGGTAGCTCAGAAGATATAGTTCTTGCTAAGCAAGCATGAGGAACTGAGTTTTATCCCCAGATTCCAGAAGCAGGGGTGGGAGCAGATACATCTTATGATTCCAGAGCTGTGGAGGCAGAAAGACACATAGATCACCGGGCTTACTGGACAGCCAACCAGTGATTGACTAACCCTAGGCTTCAGGGAGAAAATCTGTCTGGAAAGAGATGAAAGAAAATGTAGAACACTCATGAGGAAGGACATTAGATGTTGACTGTATCCTCAGTACACACACGCACCCAGATGAATATACTCACATATATACACAGGGCACACAAAAAGGCCAAAACTAATTATTACACACCACTGCAATTGAAAGCAATCATCTCCTTGAAACAGAAAGCTCTATCATTAACCCAGTTAGTCTGAACATATCTGCATCTTTGAGGAACAGATGGCAAGATTAGTGCATGAAAAACAACACAACAAAGAAGACAGAAAGAGATGTATCCAAGGCCCACCTTGAGACAAAAAAAAAGTGAAAATCTCTGATGTGGGAAGATCATTTGTCAATCTTTTGTTTCATTTGGTTAATCAATAAAGAAAACTGCTTGGCCTGATAGGTCAGAAAATTAGGTAGGTGGAGTAGACAGAACAGAATGCTGAGAAGAAGGAAAGTGAGCCAGATGCCATGCCTCTCCTCTCTAGGGCAGATGCGATGAAGCTCCAGCCCAAGATGGACGCAGGTCAGACATGCTGAATCTTTCCTGGTAAGACACCACGTCGTGGTGCTACACAGATTGCTAAATATGGGTTAAGCAAGATATGAGGTTAGCCAAGAAGAGGCTAGATATAATGGGCCAGGCAGTGTTTAAATGAATACAGTTTGTGTGTTGTTATTTCAGGGCATAAGCTAGCCAGGTGGCAGGGACCAGGTGGCAGGAATGCAGCCCACAGCTCCTTCAATAAATCTCCAATTAACATTTTCCAAAAACTTCCAAAGTGGTATCTTGTAGGGAACTGTAGATCTTAAAGTAATAGTCAACAAAAACAACAAAAGCAGCCATGCCCACCGCCAAGCAAGATGGCCATGCCCTATCTCTTCATTTCTGTCCCTAAGAAGGCTGAGTTAAGGGGATTACCACAAGTTTGAAGTCACCACGGACTATTTTGTGAGCTGAATGGTGAGCTCCAAATGAGATATACGAAACAAACAAGCACATGCCCTCAGTGTGAATCCAAATCACAGGATGGACCACATTATTGAAGGGACATAAACCCACTAGGACAGGGAGCTCTGGCAGGCCATGCCCTTCTCCCCAATTGGATTATATTACCTGTAGCTGGCTGGCCCTTAAGGTCCACTCCCTTATCAGGCCAACCCCTCTTCCCGAGGCTGACTCCCAAGGTCCAGCAATCAAAGTATTGAAATCTGGCAATCGAAAGCCCCATTCGGTCCACCTAATTAACATGCCCAATTAGAATTTAAAACTTCATTGTAATGCGGGATTTCCCCTTTTATCTTTATTACTTGCCATACCTATGTGCCACATCTGCCCCCTCTCTATCCAGAGACAGTCTTTTGTCACTCTGGGACAAATATCTCTTCCAACTTTCCCTGGTACCCTTCCCATTTTCTTTCTTCCTCTATCTCCTGCCTTTGTCCCTTATCCCTTCCCTCTGTCTCTCTGGAGCAAATAAATCTCCTTTGGGTTGAGAACTTGATGTGGGGGTTCTGGTGCTGATACTTTTCCTTCCCATTATAAATGTCTTTCCTTTTATCATAAAAAATGTAGATGACTATGCATCAGCTGCTTGTTTATATTCATTTCTGATTATCCACGATAGTTTTTAAATTCCTTTCTTTTATTGAAAATAGATTCATTTTTATAGAATATTTGTTGGGTATAGTTTCTACCGGTCTACTCCTCCCAGTTCCTTCTCACCTGCCCTCCTCTCTGGATCCATTCACTTTTTCTCTCATAAGAAAAAAAAAGGCTTCTAAGACATAGCACCCAAACATGACAGAACAAAAATCACACTGAGATGAAACAAAAACTATCATATCAAAATTGTACATGGCAAACCAAAAGGAGGAGAAGATCCCCAAGAGCAGGCACAAGAGTCAGAGACCAACTCGTTCTCAGGATTCAGAGTCCTATAAAAACACTAAACTGTTCTTGCACATTATTTTAAGATGTAGTACATTTCTTTATCTTGTGGAGCATTTGTTTAATTTTGCAACGACATGTTGAATTCTTTTATGGTCCCTTTGTTTAACACTCCATAAACCTGTGTTACTTTGCTTGTCTAAAACTCTTGATGATTGAATAAAGAGCTGAATGGCCAACAGAAATGCAGGAGCAATGATAGGGAGGGCTGGCAGACAGAGAGAACAAAGAGGAGGAGAAATCTGGGAGGAAGGAAAGGAGCAAGATAACAAAGAGAGGACTCTAAGGGCCAGACACACAGCCAGACACAGAATAATGAGAAAAAATAAATGCAGAAATAGAGAAAGATTAAAGCCCACAGGCAAAAGCTACATGGGAAAATTTAAGTTGAGAAAAGCTGGCTATGAAAGGAGCCAGATAAGGCCAGGCATTTATAAAAAACAACACAGCTTGATTTGTCTGATTTATTGGGGATGTGGGCGGCAGGCCCCCAAAAGATGAAAGAACAAAGAATAAAATTACAACAAAAAACATTTGGGTGCCCCATGTGGGAGTAGAGTAAAAGAAAAGCTAAAAATATTTCTGTGTCCAACATTGGAGCTAATTTCCATGTAGAGCCAAAGAACACAGGACCAAAATAAAATGAAATAAATTAATAAGGAAAGGAAAGAAGGAAGGAAGGAAGGAATGAAGAAAAGGGATGTGTCCTCTAAGAGGCCCTGCTTTTAGGCCAGCAGCAGTAAACAAAAAAGAGAAGCAGCAAGCTAACTAAACGCTGCTTGTGCCAACTTAGGTATCAGCATTCATCCTTAGAATGGAATAATGCAGTTCTTGTTCACAAACCTCTGACCAGGCTGTGAGCTTTGCACTTGACTATCCCAACCTGAGAAGTAGCCTGAGAAGCCACCAATGCTGCGCAGATGTTCTAGCCTCACAGCTTGGCAGTTTTTTGCTCATGTGGAAAAATAAAGCCCAAAAGGTATGGAGTGAAAGAGATCTAGAAGGAAAAACCTGTAAACAGGTTCCAGTGTGGTTTACAATGTGTGTAGGCATAAGAAAGAAAAGCAAATGGGTACAGACAGTCACAGAAAGAAATAAGTAGTTAAAATATAAAGTCTTTAAAGACAGCAAAATTATTATGAAAGAAAAAGTCACATAAATTTGGGAAGTACACAGGTATTCTGGATCCTCTATAGTACTGTCTTGATTTTGAATATTTGATTGTTGATGGGCAAGATACAGGTGCTAGGAGACACAGGATTGTGAGCAGGATTGCACAGTTGAGACTACTTAGATACGATAGAGTCATCTTAAGCTAACAAGAAGGTAATAAATGTTAAATGGAAATCAAAAATGCTTTGGAGTTTGTTTGTTCCCACAGGAGTAGAGAGGCTATGGATTCCTTCAGGAATGATATAGATAAGGTTTGAGTAGGGAAACCTCCTGAAACATGACAGGTGATATATATCAAGATAGGTTAAAGATGGTCTTTCTAGGACTTGACCATTATCTTAGATTTTCTCAAGGACCCTTTAAAATGCCTTTGCTCACAGAGATCAGGACGAAATCTAGAAAAAATATGATGCCCACGTTCCCAAGAAAGAGTGGGTTTGTGTGGGTTGATTTTGGTTATTTAGTGAGTTATGCATATTTGTTATAATTCAGGAGAATATAGCCATATAGTATAGGATGAAAAGACAATTATTAACATCAGATATTTTTATTGGCATGAATTTTAGTATAGTGATACTAATTTAAAGTTAATTTTGTTACACTGTATATATCTATTTCTCCTCTTGTTTGGGGTATTGTGATTATGTCATTCATTTCAAAATGGAATGCATTATTAAGAAATGATGTTAGCTGTCAATGTATAAAATGTAAACTTCAAGTCACACTATGTAGGTTTTCAAGGTTAAATGGGTATATTTTTAGCTAGCTAAATGGACTTCAATCACATCAAAGACCTATAGAATATGGCTTTAAAATATTTTGCTAACTTAGGGCTTTTCATGGCAATCAGACACATCTGTTCCTGGCAGTACAAGATAGGTTAGAGAAAATGATGGGCATCAAATAAACTCAACAGTAGTTTGTTTTCATTGTGGCAAGGCTAGCCGTTTGGTCAAGAGACTGCTTTTGCCTCGACTGCTTGACTGTGTGCTGTATAAAGAGGACATGCAAGACCCACAGGAAAGTGACTGCTGAACTCTGCTAAATTAAGGTGGGACTGTCCTTCAGGGTTCGTGCTCCACAGAAGAGTCCTCCAGACCTTGTTCAGGACACAGAAGGAATCGACTGATGAACTTTGCCTTACTTTTTCCAGCTTCACTGCAAAGTCTGCCAGATACTCTAGACCTGTGGCTGAAGACGGATGCCCTAACATTGCAGAGGAACTTTGGATGACTGTCCAGGCACATGTCTCTGTTGTCAGGTAATAATAATTCCTTCTGGAGTCTTTGATGGAGTTAAAAGAATAAACAATTAGAATTTCAGGTTTTTGTAGTTATTATAGGAAGTAAATTAGGTATAAAACTTTGGAGACACTAAGATGGGACGGATGCTGGAGTGTTTTCTCTGAATTTGCTAAATACAAATGGATTGGATATTGTAAATATACTTCTTACTTGAGAATTGTATCGGTTGTGTATAGCTGACTATGCCAAAGTTAAAAATCTTTCCTTTTTATGTAGACAAAAGGAGAAAGTATTGTAGAATATTATATTATGATGTGTTAAATGTGTTTCAAGTGATATTTCATTTGTATTTTAATAAATAATTGTTGCTTGAAGATCAGAGAGTAAAACAGCTGCCCTGGTCAGCCTTACAGAACAGGCAGTGGTTACACCCACTTTTTACAACAGTAGACACACCAGTTTGCCATAGAAACCAGAAAGTAGTGGTGCACACCTTTAATCCCAGCCCTAGAGAGGAATATAAGATGGGAAGAGACAGCTCTCAGACACAGTCTCATTCTGAGGATTCCTGGAGGCGGGATCACAATTTCAGACTGAGGTAGAGTGGCTGGCTATTTTGCTTTTCTGACCAAAATCTGTCTCTGGGTTGTTACTAATTGTGCTACATTCCTTTATGCTGTAGAACCTTTGTTCAGTGACACAAAGATGTGTTGCATTTGTTTCATTCTGTCAAGCTGTGTTACTTTGCCTGTCTAAAACTCCTTATGGTCTAATAACTAAACATCCAATATCAAGGCAGGAGAAAGGATAGGCAGGGCTGGCAGGCAGAGAGAATAAAGAGGAGGAGACATCTGGGAGGAAGAATGAACCAGATAATAAGGAGAAGGTGCTAGGGGCCAACCACTCAGCCACACAGCCAGACACAAAATAAGAAGGAAAGAGAAGATATGCAGAAATAGTGAAAGGCAAAATGCCCAGAGGTAAAAGATAGACGGAATAATTTAAGAAAAGCTGACTAGCTGTGCAGTGGTGGTGCATGCCATTAAATCCATTCATCAGAAGGCAGAAGCAGTCAGATCTCTGTGATTTCAAGGCCAGCCTGGTCTCTAAAATCTAGTTCCAAAACAAGCTCAAAAGTTATAGAGAAACCCTGTCTTGAAACCCCCCAAAAATGAAAGGAAGAAAGGAAGGAAGGAAGAAAAGAAAGGAAAAGCTGGCTCATAGCAATGTTCAGGTGCCAGGTGGCATCTTTCCCCCCTGGCTGCTCCATGAGGTCTCTCTGACACTGCCTTTCTCCCAGCATCCAGTTTATTTTTCTCTGCCTAGCTCTACTCTACCCTATCACATGCCAAGGCAGATTCTTTATTCATTAACCAACAGAAGCAACACATATACAGAAGGACCTCTTACACCATCCGTGTGTGTGATTTATTTGGGATCTGGATGGTGGGTACCCTCCCCCCCCCAAAAAAATAAAGAGAAATGATTAAAAAAATACATTTTGGCACACAACATGGAGCAAGAATATACGAAAAGGCAACAACCATAACCTATAAGCTACAATATATATGCCAAAAGACCCGGTGCAGACCCATGTTGGCCCCATGCTTGCTGCTTCAGTCTCTGTGTGCTCAGATGCAAGGGACACAGTTGATTCAGAGGGCCTCATCTATCTGATATCCTACATCCATTGCTTCTGACTCCTCTTCAGTAGGATTCTCTGAGCTCTGAGGGGAGGGACATGATGGAGACCTCCCATTAAGACTCTCTCCCTCCATGTAGTGTCTGGCTGTGGGTCTCTGCATCAGTTCTCATCTGCTCCCTGAGGAAGCCTCTCTGATAATAAGGCACTGGTCTATGAGTACAGCAGAATATCTTTAGGACTCATTTTACTCATACTTTTTATAGACCATAGTGTTAGGTTTTACCCTCAGAGGTTAATTAGGCTAGTGACCCTGGATCAAATTCCCGTAGGTTTATATTTACAAAAGTCCTTTAAAATACTGGTAGATTTCAAGAGTCCTTACAATTTAAGTATGCTTAGATGTTCAAGTAAGCTGTTCTGTACAATTAAGACAGGTCAGTTGGAAATCTCAGGAAGTATGTCAGTGGTGTATATAGAGGGATTCATATTCCAGGTTCTACAACTTACTTTTTAGTGTATGTAACATGAGGGCCTGTTTGTTGGGGCTTCTGTCCTGCCCAGTTCCCACAACTGGTAACTCCCAAGGAAAGTCACACAGTGAGTCTACATTAGGTATAAACTGATTGGCCCATTAGCTCAGGCTTCGTATTAGCTCTTATAACTTATATTAACCCATTATTCTATCCGTGTTAGCCACATGGCTCAGTATCTTTGACAGCGGGGCAGGTCACATCCTGCTTCTTCGGTTTCTGGACAGGGCTGCAGAGGAGTGGGCTTTCTCCTTCCCAGAATTCTCCTCTTCTCATTGCTCCTATCTAGTTGTCCCACCTATATGTCCTGCCTGGTTACTGGCCAATCCGCGTTTATTTCAAACTTAATTGACAGAATACAGAATTGTCCAACACCAGGTGTAGACATGAGGAAGAAGTATGTGTCCACCATCTCTTTCTGAAATGCCCAAATCCAATTTGGCAAGATCCATATCTTCAAAGTTGCAACCAAAACAAAATATTTTCCATTAAATTCAAACCCACAAGAGACTTTGTCTAGAACTTTACTATTCCCTTGACGAATTCACTACTGGGCAGTCCCCTAATAAGTGAAGGCCTTTATGTCTTGAAACAAGCTTTCTTCATTTCTCTGGGTTTGGAAGCAATATCATGCCAAATACCAAAGACATATTTTCCTTGAGAACACATAAATTGACTTAGAGATGGCTCCTCAAATTCAGTGGATCCCATCATCTCTGGAAAGGGGACTCTGTAGCTTAAGGGTTTGATACACTAGCAGAAGGATATAAGTCTGAACCTTAGAGCCCATGGGCCAAAGCAGAGTATGGCAGCACCTGCTTCTAACAGTAGAACTACTAGTCCATAATCCCCTTTTGCGGTTTTCCTTTGTTGCTTTATGTTTGGGAGGTTAATTCATTTTTAGGAAACGTTACTCTAAGTTAGACAGTGAAGTTCCAGCTCCTTCCTGTGCACAAATGTACAAACAGTTCATGCAAATGTGTAGTGGTACCTCTGTAACTTCAAATATCCACACATGTAAATTATTCTGAGGTAAACTGTATCAGCACTGAACATGTACAGATGTTTTTCACATATGACTTTCACAATCATCTAACTCTTTTTAATACTGCATGCACACTGTTCAATTTATCCCAGTAGTAGAGAGGTGGATAAATGCCAGCCTATTCTGTGCAAGGGATTCAATCATCTGTTGATCTTGATGCTCACAGGGCATCTTGGAGAAAAACCTATGAGATACCAAGGGAGAACCATAGCATCTATTGACATTCATAGTGGTTTCTTCTTCTGAGAATGGTTTGGGGAGCTGTAAGGGACCTAGGAGTGTCCTATTTCTTGGTGTGTGAGAATCAGTCCACTTTTGATCAATTTTCATAGAGGTAAGATAAGCATTTTTTTTAATTAAGAGAGATTCTCTTTGGCATGATTCAGGAGCTCTGGGTGGAGACACGAAAGAGGGTATAGGTAATCAGTTATGCTGGACAACATGCAAGAACCAGCACTGAGAGGTGTTTGTGTGATTACAAAGTCTACTGGTGGACTTCAGGCACTGTGCAGCTTCTGAGAATGAGACTTGGCCACCAGCCTCTGGTTATTAGGCTGAAATTAGGCTTGTGCTGGTCCTTGTGTCCCTGTGACAAAAGCAAATGTCTATAAAAAGAGACTGAAATGGTGAGGTTACAGGGAGGTCGTGAGTAGCTGGCAGATATGGGAGAGGTAAGAAGGAAACACATCTACTAAAGTAGAATTTGTTCAAAATGCCATAATGATACCTAAAATCTTCTTTTTTTTTTCTTTTTTTTTTCTTTTTTTTTTTTTTTGGTTTTTCGAGACAGGGTTTCTCTGTGGCTTTGGAGCCTGTCCTGGAACTAGCTCTGTAGAACAGGCTGGTCTCGAACTCACAGAGATCCACCTGCCTCTGCCTCCCGAGTGCTGGGATTAAAGGCGTGCGCCACCAACGCCCGGCGATACCTAATATCTTGTATGCTAACTTTACTTCTAAAACACGTGCTACAAATAATATGAGATTCAAAAATAAAAGGGAAAGAAAGAGAGAGAGAGAGAGAGAGAGAGAGAGAGAGAGAAGGTGGGTGTGGGAGGGAGGGAGCAAGCCTGAGGAGAGAGTTTGACTTACATACATGAGTAAATGAGTTCATTCCCCAGACCCCATGTTAAAAACAACACATGATAATGTGCACTTGTAATCCCAGAGCTGGGATACAGAGAGGTGAATCACTAATATTCCCAGACTAACCAGCCTGGTCGACTTGGACAGTTCATGGCCAGTGAGGGGACCATGTCACAGAGACATAGTCTGCCACTGAATGCAGTCTGAGGAATGAGAACCAGTTGTGTCTTGTGTCCTTCATATGTGCAGAGAGAGAGAGAGAGAGAGAGAGAGAGAGAGAGAGAATGGGGGAGAGTCTTTTGGCTTGTGTTAATTTCATTGGTTAAATAAAGAGACTGCCTTGGTCCTTTAATAGGACATAAAATTAGGTAGGCGGAGTAAACAGAACAGAATGCTGGGAGAAAGAAGTTTAGTCAAGGAGTCGCCATGATTCTCCTACCGGACACAGAAGCAGGTTAAGATCTTCCCTGGTAAGACTCCTCGTGGTGTTACAGGGATAATAGAAATGGTTTAGATCGATATGTAAGAGCTAGCAAATAAGAGCCTGGAACTAATGGGCCAGGCAGTGTTTAAAAGAATAGTTTCTGTGTAATTATTTTGGGTATAAAGCTAGCTGTGCGGGCGGCTGGGTGGTGGGACACAGCCCCGCTGCTCCTATTTCAACACACACACACACAGAGAGAGAGAGAGAGAGAGAGAGAGAGAGAGAGAGAGAGAGAGTTGTACCTGACCAGCCCTGAAAATCCCTGTAAATAGAATCAGTACAAAACCTTTCTTTCCTGTTTGCTCCAAATCATTAGCACTACATTAATTTTACAAAGAAAAGAATGACAAAATTACTTCTAAATAGGCCAAATATTCCTCATTCTATAGAACTGATGTGTAGCACATTCCTGGTGTCTGGTTCCAGGAAAGCCTTCAGTGGGCCTTGGCCAAGGTTTTCTTCTTTCCTAGGTTCCTCTAGGCTTATCCCACAGAGCCACACCTTCTGTGAGCTGTGGAAGGTTTTCAAAAGCCACCAGCCTATCAATAGGTTCTGATTATCAGAGACCCTCAAAGAAATTTCCCAGCTTTCAGAAGCAGATAGGAGCACCTGGTTGAGCAAATGCTAAGTTCCAGGCAAGCTAATAAGTCCATTTTGTCGTGTGTGTGTGTATGCACGCACACACACATACACAAACAGAAACACACACAAACAAAAGTTCTAGTTCTTTACCTCCTGAAAACCCAACCTAATATTGTTTGTTATGTTGAAGTTCTCTTTGTATGCCCATTGGTCATTGCTATAACATACATAAACATATTCACATGCATGTATACATACACACCACACATATATTCGGGGCATTTTCAACTTTCGTTTGGGTTTATTTATTGTTACGGTGTTCCCTTAGTTACATGTACATATATTGATATTATCTATTATAGTCTGCATGGTATAGATAGATTCCTTTTAGTCTACATGGTGTGGATAGATTCTGTACTAGTCTACATGGTGTGGATAGACTCCCTTCTAGTCTGCACGGGGTGATAAAAATCCCTTCTAGTCTACATGGTGTGAAAAGATTCCTTTCTAGTTTACATGGTGTGGATAGATTTCATTCTAGTCTACACGGTGTGAAAGGATTCCCTTCTAGTCAAGATGTTTTCAGGACACCTGGTTGGTTGTTCCTTTACTCACAGTGGTACAGGGCTTACAGGTACAATCGAAAACTGTCCTGGCCTCTAACCATCAATGGCATCCACAGCGACCCCTGTGTTCTCAAATACTGTTGAGACAACAATGTCACCTGTCAGTTTCTACGCTTGTGCGTTTTCTGAGAATGCCTGAAATGGGTCGTTTGTGAACTAAAGCCATTTATTTGAGGTTTTGTACTGGAGCCTGAGAATACAGAGCTTGGATGGCGGCCTCTAGTGGCGGCTGGTGCTGCTTTCAGCACAGTTAAGGTTACAAGCACAAGTGGGTACAGGCAGAACACACAAAGCCACACTTCACAGCAAACCCACTCTTGATAAATTTCCCGATTTCTTTCTCCTCCACCAGGGCGATAATACAAGAGGATCAGAGCCTCAGAAACAAAAAGAAAAGCGGGATTTGATGCCATCGCTCTAAACCACAAGTGCCAAAACACAAGAGGCAGGCAGTAGGAGTGAAAGAACCTCAGCTCAAGAGCATCCAGGCGACCTTGCGTTCTGCACGGAGGGCACCACTGGCTCTGCATTTCTTCAGAATGTCAGGAAATGACTGAAGAACGCACGAGGTAAGAATCTGATTGGTGCTCACTGACTTCTCTCCAGGGTGGTAAGTGCATCCTTAGATGTACCAGGGCCTGTCATCTCAGGGAGGCATCTCAGGCACACTGACTGAAGGCATTTCCCCTCAACACTCACACCTCCCCACCCGCATCCTGATGGCTGGTTCACCCTTCTTCCTTACGGCCACTGTGCCAGGAGTTTGGCATTGGTGCCTCTGGCAGCTGATACCACACGCTTATTTGGACCACAGCTCATGACACACCCAGTGTATCAGACAAATTCCTGCAGCCTGCACAAGATGTGGAGCTCACAGCTCCCTGTCTAGCACCATGACCTCCTGCATCTCGCCATGTCCCATCATGATGCTAATAGACTGAACCTCTGAACTATGAGGGAGCTACCACAAATATATGTTTTCCTTTATAGGACTTGCTATGGTCATTGTATCTCTTCACAGCAATAGAAACCATAACTAAGACAGAGGTTGGTGTGATAGACTGAACCATGTTTTGTATAGAATAATGTGAATTTGGAGAATTTGAGTTGGAGATTCAGTGAAATGCTTTAAGCACTGCTTAATGGGCCATCCAAGTAGAAACATGGAAGACAGTGTTGCTAAGAGTGATTTGATATGTTGGGGCATGTCTCCAGAAGTTTCAGAGACAGAAATTTATATGTGGCCTATGTATTGTTTTTGTGAGATGTTGGTGAAGAATGTGGCTACCTTTTGCCCTTTTCCAGAGAGGTTGACTGAGGCTAAAGTCTTGGATTAATTCCTTTGTCAGAGTAAATCTCTAAACAGCCTCATAAAGGCTCTGCCAAGGGGTTAGTAGTGGTAACTCTAGTTGTAGTGATATTTTATTTGTATTTTAATGAATAAAACTTGCCTGAAGACCAAAACGCAAAACAGCCTCACTAATCAGCCATGCAGGCCAGGCAGTGGTGGCACACACCCTTAATCTGAGCAGTCATACTAGGTAGCCGTAGATGCCAGGTGGTGGTGGCACACACCTTTAATCCTAGCACTTGAGAAGAAAATAAGTAGGAATGGGGCGGGAGCTTACACCCTTTTAGGCTGAAGATTTCCTAGTGGTAAGAGTTCTCTAATGACTTGTCTGCTTTGCTTTTCTGATTTTCAGTTTGATCCCCAGGTTTTATTTATTCATCTTAAATTTGGCACCCAATGTTTGGGATACAAATTCATGAAAAAGCCTTTTGCCTTTGGATTTTTAGTCACCGGCTCAGGCTGGAGCTGCACATGGGGCTCCCACGATAGCTACACATTGGGCTCCAGCCTCACTCAGCCAGGCTTTCTTTTCTTTTGTCCCCAAGCCTCTGATCATGTTTTGGATTTTCATGTTGTAACTTCTCAGAAACAGTCTTCAGCCTCCATCCAAACTCCAGAAGGCCCTGGGGGGCAAACGCCACAGGCTGGTCCTGCCTTCAGGCAGCTCCCATCATGTGAGCTTTCCCAAACAATTCCCTGTGCATTTTTCATACTACTCTTTCTCTCTCCCTCTCCCTCTCCTTCTCCCTCTCCCTTTATTCCACCCTGTGTTGCAGGCTCTTCCTGAAGCCCCTTCTTGGGCTGCTGTCAAACTAGCCAGCTGTCTTGAAATCCACTCATCTTTTACTGTTCTATGCAGCAGCAATAACGCTCACATCTTCACCAACATTGTCGGTAGATTTGGAAAGACAATTGGGAATATTTAAAGGATGAATTGGCTAAAAGAGAGAGTTTTTCCCCACATCAAATTATGGGAAAACCCATTGCAATGGAAGGATTTGTGTTTCTGTTTCAGAATGAGCTAGACAGTTTGAAACTGGAACAATTAAATAAGAGGGTATCTAATTTAGATAAGATGTATGTAATGTCTGTTGTAAACATTATCTGCTTTATCATTTTTGTCTCATCACTAAAATTTTGGCTGATCTCAGTGCTGCAATACAGGCCTTAGAAGAAACCTAATAAAACCTATCACAAGATATTCAATACCACACAGAGGAATTTAATGGAGAACCGATTTCAGTGTTGCATTATAAGAATAGAGAGAAACAATGTAAGATTTTCCAACAACCAAACTTAATATATCCAATGACCTTACAAGAGTTGTCAAATGGCTATTACAAACAATGCTGCCATGAACATAGTTGAGCATATACTTTTGTTGTATGATAGGGCCTCTCTTGGGCAGTGGGTTTTTGATCCTACTGCACGTACTGGCTTTGTGGGAGCCTAGGCAGTTTGAATGCTCACCTTACGAGACCTGGATAGAGGTGGGCAGTCCTTGGGCTTCCCACAGGTCAGGGAACCCTGATTGCTCTTTGAGCAGATGAGGGGGGGGGACTTGATCGGGGGAGGGGGAGGGAAATGGGAAGCGGTTGTGGGGACGAGGCAGAAATCCTTAATAAATAAATAAATTAAAAAAAAAGAAAAAAAAAGAGTTGTCAAATGGCAGAGGCTCTGTTACAGCTAATTGCACTCCTGATCCAATGTTAGATTAAAGGAGATGAAGGAAGCAATCGTCTCATATGGCATGCATTTGCCTTCTGTGAAGCACATGTTAATCTCGTGGTCAGTTTGTAATAGAGTTATCCCTAAAGGCTGGATAGAATTGGTTGGTTAAAGCTCTTTTAGAGCCTGGTCCACAATTGCATTGGAGAACCTGATTCAGAGAGGAGGCTAAGGTTATTGAACAATGGAGTAGAGCTAGACGTAGGGATTAAATTCTTGGGGAGGGAGATTATACTAACAGAGTAAGTGATTTTTTTATAACCACACCCTGGATTTATACCACACAGCAATTCTCAATACCTGCGACAGATGTGAAGAAGTAGGAAAAACAATTGGGTCAGTTACTAAGTCATACAGGGCCCAAATGGATCCTTTACACATTACTTACAAAGTTTGACTTCAGCAGTAAATAGAATGATACCAAATTTAGAAGTAGACAACTAATAAATCAAACTCTGGCTTTGGAAGATACCAATTCTCTATGAAAAAGGATAATTAGACCATTAAAGGCAAGGTCAGCTCATTTGGAGGAATGGATTCAAGGCACAATTAATATAGAATCTCATGAACATGATGATACATATATGATGCTAGGAGAGCTAATTTCCAGAGTTTTGAAGAAAAATCCAAACATTAAGTGTGATCATTATGGCACACAAGGTCAGCTTAAAAGGGATTGTGGACAGGACATTCCTACAAAAATGTTTTTTCTAAGAGTAATCCAATCAGAATGTCCCTCCCTTCTGGATTATGTGGAAAGTTTTGTGAACGCAGGTATTGGACTAGTGACTGTATGTCACTGACGAATATTCAAGGTAAACCTTTGCCATTGGGAAAATCTGTGCGAGGCCTCTCATAGGACCCTATTCCAAATCCAGTTCAGTCATTCCCTGCCATCATAGAAGAAAACCTTTCCAGGAGTAAATAGAGAACCTAATGCTTAGGGTGAGAAACCACACTGCCCTACATACTTGAACAGCTATAGAAGAGAAAAAAAATCAAGAGAAACCATAAAGTGAGTATTTTGGGAAACTTCTATGAATGAAGGAAGACCTAAACTAAAAATACAAATACATTACGTTGTCGTTGAACTTCTGCTAGACTCAGGTGTGCGTGTAACAATAATTTTATAAGAATTTTGGCATGCAAATTTGCCTCCTCAGTATGTAAATATACAGCTTTGGGGGATCAAAACTTCATCTCAGGTAAGGCAGAGCACAAGATGTGTTGACTCTATAGAGTCAGAAGAATAGAGAGAATTTGAAACCAAATGTTTATAACATAGAAATGAATTTGTGGTGACGTGATTTGTTACCGCAATGGTATACTCAGATTAACATTACTCCAATCATAGAAACAAACCGTAAGTTAACATCTGTTTATGAAAATTTCTTGCAAGATCTTATAAAGTACAGTCCCTGACCATTTAGGTAGTAAAAGAACAGGGCAAAACAGTTGGTGCTCTTTTAAAAGGACCAACCGCCCTACATTTAAAATGGTAGACAGACAAATATGTATGGGTTAAGCAATGGTCTTTAGCAATGGAGAAACTGCTGGCCTCAGGACAGCTGTCACAGGGAAAACTAAATTCATATAGTTCAGGCAGTGGTGGCACACACCTTTAATCCCAGCAGCCACACTTGTTAGTCACAGAGGCCAACCGTGGATAGGCTTGGCTTTAATCTCAGCACTGAAGAGGAATAGAAGGCGGGATGAGATAGGAACTTGCTCACCTTCAGTCTGAAGATTTCATAGACGTAAGAGCTCTCTAGAGGTTTGTGTGCTTTGCTTTTCTGATCTTCAGGTTGAACCCCAATATCTGCTTCTGTATTTTTATTATTGGGTTATATAGGATAAATATTTATAACAAAAAGGAGAAAGTTGGGCCAGGTAAATTGAAAAATGCAAAATTTGAGAAGAAATGGAGAAGCAGGAAATGGAATAGAGGTAAATGCTGTGTTCAAACAGATAAACAGAAGAAGAAACAGAATAAAAGGAATGGTGACTTCAGGGCAAGATCTCCACAGACAAATTTGCAACTTGGGAAAAGCAATTGAAGAAAAGCTTGGAGCCCGATGTGTTGATGCAAGACATTAATCCCAGAACTCCAAAGGCAGAAGCTGGCAGATGTCTGATTCTAGGCCAAACTGGTGTACAAAAGAAGTTCCAGGACAGCCAAGTTTAGTCAGTGAATGAACTCATCTTGCTGAAGATGAAATTAATTGAAGGGTATATGTTTCAGCCCCAGCAAGTAGCAGAACTGGGAAGTTTCAACCACTTAGTTCTGTCTTTAGGGATAGAAAATAGTTGCTCCAAGACTAAGGAAAGCTGCTGAGGCAAGCACATGTCAGAAGTGTCTCTGAACCTGGAGGCCCAGAGAAGACATTGTGTCAAGCTAGGAAGGCGAGTCCTACATTTCTATGGAGACCCCAAGATGTTGGGGTGTCAGAACCGTGGAATACTTGTCAAGGAAAGTTGCTAACAGGGAGTGGTACCCACACAAGAGAGAGAAGTGTATTGTAGTCAGCAAAGCAGGAAGGAGTTGAAAATCTGAAGAGCACTGTGACATCAGACATGAAGATGCAGAGTTTGAAGTTTTCTCAGCTGGTTTCCAGTATTTCCTCACTATGCTCCCTTCCCCTATATTTTAGGATGATAATGTAAATGCTGTGCCACTGTATTGTTGGAAGCATGTGATGTGCTTTTTGCTTTTGATTTTACAGTGGGATTATCGTTGTAAGATTGAGTCTCAGAAGAGACTTGGAATTTTAAACATTGTTGAAACAGTAACAGACTACGGAGCCTTTTAAATTTTGACTGAATGCATTTTTTCATAATGATATGGCACAAGATTTTGGGGACCAGGGTGTGGAATGTGGTGGTTTGAAAGAAAACGATCCACAAAGGTAATGCCTCTATTAGGTGTGAGCTTTGCTGAGGTTGGTTTGGCCTTGTTGGAGGAAGTGCATCACTGTGGAGGCAGGCTTTCAGGTCTCAGATAGGCTCAATCCACACCCAGTGTATCAGACCAATTTCTATAGCCTGTACAAGATATAGAACTCTCAACTACCTCTCAAGCAGCATGTTCTCCTGCATGGCACTTTGTCCCACCATGATGATAATGGACTGAACCTCTGGATTGAAAGCAAGCCACCACAATCAAGTGTTTTCCTTTACAGGAGTTTCTGTGGTTGTGGTGTCTCTTCTCAGTAATGGAAACCCTAACTGAAGCAGAGGCTCACAGTCAAACCGTAGGTGGAACTCGAGGAATGCCTCTTCAGAAAAGGGGAGGAAGTATTATTGGAGCCAGAGGGGATTGCAGGAGCTACAGGAATACAACCCACAGAATCAACTCATTACTCATTAGGATTCAAAGGGGTTCACAGAGACTGACGTGACAATCTGGGAGCCTGTATGAGTCTGACTTAGGTCCTCTGCATAAATGTTATGACTGTGTAGCGTGGTGTTCTTGTGCGACTCCTAATAGTGGGGATGGCCCAGTCTCTGACTCTTTGGCCTGCTCCTGGGACCCCTTTCCTCGTCCTGGGCTGTCTACTGCAGTCTTGATAGGAGGGTATGTCTGTAGTCTTACTGTAACTTGATATGCCATATTTGGTTGATATGCCTGGGAGACGTGCTTGTTTCTGATAGGGAACAGAGGAAGAGTGGATCTGGAGGAGAGGAGTGGTGGGGGGGAATGACTGGGAGGAGAGAAGGGAGGGAAAACTGCAGTCAGGATCATATATGAGAGAAGATTAAAGAAGTGAATGAATAAACGAACAAAAATATAAAGAAAAAGACCAGAAACTTTCTCAAATTTTACCAGGATGGGAGTTGCCTTGCTTTGGGTACACAAGGTGTTTTGACCAAGAGGCCTTCCTGTGTTAATGCATTGTAGAAGGAGCTGTGGGCCGCATCCTGCCACCCGGCTCCTGGCCACGGGCTAGCTTTACCCAAAATAATTACATGGAAACTGTATTCATTTAAACACCGCTTGGCCCATGAGCTCTAGCCTCTTACTGGCTAACTCTCACATCTTGATTAACCCATTTCTATGTATGTGTGTAGCACCACGAGGTGGTGGCTTACCGGGAAGATTCTACCCTGCTTCCATCTCGGAGAGGAGAGCTATGGTGTCTGTCTCTTCTTCTGTCTACTCCACTTATCTAAGCTGCAGTCCTATCAAAGGCCAAGGCAGTCTCATTATTTGACCAATGAAAGTAACACATGGACAGAAGACCCACCTGCATCAATGCATTCCTCTGAAAAAGCCACTGAACATGTGCAGAAAGGGTCTCAAGAAGCAGCAATGGACAAGAGTCAGCCTCTTCAAATGCAGAAATGCTGTTGCCAGAGATGCTTTCTCTTTGCATAGACTTACAATTTTACTGGCTAACAGAGGATTCGGCAGATTTGAGACATTTCTGGCCATGATTGAGAAAAGCTCTTGCGGTCGAGTCTACACTGCATTTCCACATCATGCCTTAAATATTGTTTTCTTTTCTTTTAGTTCTTGATAATCATGTCAAGGACCACAAAGCAGGTTCTACATGTCAGCAGGAAACAATCTTGTTGTACATATGCTTCAACTCAAAGCAAATTTAGACATAAAGATTTTAGTGCAAGATATGTGTAAAGGTTAACTATTTACAATGGTTTCCTTGAACATGAAATTTTTGTTTTGACTCCCTTTATGAACAAAATACATGTTTCCTGTTAAAAACGACAAAGAAATACACTGTTCGGTTGTATTGAGTGTAAAGATATGAATGCAAAACCACAGCTACAAATTACGTTTCAATCATGGTCAATAGGTGTGTTATTTTCACTTCAAAGCTGAAATACTTTTTAAGTTGGGTACTGTTTATCAGGGACTTCTAAAACCATAATCAGCGTAAAAGTTGAATGCACAGCAATATATACAGCTTAATTCCTAAAATGTGATTCTTTACATCACATGATTAGTGTCCCAGGGGACTAGATCCTGGGAGCCAAGGGAGGATGGGGTTGTAATGATTGCAACAAACCTGACATATGATGATATTGGGTTCCCCTCTGTATGCTATGGAAATGTCTTATTCCCATTGGTTATTAAAGAAGCTGTGCCAGCCAATGGCTTAGTAGAGTCAAGACAGGTGGCAAGTCCTCACAGAGATATGAAGAGAAAGTAGGCAGAGTAAAAGAGACACCATGTAGATGCCAAAGAAGAAGGACGCCAGCCAGACACCAGCCAGAGCCTGACCAGTAGGTCACAGCTTCGTGATGATTCACAGATTAATAGAAATCGATTAATTTGACATATAAGAGTTAGCTAGAAATATGTCGAAGCTATTGGTCAAACAATATTGTCATGAATATAGTTTCTGTGTGATTATTTGGATCTGTGCAGCCAAAAAAAGAAAGAGCAGTCTCTCTCTACAATATGGCATGAACAGCTTTCACAATGCATTACTAGTAAACTATGCACTATGAGGTGGAACAATGCGTTTTCGGCCAAATCCCAATTCACTCCATCCAGATGGCAAAGACTGATATGCCATGGGACAGGTAATAGTCCTGTTCAGAGGTTGTACTACAGATCCCAAGATGGTTAGTCAATAAGGAGGCCGCACCTTTGACAAAGCCTTCTACCCAATACCTGGTGATCTCGGTGCCTTAATAAAACAAATAATAAACTCTCAGCTAGCGTAGCAAAGAAGGCAGTGATCCCAAATATCTGGTGTGTGTTTTTTTGTTTTATTATTATTAAATTTATTTATTTATGAAAGATTTCTATCTCTTCCCTGCCACCGCCTCCCATTTCCCTCCCCCTCCCCCAATCAAGTCCCCCTCCCTCGTCAGCCCAAAGGGCAATCAGGGTTCCCTGCCCTATGGGAAGTCCAGGGACCCTCCACATCCATCCAGGTCTAGTAAGGTGAGCACCCAAACTGCCTAGGCTCCCACAAAGCCAGTACGTGCAGTAGGATCAAAAACCCATTGTCATTGTTCTTGAGTTCTCAGTAGTCCTCATTGTCCATTAGAGAAGCTGAATAAGAAGGAGAACCCAAAGAAAAACATATAGGCATCCTTCTGAATATTAACATTCATCAGGCAATGAAAGGAGACAGAGACAGAGACCCACATTGGCGCACCGGACAGAAATCTCAAGGTCCAAATCAGGAGCAGAAGAAGAGAGAGCACGAGCAAGGAACTCAGGACCACGAGGGGTGCACCCACACACTGAGACAATGGAGATGTTCTATCGGGAACTCAACAAGGCCAGCTGGCCTGGGTCTGAAAAGGCCTGGGATAAAACCAGACTCGCTGAACATACTGGTGTATGTTTTTTAAAGAGTGAGTCTATACTTCTCAGTGCTTTACAACAATGAAACTTTATTCATGTTCACACACAGGTTACTCAACCCAGTTGAAGAACCTTGACATATCCAAAGACATGTCTACATTAGGACTATTTGCATATGCAAACAATGAAGACACAAAAAGGGCTGCCAAGTTAAGGACTCTGAATCTTGTGAACAGATAGTTGATAATGCCCAGCACAGTGCAGATTTTATGACACACTGGAAGATTCAGGTGCTTCAAATAAAGGCCCAAGAAAAAGATATAATGAGTTTGGACAGGAACTATGTTGCAAATTCAGTCAATGACAGGAAGTCCATGGCAGCCCAGATTTGTGTCTCACTTAGGGCCAGAGTGGGGTGCTATCAAGATGTTCAGGTATCATTGGGTGAAGCAGAGTGTGTAGGCTGAAGTGGTGATCCAGAGGCAGGACAGCTGTAGTCTTCACTCCCCATCAGGACCTGCAGAAAGACATGCAAAGGCAAAGTCAGATCACAAATATGTCACTGCCTGGCTCTCCTGTCATCACGCAATGTACCAAACAAATGCTCTTAGATTTTCCCAGGGACTGATGAACAGAACTGTTCCTACCTGAACTGCTTCTCTCCAGTACTCGTGCCACCATCACTCCCAGCTGTAGGTTCCTTCAGGTCAAGGCCAAGATCTCTGAATAAGATCCTTGCTCTGACAAGAAGCCTGCATCTTTCAGCCCTGGCCCCAGAGTTTCTGGCACAGCTTACATCATGAACCCAGGTAGACCTCTTTGAGAAGCAAGCTCTCCAGCTTCATTGCACAGCCCCTGTTCCACGCCATCCACCCACAGCGGCTTCCCATTCACACAGTGCTCTTCATTTACCAGTTTTACTCAGAAGCCTCTTTCCAGCCTCGCTGACTGTGAAATTCTCCTCGGCACTCACAGATTCCTTCCTTGATGGACTTGTGATGTGCTGGCTAAAGTCAGCTTCAGAAGGCATCCTCGTTCCATGTCTACATGGAACGTGTCCTGAGTCCACAGGACCATCTCCTTTCATTAGAGGCCCTTATCCCCTGTGCATATCTTCCCAGGCCTTCTCAGGCTGGTGCAGACTGGGACACCACTGTGGGCTGGGATTCAATCCACCAGGCCCTATTGCTTCCACTGTGCTTGCAGCCTGCCCTCAATAAAGAACTTGCCACCTTAAAGGCCTCCTACTTTTCTTGACTTCAGGATACTGGCCCTCTGCTGTTGAGCAAAACACTTGAAAGCGAAGATGTACTGAGCAGACCCTGGGTACCAGTTCTTAATCAGACTGAAGAGCTCAAGGCTCTGGCCTCCAAGTTGATGAATTAACCCACTCTAGCCTCCAGTATCTCGTCAGGAGCCCTCCGTTTTCCGCACCCTGTCCACCCCCTGTTCCTCATTCAAGGAGCCAGGTACCTGGTATGCTGGAAGTCTCCTGCTAGGCCTGAGGGGAGTTATGAAGAATCAGAAGTGTCTCTGCAGCCTCCAATGTCTTCTGCCTATCCCCCTCAGCAGGGAGTGCACCGTGGTTGGAAACACCTGGCAGTTGGGTGTTGACTTCAAGACCCTGCTGGTTGGCGACATCATTGGTCTGGGTAGAGATGACATCATTGGTCTGGTTGGCATTGTCAGGGCCCTGGACACAGATGGAATGGAAGAGATACGAGAGAGTGAATTCTGACAAGACACCTCCCCGACCACAGTGGGTCTTCCAGCCTCCATTCCTTTCCACCAAACACCCATCTCTGTGAGCTTCTCCTCCTCTCATCCACCAAGCCCATCCCTTCCAAGAACCTCGACCCACTCATTTACCATGTCGTGTGACGGCACTACAAGTGGGATACTGCAGATGCAGGGCTCCAAGATCATGTTAGAGGTCCTGAGAACATGCAGAGGAGAAGCCAGGAGGTTAAACACTCTGGATGACAACTACCATATGGAGGGCCGGGGGCTCTGCGGGATCAGGCTGAGGGATTGTGAATGAGTGTGGACACTAGGACAAATGACACTAGTCCCCTGGTCCTCGGATGGACCCTCACACTACCTGACCTGGTTTCCCTCCAACCTCCTTCCTTAGATCCTCCTAGAGACACTACTTTTTGTGAACCCTCTCCTTCCCGGGTACACTGAAGATGACCAACAGCTATTCTGATCTGCACCGCACCAGGAAAGATGAGAGTATGGTTCTCTGCAGAGACTAGGTCTTTCCTCCACTTTGCCCACTCCCCACTGGTCATGAAGGATAAGATAGCTCATTTAGCAGACACATTCTCTGTGGGCCAGAAACGTTTCCCTGGGCCTCTCTGGCCCTTTCAACTATTCCTCCAGATTTCAGCAGAACCTTCTCCCGTGTCCATTCATTTCAGTGTAGATGGATAGTATCAGCATTTTGTAGTCCACTGCCTGCTGTATGCAATATGCTTGTCCTCTTTAATGCTCCTGTGTAGAATATTTTCCAAGCATGCCCACAGGGAGTGAGTGACTTAGAAGGATGCTTTCCCTAGCGTCTTGTTCAGCAAATACTAAATCTGGGAAGATCCTCTCTTGCAAGTTAGGCTGAAATGTAGCTCTGTCATTCCCCTAGATCTTTTTGTCCCTACCTTCTTCCTTCCTTCCTTCCTTCCTTCCTTCCTTCCTTTCTTCCTTGCTTTCTTCCTTCCTTTCTTCCTTCCTTCCTTAATTCCTTCCTTCCCATCTTTCGTTCCCTCCTCCCTCCCTCCCTCCCTCCCTCCCTTCCATCCTCCTTCCTTTCTTTCCTCTCCTCTTGCTCCATGTTTTCCTTCCCATCTTGTTCCTCCTTCTTGCTGCTCCTAATGCTGCAGCACCAAGCTCGAGTTTGGAGACAGTACCATTAGCCACAGCATCCTCCATGGTCTCTGTTGTACTCACGTGCAAGGTATAGTCACCGGCTGGCTGGGATTCCATGAAAAAGTAATGGTCATTTGAGGATTCAAATTCGCTGGAACATAGTTCAGAGGTACAATTACTGTGGGCCAGTGTAGCAACAGAGGCACCTGGGTGATGTCCTGCAAAGAAAGACATCCATGTTGAAGATCAAATCTGAACACCAGGACTCAAGGGACAGAACTGTATTAAAATGGTGACAGCCATGGACAATGGCAGGGCTCTCAAGACCTTGGTGATGACCATGGAGGATGGCAGGGCTCTCAAGACTTTGGTGACCAGCCACACAGACTCACCGTTTTGGTTATTCCTCTACTGGAGGACACTGAGCCCCAAAGAGAAGTTATCTTCCCAAGGTCGCAATGCACCGAGAATTGGTGCTGGAATCTCAGAGTTTAGGACACACTCGAATTTGTCTGGACAGTGACTTCTGGCATAGAGACTCTCCTCGTAGCAAATTACTTTCCTTACCTGCTGCATAACTGTGTGAGGCAGGGCTTCAGGCTGCTGAACGATGCCCTGTTGCCCATCTGGAAAAGACCATGCAGAGCTTGACTGAGTCTCCCTTCCCACCATATTCCCTTGAAAGTACCTAACTCCACCCCCTCCCCAACTGATGACTTGGGTCACCATCAGTCCTTTTAATATCCCACCCACAATGTCTCTCCTTTCTGTAAAAACGTGATACTTGGCACAGATAGTATACCTAAACAGGTTAGGTCTGGGGAGGGAGGGTTTGTACAAGGTCGAGTGACAACTCTGTGGCATGGCTGGTGACGGAAGCATTTAGGATTACTGCTGCCACTTGAGACCCCTCCATGGCCAGAGACACTCACCCATGGTTCCTGGTTGGGCGAGACCCTGCTTAACATTCACGTGAGAGTTGCCGTTAGTAGCCATAGCCTCAAGTGAGATTCCACTTTCTCTGTGTATTCTACGTTCTTCACAGAACTCACGGCAGACAAGACCCCACTAGAGTCCCTGAAGTAGGGATTGAAAGAGTCAAGTTAGTCACACATACAGCAGGAGGCCTGGCCTCTGCCCTAGAGGTAGTACACACCTGAGACAGTGTATGTACACATCTGGAAGAGGCACAAACCTGTTACACCCCCAGTTTCTTCTGATCCTATGGCAAGACACGGTCAGAGCAAACTACAGGTCCTCTGGGACCAAGTTTTACCCCCTCTTTGGTGATCTGGTCCAGCGTTAAGTTACTCAGGAGTCCAGTAGGAAACAGAACATTCGTCAAGTTCCATGTTCCATGGCTCTACAGTTAGGGCAGGTCACCAAAATGGCTGCCGGAATTCCTACCCTCCAGTGCACTTACACTGCTAACAGATAACTCTGTCTCTGGTGCCTAGACTCTTCCTGTCCTCCATCCTGCTCATGACTGGGACCAATTTTCTCTCCCTTCTTTGTATTATGGTCTTTGTCTTACCCTTCATTTTACCTGGTCACTCAGACTCTCCATCATACAGGTCTCTCTCACACTTCACCTTCTCCTAACCACCTGTTCACTCAAGCACCATGGAAGCCTAATCATGACTTTCCCGGCTCATCACCACTCATGGCCCCTAAAACAGTCACACACACACACAGAAGCACACAAATTCACACACATGCACACACGCAGAGACACATACGCAGGCACACACATACACACAGAGACACACAAATAAACACGCACATGCACACACATGCACAAACATGCACACATGCATACACACAGACACGCATGCACACACAGACCCACAATGAACACACAGATACACACACATGCACACAGAGACACACATGATCACACAGAAACACACATACACACAAGACACACACATGAACACATATAGACACACACATGCAAAGAAACACAGACACATATGCAGACACACACATTCACACAAAACAGACACATGCACCCATTCACACATGTATACATACACATGGACACACACATGCGCGCACACATGCAAACACACAGACACACTCAGAGACAGACACACATCACACACAGAAACACACAGACACACACACATACACTTTGAGGCACAGGCAGGTGCTCCTACATCTTCATCAGCAAACACAACACTCTGTTCTGTTACTTCGTCCTGTGCCCTGCCAAAGACAACTGGCATCCCTGGTTTAATTGTCTCCCTAAAGCCCTGCTTTAACTTGACTTCTGACCACCAGCATGGAAGTGAATGGATATAGTCATTAGCTCAAGGGATACCATATATTCCCTTCTCTCTGGATTATGGTTCATCCTCAAGCCCCACTTTAATCTTAAGAATTCCTTTGATCCCCTTGGAAGTGACTGAACACTTGCTCCTCATGAAATCATGTTCTCCCCAAGCCAACGGGGCCGACTCCTGCCTGAAATCTTACTACACAGGAAGCTGAGGAAGGAGAATGGTGAGACTGATGACAACTCATAACACCAGAACAACTTGTCTCCAATAATAACCACAGTAAAGACAATAATAATAATAACAAGAATAAATACCATTGTCCTCTAGAATCTTGGAAATCTTCCATTTAAACTCCTCCATCCTCCTTTCCCCCTGTATTCTTCTGCTACTGAAACAAATCTTTTGTAATTTTTTTGACACAGGTCCAAATGTTATACCATGTTCAATCCAAGAGGTAGTTCCACACCAGGCTGTTTATCTCAGGATGGCATGCTCCCTCTACAGTCCAGAAAACCCATGCCTTCTGCCATAGCCTCTGGCCAGACTTCTAGATGCTTCTCCACATTTCACAGTGGCACATGGGCACACATTTCTTCTCCTCCTTGGCAAATGCTCCATGTGTCTGTCTGAATCCTCCAGTAGTTCAAAGATACAGGTTCTGCTCAGGAAACCCAGCCATCCATTTCTGCCCCACCTGCATCAAAAGGAGCAGGAGCCTCCTTCAGGTTCCTGAAGCTGGGAACCCTTGCAACCTATGCTCATGAGTGTGCGGGGTAAGTGATGTCTTCAGCGTTTCCCCTTTAGTTGAGTAAGGAGGCAAAGAGCTAAAGAGCCTGGGTTCCCAGAGATGGTGGAGGGAGGAGAACAGGCAAGGAATGGGCAGATCTTATTTTTGATGCCACCCTGTGGGTACCTCAGTATCCAGCGGATCAGAAGCAAGGAGCTCGGTTCTGAGGAAGATGCATGTCCTTCCTCAAGCAACTCAGTTTCCAACCGATGAGCTGCCATCCCTCCTTTTTCTCTCCTCAGGCCATGATGGTTCTGGACCAATGAGCTTTCATATTTACTCCCCTCATCCTGACTTTGTCCAGACCTTATGGTTGCTCTGTGACCCACATTGACTTCTAGTGATTCATGTTAGCACCCAGCATCTCTGGGAAGAGAAATGAGACTTGCCCTTCCTAGTGGTCTTTACCCAGGTTTCCTCCTTTTTCACGGGAAATGCGAGGTGTCAGTACATTCAGCATACCTCCTTGCAAAGCTCTTGTTAACTTTTCAAAGTCAGGTACGTGGGGGCTTAACCTGGGTGTCTGTCTTGCCACATGTCTTTAATCCCAGCAGTAGAGAGGCAGTGCTTGGCAAATCTCTCTGAGTTCATGCCCAAGGTGGCCTACAGAGTGAATTCTAGGACAGCCAAGGCTACACAGAGAAACCATGTCTTGAAAATCCAAAGGAAATTAGTCATCATGTGTGGGCTGGAGCGATAGCTCAGTCTGTACATAGAAACCATGAGGACCCGAGTTTGAACCACAGAACACATATAAAAATGCCAACTGTGGAGAAACGATCTTGCAGTCCCTACATTGGAGAGGCAGAGACTAGAGGAACCCTGGGACTTGCTTACCAGTTCATGCAAATAGGTGAGATCCTGGTTCAGTGAAATACAGTTTCTCAAGAAAGAAGGTGAAGAGGGATTGAGTATGACACCTAAAGTCCACCTCTGGCGCCAATATGCACACATCAAGAGGGGAGTGTGCAGTCACACACACATAACCCACATTCAAACCGTGTTTTGGTTAATTTCAGATAAATAGAAATAATTTGTACTCAGGCCCTATTTAGAACCAGAAGCTTCATTACTTTAGAGTAGCTACCCTGAATATTACCTAACTTCATGATGCTTGTTGCTTCTTAGGCTTTTTTTTTTTATTTTGCTCTGTTTTAAAATTTATTTAAAGACTTGCTGTCTTATTCTATGTGTATGACTTGCATCCATTCATGTCTGTGCACCACATGGGTACAGTGCTCTCAGAAGCTGGAAGACCTTGTGGACCCTGTGGGACCAAATTTTGTTGTAGATGGTTGTGAGCTTCCAATACGGGTACTGGGAATCAAACCTGGGTCTCTAGAACTGGCCACCCATCTCTCCAGCCCCTAAAATCCATTGAAAAATGATCTTGTTATGTAGCTCAGGATGGCCTTTTACTTCCTGTGTAGCCCAGGCTGTCCTCTCACTCACCTCAGACTTGAGTGCTGGGATTATAGGCAGGAGCCCCATGGCGTGCTCACAATGGTTCTTGAACACACTGTGTAGAGCACCGTATTTGTAGGGTCAGAATAGAGCACGACGTGTGGAAAGCGGGATTTGAACTTGGGCAACTCCTGTTCTTCCTGCTGATGGTGGTGGTGTTTTGGGGTGGGGACAACCTTTGAGGGTCATGCGGGAAGAAGACAGCAGTTCCCCTTCTTCACTGACACCCTTAATATCTCCATGCAAATCTACTTTCATGCATGCCTTCTGCTCTCCCTATTTCCCAGATGAACTTCAAGTGAATTTCATTAAAAATGTTTATCTGTAGTTCTACAATTGGGGGAATGATCCATTTTTCTCTCCTTCTTTAGTTTGAGAAGGCCCCCTGGAGACCAATACACTAAACACTCTCTTATCTAAACCATACACTCTTATATGGCATAAGAGTTCCACCAGGTTTTTGTAGGGATTGAGGCTTCACCTTGCCATTTCAGCCTTTCAAACCTTCTTATAAAGTATTTTTGCATGCTTCTTCAAAGAATTGTGCTGGGTGAACAGTTGTTTGTTCAATATTAGCAATTGATAAGTACATCTTCCCATGATCTATTGCTTCATCTATCCACTGCCCAGTCAGATCCTTTGTAGCGTCTCAATAAACAATGGCACTGCTATACCAGATGTGTCACAACCACAGGTGAGAGAGAACCTGTACGGTGTGTGTGCTTCTATGGGCACACACGAACACATTTATTAAGTGTGTTCAGGTGCCCACGGAGGCTAAAAGAAAGTATTAGTCCTTCTGGAGCCAGAGTTAGAGGAACTTATATACCTCCTGATGTGAGTGGAATAACCAAACTTGCCTGCTTTGGAAGAACAGTAAACACTTGGACCTGCTAAGCCAGCTCTCCAGCCCATGGTTTTATTTCTTACACAAGACACTGTGAAATGTATCTTCTATGAGTGCTTTATTATCACTTCCCTCCTCATTACCCAATGGATGGCACCTCAGAACATAGTTCTGCACAAGCCACATACAACATCTTGCTATTTGAACTCCCCATTCTATAAACACTCAAATATTCCAAACCTGGAATTCTCTGTCCATAAGTCATTAAAAACATCTGAACATCATATTCTGGCCAGTAGATTTAACATGAGCTGTCCAAGCTTGAAATACACCAGAACTGAAATTCATCCAGAACACAGGAGCGCACAGCTCTTCCCAGACAAAAATCTCAGAGATACCCTATGATAAAGGAGATTCATGAGCAGTGTGCTACTTGATGATTTTTAGCAGCATGGACTTAGAAACTTGCCAAAGTTGGGGAGGTAAGCATAACTCTTGCTGGTATCATGCCTCATTAGAAAGCCAAGTGGAGTGGAGTCAACACCCAAAGCTGTGGTGGTGATCCTACCCATGCCTGCTTAACAGTTTAAAAACCTCTCCTAGTCAAAAAAATGATTACAGATATACAATAGACAGATTCAGACAAAAAGGCCTCTAAATGGGTCACAATGGATTTGATAAATATATATAAGCTTGAGGGAAGGAGGATAAAGGGTAGTGTCATAGACTAAAATTTAATTTTAAAAGATTAAACTGAGATTCATTTCTTGAGTTTGGGTATAGAGTTTATTTACTGGGTTATGGAGGGGAAAGGGAAAAGTGGGAAAGAAAGAAGAAGGTGGAAAAGAGAGTCAGAGAGAAAGGGAGAAAAGAGAAAGATGGGTCAACAGAGAGAGGCAGCAGCTACCTCTTTGGAAGAGGGACAAGAGAGAGATTCGTAAAAAAAAATAGAGTAATAAAACTTATAATAAGCCACATAAAAATGAAAAATATACAGAGTCTAGATTATGTGTACTATTGACACATAATTTTTTAACATTCCAGACTCTTTGGATATAGGGGTGACAGAAAATTGGAATGGTACTTATGACAAACACTTAGGCTCTTTTTGGGAAAAAAGGGCATAGACTCAAATCTGCTTACTTTCTGCGGGCATGGGCAGCGTGGGGAAGGGGAGAGACAGGTGTTCACATTTAGAAAGAGATGTGGCTGGAAAGGCATCCCATGAACAGTCATCCCTGAGAAGGCAGGCATCGGTTCCTTTCCTTGGGGGAGATGAAAAGGCAGGGGTCTAGGAAAAAAATTGTTATCACTAAAGATGAGAGTGCCAGGATGAGGAGCAGGTATGCCCTTCATTGTGGCATCCTGGAAAACTGGAGTGTGGGAGGTCCTGTCTGTTGGACAGACCAAGTGTCCTGAGTAGGTGCCTGCTTGAGCCTGGAGAGATGGTACCAGCATGGGTGTTCCAAGAGCTTGGCAGTCGAGGGGTTGGTGAGCATTATGGTGTGAGGTCCTGTCCATCGAGGTTCAAGAGACCTAGGAGTTAAGTGTTTGAGGAGTACTCTGTCCTCTGGGGAGAGCAGGGCAGGATTAGGGGCATTCGGGTCCACTGGTGTGGTGGCAGGAAGACAACTGTCAGCGTGTGAATGGAGAAGGGACCTTAAAAGAGAGAGAGAGGTAAGGTAGGTAAACTGCCAGTGGAGGGGTTTAAGCTGGGAGGTGATGGTTAAAAAGAAAGGGCCTGCCATAAAGCAACTCAAAAGTGCTGAGGCCCATAGGGGAACTTGGGGTGGCTGGCCCTTAGACGAGTCAGGGCAATGGGAAGAAGGGAGGGCCAACATAACCTGAGTTCAATGGAGAGCTTGGTTAGTTATTGTTTGATGTGTCCCATTGACCAGGATATGTTGAGAGCTTCGGACATGAGCTCCATGACCCTGAGCCATCAGACCTGCTGTTTCCCTGGAGACGGAAATGCTTCTATCCATCCTGTAAAAGTGTCCACAAGTGTTAAGAGATAACAGCATTTTTTATGAGTAGGCATATGGGTAAAATTAACCTGTCAATCTTTGTATGTGTATGTGGAGAGCTCCTTGTGGGTTGGCCTGGGCAGACGTCTGGCAATAAATGCTGTAAAATAGAATCTTTGACATGAGTGGGATTAAAAGGGGCTCCAAGAAGTGGAACAAAGCTTTGGGGAAGCAGTTAAGAATATTTCCACCCAGTAAATGTGCTGGGCAAGCAGGCATTGCTAAGAATGAATGAGAAAAAAAAATATCCTACAAGATGGTAGGCAGTGGCAAAGTTTTAAGGGAGGAGGAATGGGTCCCATCTACCCCCATAGCTGAAATTGGTGAGGGAAACTTAAGGCCTGAGTGAGAATAAAAGTAATGGACTTACCCGCCACTTGTAGCATGACCCTAGGCTCAGAGACGGTTATAGGATATGTCCAGTCTGGGCAGCGTCAATCCTCAGTAAGGCTGAGACTTTTGTAGATTGGCAGTTTCACTTGCAGATGGTGATTAGGCCGGACCTCCGTGGCTTGGCATAGAGGACAAGCCCACATGGGGCCTTGTGATTTCTAGTGTCCAGGTTGCTAGCAGATAGGGCACAACCTCAGAGCAGGTGTAGTGCTATATAATGCCATGTGGCCATTTAGGCCACACGTGACAGATCCCTGTGGTTTGCTTCCCTTGTTCCCATTCCTGTGACCTTAGGGCAGTTGCTAGGGCCTGGGCCTGTAGATTGATGTAGCTTTGTCTTTTGTTAAGACTCAGTGATTCCTCTCGGGCATTAAAACTTTAAAGGCAGCCGGGCAATGGTGGCGCACGCCTTTAATCCCAACACTCGGGAGGCAGAGGTAGGCGGATCTCTGTGAGTTCGAGACCAGACTGGTCTACAGAGCTAGTTCCAGGACAGGCTCCAAAGCCACAGAGAAACCCTGTCTCGAAAAACCAAAAAAAAAAAAAACTTTAAAGGCATTTTTACCAATTCCTATATAGGAGTTTGGGGACCATCATCAACCTTTTTTTTAAAACTCTTTCCCAATATCTAGTACTGACTGAGGAAGCAGAATAATTAGTAGAAAAGGAACCTAGCTGCTTTTCTACCTGAGAGAGATTTGGAAGAGAAAAGGGAGTATGGGAGGGGCTAGCCCAGTGCACAGAAGGCAGCCAGGAGTGGAGCAGTGAGGAAGGAGGGGGAGGGGAAGGTGGAAGTTGACCTTTGACCTCCAAATTGGGAAGAGAGGGGAAAGAATGTTGCTACAAAGGAGGGGGTTGGGAAGTGTGGGCTTGAGGAAGTGGAGGAGGGGCCAGTGCCTCTGGTGCTGTGAGACACTGGCTACTAAGTTGGGGGCAAGAGCACAGAGCCCAAAAACCATGGACATATATAGGTAAGCTCTGTTCATTTGTATCAGACAGGATCAATTTAAAAAGATTTTTGTAAGAGGATTACAGGGGCAAGAGAGGAACTGGCTTTAAACTGTAAGTGCCCACTTTAGAGTCTATGCCCAACTATGTGGCCTAGGTCCATTTTAGCATGTCCACCAAGATGGCTCTTAGGTCCAAAAGGGGGTTCAGAGATTGGATGCCTGGAGTCCCGATACAAACAGATCTCCTCCTCAGGAAAGCACAGTCAAGCAGAAGTGACCACAACCTGGGACTCGAATTCCTGGTATAAGCTCACGACTTCAGCAGGAATCCAAAAACGACAAAAATAAGTACGAATGGGTCCCCCAAAACCCTATAGCATAGAAAAGAAAAGGGACTCACCAAGACACACCCACTGTAGCTCAGAAGCCGGTTTTAAGCATAGCATAGAGATCTCGAAATGTAGACTAGGGGCCTTTCAACACGTGGCCTGCCACATGGATAGGGCCTGCCCTAGTTCGGCAGAACTTCCAAAAATATTAGGAATATTTCCTAATGCGAGCTCCCAGCAGACGTAAAATTCCCAATCAAGCCAAATTAAGCAATATCCAGGTTTAATGGGACTTCTGCACTCTTGGGTGGCCCCAACGGGGAACTGGGCAGCCATGGGAATGTGGCCCCCAGGAGGAAGAAAGGGAGACCACATGTTCCTCTTTTGGGGATCACTTAGATACCCTGGGGAGTGGTCCTAACCCCTCCCTGGAATTTGGAATCCAGACCAGGCCTTGGGGCTGGGATAGATGAGAAGGGCAGGGGCCTATGCTCCCAACTTGACACTTGGATCCCCCAACTCTGCCTGTTCCTGGGGTGAGATGTTGGCCAGCCAGTGGGAGTGTCCCTGCCATTGAGGCTTATTTGTAGCACCCCACCCTGCCCCCCAAGTCTGCCTTTTTGTCTGTGAGGTCCTGGGAGCCTGGGAAAAGGCCCTGCTCCTGTGCTGAGAGGATTGAGAGAGGTGAGCCAGTGGCACCTCAGTCACATGATCCAATGAAACTGCTTACAGGCCCCCTCCAACTCCCTAAGCTTTTCTGTCCATCCAGCAGGGTGTTGCTTGGCTGCTGACTTTCTTTATCACATTCTAGCCTGCCCCAAGCACCCCTTTTCATCTGTGGCTTCCTTGATCCCACAACTCAGCCTGCTTCAGGGCATAGGGAATCTGAGAGCCAGCTCCAGTGCTGAGGGGACCTAAGACAGGGCAGACCAAGAAAAACCCCAAGTACACAGTCAGACACAGCAAAGATTGGACCAAGACTCTGCTGACCTAATTTGAAGGAAGAGGTGGGCAGGCGCCAATGCTAGAAATCCTCCACCAACCTGAGAAGCAACATGATAACACCAGAATCCAACAAACACACAACAGGAACACTTGAACAGCCTAACCCAGAAGAAGTAGAAGAAATCGACTTTAAACCTTATGAAAATGATAGAGACCCTGAAACAGGAAGTGAAAAACTCCCTTAAAGAAATGAAAGAGAACAAATAAAGTTAGAACAAATTAATAAATACCTCAAAGATACCCAATAAAATCAAGAAAAAGAAATCAAACAGATAAAGGAAACAGTTCAAGACTTGAAAACCAAAATGGAGGTAACGGAGAAAACACAAACTGAAAGATGGTGGGATATGGAAAATCTGGGTAAATGAACTGGAACTACAGAGACAAGTATAACCAATGGAATACAAGAGATAGAAGAAAGAATATCAGGATACAATAGAGGAAATAGACTCATTGATCAAAGAATACAGCAAAAACAACAAAATCTTTACACAAAACATCCAGAAAATCTGGGAAACCATGAAAAGACCAAGCCTAAGAATAATAGAGGTAGAAGATGGAGAAGAATACCAGCTCAAAGGCCCTGAAAATATATTCAACAAAATTAGAGAAGAAAACTTTCCCAACCTAAAGAAGGATATTTCTATGAAGGTACAAGAAGCTTACAGAACACCTCTAAAAAGACTGGATCAGAAAAATACCCTCGCCATACAATAATCAAAGCACAAAACCTGCAGAATAAAGAAAGAATATTGAGAGCTGAAAAGGAAAAAGTTCAAGTAACTTATAAAGGGAAACCTATCAGAATTACACCTGACTTCTCAATGGAAACCATGAAAGCCAGAAGGTCTTGGCTAGATTACTGCAGACACTAAGAGACCATGGATGCAAGCCCAGACTACTAAACCCAGCAAAGCTTTATTTCACCATCAATGGAGAAAATAAGATATTCCAGGGCAAAAACAGATTTAAACAATACCACAAACACGGCCTTACAGAACATACTAGAAAGAAAACTTCAACCCCAAGAAGCCAACAACACCCACAATAGCACAGACATCTGACAACTCTCCACCAACACAACTCTAAGAAGAGAAACACACAAACACTACCAACAAAAAAATAACCAGAGTTAACAACCACTGGTCATTAATATCCCTTAATATCAATGGACTCAATTCACCTATAAAAAGGCACAGGTGAAGAGAATGGATACAAAAACAGGATCCAACATTCTGCAGTTTACAAGAAACACACCTCAACCACAAAGACAGACACTACCCCAGAGTAAAAGATTGGGAAAACGTTTTCCAAGCAAATGGACCTAAGAAACAAGTGTGTGTGACTATCCTAATATCTAACAAAATGGATTTCAAACTAAAATCAGTCAGAAGAGATGGAGAAGGACACTTTAAAATCTTAACAGGAACACTTCATCAGGATGAAGTCTCAATCCTGAATATCTATGCCCCTGATATAAAAGCACCCCAATATGTAAAAGAAACTTTACTAGAACTCAAATCACACATCAAACCCTACACACTAATAGTAGGAGATTTCAACACTACTCTCTCACCAATGGACAGGTCAACCAGACAGAAACTTAACAGAGAAATAAGAGAACTAACAGATGTAATGAATCAAATGGACTTAAGAGACATCTATAGAACATTCCACCCAAAAAGGAAAGAATATACCTTCTTCTCAGCATCTCATGGAACCTTCCCAAAAATTGATCACATACTCGTTAACAAAGCAAACATCCACAGATACAAAAGAATTGGAGTTACCACCTGTGTTTTATCGGATCACCATGGAGGAAAGCTAGAATTTAACAATTCCACCCCCAGAAAGCCTACAGACTCATGGAAACTGAACAGTCAACTCCTGAACCACCCCTGGGACAAGGAAGAAAGAAAGAAAGAAATTAAAGCCTTCCTTGAATTCAACGAAAATGAAGACACAACATACCCAAACCTATGGGACACTATGAAAGTGCTAAGAGGAAAGTTTATAGCTCTAAGTGCCCACATGGTCTACGAGAGCTAGTTCCAGGACAGGCTCCAAAACCACAGAGAAACCCTGTCTCGAAAAACCAAAAAAAAAAAAAGAAAGTGAAGAAAACTCACATTAGAAACTTAACAGCACGCCTGAAAGTTCTTGGGGGGAAAAAAGGCGAAGGCTAACCCAGGAGGAATAGAAGACTGGAAATAATCAAACTGAGGGCTGAACCAACAAAATAGAAACACAGAAAACAATCCAAAGAATCAATGAAACAAAGAGCTAGCTCTCTGAGAAAATCAACAAGATTGACAAACCCTTATGCAAACTAATCAAAAGGTGGAGAGAGAACACTGAAATGAACAAGATCACAAATGAAAAGCAGACATAACAAAAGACACTGAGGGGCTGGAGAGATAGATGGCTCAGAGGTTAAGAGCACTGGGCTGCTCTTCCAGAGGTCCTGAGTTCAATTCCCAGCAACCACATGGTGGCTCACAACCATCTGTAATGAGATCTGGCGCCCTCCTCTGGCATGCAGGGATACATCAAAGCAGAATGTTGTATACATAATAAATAAATAAATAAATCTTTTAAAAAAAAGACACTGACTCAGAGAATCATTAGGTCTTACTACAAAAGCCTGTATTTCACAAAATTGGAAAATGTAAAAGAAAAGGACAATTTTATGGTAAATACCATATACCAAAATTATATCAAGATCAGGAGAACAAGTTAAAGAGACCTATAAGTCACGAGGAAATAGAAGCTGTCATCTAAACCCTTACTGATACAATTTTAAGATCAATTTTGGTATACCACGTGCATAATTTTACTCTTGTTTAAGGTTTTATGTTTATGCAGCTCATTTAAAATGTAATGTATAGTGAAAATACAAATCAACTGCTATCTATAATAGTGAAACTCACTCAAAATAATCACACAGATACTGTATTCATTAAAACATTCCTTGGCCCTATAGCTCTAGTTTCTTAGTGGCTAATTCTTACATATTAATTTAACTCATTTCTATTAATCTGTGTATCGCCATGTGACAGTGGCTTACCGGGTAAAATTCCCAGTGTCTGTCTCCTGCAGATTCATGGCGTCTCTCCTCACACTGCTTTCTCCCTCCCAGAATTCAGTTCTGTCTTCTCTGCCTACCCAAGTTCTGCCCTATCAATAGGCCCAAAGCAGTTTCTCTATTAACCTATAAAAGCAACAGAAAGACAGAAGGACCTCCTACAAGAGTTGTTGTTAACTGAAGTATGTCAACCAAGAACATGGTTTTTGTGCTTAAAAAAATCACCCTGAGAAAGGCTCAGTGCTACACTGCGAACCCACACACCCAGTGTAGTCGATGGCCAGCTAAATAAACTTACTGTTGGCTTAAACTCAAGTCTGAGCAGTCTTCTCTGATGAACACCCCACAGCAAAGAAAATAACCAACAGTCATCTCATTATGATTCCTAATTATGGATGTGGTGTGGCCAACTGTTTTAAGCTCCTGCTGTTTTGACTTTCTGCTGTGATGGACTGTGTTTAGCTCTGGGCTGATATAAATCTTTTTTCTCCCTTGAATTCATTTGATCAGGTTATTTTATCACAGCAACAGGAGAAAAGAAACTAAGGCAACACTTCTATGGTCTATTGAGAGGTAGAGAAAGGGTTAAGGTCTAGTTGGGGGAAGTGGGCTATTAAAAGCTATCCTTGGCAGCTTTATTTGTCTTTGTACCCACGCCCTTTCTACCTACATTAAAGGGTCCAGCTTGCTTCACTATGTGCTCTTCACCGCAACATTCAACTGTAGATTAGAAAACCTCTTTTGAAAATTACTTATAGATCAGGACCAGGGGCACAGAGCAGACTCCTTAGATCCCTGGGCACTTTTACCAACACTATTTGCTTATCTTACCAAAGCATAAGAAGCTCCAGTTACCGCAACCAGTTTCAAGAATCTTGACCTCATATATGAATAACAAGGTTTCGATAAGAAAGGCCCAGGCTCCTCCATCCCTCTTTGCTGCCTATACTCTTTGTGCCATGGTCAGCATTACAGGAAGAGGTGTCCAGATGGCATTCCATAAGCAACACAGAAGAGGATCACGGGAAGCACTGGATAGATTGGTCAGAGATTTAGAGCACTTGCTGCTCTTGAAGAAAACCCAGTTTAGTTCCCAGCACCAACAGGGTACCTCTCAACCATCTGTGACTCAAAGTCCAAGGGTTCTGTCTCCCTCTTCCGGCGTTTACAGCTACCAGGCAAGCATGTGGTGCACATACATGTGTGCGTATGCATATGCACACACACATATGCACACATGTGCACACGGGGACAAATAGTCATACATATAAAATAAAAATAAATCTGGACAAATTCCCAGCTGAAGCTTCAGTAAGGAAGATTACCATTTTTACGCTCATCTAGTCCATATCACTTTCTGACATGATTCTTTCTTTAAAAAAAAAAGCAGAAAAAAAACTTTAAGAGAAATAAAATAGTTCCACCCACAAAATATGTTTTTCTATAATCTGAATGTAAAGGACCAGTTTTCCGTGTGGCCTTCCCATACACATTTAGTTATTTTTACTCTTTCCACACAACCACTTGTCTTGCCCATCTCCTTGCCCCCCTCCCCACTTGTTCATTGCTAGCCGCAGTATTCCGCTTTCCACCTTCATATCACATGTGTCCTAGTTCTGTTACCTTCTTTATCCACCTCCTTGGTGCTTCTTTCCCCCTTTTGTGGGCCCCTTTACAGTTTCCTGTTCTCTACCTACACTTAAGCCAAAATATACACATAGAAAAGTTAAAAGTCAGGATCCACATGAATATGAGGTACTGTATTTCTGATCTGGATTTCCTCACCGAGTATAATATTTTCCAATTCGACCCACTTTCCTGTAAATTTTAATTATTTTTATAGATGAATAAAATCCAACTGCGTATATGTATCATATTTTCATTATCCATTTTATCTGTTGATGGCCATCTACACTGATTCTATTTCCTCAATAGCAGGGATGTGCAAATGTCTGCTAGGAGATGGTGGGTACACATCCAGAAGTGATACATGTCGGGTATACGAACCTCTGTTTTAGCTTTTTGAGAAATCTCCACACTGATCCCCATAGTGACTGCACCAGTTTTATACTTCCACTAACAGAAAGGTTTCCCTTTACCCACAACCTCACAGGAATTTGTCATTATATTTTCTTCATGATGGCCGTTCTCACTGTCATGAAATGGAAATTCAAAGTAGTTTTAATTTGCCTTTCTCTGATGGCTATGTATGTTGAACACTCATAAGATACTTACTCACTACGTTTTTTTGAGAACTGTTTGTTCAGCTTATTGGCCCATTATATTGATTGTCAATGTTGAAAATTAGATGTTTTGAAGAATGGGAACAACATATTTGTACACCACATCGCCCTAACCTAGATCAGGACAGATGGCTCAGAGGATGGAGCTTGCTGGGAGTTCAGATTCTCAGTACAGATGGAACATCCAAAAACCATGACCTAAGTCTGTAACACCAGAGCTGCTGCGGGTACAGGTGAATACTGGGGGCTTACTGGCCAACAAACTTGGCCTAGCTGGCAGGCTTCAGGTTTAGTGAGAGTCTGTCTCCAAAAAGTGGAAGAGCTGGAGAGATGGTTCAGCAGTGAAGAGCACTGCCTGCTTCTGCAGAAGCCTCAGGTTATGTTCCCAGCACTCTCACAACCGTCCAAAACTCCAGTTCCAGAGATCCTACCCCCTCTCCTGACTTCCATGGGAGCAGGCACCCATGTGGTGTATACATACATGTAGGCAAAACGATTATACATATAAAATGTTTGTTTCAAGACAGGGTTTCTCTATGTAGTCATGGCTGTCCTGGAACTCACTCTGTAGACCACGCTGGCCTCGAGCACACAGAGATCTACCTGCCTCTGTCTCCCAGTGCTGGTAATAAAGGTGTGCACCACCACTGCCCAGCAGAATATTTTTTAAAGCTGGAGAATGATAGAAGAAAACATTCAACATTGCTCTCTGGACTCCATATGCATTTACGCGCACACTCACGCAAACATAGAAAGGTGAGAACACCCACACACATCCACACAACACATAAAGGGGCAAGAAACTCACACACATGCATGTACCACACAAACAGACCCACAAAAACACCAAATACATGAAACACACAAACACACACACTCAAACACTCACATATACACCAAATACATACACAACAAACACACACACACACACACACACACACACACACACACACACAAGCACAGAAGCAAACCAAAGCAGCACCTTCTTGGTGCAGAGCTGAAAAGAGTATGAAGTCTTACACCACGGAAAGAACAGGATTTGGAAACATCAGGTATTTAAGGCTTTTGTGGAAGTTCATTTTAAGGCATTCATGTGCATCAGACATTTAACGTCTTGAATGTTCTCTGTATGATAGAGATACTCCACACCATCACCTGCAGAATTACTGGATAAGCAAGTGAAGAAAATAACAAAAGAACAGGCCCAACGTCATCCCCACCTTAGACAAAGGCTCACATTTCCTGTGTGTGTTGACCTTATGAGTATCAACCATGAGATTCCAGCCCTTTGGTGAGTGAAAGATGCTGACAAAAAGGGTTCAAGACAATGAGAAAGATCAGTGAGACAGGTTATATATACATCGGGGTTCCAGACCAGGACTGGACAATCACAAAGAGTCTGGAGATGACAATAATGGAGAGGAAAAGGAAGCTGAAGAAATTCTGGGTTAGCCTCTCCACCTTGGTGTAGCTAGGTAATTCACCTAGACATGAGTATGAAAGGAAATGAGCTACAGAACAGACCTGAAGAACTGATGGACTTGCTTATTACCAATTTAGCAGATACTTTGAACTATGTGCATCATCTATTCATCATGAGCATCTCATGCTTTTGACCTAAAGGCATATCTTTTAGGTAATGAAAAACATAGCTGTTATTAAGTCTAGTTTTTCTCAACACATCTTTATGTTTGCAAGACTCTTTAAATCCTGGGTACGTTAAAATTTTAACAAATCGTATTTTTAACTTGCAGTGAGAATGTATTTTATAGATTTTTCAAAAGTGTCAAATGCATAAGTTCTTGAATGAGTAGTAGCAGAAGAAATTAGAACTCACTTGTAAAGGGTATTAAAGTTTTTGTTGGCTTTTTCAGTCCTCCAGAAGAGCTACTCAGCTGCTGCCTATTGCAGGATTAGGAAAGCTTCCCTCCCCACAATCATCTTAATGTCTCAGAGGGTAAATTTTTAAGATCCACTGAGAGCCCAGTACTGCTCCAGTGACTGGGCCATGCCCCTCCCTGCTCCCGGCTGTACAGTACATCATAGGCCATCATTCTTGGCAGGCTTGGGAACATTGCTTTGTTTGGTTTCCTCAAAAGAGCACAAGAAGCTCTACCAGACATTCAGCTTTATGTTTCCTACTAGGAAAACATCCAATACCTAATATAAGATTGGTATATGACTTTGCCTCTGCAAGATCTTGGACTTGGGGTTCTCGTCATCTGTCTGGCAATTCAAGGAATGTCAGTGTCTTCTTATATGGGTTACGTCACTGGGATAGATGATCTGAATTGCCTGATCTACCGATTCTGCATGAAGAAGTCCAATTCAGAATTTTACTGTTGCCTTTTTTCTTAGATCCTGTGGCTTGAGAATTGAACTGAAGCCAATACTTGATTTGCTGCAGTGGTTTCTGCATCTCCGCAAGGGTTCTACCTCTAGCTACTCATTGATCTCCTTTTATTCACATTGTCATTCCCCACTCAGGGCTGTGCAAGTGTCTCAGGGATTTCATGTCTGTGATACCATTTATGTTTTGTGAACTGTGCACTGTTGTGTGTGATGTACTTTTAATCCACATAATTTGCTGCTACATATCTCGGTCTGTTTTATGCTCCTCGCTTTCACTAACTACACACTTTCAAGTCTTCGTCTATTTAGAAACCATGTGAAATTGATCTTGTCAGTTGGAGAACAGGCAGGAATTATTAGCAGATTTACAGATACTACAAAATATAGCAATATCACCGTGTGACACAAGAACAGTAGCGTCTCGTCTCACAAAGACAGTAGGGAGGTTTGGTGAGTTACTGTGCTCTTTATCCTTCAATCCTGATGTAGTTCTAAACCAGTCTAAAATAAGGACGTCTATTTTGATTGTAACTAATCACATAGCAACATTTGGCTCTGTACACTAATGTGCATTTCAACATACATGACTTTGACGTTGCACTCTGCTAAACATTTCCAAAACCCTTTTGTTAATAAAATACTACTTTTTAAAGGCTCAGATCTGTCCTTCACCTTTATGGCAATACAATGTAAACTGGATCTACTTTGAATAGTCTTCTTGGAAAAGATGGAAAGAGGTGGGCTGCTGGGGCGGCTCTCTTGGATCATAACAGTTAACGGCTAAATTTTCAGGCACTTGAGACCCATTCCTAAATACTGGCAATTGCTATAATAAAAACTGTATAAGCTCACCACATTCATTGTAGTGTAAATGAAGAAATACTATGTGCATCCAAATTCTCTAATCTCTAATTATTGTTAATATCTCACTACTGACCATGTTCAAGCAGTAACTTAAAGTACTAGTGTGAAAAAAGTATCTCCAACTTGGGAGTTCACTGACATATTGGAACTGTGTAATCAGCAAATGAGACAACCTAGAGAATTCCCCTTAAACACCCCTCCCCCTAGAAAGCCTATGCTTGGCTTGCATAACAGCATATATTCTTTTACTTTAACACTTCTTGTTCAAATTGACCCACTCTAGAGATGCTCTGCAATGATGGGTATGTTCAGACCTAACCAATAACGTCATATAACATACGAGAATCAAAATATAGCAGAGGTGAGGATTTTTAGACTCTGAACTGTGACAGTACATGACAAAGGGAGACAAACCAAAAAGCTTAACACTGAACATTTGCACCGATATCCAAAGAGAACTAAAATATGCCAGATAGAGACCCTTTCATTATAAAACACTGGAGGGCAGAGTGTCAGGTCTGAAAACCCTGAAAGAAAGGCAATAGGCCTCACAAAAAATGAAAGGGCCCAAATACTGAATTTCTATCCTTCCTCAAATGTGTATTGTATTTTTTCTGTTGTCTTCCCTCTCCTTGTGCCACATCCTTCAACAAAAACATACCCTCCCCTTCCCCAAGCTCAACTGTGGAACCAAGGCAAGGCTTGGACCAAACCCTACTGCAGGACCATGGGAACACAGTCATCTGTCACTGGAGGATAATGAACTGGGGGATCATGGGAAGAAAGGGGGTATGAGATGGGCTTCAGTCCAGATTAATTCTCTGAATCCTCATTGATTTTACATGTTTGTTCCTCTGCCATCAGATAGAGAATATAAGAATCCTGACTCTTCAGAGCCTCTGAAGACAAAGGAATTGTGGTGATTGGATAGCATCATCATCACACAGGTGTCATTGGAAACAGAAGCAGGAAGCCAGGCAAGGAGAAGTGTACTAGAATATTAACACTTGAGTGGCTGAGGCAGGAAAATCACCACAAGGTCTTTTTAGGCAAATCTCAGGTATGCAGTGAATTCAAGGCCAGTCTGCACTGCATACTGAGACCCTGATTTTTTTTAAATAAGGCAAAGAAGGAAGGAAGGTACAATAAAAAGTCCAGATCAATTTATGTTCACTTCGCTAGCTGTCTGCCTGTTAAGGCCTGCAGTGCATGTGTTTGGAACATCAATCGAAGATTCAGAATATTCAGGCTTTAAAAGTGTTCCTAGAAAGTGGGAAGTACTCTACAACACATGGGCACAGGAGACCACTTCCTATGTATAACCCCAGCAGCACAGACATTAAGGGCATCCTGAATAAATGGGACCTCCTGAGACTTAGAAGCTTCTGTAAAGCAAAGGACACTGTCACTAAGACAAAAAGGCAACCCACTGACTGGGAGAAGATCTTCACCAACCCCACAACTGACAAAGGTCTGATCTCCAAAATATATAAAGAACTCAAGAAACTAGACTGTAAAATGCTAATCAACCCAATTATAAAATGGAGCAATGAGCTGAACAGAGAATTCTCAACAGAAGAAGTTCAAATGGCCAAAAGACACTTAAGGTCATGCTCAACTTCCTTAGTGATCAGGGAAATGCAAATCAAGACAACTTTAAGATACCATCTTACACCTGTCAGAATGGCTAAAATCAAAAACACCAATGATAGCCTTTGCTGGGGAGGTTGTGGAGAAAGGGGTACACTCATCCATTGCTGGTGGGAATGCAAACTTGTGCAACCACTTTGGAAAGCAGTGTGGCGGTTTCTCAGGAAATTCGGGATCAACCTACCCCTGGACCCAGCAATGCCACTCTTGGGAATATACACAAGAGAGGCCCTATCATACAACAAAAGTATATGCTCAACTATGTTCATAGCAGCATTGTTTGTAATAGCCAGAACCTGGAAACAACCTAGATGCCCTTCAATGGAAGAATGGATGAAGAAAGTGTGGAATATATACATATTAGAGTACTACTCAGCAGTAAAAAACAATGACTTTTTGAATTTTGCATGCAAATGGACGGAAATAGAAAACACTATCCTGAGTAAGGTAAGCCAGACCCAAAAAGAGGAACATGGGATGTAATCACTCATAATTGGTTTCTAGCCATAAATAAAGGACATTGAGCCTATAATAAGTGATCCTAGAGAAGCTAAATCAGAAGGTGAACCCAAAGAAAAACATGTACTCATCCTCCTGCATATTAACCTTCATCACTTGATGAAAGGAGACAGAGACAGAGACCCACAGTGGAGCATCGGACTGAAACCCCAAGGTCCAAATCAAGAGCAGAAGGAGAGAGAGCACGAGCAAGGAACTCAGGACCGCGAGGGGTGCACCCACACAATGAGACAATGGGGCATGTTCTATCAAGAACTCACCAAGGCCAGCTGGCCTGGGTCTGAAAAATCCTGGGATAAAACCGGACTCACTGAACATAGCGGACAATGAGGACTGCTGCGAAGTCCAGAACAATGGCAATGGGTTTCCATCCTACTGCATGTACTGGCTTTGTGGGAGCCTAGTCTGTTTGGATGTTCACCTTACTAGACCTGGAAGGAAGTGGGAGGTCCTTGGACTCCCCACAAGGCAGGGAACCCTGACTGCTCTTCAGGCTGACGAAAGAGGGGGAGTTGATTGGGGGAAGGGGAGGGAAATGGGAGGCGGTGGCGGGGAGGAGACAGAAATCTTTAAAAAAAAATAATAAGAAGAAGAAGAAGGAGGAGGAGGAGGAGGAGGAGGAGGAGGAGGAGGAGGAGGAGAAGGAGAAGAAGGAGAAGAAGAAGAAAATAAACAAAATAAAATGTAAATGTTTTATAAATTAAAAGATTATTCGGCTTCTAAAAAAAGTGTTCCTATAATTCCTATCAATTACCTGATGTATTACGCTGGGTAACAAATTATTATGGCCATTTTTGGGAAGGCCATGTGACTGATGTCTGCAGCATCAAGTTTTGAAATTTCACCCAATAATTAATTTAAAAAACTAAAGTATTTGTTCACTTGGGGCTTGGTGAAGGTAAACAATCCTCTGTGATATTTGTCTGACACTGTTTAAAAACAGCTCGTGTTGTTCAGTGCCTACATCATGTTTATTATTATTTTTTCACACACACATATGCCTAGACACAGTGACAAATCTTCAGGATTCCACATGGATGATTACAAACAGGCGTGTGCCAGTGCATATACAATCACAGGACAAATAAAAACGCTGAGATGCAAACCCACTAAGAATCCCATTGATCGATCACATTGGATCACAAAATACTGGTTTTCTAAGAATCATAAAAAACCATTATTCCAAAGAAATAATGGATATAGTTCAACATCGATCTTCAGTCAAGTAGACTCCCTATATCATAAAAAGGCCTGAAAGTTTATAAAATTCTTTAACACTTAAAATAATAATTTTAAAAAGGCAGGCATGGTGGTACATGCCTGTAGTCCCAGCACTTGGGAGGTGGAGGCAGAAGGATTGGGAGTTCAAAGTCATTGTCAACTATATACTGAATCCGAGGCCAGGCTGGCTACATGAGAACTTGTTTCAAAAATAAACAATTTACAAATGTTAGACATTTTAGACATGAAACAGGATACCACACAGGCAGTGCTCTAGAGAGGCCTCCTACTCCCGGCTCTCAGGTCAAGTAGGACATGCACTCCAGATGTCCAGAAAGTGAGACAGAGCTGGCAGGCTTTGGTGGCAGGCAGGAACTAGGAGACTGTGGTCCTCTCTCTCCATCACTACCTGAAAATAAAAGGAAAAGTCAGAGTCAGGTTACATACGTCTCCACGCAGTAAGCCCACACACTTTGGTGCCACACCGAATCTATGATTTGTCACTGAAACCAGAAACAAACACCCCCCATATCTCTGATCCTGGCTCTAGCGTTTCTCAGTCAGGGTCACCATTATTTTTGTCAATCCTGAGGTCTTCAGATAGGATTCTCCCCTTCTCAGAGATGTACTGTCTCTTCACACCCCTCCCCCATATTTTCTGACCCAGCCTGCATCACCCACTCTGCCAGACCTCTGTGAGAAGCTAGGTCTCCAGCTCCCTTCACTGTCCTTTGTTCTTTGATGCCCACCACCCAAAGTGGCTTCCCACTAACACACTTCATCAGGGTTTTTATTTAGGCTTCTCATTGGGGCTCAGCCTTCCCGTCCAGCCTCCCAACTATGCCATTTTCATCTGAGCAGTGACCACATGGAGCAGTGAGCATGTAGGGAAACATTCCAAATGGAAAGCATCCAAGCTACAAGGGAAATGCCTTGAAGACGTCAGCATGATCTCGTTCCATTGCGGACCCTTATCCTCCATGCATGTCCTCCCAGTCTTCCTCGGTCTCCACTGGACTGAAGATATTGCCATGGGCTGCGAGTTATTACACCTAGTTCTATTCCTTCCCTTGACATGCCCTTGGACTCCAATAAGACTTGGCCACCTTGGACGGGGGCTCAGTCTACAGGGACATTTTGTTGCCACTGTGGTGCTGGTGGTTTTGTTTTTACTTCATGTCAGGCCATTTGCTGTTGAGCAAAAGCACTTCAGAACTGGGGATTCACCGAGAAGCCCCTGATTTCCATCTCCCACCTTGGACTGAGCATCTGAAATGCCTGATCCAGAAGGTCCAAATCCAGGTTTCCACATATTACCACAACCAGTTCACCACAACCCTTCCAATTTCCCAACAACCCCTACCCCAGGCTCCATCTTGAAGAAGACAGCTACCTGGCATGCTGCCACGATGTTGCAGAGAGGCAGAATCACAAGGATCCTGAGAAGAGTTTTTCAGGGCCAACAGGGCCTCTGCAGCCTCCAGCTTCCTCTGCCACTCTAAGAGAGCAACAACAGAATCCTGCTTGGTGGCATTAGGGACCTGCAAAGGAAATGGCATCAGATAATGGCATCTGGGAAACCACACCTCCTCTCACTAACACAGGTGCCCCTTTAAGTATCCAGTTCCATCCAGCACCCACCCCCACCCTAGGCTTTTTTGCTCTTCCCATTCACTAAGCTCATTCCCTCCCAGGGACCTGGACCCCACTACTTTGCCAGGACCTGTGGCTGCAGAAGAAGAGGGCCAGGGGTAGCACTGGGTTGCAGGGTCGCACTTGAAAATCTAGAAACAAGGAGAGGAGAGGCCAGGGGATGAAACCCTCTGGTGGAAACCTACTACTGGAACACTTGGCAGACCAGGGGTTTTCAAACCAGGCTGGGGAAATCTGAACGATTCCAAGATGTTTGTCCTTTTCAACCAGCCACCTTCTTGGCCTGTTTCCTTTTAAAACATCTATATTTTTCTTGACATGCTAACTTCTACCAAATCTTTCTTCCCTGTGCTGCAATGAAGATGACAAAGAACCCAAAGAGACTATGCTCTAATCTGCACAGCCGCCAGAAAGATGGGTGTAGTAATAAGAGTTTATTATTATTACATATGGCAACCTTATTATTACATATGGCAACCACGAAGGGACAACTGCTTCCACATAAAGCCTGAGACAGCTTGGGAAGTAATTCTAGAACAAAATGAAAGCATTGTGCCTGGTTTCTTGGTAGCAGCAATTTCTCGGTTCTACTCTGCTTGCTAGAGGCAAGCAAGCGCCGCATCTAAGAGAGGCTTCCTGACTCAGCTTTAGCTGCAAAGCCTGCAGCTCATTAAGAGGTTCTGCCACGAAACACTTAAACGGTGTTGACGAAAAGCTGAACACATGCTTTTCAGTTTTTAGCCATAGCAGGAAAAAAGCTGCGCCGTTTAAAAATGCCAGCTTTCTGGGCTGTCCTGCCAGGGCAAACTCTGACTCTTTTACGCAGGCGGTTCATGCCTACAGCCAGTACCTCAGCCATGAGGCTGGAAAGCTAAGGAATGGACTGGATCTAGCTGGCAAAGCCACGCCTTTAGTCCTACTGAGCTTGCTTGGTAAATTAAAGATTCATGTGGTCAGAAAAAGAGAGATATACAGTAAAGAGAGATTCAAAGACAGAGAAAATTTCTGAATGGTTTAAAGTGTGTTAAAAATATATGCAGACTAAAATTTAAAGTTCTTAAAAGTAAAAAACAAAAAAAGGAAGAGAGTTGTTGTGTGTGGTAGCACACGCCTTTAATCCCAGTGCCTAGAAGGCAGAGGCAAACAGATCTCTGTGAGTTCAAGGTGTAGTAGCAAACACCTTTAATCCCAATGCCTGGGAGGCAGAGACAGGCGGATCTCTGAGAGTTCTAAGACAGCGTGGTCTACAGAGTTACTTCAGGTCAAAGATACAGAGAACCTGTCTCAAAAAGCAAAGAGTTAAAAGTAAAAATAAACAAAATAGAGGTTAAAACAAAGCTGCACAAAGATGGAAAATATACAGAGAATTTTGATACTGTATGCTATTATGCTCTCTTTGAATCGTTTGAATGCTGAGGAAGGACCAACAGCTGCTAAAAGATATTTATTTGTAGATGCTGCTGAGCTAATCCAACATGGATGTTTTGATGCCTTGGCTTTGAAATTTGGATCTAAGGACATGATACTTTGGAAAGGAGTTTCTTATTTTGTTTTCACAGAGGATGAGACGCTGTTTATTTCTTCTATTCCGATTTGGTATGATGGACCACGCCCTCCTGAAGGGTTGGTGTGAACACCTTCAGAAAATTGCTTCGCTCAACTGCCAACTGAGATGAAACTAGCACACAGGTTATACCATGAAAGACCTAATTAACGACGCCCCCATTCAGCAGGAAGCAGTTTGGAGAGAAAAAACTGCGCCCATGTTCCCAAATATGGTTTATAAACGTTCTTTTACATTTAAAGGGGGATATGATATAGGTATGAATAATTTGCATTAGTATAGATTTTGCTTTATTGATAGAGATTTAAGGTCAATTTTGTTATATATATAAGTGTTTCTGATTTTGATTAAGGTATCGTGATTGTGTAGTTTATTTAAATATGTACTGTATAATTAAGAAATATAGGTTGTTAATGGATAATCATCGATAATAGTAAAGCTTGTAGTCATGTTAGTTAGATTTTCTAGATATATAGAGATATAGTTTAGATAGATATTCTTCATGTCTTTCAAATATTACAGAATAGGACATTTAATGTTTTAATAACTGAGGACTTTTCATGACAATGAGACACTCTGCTCCTGGCAGCACCAATCTACTTCAAGAGGAAGATGGGCATCGAAGAGGCACCTTATGGAGTTTGATAGCCATTTGGGCAAGAAACTGCTCTTGCCTGGACTATTGCATAAACTGGACACAGAGAACCCGCAGAGAGGGGACTACTGAACTTGCCTAAGGTGAAATGATCTTTCGGGGTTCCTGATTCATTTTGAAAGAGTCTGCAAGACATTCTGCAGGACACAACAGATAGTGACTGAACTGACTTTGAATTTTCCTGCTTTATGGAAATGTCTGCTGGATACCATGGGCCTGAAGGCTGAAGATGGATGCCCCAACAGTACAAAAGAACTTTGGGTGACTGTCCAGGCAGCGAGATGTCTTTGTCATTTCTAGAGTTTGAAGTTTCTTAGTTCTTGTTTACTTAGGTAATATATCTTTCTGGAGTCTTTGATGGAGTTAAGAATAGTTAGTTATAGTTATAGTTTTCCTTAGTTATGATAAAGATTATTGTAACTTTTACTTGATAACTGTTTTGTTATATGTAATTTTGCTATGTTAAAGCCTTTTTTTTTGTTTAAACCGAAAAAGGGGAAATGATGGAGGAAGGTCATTGGCTAATAAAGGAACTGCCCTGGCCCATTTTATTGGTTAGAGGATAGGTGGGAGGAGTAAACAGAACAGAACGCTGGGAGGAAGAGGAAGTGAGCTCAGAGTCACGACAGCTCTGCTCTCAGGAGAAGACGCCTGAGAGAGACGCCATGCCCCACTCCCGGAATGAAGCTCTGACCCAGGATGGACATAGACTAGAATCTCCCCGGTAAGCGCACCTTGGGGTGCTACACACAGATGATTAGAAATGGGCTAAATTAATATGTGAGAATTAGCCTAGAAGAGAATGGGCCAAGCAGTAATTAAATGAATACAGTTTGTGTGTTGTTATTTCGGGGCATAAGCTAGACAGGCTGCCGGGGTGCTGGGAACGCAGCCCCGCCACTCTTATTACTACAGATGGGAGCCCCTCCTTTTTCAGGTACTGGCTCTTGCTTCCTTTTTTTCCCAGTCCACAGTGGTTATGAATTGATAAGTCAGTCTCTGTTCAAATGGTGTCAGTAACAGACAGGGACCGTGACAACTGCTAATGCCCCCCCCCTTAACTGTATGAGCAGATCTGTGTCTCTGGAATGCTAGACGACTCATAATGGAGTCCCAGCTAACTGCAGACTCTCTAATTTGGCATCAAAGCCCAGGGAGATGCCTGGTTCCTGCCCTTTGTCTGCAGACACACTGCCAGGACATACTGCCCCTATATACCCACACAAGACGTGGGGTGCAAGGCATTTGAACTCATTGGACAGTAACTCAATGTGACCTTAGCTGATTGGGTAATGTATGCATATATGCCAGTGAACATACACATTGAACCAGATCTGCACCTTGATGCTGGTCTGTGGAGGAGGTCTGTTTCCCAGGAAGCTCTGTGACTCTGTCTTTCTCCCCTCTCCCCTACTGAGATGCTAATGAGAGGGGAAACCCACAATGAAGGACAAGCCAGGCCTTTCTCTAGGAAGTCTTCTCTATTGACTTTAGCATTCCTTTAGGCCTCTATAGCATTCCCCATCATGACCCCAAATTCCAACCGAATCTTCTCTCACATCCATCTGTTGTGATATGGAGCAACAGCCCAGGCTCATTCAGGGCTTCCTATGTGGTACACCTTCTTCTACTTCTCTTGTCAATGTCATGAACGTAGCCTGTTGTCCCAGAGTGGCTACCAGAAAACATAGACTTGGAAAGATGAAATCACTTATTGGAACCCTCAAGATTAGGAATTCTCAAGGCGAAGTGCCTTCTCTTCACTCCTCCTTCTGAGGTGATGCCTCCTCCTCCTCCACACTTCCTCTTCTCCTATTACATTTCTTCTTCCTTCTCCTCTTTCTCCTTTCTCATTTGCCAATCTCCCATGGCACCAACCACAGTGCTTAACATGGAGTAATATGGATACAGCTGGATTTAGGGCCATATTCAACTCACCTTTTGGGCCTGACAGATGGATCACGAGGTGCCCAGGAAAAAGAAATCGTTGGTTGCTGCTCCAATTTCACTGGAACATGGGGCAGAATTGCCCATTCTCTCTGCTGGCTAGGCATATGAGTTCCCTGAGAACTTCCCTGCCGGAGTAGAGACAATAGTAGGAATTTGGGTACCCAGCCTACCATGAAAAGAGGAGAGATGAACATGTTGTCAGATGACTACAGCAACTCAGAATGTCAGAACTTGAAGCCCTTGAAGATCATTGAGGCTTACCTTTAATTTTAATTTTCAGTTCACACTAAAATCCAGGAAGATGCAGTTAAACCTGAGCTCACATGGTAAATCACGGCCGATGTGGGGATGGAACCCAAGACTTTAGGACACAGTACAAAGGGTCAGGGGAGGAGCTTCTGGAATCACCTCCCATAAGCACCAGAGTCTCCTTACCTCCTGTGGAACTTTGTGGGACCTGGCCTCCCTCTTGTGCACAGTGCTCTCCTGCCCATCTGTAAAACACCAGGCACAGCTTACATAAGCCTCACTGACACCATCCTTCCAAATATTCCGGCCCCATTTGGAGGGTTTACCACACTATGCCTCTTTCCCAACTCTGGGGTTGCTTTCTTTTTCTAGTGAATGGCCACTGTGGAGCCTGATTCAATAGGGGCAGGAGAACACTCAGGGCTAAGTAGCAAGACAGTGATAAAAGTAACAAACTTACCACTCGGCAACAAATGTCTACCTACAGAAAATATAAGCAAGGGATGTGGACATTTCTCCAAAGCATTTAATTCCTAACATTGGTTTGATGAGCAATTACCAACAGTCCCACTGCAATCTCAAGACAGGGATGCTGACAGAATTACTCATGTTCCCTCCACCTAAATTCAGGTTCCTTCCCTAACCAAAGACACTCACTGCGGCTTTCTGCTACACCAGCCAGCTTCTTGCCATGCTTGTAGAATTTAGGGGCAACAGCCATATTCTTTATCAGTCCTTGATCCAGATACCTCTTCAGCCTTGTCCTCTGCTCTTTCTTTGAGGCGATCACAGCAGGCAAGAGCCCATGCTGTTCCCTAAAGTGAAGGATGGAAGGACCAAGGTTAGCAATGTGGAATAGGCCTGACCCTTACCTTGCCAGACATGACACTCACAAGAAGGCAGTGCCCTGTGACATTTGTGGCATGGAAGAGGCAGAAACGCTTTTTATCCCTGCTTTGGGTAGAGAAGCAGTGGTTGTAGAAGTTGTACAAGTGGCCTATAGGCCTTCTGAAGGCAAATTCTTTCCCCCGGGGAGCTCCAGTCTCATGCCCACTGTTACATGTGGAGTCAGAAAAGCAGCGGGGTACAGCAGGTATGAGTTATGCTGCATGGCTTTAGGATCAGGAGTGGGGGTCAGAGTAGCACCTGGGTCCCCTATCTCCAGGTTACTTACTCTGTCCTTAGAAAACTACATCTTCAGTGACTGGGACTTTCCTCTCTATTGTGCTCACTGTTGGACTAAGCTTTCACTTCCTAGTTTCCCTATGGCTTTCTCAATTTTCACCTAGGCCTTCTTATATAGTGCCCTTCCCAAAGTCCCACATATACGAAGCTCTTCACAGTCTCACAGATGTTCAACCTGATCATGAGTTTTTCTGTTTATCTTCTCTCCTCACAATCCATTTTCAGGCCCAGACAGTCCTGCATCTTCAACAATCACTACACTCCATCCATTCTGTCGCATCATTAATTGTCTTCCTCATGGCCTTCATTCTTTCACTTTCGGCCTGGGGTTTTATGTCCCATGCTCTCAGACAGGAGTCTCATGAATGCCTTATTTCCCTTACCTTTTCATTAAGGTTGTTTGCACACTTAACCTCAATCTTGATTACCACCTGGATCCCCCTTTACACTGCCTGTCCTCTTGCTTCTCATAAGGAATCACATTAGGCTACTCAAGAAGGTGAGGGAGGGGGATCAGAACTTCCATACCATTCTGGGTTAACTAGGGGGACAGTATCTCAAAACAAAAAAAAAAGGTATCATTCAACAATACATAACCTACATGAGATGTAAGCTAAGGACAGAAATAGACAAATCTTTAAAGCATACAAAGGGCAAAGTGAAATATGAGCAAGGAGGTCAAGACCACGATGGGGACACCCACTGAAATAGTTTACCTCAGATACTGGGAGCTCACCAACTCCAGCCAGACAGGGAAGGAACCAGATTACTACCAAATTAGACCCTGTGAATGTGGGACACAGCTGTACGGCTGAGGAAGACAAAAGGGCCCTGACAGTGGCACCAGAATTTATCCCTACTGCTGGTACTGGCTTTTTGGGAACCCGTTCTCTTTGGACGGATACCTTCCTCAGGCTAGATAAAGTGAGAATGCTCTTGGACGTTCCCAAAAACAATGTGAGCTGGATCCTCTGAGAATTGGGGGGTGGGTGTGCAGTAGATGGTACGGTGAAGGGAATGGAAGAACGGGACGGATTGGGAATTGGGATTGGTATCTAAGTGAAAAAAGACAGTTTACTTTTGAAAAAAAACAATACAACTAAAAATAGTGAGTGGTCATAAACTTGAGTGAGAGTGAAGTGGACATGAGAGGAATTGGAGGTGGAGAGGTAGGGGTGAAACTGATGTAGCCAAACTACTTGATGTGGAATCCCCTCTGTATGCTGTGAATAACATTGGTTAATAGAGAAGCTAAATAAGGAGAACCCAAAGAAAAACATATAGGCATCCTCCTGAATATTAACCTTCAGCAAGCAATGAAAGGAGACAGAGACCCACATTGGAGCACAGGACTGAATTCTCAAGGTCCAAATCAGGAGCAGAAGGAGAGAGAGCACGAGCAAGGAACTCAGGACCATGAGGGGTGCACCCACACACTGAGACAATGGGGATGTTCTACTGGGAACTCACCAAGACCAGCTGGCCTGGGTCTGGAAAAGCCTGGGATAAAACCAGACTCTCTGAACATAACGGAAATGAGGACTACTGAGAACTCAAGAACAATGGCACTGGGTTTTTGATCCTACTGCACGTACTGGCTTTGTGGGAGCCTAGGCAGTTTGGATGCTCAACTTACTAGACCTGGATGGAGGTGGGGGGTTCCTTGGACTTCCCACAGGACAGGGAACCCTGATTGCTTTTCGGGCTGAGTAGGGGGGGACTTAACTAGGGGAGGGGGAGGGAAATGGGAGGCGGTGGCTGGGAAGAGACAGAAATCTTTAATAAATAAATTAATTAAAAAAAATAAAGGAAACTGGCTTGGCCTGATTGGGCAGCGTAGAGCAAGGCAGGGAAAACTAAACTGAATAATTTTTAAATAACAAGACTTATGGTTGGACTCAGGAGATGACTCATCAAGTGAACATGCTTGCCATACAAGCCTGACAACCTGAGTTTGATCCCCCTGGGCCCAGAGAAAGGCCTGATGAGGTATCCTGGAAGAGAAATCACAGAACACTTGTAGTGAGATGGGAAGCAGCCCTGGAAGCTTCCTTTCTGCTAGCTAGCATTTACAGTACTAGAAGGTACTATGCAGGCTGCTGAGAGGAAGACCTCCTCAATATTCTTCCCTAGCTGTGAACCCTGTGAACTGCAGAAATGATCACCATGGCTATATATGTCCCTGGGTACCATAGTAAAATGTGTTACAGGGATAAACTGCTTTCTGATTGGTTTTAAGGCCTACAAATCTGGCCAAGAATCCATGGTTGGAGAGCTCAAAGGTCCCAACGTAAATCTGCTATGGTGATTTTACTGAATAGAAATAGTAGGCCTTATTCTTGAAATTTGTATATTTCAACCCATAGACTAGTGTATCTCCCAGACCCTGTCAGAGAAGTGTCTGTGTTTGAACAGTGAATGCCAATTAACTAAGAAACCTGTAACCATTCACGGTGTGGAGAACAAGTGATTATGGGATGCTAAGTCACAAATGGGACATCTATGTCATACACACCCCCAAGGCTATCCCTGGAAGAGGGGGAGGAAACATAAGACTCAGTGGTAGAGGAGGACAAGAATGAGATAATGTCGTCAGGAGACGCCAGGACTACTGCGTCCATGAACTCACAGCAGCTGTGGCTGCCCACCCAAGACCTGCACCAAAAAAAGTCAACATTCGACTATGAAGCAGGAAGGGGTTCTTGAGGGCCCACCTGTAACTGAGGTGTTATGGAGGTGTTGATGTCTTCTGGGGAAGGAAGAGTCACGATTTCTTTTAAGGCTGTGGCTACTGGTAAGGTGACCAAGCTCGGGTAGATGGCCTCATCGCCAGAAGTATTGGGAGAGCCCAAACTGGAGCCAATGGGTTATGAAAACAAACAAACCAAAAAATAGTACTAGAGAGATGGCTCAGCAGTTACGAGTGTGTACTGCTTTTGTAGAAGACCCAAGTTCAAATCCAAGCATTCACAACAGGATATTGTTCATAATCTCTAACTCCAGCTACAGGGGATCCAACATCTTCTTCTGGCCTTCTTGGATATCAGCAGACACATGCAAAAGGCCCCATGTACATATATATTAATAAAAACTCTAACAGAATAAAAGGTAAGAGTTGGGGAGGTAGGGGTGGGCTTGGGAAGTGTTAAGGGGAGGAGTTGAGGGTAAATGTGATCAAAACACAATATATGAAATTCTCAAAGATGTAATAAAACTATTAAAAATATAAAGCAGCACAAGAAGTATTACAGACAAGTATTTCTCATGAACATAGATGCAAACCTCTCATGAAATGTTAGCAGTTTGAATCAGTGTATGGAAAAACATTCATTAACAAGTACACTTTACTCTAGGAATGCAAGACCATTTTACTATTAATTTTTCTTAGGTTTATTTATTTATGTGTGTGTGCGTATTCTACCTGCCTGTACATATGCGCACCATTTGCCTGGTGTCCTCGGAGGTCAGATGAGGGCACCAGATTCCCTGGAAGTGGAGTTCCAGGTGGTCATGAGCCAATTTGTGGGTTCTGGGAGTTGAACCCAGATTCTCTGCTGGAGTAACAAGTGCCCATAACTACTGAGCCATCACTCCAGTCCCTAGTTTGACACTTAAATACCACAAATAAAGCTAGCCTGGAAATGCATTCCTATAATATTATTAGCACACAGGAAGCTGTAGCAAGTGGAACACCATAGGTTGGAGGCCAGACTGGGCTACACTGTGAATTCCAGCACCTTGTCTCCTACAGAGTAAGACTTATATAAAAAGAAAGGGCAGGAAAAGAAATCCATGAATGAATTTTACTGTATTTGTGGGATAACAGAAGAGTGGTCACTAAGATGTATGCCAGAAAGGGGGTGCGATAATCTGAAAACTCCAGTGATAAAAACATCAAAAAAGAAGGTATGCTAAATTAGGAACATAGGGGAATATTCTCAATCCCATAATATCTATCTGTAAAGAAACAAAAAGCAAAAAACAAACCATACAGGAAATGTTTCATGGTGAAATGCTAAATACACTTCTATTATTTTTTTATGATTTCACACGAAATAATGGGCCTAATGACATTTTCACAATGGTGTATTATACTTTGCTCACATTGACCCCCATTACCCTCTGCTGTTCCCTGTCCATTGAGTCCCCTTCATCCATATAGAAAGGATCCCTTATACTTCCAGGTCCTGCATACACACCCTTATCACATTTACAGTGGAAGGTTGATTCCTCTCATCCAACAACATATGACACCTATCTTTTTTTTCCCTATTACCTTCTTTTCACACCCTTGGCTTTCCCTTCTTCCCTCAAATGTTCTCACTTTTACCTTGATGTATGGTCTAGGTTGTATTGTGACAGAAAACACGTGATAAGGGAAAGACAGAAATTTCCTGTCAATATGTAAGAAATGTGGCAGAATGTTGCTCCAGATGCTCACCACATGCACCCAGCATCATTCTTTAAGCCATAGCTGGTTCAGTCAGGCACGAACTGTAGACAGAGGCACATAGATTCAAAATGAGAAGGGGAAATCTTGAGGGAGGGGTAATCTGGGAGAAGTGGAGGATGGGAATAAACGTGATAACTGTGTGAAATTTTCAAAGAATATTTTTAAAAATATTTCCAGACCCCATGAAAAGTAATCACCTGGTTGTTAGAAACGGTTTTGGCAAAGCTAGAAGATAAATTAGTATGAAAACAACAATAAACTACAAACAAATACACCAAAAGAGAATTTTTTAAAATGACAGTAACATTAAAATAAACGAAATATCTGTGAAGAATATGGGCACAAGCACTGGAACATTTGTTTAGAGAAAACTATTAAAATCTTGCTAATAGGTATTAAAATAAAGTATGCTCTGCTCACTGTTTAAAGCACTCAAAAGTTTTCCACTCTCTGTAATCATCAAGAGAAGGAAAAGTTATCGCTCAAGGATCTATAGCAGTGCTTATGACATAAAAGGGCCAACGACATGTGGAAGAGGACAAAGATGGAGAATGGCTGAACCCCAGCATTTCACTATCATGCTCCAACACGGAGGTAAGCACCACAGCACGGAGTCACCTTAGGACAGGACACACACTCCAGTGAGATCAGAGGCAGGTCACAGACAGCACTACATAGACTCCACGATAATAGGAAATGGGACAGAAAAAGTGGGTGCCCTGAGGGGAAAAAGCAAACAAAGATCGATGGCTCCAACTGATTCCAAGATGTAACCCAAAGTGAATCTCGATTCTAAGAGTAAACTGCTAACCTTTAATACCTATGACCTGAGGACTGTCCTGCACATTGTACACACTCTACCATCCCCAAATACTTTCCATCATTCACCAGAAGCAGATGCTCAGATATGCAGGTAACCTGCACATAGCAAAAGCCTCAGAGAGAAGAAGTAGGGTCCAGGCCTTCCAGCCTCACAGCGCCATGCCAAGACCTTGTTCTGGAATTTTATGAACGCTTTGAACCATGCACCAAGAGAGCATCATGAGAAACCTCACAGTCCTAACTAAACAGGGTGACCACAGACAGGCATCATGAGCACGTTTGTCAGTGGAGACCCCAGGCAAAGTGAACTCACCATGTACCTGAAGTCCTCGGCATTTTCAGTTCAGCCTGCAGAACTTCATTCAGGCTGGCCAGAGTGAAGGTGAAATGCAGAGGAAGAAACAGAAAGTTCTGGGGGCGGGAGTTAGGACGAAGGTCATGCTCCAGAAATGTATCTACTGGTTGAGCAGAATGTACTGAACTGAAGCAGGGAGGAACCATGGGCAGGAACAATGGGGCTTAGGGCCATGGAGGGGTGGAGATTAGGGCTATGCAGGGGGCAGGTCTCGGTTCCACAGCCAGCACAGTGGGGACCTCAGCAGAACTGTGGATAAATGTCCTGAGTGGGGCGTCACACTCTAGGAAGATGATATCCTTTCCCTTCTTTCCACCCCCTGGGCAGGTGAGCTTCATGTTCATGTGCTCTGGAACATCCTCCAGGGGTACTGGGGTTCTTCAGGCCAGGGCTCCCAACTTCTCCATCCTCAGCACCTCAACCAGTAGTGCAGATACACATCACAGTACCCACCTGAGGTAATGGACAACAGTCATGAGGGACCGCAAAGATGAGGTCTCAACTCTCTTTTTCAGACTGTGAGAAACCCACAACAATACTTCCAGGAAGGTAATGTCCTTGCTCACAACATGGAGAGCTCATCCAATGGCCCAAGAGGAACCGGGAAGGCTGCTCCTCCGAGAAGACCCTGGAAGGGTCGGTTCCAGAGAGCCCTGGCACGTGTGTCCAAGTTCTTCAGGTGAGGGCTCTGAGTCAGCCTGCCTCTTACCACTCACAGCTAGTTGCAATTACTCTCTCCCTCTCCCCTAGAGAACACCCCAGCCCTCTCCTCCATTCCCACAGGTCTTCTGAGGGTCCACTTGTCTCTCTGTTTCCTTCTCGGGAGAGGCCGCTGGGCAGAAAAAGGCCGAGAACGGGGCCATGGCGTTCTGCTGCCCAGGCCCTTACCCCCCTGAGAATCTTGTTCAGTGCGGTTGAAATAAAGGCCGGCATGCTTTACAATGTTTTGGCTTCATTATATTTTATTTACATTTCCTACTGACATCAACTTAAGATGTGCTGGGGATGATGTCTTGGTGATGGGGGTGGGATATCTTGGAGGGGAGAGCAAGTGTCTTTCTGAGTTCTCCTAGGACATCAGGTTCCCCCTCTGAGGCAAAGATACTTGCTCCGGTCTTTGTAGCAAAGCAGTCTCACTCAGAACTGTTTCTATATCACAGCTGGCACCTCTGACCCACACTTCCATACATCCAGGAGGAGCAGTTTGCAGGCCTCTCCCCTTGCAGTCTATGCAGACTTCATAGCTGAGAAGTCTTGAGCAGAGATTATGGGAGAGGGACGCATACACAAGGAATACGTGGAGCCTTTAAAAGGGCTTTAGACATTTTGCTCACAACACCACCCAAGCACCCACAGTTCCTCGGGACAAGACAGGTTCCAAAAAACAGCCTTGTTTGTCTCTACTACACAAGGTCACTCTCCACTTTATGAGGGTTTCTTGTCTTCCTAGGGCGACCCTGAAATGTCTTGAAACATTTATCCCAGGGCAAGGCTGCATTGAGGATAAAACACAACTCATCTTTACCCTTAGGCAGTTTTACTGACGTATAAAATGTATTTTGGCTACAGGAGGACATAAATAGGACACAGAAATCACAAATACCATCTCCCTTCAAATGACAATCTCCAATATGCTTCAAACTAATGGAGTAAAAAAATGCTTGACCAGGACCAGCTGTAAGAAACCAGTGTCCTTCCTTGCTGAGAGAAGGAGGGGGTTCTCAGAGGCCAGAATGTGTACAGGGAGACAACAGAATTTCAAGCTTCAAGCCCTTCTCTCTACTTCTGTAGGACAGCCAGGGTGGGACCCACAGATAGAGAATAGTTGGAGTTTGTATTGGTTATGTTTTTCATTGCTTTCAAAAATAGCTCACAGAAAGAATATATTTTAGCTCACAGATTAAAAAGATCTAATCGAGGCTGCAGGGGAATGTGGAAGATTTCACAGTGGCAGGAGCAGGCAGCCGAGACTCCACAACTGGGTAAAAACAGAATGCATCAGGAGGGGACACTGGCAATTGCTTTTTCATTTTTATTCACTCCTGGAACCCAGTCCATGTAATGATGCAGTCCACACTCCCGGGCAGTCATTCTCTCTACAGATAAATGTTTCTGGGAACATCCTCCCAGACATCCTTGGAGATGTGTCTCCCAGTTGATTCCAAATCCAGTCCGATCGACATCACCGACTAACCATCACCAAGTAGCTAATCCCAGTGTGATCAATGACTTAGAAGTGATCTTTCTGTGGCAGGTCTGATGGGCTGAGCATCATCTCCCCTCACAGGTCCTCTGTCTACTGACTTTGGTCCTGTGATTGTGGTTTCTATTAACCCCATACGCTTAAAGCAAGCTGGGGAGAAGTGGCCTGTTTCAACCCATGTCTTAGGGTCCTAGAATTGATTGAAGACAGATAGGAACTCAAAGCAGGAACTGAAGCAGAGGCCATAGGAAAGGCTTCTCGTTGCCGAGCTTTTGTGGTTTTCTCGGGCTACTTTCTTTACTTTGCTTACATAGCACAGGATCACTTGCCCATGGATGGCACAGCCCCAGCTGGCTGGTTCCTCTGCCAGCAAGTGTTCATCAAGGAGACCTGCACACCAGTCTGATGGAAGGGTTTCCTCCACTGTGGTTCCCTCTTCTCAGATGACCCTCGTTTGTGTCAAGTAGATCCAAACTCAGCTGAGAATGTGAGCTCTGTGTCACAACTTCTCCAGTCCTAGCCGAACCTCAGATACATGGCTCGGCACTACCAACCCAAAAGAGAATTAGAAATTTCACCTCCCAAGAGAAAGGCAGTCTGCCCAGAGGTTATGCCTTCTGAGTTTGTCAACCTCTCTATGTCCATGTGTGTGAGTGGGGGGGGGGTGCGAAGGGAGTGGAGAAGAAAGGGAGAAGAGACAGAAATGAAACAACGAATGTCTATTGAAATAATTGGTGATATTTGGTTCCTTTCAGTAGCTGATCTAGAACGCAGAAACAGAGGTGGGATAAAGGCAGCTGGACAGATGCATAAGAAGCCTTCACATCTGTCCCTCCGACCAGACAGAGACCCATCCTGCCCAACACCTCCCAAGCTGACTAATCGTGACCACAGAACTAGCTGTCCACTGCCCACACAGGGCTCACTGGGATACTCAGCACTACATTTTGTTTTCCAAATGACGTACCTCTGCTGTTGATCTCAGCTCTTGCCACAATCACCTAGCATGGTCCTTTTAGGTCAGCAGTCCTCAACCTGTGCGTCTCGATCCCTTGGAGGTTGCATAGCAAACATTCTACATACCACATGTTTACCTTATGATTCATAACAGCAGCAAACTTGGAGTTATGAAGTAGAAAATAATTGTATGGTTGGGGTCACCACCAGGTGAGGAACTGTACTAAGGGATTACAACATAAGGAAGGTTGAGACACACAGTTCTAGGCTTTGGTGGCCCTGTGTCCTGCCTCCCACTCTACAGAACTACAGAGTCCCGACTTCCGGGGAGAAGATACTTGCCACTGCCCACCCCAGTCACAAGTGACTCTCTGTACTCTCTCCAAGAGCACTCTCTTCTCCTAGCCTGTGAACTAGGGCATGACCAGTTTAAGTGTTGCCACTTCTAAGGGCTCAGCGCTTGTGGGTTTTGAGCCCTGGGTTCTCACAGCTGTGTCGATGTATCCCCCCCCCAGCTTTCTCAAAAATAAAAAATCTCAAAATTAAAATTGTATGCTTTTGGGTTTCCAGGTGTGTAAACCATTGTGACACGACTACTACGATCAAGGTAAATCCCATCAGTCACCCTCAGAGTCACCATTATTCCTCTGTGGAGAAAGCATTTACGATCTTCCACCATGCACATTTCCTGTACAGTGAAGTCGTAAACAATAGATGCTGAACATACATGTTTGATATGTATTTAAACTTAAAAATTTGTATCTTATAGGAACAAAAAGTAGAACGTGTTGAAATGGTTAAATAAGTTTTATAGTGTAGGGTTAAGCCCAGCCTTAGGGGGCGTGTTTGCCTCGGGCTAATGTTTACCTATAAATCTGCTGGGCATGCACCCAGCCGCCCCTTCTGCTTCCTGTTCTCCGTGGGAACAGTGGTACTTTAAGTCTATTTCCCCCATTATAGCTATATATATTTTTTACAATCTGTCTGCATTCATTTACGCCGCTACATCTTGGCACCCAGTGAGGCTTTGTGGATAACCGCCCCGAATCAGAGCCTCCTGGGGGCGACCGCTGGGAGCCAGTGGCACCCCCCACTCCAGAGGCCTCTCTCTTCTCTCAGATTGTACTCTCTCAGCACTGCTCCTTGCCAGTTCGCTTCTTCCCAACTTACAGCGGCAGAAGCAGCTGAGATTCTGAGTCACTGAGCATCTACAGCTACTCTATTTTTCCTGGCGCCTGCCAGAAAGTGGGCAAACGGGACGGGAGACTTAGCCCCGGCAGTTTGGAATCTGTCCTACCCTGCCCGACAGCGCTGCTCTGTGTCCCCTCCCTGTGGGTGGCTTTGTTCTGCCTTGGCTCTGCCGGGCTTCCTGGCCTTCCCCCCCACTTGCTATTTATCAGTCTGGTGTCCGCTCCAACTTTCGGTTTTGAGCCAAGTGTTTCAAACTTCGGCCAGGTGGACTCAAGTGGACTCTTTCGCCACCACTGGCAGGTAAAAAGAAATTTTTTTCTTTTATAAATAAAATGTCTGAAAACATTACCATTCGAGACTTTAACAGAATTTTTGAGTGTACCATGTGGGAGATTTTACAGGAGGTGTCTGTCATCCCACATCTATGGATCTTTCTGGGATTCGCAGTTTTCCTTGGTACTATGTGGTTTGATAATAGAAATATGATAAAGTCTTTACGAGACGAATCCAGGATTCTTAAGGCAGAGGTTGAACGTTTAAAAACAATTGAGAATGACAGCAATCTTCTCAAGAATCAGTTTGAAGTTCTCCAGGAAGAGAACAGATCTTTGTTTAACATGACTCGGTCAACTGAGCAAAATTTAGAAAAGGTACAGGCTGATGTTAAGGAGAAATTCATTACTATGGAAGAAGGAACAGCTGAATTAGATCGTAAGTTCCAGCAGTCCCTTTCTGTAGGAACTGAAACATTAACTGAGAGGATCAAAACTGCTGAATGTGACAATCGAATTTTGTCTAAAGCTTATGAAAGATTGGCGGAAAGATTGTCAATACAAGAAGGCATGGTTTATGCCATAAAAATTATGTCCAAAGATGAGAAGTTATCTCTAATGGACAAACTTCATACTTTAGAATACTCAATGAAGGCTTTGGAACATAATTCTGGACAGGAAATTCAGACATTGCAGAAGGCAATGGTGAATAGAATTGAAAAGATTGAGGAATTTCTAAATTCTGATGAAGAAGAGCAAAGGATAGAAAGGCAAATTTTAACTACATCTGTGGGTAAATCCCTCGGGGACAATTTCCACAAAACTCTACCTACAGCTCTACCTGCCTTTCCAGTAATAACAACAGAGAAGGTGATTGGTTCCAGAAACCCTAGGGTCATCTAGGAAGATACACGGGAGCCTGTCCATACGAATGATCTCAAAGAAATTAAACAGGCAGTCATGACTTTTGGGATGCATGCCTCTTTTGTTAAAGAGATGCTAAAATCTTGGGCCACAACAAGCAGAGCAACCCCCTCAGACTGGCTTCAGCTGAGCTCTGCAGTACTTGAGAGTGGACCGCAACTGAAATGGAAATGCTTATTCAGGCAAGAGGCTAGACTTTTAGAACAGCAGGAAAAAGTGAAGGGAATTGATATTTCCCTAGACAAAATTGTAGGTGAAGGGCTCTTTTCCGACCCTCAGGAACAAGCTAATTTGGATGAAAACACACTCTCCATGTGTACTACAGCAGCCTTAAGGGCTTGGGACAGGGTACAAGACCCAGGACAGAGAATGGAATCATTTGTCAGAGTTAAACAGGGTCAGAGAGAAACCTTTAGTGACTTTTTACAAAGACTAACTAAGGCCATACAAATAGGGATATCTGACCCAGAAGCAAGACATATAATGATTGAGTCTTTGGCGAATGAAAATGCAAATGTAAAATGCAAAAGGATTTTGGGGCCTTTGAAGCTCAGATCAGTGACCTTGGAAGAATGGGTCTTGCATACACTGAATGTTGATACATTTGACTATGGCACTGGAGCATGGGTAGAAGAAGCAATTTCCAATGGTAAAAGGAGACACCAGAATACCAAATGTTTTAATTGTGGCAAAATGGGTCATATGAAAAGGAATTTTAAACAACAGATTTTCAGAAATAATAATAATGCATCTTCTAGAAATAACAGAAATAGGAGGACTCAGCCTTCAGGTTAATGTAGAAGATGTGGAAAAGGCAGACATTGAATGAATGAATGCAGGTCTACAAGAGATAGACAAGGCAACCTGAAACAGATGGGAAACATGAGAGGGGGGGCTCACAGGCCCCCATGGCAAACATGGTTCAGTCATTTCCAGTTACTGCAGAGAACGTGCCACGTCAGGACAATTAGGAAGCCCCATGCCTACTGTTACAAGCAATAATGATCAGAAAGATGAGTTACGTGTGTTTTGGCAAACTTCTATAAATGATCAAAGACCTAAGCTGAGAGTGTGTGTAAATGGCATTTTTATTACTGGCCTGCTGGACACGGGTGCTGATGTAAGTATCATTACCCCAGAATCTTGGCATCCGTATTGGCCTCTTCAGAATGTAAATGTTCAGCTCCTGGGAATTGGAACCCTATCTCGAGTAAGGCAAAGCATGAGATGGGTTGAATGTATAGGGCCAGAGGGACAAATAGGAAAATTAAGGCCATATGTAGCCAATATTGCAATGAATTTATGGGGTCGTGACCTATTACAACAATGGAATACCCAAATTAATATTCCTGCTACTTCTAGAGCCTATATTTCTGAGAATAATATTAAAAGATATTACAATTGGAGAAAACCGGCCATTCGGGCTGTAGAAGAACAAGCAATTGATGTTCCTTCAGAGATACCAACAGCCTTGCCTCTAAAATGGTTGACTTTGAAACCAATATGGACAAAGCAATGGCCTTTAGCTGAGGAAAAGTTACAGGCTTTAGAACAGCTGGTACAAGAGCAATTAGATGCTAGACATATAGAAGAATCTACCAGCCCTTGGAATTCTCCTGTAATTGTGGTTAAGAAAAAATCAGGTAAATGGAGAATGGTGACAGATCTCAGGGCTATCAACAAGGTTATTCAACCTATGGGCCCTCTGTAATCTGAAATTCCTTTGCCCTCTTTATTACCAAAAGGATGGCCTCTCATAGTTATTGATTTAAAGGATTGTTTTTTCACTATACCTTTACAAAAAGAAGATAGAGAAAAATTTGCCTTCACAGTGCCTCCTTATAATAATTCTCAACCTTCGAGGAGGTACCACTGGACCGTCCTCCCCCAGGGTATGTTAAATAGCCCCTCCTTGTGCCAATATTTTGTGAATCAACCATTGCAAATGATGCGCAAGAAATTTTCCAATACGATAATATATCATTACATGGTGGACATGTTGTTATCCGATTCAAACATGGATACCTTGAACAGACTGTTTGAAGAAATAAAGATGCTTTTACCTAAATGGGGATTGCAAATTGCTCCTGAAAAGAATCAGAAGGGAGATTCTGTTAATTATATAGGTTATAGAATAGGTTTGCAAAAAATTAAGACACAAAAGGTACAAATTAGGAGAGATCACCTACGGACTCTTAATGACTTTCAAAGACCGTTAAGAGACATTTCCAGTCTACGACCAGCTATTGGGATAACACCTGATCTAATAATTCATTTGAACAAAACCTTGGATGGTAATAAAGATTTAAACAGTCCCAGAGAATTAACAGCTGAAGCAGAAAAGGAACTAACAATGATTGAGGAGAAATTACAACAAGCACATGTGGACAGGGTGAATCCAGAGCTCGATTGTATTCTCGTCATATCACCATCAACCAGTTTATTTCAAAGATGTGCTGACCTCACAATGGAAGCCAGGAGACGTGCTGCATTGGGGAAGGGGTTTTGCTCTTGTCTCCACAGGTGAGGAAAAATTGTGGATACCGTCAAAATTAATAAAGGTTCGGTTTGAAGAAGAGAAGCCACGTGGAAAAGATAAATAACAATTCATTCACAAGGATGGCGAACATACTGATGGTAAGAAATACAGATAGGTTGGGGGCAGGGTTCTTTTCTTATCTCCACAGGAAAATACTCATCTTCAAAGAATTTAAGGGAACCTGAATATTTAATTACTGATGGATGGACATATTCTGTAAGTATTAAATTTTTATATATATACATATGTCTTATTAAACATTTCTTTATAAATATGTAGAGCTGGTTTTGGAGTTGGACTATGGCTCAGTCCCTCTTCAATCCCAAAGTCTGTTGATAAGAGATATTTCAGAGTTTCTGTCTCAGGTCAGGAGCCATGAAATGGGACAGAATAAGAATAATTATATACTTGATAAACTTTCTTTGCCTTTCCTCATATCTGTGCCTTTTTTTATATGTCAGTATATGTCCTTGTTGTTAATGTTTAAATTTCCCATAACAAGCAACAACTTTCCCTACAGGAATCTTTAAAGTTTCCAGGATGAAGATGGGGCCCCACGACATCAACTCAATCTGGTTTTTATGACATCATGAATATTTTTTTAAGTGCTAAAATTAGACCTGTTTTTTGGTACCAACTGCACCATTTTGAATGCTGCATATTTTTGACAACACTCTGGTTGGATCTTCTCAAAACGCTCAGAGACTAGTTATAATTTTCTTAGGTCAAAGGTTAATTTGGGAATTTTACCATCATTTGCTTTCACAGGAGCCCCTAAGAAGAACGTCGCCCCCATGTCAGCTAGAAGCAATTTTAGAGGACGATGTCCCCTCTCCCAACAGAGTTTGCCCTCAGGGTTAGGGACATCTTTTAGTGGTTGGTTCAGGGTTGAGGGGATGGGGAGATATTTTATAGAATTAGGGGTATTTTCAGGAAAAAAAAAGGATTAACTGGTTTGATGGGATGATTGGTATTTGTGAATTACTGTTTTTAGAAAATTGTATTGGTACTGTTTCCTGTATATTGATATGTTGAATATTGAATGTGAGTGTTCCTACCTCTATTTTTGTATAAGAGTATGCTTATAACTTTGTCTATATTGTATTGATACATCTACCATATTACAATGTACATTTTTACCTCTGATACTATTTATATAATAACATTATTTACAGTTGAAGATCATTGTCTTCATATATTGCACAGTTGTTTATTCTTTTAGTCTTCAAGTTAGATAGGTATTGAGAATTATATGTTTGTCGTATTTATTTTTTGGTTAATCAGATCTTTTAGATACATAGAGATTATATTATGTATAGTTAGTGTAATCTTCAGCCTCTTTGAAGAACTGTAGAAAATGGCCTTTAATCTAACCTAGAATTCTGTGCCAACGAGACACGATTACTCCTGGCAACACCACTCTACTCCCGAGAGAACGTTGAGCACCAAAGACTCTCCACTGGGAGCTTGTCTTCTTGGCAGAACTGGCCTTTGGGTTAAGAAAAGCCCATACCTCAACTACTGACAAAGATATGAAACCGGATTGTCTTATCTTGCCAAGACAGGGTAGGATAATTCTAAGAAAGTTCCTTGCATTTATAAATGGTATGTCAGTTATGTTAGGCCGTAGCCAAAGTTGGTTGACTCAACATTGCAAACGAGACTTTGGGTGATTGCCCAGGGACTCAGTTGTCTCTGTCAATTGTTGCACATTTTGGATATTTCTCGTTAGTTAAGTAATATGTATTCCCTTCTCAGATCTTTGACGGAGTTGAAGATTATATAATTGTAGTTACTCTCTACATTATTTAGACTCCTTGAGATAGAATGTCTAGCAAAACTTTTGTTCTCAATATTGCTTGTTATATTTATTATTTGTTATTATTGTATATAGTTGTATTTGGTTTAGTTCTGTCTTATTTAGACAAAAGGGGGAGATGCAGTGTTAAGCCCAGCCTTAGGGGGAGTGTTTGCCTCGGGCTAATGTTTACCTATAAATCTGCTGGGCATGCGCCCAGCTGCCCCTTCTGCTTCCTGTTCTCCATGGGAACCGTGGTACTGTAAGTCTATTTCTCCCATTAAAGCTGTATATATTTTTTACAATCTGTCTGCATTCATTTATGCCACTACATTATAGACCTAGCCCAGACACTTTATTATGCACTCAGTGATCACATTTACAACCTATACATACTTCAAAGCAGGATACCAAGGTATAGCATACATTATATACCTAAAATAAAAAAATAAGTTTGTGCACTTAAGCTGTCATTTAAACCTCTATGTTCACATTGTCATCTCTATGCCACCTTCAGGTCACTGGCAACTACTATTGTACACTTTCCTTCTCTTTGGGAAGCAGGTAACAGATTATTTGTGGGTTTCCTGTCTGTGGTCAAATGATGTTTTATTTCGTGTGTACAATGTCTGTGTGCATAGAGAGGAGGAGGAGTTTTTACAGAGCCCCTGGATTGAATGTAGTCTTTGCACTTGGCAAGTAAATACTCTCTCAATTGGCTAAATTCCCAGTTCATTTTAAAACTAAAGGAAATGCAACTGTATCTCAGTAATTTGCACAACATTTGTACTTAAGCTCATTCTGTAGCCCAGGCAAGTCATCAACTTATTATCCTTCTGGCACAGCCTTCCAAGTGCCTGTAATTGCAGGTTTTGCCCCCAGATCCAGCTATATTCTTGATATGATTATCCACTAACAGACATTTATATTATGTTCCTAGGACAGGTACTGTAGGTGATGCCTCAGTCAGTGTGGGGATTCAGATATTTTTGGAGCACTGAATTTAGGGCTTTGGGATATACCCCCAGTACAGGTACAGCTAAAATGTATAGTAGTTCTAACGTTAATGTCTGGAGACACATGCACGGCGTTTTCAATAGCTGTTGTACCAATTCCCACTTTAACAATCTTGTACTCTGCTCCTTGTTGGCCCTAATTCCCATCTCGGATGGCAAGCCCAGCACAAAAGGTGAGATGATCTCTCACTGCAAATTTGATTCCCGTTCTCCTGATGATTATTGCCAAGAACTTTGGTCCCTATCTGTTGGCCATTTGTACATCTCCTTTTAACAATGTCTACACAGATTCTCAGTCAATTTTCAAACAGGGATAGCTGTAGGTTTCCTTTGCTATTGAGTTCTGTGCCTTTCTTATATTTTAGGATATTTATTGCTCCTTTATGTCTACATGAAGTCCTGATGTAATTCACAGAAATGAGAGGGCAGAGAGGAGGAATGTGTGCTGAGAGTCAGACACTTCTGAGGGTGTGGGGACAGTAGATCAGGCTGCCTCTAACAGTGAGTTAGTGGTAGCAATGCTTGGGGAGCTTCAATAGCTTGGGCTTCCCTTGATTGTCTTGAGAATTGGGAGTGTTTTTTAGATACATTCTCACTATGCCCAGCGCTGTAGCTGTGATGTTGTGAATGCCTATGACCTCCGCAGGCTCATGTGTTTGAATATTTGGTTTCAGTTGTGGGACTGTTTGGAAAGGATTAGGAGATATGGGCTTGGTGGAGTAGCTGTGTCCCTAGGAGTGGGCTTGCAGGTTTCAAAAGTCCACACCACACCATAGGGCCAGCTCTGGTCTCTCACCATTCTGGGTGTTGTCTCAACATGTAAGTTTGCAGCTACTGCTCCAGCACCATGGCCGCCTGTGTGTTATCTGCTCAGAACCATGTCTACCTGCCTGTGACCAGGATCCCTGCCATGATGCTGAGGACTTTACCTATGGAACTGAAAACAAACAGCCAACAAAATGTTTCTTTCTCTCATCAGTTGCTTTGGCTATGTTGTCGCCTCACAAAAATAGAGAAGTGACTAAGATCTGAAACTCAGTATGTATCCCATGTTGTCTTCAAACTTACAAAACTCCAGATCCAGTCTCCCGTAACAGGGTGGCAGGTATGTGCCCAAACACCAGTTTATGTCAATCTATAATTCTGTGTGATTTCTTCCTTCTACACCAGAGAGCAAGTGGGTATGTGGCAGAATTGCTGATGGGGAACAGTCTGTCATGGCCCCAGGTATTTGTATAGCATTAGGGCCAGCATACACACATTGACATACCTGTTAGATTCTGGAGGGAAAATCCCTGAAGCCTCATGGATACTTTATTTCCAGCAGAACATCCAGGTAAATCTTGCCAGCCTTGTGTGGTTATTATGAGCATGAAGAAACTGCCACTATGCCAGTGAATTGAAAATCATCCAATGAATCAGAAGACACGGATAGCAAACAGAAGAATGAGCCTGAGAACAACACAGTCTTCATTTCAATCATGCAGAAGAAGCACATTGGAGCACACTGAGAACTCTGATGGCAAAAGTAGAAAAAATGAACAAACAAATGAACAAAGAGGAACAAGCTACAATGGAAGAGAACACCACTGATTTGAGAATGGCAGATATAGAAATGAAATGGCCATCTCAAAAGGAGTAAGAGTACCATGTCACGAGTCAGAATGGAAACGGAATAGAAATCAGCTGCCTGTATCCTGTTGTAAACTGGGAAACACTACAAACTGTAAGAATTCCAGCCTGTAACATACACTGCAGGCAGGTACTAGTTCAGACGCTCTTGGAAACAGCAGCCAGCAAGGACACCTCTATTTGGAAATGTTTGCACATGGTGCACCTTCAAATTCTTTCTCCTCCTACCGCAGATCAGAACCATACATTACATTGGTTGTGTGGGTGTATGCCTCTATCCTCAGCATAGGGAGGCTGAGACAGAAGGATTCTGAGTTCAAGGTCAGCCTGGGTTAGATAGAGTGGTACTCCTCACAAGAGTGACAGCAAAACAAACAGCTGCTTCTGACAGACATCATTGTTCTGGGTCTGAGATGTCATGGTCTCAAGGCCAATCATGTTCTAGCAAGCTCTTCTCCAGCTCTGCTACATGCTAGGCCAGAGCATCCTCAAGGTCAGGACCATGGAGAGATCCTCAGGCATGCTGCCTTTTTCAATACTCAACAGCTAGGTAGCTCTCTTCTACTGGGTGTCTGGTTAGTGAAGATTTTTCCTCCATTCTGAATGATGTCTCTTCAGTGGATTAACTGCTCCCTTTGCTGCTGGCCTCATTTGCTAAACAAGCACAGGTCTTTTCTTGTCTGCCTCTATCATTATCAGGGTTTCAGGTCTTACAGTAAACCTAGTCATTCACTTGCCATGGGTTTCTCCACAGAGAAGTGGGGAATCTAGCCTTATTCTTCTGCATTTGGAGTGTAGCATTTTAAGTTAAGTAAGTCATACAGATAAATTTTACATGTTTTCTCACACTTGAGAATCCTAAGCTATATATATATATATATATATATATATATATATATATATATATACATAAAATCATGGATGTCTAAGTGACATCAAAGAAGAAGTGAAACAGATTAGAAGAAATTGAGGCACTTGCCATAAATTGGAGAAGAACAGAAGGAAGAGTAGGGGTTGTGGAGAAAAGCTTCCTCCAATACTTGAATGACACTGTCGGCATAAAACTCAGTTCTATGTACAACCAATAAACACCAGTTACTAAGCAAAAGGTGTGACAGCATGTTGAGTACATCAAAGAGAAAAAGATTTTCTGCTCCAAGCTTCAGGGTCGCGTGAGACACTTCCTGCCACTTTGCTTCCCTCTGGAGCCTCTTGGCTGCCACCAATTCATGGAAGAGACACCTGGAGTCTGATTACAGATCCTTGGTGGGCCTTGGGCTTTAGTCATGGAGAGCTTATGGGACATTTAAGATACAGGAAGAGTCTCCCTGTCTGTTTGCTGAAATTGTCAACATGTGGATGGAGCTGGAAACTAGAAAGATGTGAGTGACAAGTGACTGTGTTTTTCTTTTGGAAAATGTGATGTTAACAATCCGAAACTCACCCTTCTGCCAAGTCTTAAGCCTTAGATAATCATTGCTAGCAGATTCTAAACGGTAGGGGAAACCACTTTCAATAAGTCATTTCACCATTGGCCTTGGTGTAGTATGCTTGATTAGAATGGACTTGGGGGAGAAAGGAGGACAGGACGAGAAACAGATATACAAGTTAGTGAGGCATCCCAAGGTCCAAAGGAGTGAGGAAAATGTATCAAGTGCTTGGCCAGCATGTACTTATCTCCAGAAGGGGTGGTGGGAAACTGGGACAGGGACACAGGGATGGAATTCTCAGAAAGGACTGGCTCTCAGTCTTCACAAGCACAACAGGATTAAGGGGATTGCACACCTATGACACTAACCCCTTTCCTACACCAAATGCACAGCACACTTCTGGAATAATCTGAATGTCTCTACCTGCTGTGGCTGAGACAGGACCTTCCTGTATGAGGAAAACTGTGCCTGTCTGGAGACCTTCCCCTGCAGGGAAAAGCCTGGAGTCCTAGGTTAACAGTGAAGGTGGCTGGATCGCCCTTTCTTCCCCATGATAAGCAAACTCAAAAACATGTGAGTCTGTTTTCCCGGCAAGGTGATTGATCACTGTCCACAAAAGGCTAGTGACCCAGGTCTCTGGATGGCACTGCTCTGTGAAATGAATATAGATATGGGCTGGCTATGATGGCCCATATCAGTAGGATATGTTGAAGTCACTGAGTCCCGGGGATCATGAATACAGCCCTGGACCCACTGTATCCACATAAACCTCCCAATAAGCACTTGGTAAAAGGCAGCAAATGTCAGAGCAGGCTTTGATGGCTTTCCTGAAGAGGACTGACTCTCATTAAAACACTGGATTTTCTATTAACCATTGTAGTCTCCCTTATCAGAGGAATTCCTTTCCTCTCCTTACCTTTGTTTCAAGACAAGGCCTTGAGCCCAGCTGGCATAGACATCACTATCATGTCCTTGAGTTTCTGAACCTCTACCACCACCTTCTGAGTTCTAGAATTATAGATATTTGTGACCGCAGTCTCTGCCTCTCACATAGCAGCAAGCCTAACTGTCTCCATTTATGTACCAAGAGAACCATAGCCCATGTGTCAATTCCTCAAGGTGCTCAACGACCAACTGTCCCTCTTTTCTCCTTCCCTACAGACATACCCAGAATCTCAAAGATCAACAGTGCCACAGACATGACTCCCAGATGATGACCAAGTACTGTCTGCTGCTCCCAGTCCTTACTATCCAAGCTGCCCAACTGCTAACCACACTTCTGTTATCTGGCTTTATAATATTTTTTGGTCCTCCTCTCATCTCCTCAGTATATGGTTTGTGTGTTTTGGTGAAGGAGACAGTATGTGACTCTGAGACATAAAGGAAACCAAATATCAAATATTTTATCAAGAGTGGTCGTCTCCATAAGGGACTGGGTGACATCTCTAGTGCTGAACAAGAAGGCTGTGGGCCGAAGGCCATGGAGCTGGGTCAAAAGGAGCCACAATGTCCCAGAAACCACAAACCACATGTAGGGCTTTGAGGGGAGTGATAACTTATATTCTGACAACAATGAACTCACCCAACAGAGTTCCATCATTCATCACGTCTGGTTGTTTATGTCAAAATGTGTCACCCCATCTATTTCTGCTTTGGAAGAGAATTCAGTAAAATTACAACACAGCGTGATCTCCCTCTGCGTCTTGGTGTGAAAAAAATCCACACTACTGGCACAAAAACTGGTTGGATCTTGGCGAAGGCTCTGATTTGGATTCTGGCTCACTGGCTACTGGGAATCATGCCAAATGAATCTGTTGGGCTGATGGGATTGCCCTCGCCATGATGCACTAGGCTCTATAATGAAGTGTGCAGTGGCCATGGGACCTCCACTTGGTCTTATGGTTTCCATTTTTAGAATACTTTTCACGACAACACCTCAACTCCTCAAAAAGAAACACAGAAAATGACATGGGAACCTCACAAGTTACCTATTTTTGTGTCGCTCTCAATGCTGCTACTTTCCCTGGAATTGCCCCTTACATATTAGGAATGCATTCAGTGTTCTCAGATCTACATTTAATCCCTTCCTTCCTTCTTTGAACAGGTCCCCCTACCACCTTTCATTACTGCATATTCCATGCAGTGCAGAAACGTGTGGTAAGCACACTTCTAGCACAGCCCTCAGTGACAACCTCCTTCCAGGAACGTTGGTCCTAATGAAATGGGCCCAACCCAATGCCATGCTTGTAGCCAGCAGCATTTGGAAACTATAGTAGTAAGTCATTGCTGCCCAAGGGCAGGCTGTCACAAGACTAAGCCTGCCCTAGCAGGCAAACTTCCTCCCTCCAGTACTAACTGCACATGTCCCTGTGGAGATGAACAGCTTACAATGAGTTGGTGGCAATCATACCTCTATCAGACAGAAACAGGCTAAGGCCCTCATGCTGCAGCCCATTAGGAACTGGATCCTGTCAACACCTGGCTCACCTTCAGTCCACCTATGAGATCACAGTCCATGGGCATCTGACACCTTGATTACAAGTAGGTGTCAGAAAGGGTGAAAAGTGGAGGACCTAGACAAGTCATGCAGATTCCCCAACCAAAGAAAAGCTGGGAGAATAACTATTCTGTAATGCTGGTATATTTGGTTAGATGGACTACATGTCAGTCACTAATGCTGAAGATAACAGGACTACCTGAGGGCTGGGACTGTGGGCAAGTGACAGAGGGCCTGAGTCAGACTGGGAGAGTTTCATGTGGCTCAGTGGACACAGGATGTGCACACCTCTCAGTCAGACTCAGGGTCAAGTCCCAGGTTTGGTCTGAGTCATCTCTGTGACTTTGAAGAGGTCATGTGATGCTCTGGACTGGGTCAGTTCTTCCATGAACTTGACTGACACCACCTGGCAAGACCGGTTGAAATCCACACAATTGAACTATCTAAGGATGTATTTGGCATCTTCTTGACCTGAACCCACAACTCTGCTTCTTGTCGTGGTTTCCATATGAGCTGGGAACTCTGTCCTTTTCTGAGGCCAGGCCGGTGAATGGATTAAGTACTATCAATGTCATGACTATATGACTCCTTCTGGCTCCACCAGGTCACAGAGGATATGATCTGTGCACTGCCACTTGGGCAGCCACTCAGGTGTGCATTGATTTAGCCTTTCTGTCATGACCCTCAGATGGTTCATTAAGAAAGCCCAACATCTACATGGCTGGATACATTCCTTACCAGCCTGTGGAGGCTTCTCTTCCATCAGGCATTTCCAAATGAAAGGATTCTATAAGAGACTTTACCTCTCACTCCACACACCATCAATCTACCCTTGGGAATCTACACAAGGGTCTCTAGTTTGCCTTCAGTGGACACAGAGATCTTCCAATTCTCCTCCCCCTGGGGGCCTCGGACTTATAGTTCCCTCTAGAAACACCCTTTCCCTACAAGGACTTTCATTTGCTTTCTGGGTCTGCAATGCTCACAAGTAGCTGCAGGCTAATCTTCCCAGCACATAGCACAAAAGCAATTGTTCTCTGGACAGGGGGCAGATCAGAGTGGATACATTTGCAAGCAATTCCGGGTGGTTGGAGGAGCCTTATCAAAAGCAGAATGAGGCCATGATGCTGATGCAGAGAGCAAATGTTTCTCTATCTCCCCCGGGACGCCTGTCTTCTGCCCTCCCTTTCCATTCCTGTCTGTTTTCCTAGTCCTTCCCAATTCCCCTCCCACCCCCTTCTTTCTTCCCACAGCACTCCAGATATGCAGACGTTTACTGCTTCTGCTCTGCTTGTGAGTGCATGCAGGAGTGCACACGCCCAATCACACATAACATACTCTTTGTACAGCTGTAGCTGTTGCCCACTGATGTGTGGCTTCTGTTAGGAACACTGCCATAATTGCCATATTCAGACTCCACTCTACGGAAGAGCTTTGTCTTGCTGATTTCGGAACAAGCAGTCCCTGTCTTAGGGCACCTTGTACTGACCAAATGAGATGGTAATTATGTATCCACTAAAGTGTGCAGCTCCTAGATTCTGCTCTGGAACATTAACGCATACTCTCCCATTTGCTGCCCCCAACTCGAAGCCCAGACACCCACAGAGTAGATGTTGGACAGTGTGTGCAGGTGGAGAGCCAATTTCTATGTGGATATTGGGCATTCGAGAAATGAATCTGGGATAACCAAATTAATACAGGCCAATGAGATGAGGTTCTAATGCTGCCGCTCCTTTCAGCCCTCAGGACACTGCAGGAAAGGGGACCTTTAAATGGAGGAGTCCACCCTCTACCCATAACATGGCTAAGGAGGAGGTGTCACTGGACAAACCAAAATTCCAGTAGGCAACAACGGTCTTAATGGAGTAGAGCTTCATAATAAGCAGTCCTCATCACTTTATCCCTGCTCAGCACACAGAAAGAGTTCCAGAATCCCCATTCCCCATTCCCCAGAGCCAGATGTCCCACCTATACCAGCGCAGTCCTGGCTGACTTGACAGAAAGCCACTGATTTTGGTGCCATAGCTAGCTAAAAAACACCCTCCTGTAATCTCCTTTTCATGAGGGACCTTTCACAGTCCCTTGGTTTCTGGACCCTGTGAGTTGCTAGGAGGCATGATTCATGTGTCACCACTATTCACACTCATGGTGTTCTCATTTGACTCTCTTGCCTGTGATACCACATCTCTCTGTGACCTTCAACAAGGTGGTACAGTTTCCAGAGCTGACATTCAGTATCACATCTACAGTGAAACCTTTCATTGAGAGCTCTCTGAAATCCTGAATACCTGCACATTCTCTGATCCCAAAGCCCAGGGGACTCGGACACTGCAGTCCAGCTGCAAGGTTCCTAAGGTTATTGCTCTCATGAAGGTCTGTCTCTGATGATCCCTCCTGCATGAGTCCATAGGCTAAGATGCTATTTATCTTCCTGACCTGCTCCTCCCATCATAACCAAGATGGTCAATTTTCAAAGCTCAGAGCTACAGTGTGGGTGGACTGAGTAGTATCTGACAGACCAGGTCCTTAGAAATCATCACCCCTGAAGTCACAAGACAGACCCCACAGACTACAGACCATTCCTGATATGTCCTGCAAGTATCTCAAGGGCTGAACAATGGGTCAGTCCAATTGTTGATCAAGCTCTATCATTTTGAGCATCCATAGTACCAGAGTCTGTATGAGACATGAAGATGTACCCTGCTGCCTCCTGGTAGCCCTGTTTAAATCCTGCAAACATACCATGGAGGAAAAGGCAGCTGCCTATCTTCACGGTCAAACTCACTGCAACTGCCTGGTCTTGTCCCTCCAGAGCTGTTCTTCCTCCTCCCTCCCCACTGAAGCCAAGTCTTCACACATACCAGGGAGCTACTCCTCTAGAAGCCATCCCTGACTCAATAACAAACACCAAGCCTGAAGAGTTTCCTGACAGCCAGCAACCTCATGGTCCCAGATCTTCTTCCATTCCTGTCTGCTGTCCTTGTGAGTGCGGCTTTTTTCCTGCTATGGCTTAATCATGAAAATCTCTCTCATAGGAGGTGCCAGCAAACACATGGACGGTGGCTTACCAGCAAAGTTTTGGCATGTCTCACTTTGGCGGTTCCATGGTGACTCTCTGACTTCGTCCTTCTTCCTCTCAGCATACAGCCTAGCTTTCCCTGCCTACCTACAGTCTGCCTTGCTATAGTTCCAAAGCAGTCTCTTTATTAATTAATGATGATCACAGCACACAGAGGGGACTCCCATATCACCCAAGCTGCTCCTTGATCCAGAATGTCTCATTTCTCCCTCTCTAAGCCCTGCCCTTTCAGAGAATTTACAACAAAGAAAAGCCACCAAAAGCCAGTTCCACATTCTTGTAGGATTCATTGGCTCTTCCCGTGAAGTTGCCAGCTGTCCAATCCCCTCCTAATTCATTCTAATTGGGCACAAACTCAGTTTGTGGCAGACACAACAACACCCCATGACTACAGGGTACATAAGTGTCAAGCTTTATTTTTTCCATGTGATTTCTCCAGACCCTTCTCCTGCCTTGATCTCTGGGGGCCTGGAGAGCTCACCAGAGAGTTATTTTGCTCAAAAAGAACCTGGTCTTTTCCTTTTTCAATACAGATTCATCTGACCTACTGCATTGATAAAGAAACCTATTATTGGGGTACAGAAAACTTATTAGGTCCCTGGCCAGAGTTAGCATAAAAGGCCATATGCATGTCCTTGGTCTGGGCTGCCATATGCGGCCATGATGATATCTGGGCTGTTGCTGAGGGTCATGTCTTTGTCTGTTGCCCTGTTGCAACTCAGATCCGTGTTGATGTCCATGGCTCTTGTTACCTCTGAAGACCACTCAGATATCCATGGTCTGCACTGCAGCCTGACCACGTTGATTTCCATGGTCCATGTGGTTTCCAGGGGCCACACTGTGGTGTGTGGCCTGAGCTGAAACTAAGGCCCTAGCAGAGAAAAGTTCATGGCTGTTACTGGGGTCATGTCTATGTCTGTGGTCCTACTGTAGCTGGGATCTCTGTTGATGTTTTAGAGTGGAAGGAGAGGGGAAACAGAAACTTATAGAGAGAATGCCAGCATGAGACCAACAACAAACAACTAGAGAAGCAAGGAGGGAGGTTGGAGAGGGGGAGCAGGAGCATAGCAACCAGAAATCTTGGGCCTATGGGGGCTTGTTTGTTTTGCACAGGGAAAATATATTTTAGGCCTTAAGGTACATAAGGTGTCAGATATCCCCAACTGAAAAATATTTTGTACAAAGCAGCACAAGGGCATTTGGAGATCAGGCATCAAATTGTTAGCGTTCCTTTTCTAAGTCATCCCTAGACTTGGGTCTCTAAGTTTAGTAAAACGAATACACCGTGATATACTTTGGGGAACAAAAAACAGATGGATGTGAGAAATTCCTTAACAGAGTGTCTCATGATAAAGGAACCCCAGAAAGACAAGGGAGGCCCTTGTGTCCTGGAATAAGGCAGGTCCTTGTCCTGGTCTGATTGGGACCCAGGCAAGGCTGCATCTTTAGTAGGACAGCCAGAATTGTATGACTCCCTGGGCCTCTAAAGGCAATGACTTGGAACTCAGAACTTACCCAGACAAAGCCAATCTTAGTCTGGCAGGTGCGGGGCGGGGGAGGTATTTACCCAACATGTGAACCTGGGTGGGTGAGAAAAACAAACCCGTAAGTGGGACATCCAGATGTAAAGATTTGGCAGCCCAACTAATCTCATCACCAACACAATAATCCAAATCAAACAAACAAAAATAATTAATTAGAAATAGTCCAGGTTTAATGGATAGCAAAGGTCCCAGAGAGTTAGAAGAAGGAAGACCAGAAAACGACTTGTTTGTTCTGGGTTACTGTTTCTATACCATGCGGGAGTGGTTTGGAGCATCTCTGAGGAGGGTTTACCATTTGGTGGGCTTTTTTGGACGTGGAGTCAGGACTGAGGCAACACCCAAGGCAGGGGATTGAAAAGGAAATTTTGCTTAAACATTTCAGATTCTTTGGATATATGGATGTCAGGGGCTGGGTTGAAGCCTTAACCCAAAGAATCAGAGAGAACCAAGGGAAATTGCATGCTACAGCCCTTCTTGGTGAAGTGTGAGGGTCTCTATTTGGTGTGGCACAGCTTTTGAAGACATTAACAGGCATGCAGAGTGGCTAAGGTTTCAAACAAGTGGTAGGGTCAGAGTCCCAGAAGAAAGACCATTGGGGAAAATGTAGCCAGTTACAGTGAAGACCTGCGTAGTGCTTCCCAACAATGTTTTATTATTTATTCACATACACAGGCCTAGACACAAACTGAAACATCTCATGTATCCACAATGCAGATATGAAGTACAGGAGCGCCCAGGCACATACACCATCAAAAAACAAATGTAAACACTGGCATACCAACTCACGTAGAACCCCAACAATGGAAAGGCTGTATTATCATTTTACCTACAGAACATACACTAAAAAGTGCTAGCCTCCAAAGGAACAAGGGATGGGGGTACAAAAACACACTATGTAAGTCAAGGATCCACATTATGAAAAGAGTCTGAAAGCTTATGAAATGCCTGAACGTTGACAAAACACATTTAAGCATTTGAGACAGCTATCGTGTAATCTATCAAATACTCAGTCCTTGAACAAACCTGCACCCCCTCCTCTGGGCCCTTAAGCTCAAGAGGGAGGTGCAGTCCAGATGCTCAGTAGATAGCAAGAGGTCGCCTGCCTTGGATCCCAGTCACAAGGATGGGCTGGGAGGTTTCACTGCTCCAACTCATGCAAGACCTGAAGGGAGAAAGGATGGGATGAGGACCACCTAAGGATCACAAATCCCCGAATCCCTTTCCTGACTCGAACCCTTTCTTCTTTGTCTCCCACAGTTGAAGAGTTGTCACTGACACAAGGGAGAGACATATTCCCGCCTGGATTCCCCACCTCCAGCCTCATATTCCCTGATTCCTCCATCACAGGCCAAAACTTACTCCAGTCAAGCCCATGGTCTCTAAATAAAACCTTCCTGATGTCAGGAAAGCTCTTTGGATTTCCATTACCCAGTCCTCCTGGCCTAGATGTGCATGCACAGGCGTGTGTGTGTGTGTGTGTGTGTGTGTGTGTGTGTGTGTCTGTATGACAGAGAGAGGGGGAGAGAAAGAAGTAGAGTAGAGGAGGGGAACACACACTGGTGTTTCTTAGTAAGTGCTGGTATGGAAAGTCAGAGGATGGCCTGGGGAATCCGTCTTTCCCTTCCTGTTTAAAGGTTGCTTTGAGACCTGTTGGAGGGCTCTAATGGAAACATGGTGGTTTAAACGAGGCAAACAATAGCCTCTAAATATTTTCCTTCTGTGGTTCCTCACCATGTTTTAGGATGCTTGACTTTAAAACTGCTGTTTGAGGTGCTGACTTGAAGCCTGTGAAAAACTGTCAGATGAGTTTTAGCTTGGGATTAGGGCGGTACTCCTGACATTTGAGAAGAGGCCCTAGACATACTTCTGCCAGTTTTTTGCTCCATATCTTTATGAAGAGCATCCTCGGCTGTGACGATTATAAATTGAAAGTACCAATCTACTCTGAAAAATGTTGAAAATACTTTGTGCCCCACAGTGTCCAATGTGGGGTTAAGATTTAACTCTTTGGGAAAAATTAAACAAGCACATCCACTTCCTTGGCATTCACATTTATCTTTAGTAAATGGGAAATTACATGTACTCCAAGGATTAGTATTGAATTAAATTTCTTTGTAGTTTATTGTCTGTGAATGTTTGGTTTGTATGTCTATCCTTCGTGCTTATATACGTGGGTCCAGTAAACATTTCTTCAGTTGGTACGGGGTTTCCAGACAGAAAGCTTCAAGAAGCCCTGGCTTAGGATTCCTCTCCCACCCTTGCCATGGCCCTGTGATCAGTCAGCCACCTCTCCAGCTTCATCCTGACCCTTCCAATCCAGCAGGTCTGTCCAGCGTGGCTTCTGCATACACTCCCTAGGCCCCATTTGCCTCTGTACTCGACAGTGTCCAGCCTTGCTTTCCAGAGACACTAGAGGTTTAGTTGGCTTCTCAGCTTATGAGGCCCTTGCCCTCTGGGTGGGCCATTTGAGATTTGGTGGCAAAATACACCTTGAGCAGGAACCCAGGCTGCACATCTGGACTGAGATTCCCCCTGAGACCAGAGACTATATCTCCTTCAACATATGTCTTCTACAGACCACTACGGTGTGCAGTAGAATGGGGACATGGGGCCTGAGTGAGGAAGCAGGATCCTGGCTCCTTCTATGTCTTCCATGTAACATGCGACCTGCCCTGGGGCAAGTGCCTGCAACCCCCAAGAGCCTCGGTCTCCTTCTCTCTCTGGACATCAGGACACCAGCCACTTGCTGCTGAGCACAAACTAGAGGAGCTGAGCATTCTCTGAGCAATCCTCAAGTGCCCTCTCTGAAGTCTGCTCCAGAAGTCAGGGGTACCCAGCCCCAAGTCATTCAAACTACCAACTTACCCCCACGTGCCCAGCTATGACCAACTTGCCACAGAGCCTCCCATCTCCCACCCATTTCCACCCCATGGTCCTGTTTAAGAAGCCAGCTACCTGGTTAACTGTGGGTCTGGCGCCAGGTCCAAGAAGAGTTCTTCAGAGTCATCAGGGCCGCGGCAGCCTGCAGTATCTCCTCACACTCGAAGGGGGCAGAAACCGAGGCCTGGTCAGAGGTAACGGGCCCCTGTAAAGAAACGGGTGTGAGGAGAACAGGAGCTGCGCACCCACCACCTCTTCTCAGAAGTACAAATGCCCTTCCAGTGGCCAGCTGCTCCCAACCCCAAGGCGGTCTCCTCGACACATCCACTTAGTTCCTCCTGCCCAACATTCGGGAGCCCAAACTTCTCTGCAGGGACCTGTGTCTCTGGTGGATGATACTCCATGGAGGAACACGGCAGGGGGGTCTGATCCGTGCATCTGGAAAGAAGAGGTGAGGGGATTAAACACTTGGATGGGTGGACAACACTGATCCATTGAGACTGACAAGGTTTCTGCAGTACCAGAAGGTAGGAGTCCAAAGGACTGTGGAGAACTTAGCCCCATGGCTTGGCCACATCCTTTGTCCTGCACAGCCTGTTTTCCTTTGCACACCCCGTCTGACACGTTTTTTCTGAGACATTAATTGTCACAAGCCCCTTTTAATTCTCTCCCAGATACACATTGAGGAAGACATCAGGGATCCACCAGTTTTTGCATTATAATCTACAAAATCCCTGCAGAGATATGGCGGCCTCCTGTTTTCAGGGACTGGTTCTTCTCAGCATTTTGCCCAGCCACCACAGCACTTCCAGGAGGCTTACTTGCTGGCCTCTGGACTTTCCCCTGGGCCTCTATGGCCCTCAACACCATGACCCTAGTTTTTACCAGGACCTTCTGTCTCACCCATCTGTAGCCATGTGGAGAAACAGTGTCCACGTGTTGAAGGCCCACTGTGTGGCAGGCCTTGTGCTGGTGCTTTCTTCAGTGCGAGAGCTATAGGATCCTTTTGACAAAATGTCCACTAGGAAATGGATGCTTGGAAAATAAAGCCACTCTGGAGTAGGAGCTGTCAAATCAGAAGAGGATCCTGTCCTTGCCCGCACAGCCTGACACACAGCCTTCTCCTTCCCACAATCATCCCTTTCCTGTTTCTCCTACTGCAGCAATTCAGATACAGCCGGCTCCATGGACCCTCTCTACTCACGGGTTGGACAAGGCAAAAGCCTCATGGAGCACCATGGAAGGCAAAGCAATCAATTGCGGGCCCAAGGTCATTGTCATGTAGGGTGCAGGTGAAAATGCTGGGGGCCAGCAGAGGGATGGAGGCCCTTGGGAGCTCTGCAGAGACAGGGACTACATGGATTGGGTTCCAGGCCAGCCAGGAAAAAAAGGGGCTGGGCAAATTTTAGGCTGAGGGCAGGAACCCAGAATGTCAGGGCTCTGTAGAGCCTGTTGAACCCCCTCCAATCTCAGCATGGTCTACTGGCACTGAAGAGACTGAGGCCCAAGGGGAAGTGCCCTTTCCCAGGGTCACACAAGGCTGTGTGCTGACCAAGTGGTAGAGGTGGAAGCCCTGACTTTAAGACACAGCTGAAAGGGACTTGACAGTGAAAGGCAGGAGCCGCCCACTCTAGCAACAGATTCTCCTTACCTCCTGGGGGCTTATGAGGGGCAAGACTTCAGGCTGGCAAGCAGTGTTCTCATTGTCAGCTGTAAAAAGACCACCAATTCCTCCCTGCTGGGTGTCCGCCAGCCTCTCCCTCAGATACTCACCCCCATTCTGAGAGCTCCTCACAATGGACCTGCTCAAAGAGCCCACCCCAAATCTCTGCTTCCTGCCAACTAGTGCTGTTCTCATTGACACTATGTCTTCTACCTGGGGCACTGAGGTCCAGGGTGCACTAGCTCATGGTCACACTGCAGTTCTAGACAGACAGGGCTGGCTACATAGTTGCTTATGCTGCACTTCCCTCCAATCAAACCCGGGCTCCCTCCCCAGCCAAGGACACTCACTGTGACCTCTTGCTTTGGCAGAGGACTTCTTGCCCTGACAGAGGGGTTTGCCGGCTACAGCCTTAGTCGTCCTTGGTGGTTGAATCTGTCTTCTCTTTAGCAGTGCACCATGCACCCTTTTCTCAGAACCCAGAGCAGGCAGAGCCTCGCTGTGCTCCCTACAGTAGGGGTATGGAGGACTCCTATTAGTTTTGTGCAAAGGGGGCCTGACCGCCTCTCAACTCACACAGGATACCCAAAAGGAGGCAGCACACCTGAGACGCTCAAAGACCTGAGAGTGTGAGGGGTGGAATTCTCACCCGGCCTGAGTCCTGGTGCCACCATTGGCACCTCTGCCTCTTCCAGGGCGGCTTGCACGTCCTCTGAGGCCAGGTCCAATTCCCAGTGGGGCTCCCGTCTCATTTCCCGTGTTACATTCCATGTTGGAGGGCCAGAAGCAGACATCCACTTGGTGGCTTTGATCCATGGTTCTGGGGTGAAGAGCAGAAATGCCACTGTATTCCCACGGCCAATGCATCTCCATGAGTATCCCCCCATGACGCTGTATCCTCGTGTGCAGAGTGAACCTGACCCTCTCCCCAGTCTAGACACCATACTCACGAGGAGGCGGGTTACTCGCCTGGTCTGGGTCCTGGTGCCACCATTGGCACCTCTGCGTCTTCCAGGGCGGCTTGCACGTCCTCTGAGGCCACGTTTGATTCCCAGTGGGGCTCCAGGCGTGTTCTCCATGCTACATTCCAAGTTGGAGGGCCAGAAGCAGACACCCACTTTGGGTTTTGGTTCCGTGGTTCTGGGGTGGAGAGCAGAAACCTCACTATACCTCGATGGCCCCTGTATGCCCATGAGTATCCCCCCATGACGCTGTATCCCCGTGTGCAGGGTGATTCTGACCCTCTACCAAGTCTAGACACCATACTCACGAGGAGGCAGGTTACTCGCCTGGTCTGGGTCCTGGAGCCACCATTGGCACCTCTGCCTCGGCGGCTTGCACGTCTTCTGACTTTGATTCCCAGTGGGGCTCCAGTCTTGTTCTCCATGCTACATCCCGAGTTGCGGGGCCAGAAGGAGACACCCACTTTGTCTTTTTGTTCCAAGGGTCTGGGGTGGAGAGCCGAAAAGCCACTGTACCACCTTGGCCACTGTATTGTCCTGTGTATTCCATAGACCAGTGTATCTCCATTGTAAAGCAAGCTGTACCCACTCCCCTACCTAGACGCCATACTCACAGGAAGGCGGGTTTCTCACCTGGCCTGGATTCTGGTGGTACAACTGCGGCCTCTGCCTCGGCGGCTTGCACGTCCTCTAAGGCCAGGACCAACGACCAGTGGGGCTCCAGTCTCATTCCCCATGTTACATTCCAAGTCTGAGGGACCACAGGCAGCATCCACTTTGTCTTGCTGCTCCATGGTTCTGGGGTGGAGAGCAGAAATACCACTGTATCACTATGGCCTAAGAGTATCTGCTTCTTCCAATGAAAACGGTAGCATTATGATGTTAGGGAGAAGCCTGGTGCCAGGAAACCTTCCAGGAATCTACAAGGAACACCGTAGATAAGACTCCTAGCAATAGTGGAGAGGGTGCCTGAACTGGCCTCCCCTCATAACCAGATTGATAGCCGCCTAATTGCTGTCATAGAACCTTCATCCAGTAACTGATGGATGCAGATGCAGAGATCCACAGCCAAGCACTGGGCTGAGCTGTGGGAGTCCAGCTGATGAGAGGAGGAGGGGATTATATGAGCAAGGTGTGTGTGTGTGAGGGGTCAAGATCATGATGGGAAAACCCACACAGACTGTGATCCTCGCTTGTGGGAGCCCACAGACACCAGACCAACAGCTAGGGGTCTGGCACGAGACTGACCTAGACCCTCTGCATGTGGGTGACAGTTGTGTAATTTGGTGTGTACATAGGGCCCATTACCATGGGACCAGGATCTGTCACGGGCACATAAGCTGGGTCATGGGAAACTATTCCCTAAAATGGGCTACCTCACTCAGCCTTGATAAAAAGGGGGAGGGACTTGGTCCTGCCTCAACTTGCTGGGCCATGTTTTGTTGACTCCCATGGGAGGATTTACACTTTCTGAGGAGTGGATTGGTGTGGGTAGAAAGGAGGTGATGGTGGAGAGTGGGAGGAGAGGAGGAAGGGGACACTATGGTTGGTATGTAAAATAAATTTTAAAATGTAATAAAAATTTTGGAAAGAAAAAGAGTAACTTCTCTTATCTTAGCAAAAAGAAAATAAGACAAAGCAAAGCAAAAAAATAAACAAAAATAATGCCCCTCTGGTGGCTAAAATGTTCTCTAAAAGGCCCTCCACTACTACTACTACCAATCTGTCCTGCCATGGTTTCCCCTGGCCCTTGTCTCCCTTTTGTGCTTACAGAGTCTCCACCCTCACCGGGTTGTCCACTCCCCCAGCACCTGACCTCACCATCACCCCCAAGAATTTCCTGGCATTGGCTCCTTTACAGGGTCGATCGCCTCAGACTCACAACACCTTCACACATAGGAAGCCCCAGGCCTCCCTCGACGATCACACCAAAGCCCAGAAGCTGACAGCTGTCTTCCCAGGTGCCCTCTATCCCTTCACTCCACACATGGGAAAATATTCACCAATTACTCAGTAGTCTCATGGATGCCCAGGATTCCATTTCCTTTCATTCTCCCTTCGAGTTTCCATCACAACACACTTTAATAGTTAGCACCACCTTGCTCTCCCTTTCAAAAGATTATCCTTTTGTCCCACAGACCAATCCATCCCACACCTGCTCATGAAATCATTCTGTCTTTCTGAAGACAGGGGACACGGAAGTCATCCCTACCCATCAACCTGGGGTAGCTGGGATCACGACTGAGGGCAACTCGAGCTGACCAGTGACATGCTGGGTTTCAAACAAACAGTAGTCTCGCGAATTCCATCCAGATCTCTCTCGGTTACATTCTTTTACCCTTTCTTCCTTCCCAGCATTCTACAGGGGACAGACGTTTTCTGAAGCCCATGCAGAGTACCTGTCCCTGACCTAGCCCAAAGACAAAGTATCTGTCAGACTCAGCTTTCTGTCGACTCGACACAGGCCCTCTTCTTCCGCCAAACGCACATTCTCTCCCCAGTTGTACACCAGTCTTGCAGACGCACCTCAACACTTCGAAGGTTGGGACCCTGTTACAGCTGCTTCTCTTCCCTCACACCCTCTCCCCACCTCAATGGTTCTGGGGCGATTGCCAGACCGCCAGGCGACCCAGAGAATGGTGCTCTCTGAAGGGGTCGGGCCAGGGCCTGTGGGGCCTGGGCATAGCCTGTGTGGTTAGAGGGGCCGGGTTGACGTGAGGTGCGGTCTTCCGGGATGTCGCCCTTCTCCAGCAGGCTTCGCCTAAAGAGGCCTAAAGCTGAGATAAATAGGCACCTTAGCATAAGGAAGAGAAGAAGTAAAGGACACAGAAGAATATGCTGGTCATACTTAGAGAGACTCCGCTGGCCCTTCAGAAAAAGGGGCTTGAGCCCTGGAGAGAAACCTCATCTCTGGTCCTTGATCCTCTCTCCTCAGTCCTAGGTGGCTACTGGGCGGTATTTGGCTCCACCTCCTGCCTTGCCACAGAGGCCAATGAGCTTCCAGCACGTCCCTTGAAACCCGCCCACTGGTGGCAGCTCTGAGACCCACTTCCGCCTACAGGGAGGTGGCGCCTGTAGGCTCTAGTGGATAGGGGTGCTCACTTAACTGATCCCACCTTTAGCCTGGGAGGAACAAATTAAGGTTTGCACTCTCTAGTGGTGGCTGCGAAAATCGCTTCCATGTGGCGATGGGTGTCTCTGCATGTGCCTGCCTGAGGTGTGCATGCAGTTTGAGTAGTAGGTCTCCTTGTTAAACTGTAATTTGCCCTTTCAAAGTTCAGCGTGCTTGCTTGTCGTGGACATCCATCTGTCCTCCCATCATGTTTTCTCTTTCAGCAGTAGCCATCGTAAATCCCTCAGAGGACACTTGCATGTCTGGGAATGCTGTTCCCTCTGCCTTGTTTGACACTGTCTCTGAGCTCTCTTTTCTGTGCCAGAGTTAAATCCCACGGTTTCTCTGCTAGTTCTACACTGACATGAGTTTTTTGCTTGTTTGTTTGCTTGTTCCTTTGTCTGCAGACCCAAATGTAACTTTCCTCTTCCCTTCCTTCTGTTCTTCCATGTGTATGTGAGTCTCCGAACTCCAGATCCCCAGTACTCTCTCGGCTGCGAAGACTTTAAACCACATTTCCTTTGATTCTGGGGACGAATTAAGAGGGAGCAGGTTATCCACAGAATACCTTCTCAAGTCCCCTTCCATCCCCAGAAGTCTCATCTGAACTGAGCTTTGTTCTCCTGGCCAAGAATTTTTAAAAATGCAATAAAATCGAACTGCTATGGCAGATTATTTTCTATACAAACAGGAATTTTTGTCGCAACCACGCTTGCCTAGCATTTTAGTGTATTTCCGTCCTGGGGGACACTGACATGATGTTTCTTTCCCCTACACTAACTTCCACATACTCTAAAGGACTATGATGTGGGAGTGTCATATATCAATCTGTTGATTTCATTGGTTAAGTAATAAACAAACTGCTTGGCCTAATAGCTTAGAACATAGTTGGGTGGAGTAAACAGAACAGAATGCTGGGAGGAAGAGGAACTGAGCTCAGAGGCCATGCTCCCCTTTCCTGGGCAGACGAGAGCGATGAAGCTCAGACCCAGGATTGACGTAGGCTAGAACCTTCCCGGTAAGCGCACCTAGGGGTGCTACACACATTATTAGAAATGGGTTAAGAGGATGAAACTAATGGGCCAAGCAGTGTTTAAATGAATAGAGTTTGTGTGTTGTTATTTCTGGTGTAAAGCTAGCCATGCGGGAGCCAGGCGGGATGAAAAGCAGGCCCGTAGCTCCCACAACAGAATGGCGCCCGATGTGGTAGCAGCAATTTCTCGGGTCTGCTCTGCTTGCTAGAAGCAAGCAAGCGCTATCATCTATGAGAGGCTTCCTGACTCAGCTTCAGCTGCAAAACCCTGCAGCTCTTAAGAGGTCCTGCCACAAAACATTTAAATGGTGTAGATAATAGCTGACTGAATGCTTGTTTGTTTTCAGCTATAGCAGGAAAAAAGTTGTGCTGTTTTAAAATGCTGGCTTTCTGGGCCATCCTGCCAGGGCAAACTCTGACTGTTTGAGGCAGGATGGCTGGCTACAGAGAGAGGACTTGAGTGTTGTCTGTTTCAGCTCGCTTGCTGGCAGGGACCTTGAAATGCCATAGACTTGTGGCTATAAACATGGCTGCAGCCTGCATCTCCGCCATGAGGCTGGAAAGCTAAGGAATGGACTGGATCTAGCTGGCAAAGCCACGGCTTTAATCCTACCCATATTGCTCAGTAATTTAAAAGCTCGTGTGGTCAGAAAAAGAGAGATATACAGTAAAGAGAGATTCAAAGACAAAGAAAATTTCTAAATAATCTACAGTATGTTGAAAATATATGCAGACTAAAAGTTAAAGTTCTAAAAGTAAAAAACAAAAAAAAGGAAGAAAGAGAATAGTTGGGTGTGGTAGGACACACCTTTTATCCCAACACTTGGAAGGAAGAGGGAGATTGACCTCTGTGACTTCAAGGTGTGGTAGCACATGCCTTTAATCATAATGCCTGGGAGGCAGAGACAGAAGGATCTCTGAGAGTTCAAGGACAGTCTGGTCCACAGAGTTATTCCGGGTCAAAGTTATACAGAGAACCTGTCTCAAAAATCAAAAAGTTCAAAATAAAAATAAACAAAATAGAGTTAAAATAAAGCTGTACAAAGATGGAAAATAAACAGAGAATTTTTATACTGTATGCTATTGTGCTCTCTTTGAATTGTTTGAATGCTGAGGAAGGAGCAACAGCTGCTAGAAGATACTTGTTTATAAATGCTGCTGAACTAATCCAAGATAGATAATTTGAAAATACCTTGACTTCAGAATTTGGGTCTAAGGATATGATACTTTGGAAAAGAGTTTCTTCTTTTGTTTTCACAGAGGATGACACCATATGGATTGTTTCTATTTCAATATGATATGATGGACCATGCCCTCCTGAAAGGTTGCTGGGAACAACCTCAAAAAAGTTACTTCACTCAACTGCCGACTGAGATGAATCTAGCACACAGGTTACACCATAAAAGATCTGATTAACAGTGCCCCCAATCAGCAGGAAGCAGTTTGGAGAGAAATAACTGTGCCCATATTCCCAAATATTGTTTATAAATGTTCTTTTACATTTAAAGGGGGATATGATATAGGTATGAATAATTTGCATTAGCATAGATTTTGCTTTATTGATAGAGATTTAAGGTCAATTTTGTTATATGTATATGTATTTCTGATATTGATTAAGGTATTGTGATTGTGTAGTTCACTTAAAAATGTAATGTATATAGGTTGGTAATGGGTAATCAATAACAGTCAAGCTTGTAGTCATGTTAGTTAAGATTTTCTAGATGTACATAGATATATTTTAGATAGGTATTCTTCATATTTTTCAAAGATTATAGAATATGGAATTTTAAATGTTTTAATAACTTAGAGTTTTTCATGACAATGAGACACTCTGCTCCTGGCAGCACCAATCTACTTCAAGAAGAATATGGGCATAGGAGAGGATTCTTATGGAGTTTGATAGCTATTTGGGCAAGGAAACTGCTCTTGCCTGGACTATTACATAAACTGGCCACAGAGAACCCACAGAGAGAGGACTACTGAACTTGCCTAAAGGTGAGATGATCTTTCCGGGTTCCTGATTCATAAAAGAGTCTGCAAGACATTCTTCAGGACAAGCAGATAGTGACTGCCTTTGAAATTTCCTGCTTCATGGAAATGTCTACTGGAAACTATGGGCCTATAGGCCAAAGATGGATGCCCCAACAGTACAGAGGAACTTTGGGTGACTCTCCAGGCAGCAAAATGTCTCTGTCATTTCTAGAGTTTTGAAAGTTGCTTACTTTTTGTTTGCTTAGGTAATATTGTATACTTCTGGAGTCTTTGATGGAGTTGAAGAATAGATAGATAGTTATAGTTTTCCATTGTTATGATAAAAGATAAAATAGATATAAATATTGTAACTGTAATTCGTGCTTGATAACTGTTTTGTTATATGTAATTTTTCTCTGTTAAAGTTAAAGCCTTCTTTTTTTGTTTAAACAGATAAAGGGGAAATGATGTGGGAGTGTCATATATCAATCTGTTGATTTCATTGGTTAAGTAATAAACAAACTGCTTGGCCTCATAGCTTAGAACATAGTTGGGTGGAGTAAACAGAACAGAATGCTGGGAGGAAGAGGAACTGAGCTCAGAGGCCATGCTCCCCTTTCCTGGGCAGACGAGAGCGATGAAGCTCAGACCCAGGATTGACATAGGCTAGAACCTTCCCGGTAAGCGCACCTAGGGGTGCTACACACATTATTAGAAATGGGTTAAGAGGATGAAACTAATGGGCCAAGCAGTGTTTAAATGAATAGAGTTTGTGTGTTGTTATTTCTGGTGTAAAGCTAGCCGTGCGGGAGCCGGGCGGGACGAAAAGCAGGCCCGCAGCTCCCACAACAGGACTGAACCCAAAAGTCTCTGCTACTCATGGGCAGCTTCAATATTTGGGAACTGTGCTTCAGTTCATCAGTCACTTTAAGCTCCTCTATTGTGTGTGGCAGGAGGCTAAGGCAGTGGGGACAGCAATACTGGCCAGATGCCCTCATAGACCCCACGGTCTAGACACGAGTTACTGTTGGGGGATGAGCCAACAATGCTAAGACCCCACGAGTGTTCTAATACTATGTCATTGTGCCTGACATCACACAGGTCCTAAAAATGTGTTAGTTAATTTCTGGAGTGAGATATTATTACAACTCTATTTACTGAAGAGAAATTTGAGGACTGGGCATCAGATATTACTTGCTTGTTGCTGCACGGTATACACATGGGCACCAAAATCTTAGAACCATGCCTGTCCATAGTGTTCCTCTCACTGACATTTCCCACCATTTTTGATAATTTTTTGCCTAAATGCTGTTGGAAGTCCTTCCATATATGTGTTGCTTTTATTACTTAATGAATGAATAAAGGCAATCGGGCATATGACAGGGCAGAATAGAGCTAGGCAGGAAAAGTAAACTGAATACTGGGAGAAAGAAGACAGAGTCAGAGAGAAGCCATGCAGCTGCCACCACAGACAGATACACCAGAAACTTGCTGGTAAGCCACAGCCATGTGGCAATACACAAAATAATGGAAATGGGTTAATTTAAGAAGTAAGAGCTAGACAATAAGAAGCTAGAGCTAATAGGCCAAGCAGTGATTTAATTAACATAGATTGTGTGTGGCTATTTCAAATCTAGGGAGCCAGGAAGGAACGAGCCAACACCAACAGCAAATTGGCAATGGGTTCTGATTGCTAGTGGCGAGTTAAGCACTGTGGCTCCTTTAAGAGGGGTCTTACTGATTTAGCAGCAGCAGCAGCAAAAAAAAAAAAAAACAAAAAAACAAAAAAACAAAAACCAAAGCTAAATGGAAGCTTCCTGCTTCCTGCTGCCAATGAGAACTCTGGCTCTTTGGGAGGTGGGGTTTGTGGGAGGCATGTTCTAAGTTACATGGTGGCAGCATGGGCCAACTGGTTACCAGAGTTGAGGTGGTGAGGACAGCTCCCACCCGACAGTCTCAGAGGCAGTGAACAGGCCTCTACCATGTTAGACTGGGCAGAGCCAAAAGGCAAAGCAACCTTAGTCCCAGCCAAACCACTTAGCATTTTAAGAAGCAGTCCTGGTCAGAAAAGAATTACACATGCACAACAGGACAGTTTCAGACATAAACGACCTCTAAATGAGACACAGCATATTTTAAAAATAACTTTGGTTTGAAAAAGAGAGGAAAAAGTGTATAGAGAGTTATAAAAGGAAGTAAATGGTTTCAAAGAATAAAACAAAATCTTTAAACAGACAGAACACAGACACTCATGGGTCAATGGAGTACAGAAACATAAGCCACATAAAGATGGAAAATACACAGAGAGTCTGGATTATGTATATTATTGTGTTTACTTTGAATTTTTCACTGTGAATCAACCAAATACAGAGAGACATTTCATTGTATGGGCTGCTAAGCTAAACCACCATATATATTTTACAAGTATCTTGACTTCAGAATTTGGGGGGTAAGGTTCTTTGATTTGGAAAAGAGGTTCTCTTTTGTTTTAACAGAAAATGAGAACATGTGGATTTCTTGTAGACTAATGTTGTTTGATGGACCAAGAACCCCCTCAAAACATTGCTGTGAACACCCCCTAATGTTTCTTTGTCTAATAAAGAAAGGAAGCAGTTTGAGGAGAACAGCGCCCAACCACACAAATATTGTTTATAAATGTTTGCATACATTTAAAGGGGATGATATGGAGAGCAATACTTTGTATTGGTATGGAATTTGTTTCATTGATAAAAAAATTATGATCAATTTTGTTATATATATATGTGTGTGTGTGTGTGTGTGTGTGTGTGTGTGTGTGTATTTCTGTTCTAGATTAAGGTATTGTGTTTGTGAAGCTCATTTAAAAATATAATGGTGTTTGGAGAGTTGGCTCAGAGGTTAAGATCATTGATTGTTCTTCCAGAGGATCTGAGGTCAATTCCTAGCAACAACATGGTGGCTCACAACCATCTCTAATGAGATCTGGTACTCTCTACTGGCTTATAGGATACATGTAGGCAGAATAGTGTATACATAATAAATAAATAAATAAATCTATAAAAATATAACGGACAATTAAGAAATAAAGGCTAATAGATATTCGTTTATAATAGCCAAGTTTGTAGTCATTAGTTTTATTTTCTAGATATACAGAGATGTATTTCAGATATACAAATATTCTTCAGATCTTGCAAAGACTACAGAATGCTTTAAGAACTTAGGATTATTCATGACTATAAAACACATCTGTTCCTATCAGTACCAATGTACTTCAAGAGGAATAGGGGCATCAAATAGTCTTCTTATGAAGTTTGCTAGACATTTGTGCATGAAACTCCTCTTTCACGGACTTCTTGATGTTACGCAATATGAACTGAACATTCAGGACCCAAAGAAAAATGACTGCTGAACTTGCCTAAAGGTGAGACGGTCCTTCGGGATTTCTGCTTCATGAAAGAGCCTTCCAGACATTCTGCAGGACAGAGAAGGAAGTGACTGAAAAACTGCCAATATAGGTGGAACTGTGTTTAAATTTCCTGTTCCATGGAAAAGTCTGCTGGATTCGATGGCCCTGAATATCTGTGCCCTCAATGTTACAGGAGAACTTTGGGTGACTGTCCAGGCAGCGAGATGTCTCTGTCAATTCTAGAGTTTTGGAAGTTGCTTACAATGCACTTCTGGAGTCTTTGGTGGAGTTAAAGAATAGATAGTTATAATTATACTTTTCCTTAGTTATGATAAAAGATAAAATAGATGTAAGTATTGTAACTGTAATTCTTGCTTGATGCCTGTTTTGTTATATGTAATCTTACTATGTTACAGTTAAAGCCTTTTTATTCAAACAGAAAAGGGAAATGGTGTGGGTACTCCTGTATAAGTGCTGCTTTTATTGGTTAATGAATAAAGAAGCTGATGGAGCCTATGGCAGGGCAAAAGAGAACAATGCAGGAAAACGAAACTAATGCTGGGAGAAAGAAGGCAGAGTCAGAGAGAAGCCATGGAGCTGCTGCCAGAGACAGATGCACTGGAACATTGCCAGTAAAACACAGCCACATGGTGATACAAAAAATAATGGAAATGGGTGATGTTAAGATGTAAGAGCCAGCTAATAAGAAGCTAGAGCTAATAGGCCAAGCCATGACTTAATTAATATAGTTTCTGTGTGGTTATTTTGAATGTGGGTGGCTGGGAACTAACAAGATGACTCTAACAACTCCTAATGTCATAATCAACTAAAATATACAAAAGAGTAGAATCGTGAACTCAACAGGAAAGCCAATGTTCTGGATAACATGCCAAAGTTCATGTCCAATATGAGGCAGTGTAAGAACTTGTTGTGGTTTGAAAGAAAATGGCCCCCAAAGGGAGTGGCACTATTAGGAACTATGGTCTTGTTGGAGAAAACGTGTCACTGTGGGGGGTGGGCTTGAGGTCTCATTTGGTGTAGCATACCTAAGTGTGACAGTCAACTTCCTAGTGTCTCTGAGTCAAGATGTAAGCACTCTCAGCTCCAGCAACATGTCTGCCTGAATGCTGCCATTCGCCCTGCCTTGATGCTAATGGACTGAACCTCTGAAGTGTAAGCGAGCCACCTCAACTAAATGTTTCCTTTTTAAAAGTTGCTTTGCTCATGATGTTCCTTCACAGCAATAGAAAACTAAGACAAGGTTCAACAGTATAAAGTGTTGACTTAGAAGACCAAAGACCCAAGTTTACTCCCCAGTATCCACAATATGGAAGGAAAGAACCAATAGTGACATGATTTTCCCTGACCTCCACACTGGCATACTTGGGAACACATGCAGGCATGCATACACACATGCACACCCTCTAGCACACCCACATGCACACACACAACACCTGCCCCACCACAAACTCAGAGAGAGAATGAGAGCAAGAAATGTAATTAAAGTTAACAGCATCATACCCAACTCAAACTCTACTTTGCTTCCATTATTTCATAACAGTCAAATAGCAATAGCAAAATATTGACTTGAAATGGCATCGATCACAAATACTCCCAGAACTATATGGAGAGAGAGAGGCAGAAAGAAGCCTACCAGGGACAGGGACAGCCTGTTCTACATATGGACACCCATCTCTAGAGAAATCCAAGCAAAATGAACAACAACAACAACAACAAAAGCACAGAATCTCCAAGATGTCATGAAAGCATCCAGACAGTAAAATAAGTACAAGCCTGTGCTTCAGAGGTAGCTCAGAAGATATAGTTCTTGCTAAACAAGCATGAGGAACTGAGTTTTATCCCCAGATTCCAGAAGCAGGGGTGGGAGGAGATACATCTTATGATTCCAGAGCTGTGGAGGCAGAAAGACACATAGATCACTGGGCTTACTGGACAGTCAACCAGTGATTGACTAACCCTAGGCTTCAGGGAGAAAATCTGTCTGGAAAGAGATGAAAGAAAATGTAGAACATTCATGAGGAAGGACATTAGATGTTGACTGTATCCTCAGTACACACATGCACCCAGATGGATATACTAACATATACACGCAGGGCACAGAGAATGACCAAAACTAATCATTACACACCACTGCAATTGAAAGCAATTATCTCATTGAAACATAAAGCTCTATCATTAACCCAGTTAGCCTGAACCTATCTGCATCTTTGAGGAACAGAGATGGCAAGATAGGTGTATGAAAAACAACACAACAAAGAAGACAGAAAGAGATGTATCCAAGGCGCAACTGGATACAAAAAAAATGAAAATCTCCAATAAACATTTTTCAAAGACTTACAAAGTAGTGTCTTGTTGGGAAGTGTAGATCTTAAAGTAATAGTCAACAAAAACAACAAAAGCACCCATGCCCACAGCTAGGCAAGATGGCCATGCCCTATCTCTTCAATTCTGTCCCTAAGAAGGCTGAGTTAAGGGGATTATCACAAGTTTGAAGTCATCACGGTCTATTTTGTGAGCTGAATGGTGAGCTCCAGAATGAGATATACGAAACAAACAAGCACATGCCCTCAGTGTGATTCCAAATCACAGGATGGACCACATTATTGAAGGGACATAAACCCACTAGGACAGAAGGCTCTGGCAGGCCATGCCCTTCTCCCCAATTGGATTATATTACCTGTAGCTGGCTGGCCCTTGAGGTCCACTCCCTTATCTGGCCAACCCCTCTTCCCGAGGCTGACTCCCAAGGTCCAGCAATCAAATATTGAAATCTGGAAATCAAAAGCCCCATTCGTTTCACCTAATTAACATGCCAAATTAAAATTTAAAACGTTATTGTAACACAGGATTTACCCTTTTATCTTTATTACCTGCCATACCTATTTGCTACATCTGCCCCCTCTCTATACAGAGACAGTCTTTTGTCACTCTGGGACAAATATCTCTTCCGACTTTCCCTGGTACCCTTCCCATTCTCTTTCTTCCTCTATCTCCTGCCTTTATCACTTATCCCTTCCCTCTGTCTCTCTGGAGCAAATAAATCTCCTTTGGGTTGAGAACTTGATGTGGGGGTTATGGTACTGATACTTTTCCTTTCCATTATAAATGTCTTTCCTTTTATCATAAAAAAATGTAAATGACTAGGCATCAGCTGCTTGTTTTTATTCATTTTTTTGATTATCCACGATAGTTTTTAAATTCCTTGCTTTTATTGAAAATAGATTCATTTTTATAGAATATTTGTTGGGTATAGTTTCTACCGGTCTACTCCTCCCAGTTCCTTCTCACCTGCCCTCCTCTCTGGATCCATTCACTTTTTCTCTCATAAGAAAAAAAAAGGCTTCTAAGCCATAGCACCCAAACATGACAGAACAAAAATCACACTGAGATGAAACAAAAACTATCATATCAAAATTGTACATGGCAAACCAAAAGGAGGAGAAGATCCCCAAGAGCAGGCACAAGAGTCAGAGACCAACTCGTTCTCAGGATTCAGAGTCCTATAAAAACACTAAACTGTTCTTGCACATTATTTTAAGATGTGGTACATTTCTTTATCTTGTGGAGCATTTGTTTAATTTTGCAACGACATGTTGAATTCTTTTATGGCACCATTGTTTAACACTTCATTAACCTGTGTTACTTTGCTTGTCTAAAACTCTTGATGATTGAATAAAGAGCTGAATGGCCAACAGAAATGCAGGAGCAATGATAGGGAGGGCTGGCAGACAGAGAGAACAAAGAGGAGGAGAAATCTGGGAGGAAGGAAAGGAGCAAGATAACAAAGAGAGGACTCTAAGGGCCAGACACAAGACAGACACAGAATAATGAGAAAAAAATAAATGCAGAAATAGAGAAAGATTAAAGCCCACAGGCAAAAGCTACATGGGAAAATTTAAGTTGAGAAAAGCTGGCTATGAAATGAGCCAGATAAAGCCAGGCATTTAAAAAAACAACACAGCTTGATTTGTCTGACTTATTGGGGATCTGGGCAGCAGGCCCCCAAAAGATTAAAGAGCAAAGAATAAAATTACAACAAATGACATTTGGGTGCCCAATGTGGGAGTAGAGTAAAAGAAAAGTTAAAAATATTTCTGTACCCAACATTGGAGCAAATTTCCATGTAGGGCCAAAGAACATAAGAACAAAAAAATGAAAGAAAGGAAGAAAGAAAGAAAGAAAGAAAGAGAAAAAAGGGAGAAAGAAAGAGGGAGAGACAAAGAAAGAAAGAAAGAAAGAAAGAAAGAAAGAGAGAACATGTGTCCTCTAAGAGGCACTGCTTTTAGGCCAGCAGCAGTAAACAAAAAAGATAAGCAGCAAGCTAACTAAATGCTGCTTGTGCCAACTTAGGTACCAGCATTCATCCTTCGAATGGAATAAAGCAGTTCTTGTTCACAAACCTCTGACCAGGCTGTGAGCTTTGCACTTGACTTTCCCGACCTGAGAAGTAGCCTGAGAAGCCACCAATGCTGCGCAGATGTTCTAGCCTCACAGCTTGGCAGATTTTTGCTCATGTGGAAAAATAAAGCCCAAAAGGTATGGAGTGAAAGAGATCTAGATGGAAAAACCTGTAAACAGGTCCAGTGTGTTTTACAATGTGTGTAGGCATAAGAAAGAAAAGCAGCAAATGGGTACAGACAGTCACAGAAAGAAATAAGTAGTTAAAATATAAAGTCTTTAAAGACAGCAAAATTATTATGAAAGAAAAAGTCACATAAATTTGGGAAGTACACAGGTATTCTGGATCCTCTATAGTACTGTCTTGATTTTGAATATTTGATTGTTGATGGGCAAGATACAGGTGCTAGGAGACACAGGATTGTGAGCAGGATTGCACAGTTGAGACTACTTAGATACGATAGAGTCATCTTAAGCTAACAAGAAGGTAATAAATGTTTAATGGAAATCAAAAATGCTTTGGAGTTTGTTTGTTCCCACAGGAGTAGAGAGGTATGGATTCCTTCAGGAATGATATAGATAAGGTTTGAATAGGGAAACCTCCTGAAACGTGACAGGTGATATATATCAAGATAGGTTAAAGATGGTCTTTCTAGGACTTGACCATTATCTTAGATTTTCTCAAGGACCCTTTAAAATGCCTTTGCTCACAGAGATCAGGACGAAATCTAGAAAAAATATGATGCCCACATTCCCAAGAAAGAGTGGGTTTGTGTGGGATGATTTTGGTTATTTAGTGAGTTATGCATATTTGTTATAATTCAGGAGAATATAGACATATAGTATAGGATGAAAAGACAATTATTAACATCAGATATTTTTATTGGCATGAATTTTAGTATAGTGATACTAATTTAGAGTTAATTTTGTTACACTGTATATATCTATTTCTCCTCTTGTTTGGGGTATTGTGATTATGTCATTCATTTCAAAATGGAATGCATTATTAAGAAATGATGTTAGCTGTCAATGTATAACACGTAAACTTCAAGTCACACTAGGTAGGTTTTCAAGGTTAAATGGGTATATTTTTACCTAGCTAAATGGACTTCAATCACATCAAAGACCTATAGAATATGGCTTTAAAATATTTTGCTAACTTAGGGCTTTTCATGGCAATCAGACACATCTGCTACTGGCAGTACAAGATAGGTTAGAGAAAATGATGGCCATCAAATAAACTCAACAGTAGTTTGTTTTCATTGTGGCAAGGCTAGCAGTCAAGAGACTGCTTTACCTGGACTGCTTGGCTATGTGCTGTATAAAGAGGACAAGCAGGACCCACAGGAAAGTGACTGCTGAACTCTGCTAAATTAAGGTGGGACTGTCCTTCAGGGTTCGTGCTCCACAGAAGAGTCCTCCAGACCTTGTTCAGGACACAGAGGGAATCGACTGATGAACTTTGCCTTACTATTTCCAGCTTCACTGCAAATTCTGCCAGATACTCTAGACCTGTGGCTGAAGATGGATGCCTCAACATTGCAGAGGACCTTTGGATGACTGTCCAGGCACATGTCTCTGTTGTCAGGTAATAATAATTCCTTCTGGAGTCTTTGATGGAGTTAAAAGAATAAACAATTAGAATTTCAGTATTTTGTAGTTACAATATGAAGTAAATTAGCTATAAAACTTTGGAGACACTAAGAAGGGACGGATGGTGGAGTGTTTTCTCTGAATTTGCTAAATACAAATGGATTGAATATTGTAAATATACTTCTTACTTGAGAATTGTATCGGTTGTGTTTAGCTGACTATGCCAAAGTTAAAAATCTTTCCTTTTTATGTAGACAAAAGGAGAAAGTATTGTAGAATATTATATTATGATGTGTTAAATGTGTTTCAAGTGATATTTCATTTGTATTTTAATAAATAATTGTTGCTTGAAGATCAGAGAGTAAAACAGCTGCCCTGGTCAGCCTTACAGAACAGGCAGTGGTTACACCCACTTTTAACAACAGTAGACACACTGGCTTGCCATCGAAACCAGAAAGTAGTGGTGCACACCTTTAATCCCAGCCCTAGATAGGAATATAAGATGGGAAGAGACAGCTCTCAGACACAGTATCATTCTGAGGATTCCTGGAGGCAGGATCACAATTTCAGACTGAGGTAGAGAGGCTGGCTATTTTGCTTTTCTGACCTTCAGTTTGAACCCCAAAATCTGTCTCTGGGTTGTTATTAATTGTGCTACATTCCTTTATGCTGTGACTTATGCTACACACCTTTGTTCAGTGACACGAAGATGTGTTGCATTCTTTTATATTGCATTTGTTTTATTCTGTAAAGCTGTGTTACTTTGCCTGTCTAAAACTTCTTATGGTCTAATAGAGAACTAAACAGCCAATATCAAGGCAGGAGAAAGGATAGGCAGGGCTGGCAGGCAGAGAGAATAAAAAGGAGGAGACATCAGGGAGGAAGAAGGAACAAGGTAATAAGGAGAAGGTGCTAGGGGCCAACCACTCAGCCACACAGCCAGACACAGAATAAGAAGGAAAGTAAAGATATGCAGAAATAGAGAAAGGCAAAAAAGCCCAGAGGTAAAAGATAGACGAATAATTTAAGAAAAGCTGACTAGCTGTGCAGTGGTAGTGCATGCCATTAAATCCATTCATCAGAAGGCAGAAGCAGTCAGATTTCTGTGATTTCAAGGCCAGCCTGGTCTCTAAAATCTAGTTCCAATACAAGCTCTAAAGTTATAGAGAAACCCTGTCTTGAAACCCCCCAAAAATGAAAGGAAGAAAGGAAGGAAGGAAGAAAAGAAAGGAAAAGCTGGCTCATAGCAATGTTCAGGTGCCAGGTGGCATCTTTCCCCCCTGGCTGCTCCATGAGGTCTCTCTGACCCTGCCTTTCTCCCAGCATCCAGTTTATTTTTCTCTGCCTAGCTCTACTCTACCCTATCACATGCCAAGGCAGATTCTTTATTCATTAACCAACAGAGGCAACACATATACAGAAGGACCTCTTACACCATCCGTGTGTGTCATTTATATGGGATCAGGATGGTGGGTACCCTCCCCCCCACAAAAAAATAAAGAGAAATGATTAAAAAAATACATTTGGAACACAACGTGGAGCTAGAATATACGAAAAGGCAACAACCATAAGCTATAAGCTACAACATATATGCCAAAGGACCCGGTGCAGACCCATGTTGGCCCCGTGCTTGATGCTTCAGTCTCTGTGTGCTCAGATGCAAGGGACACAGTTGATTCAGAGGGCCTCAGCTTTCAGATATCCTACATCCATTGCTTCTGACTCCTCTTCAGTAGGATTCTCTGAGCTCTGAGGGGAGGGACATGATTGAGAACTCCCATTTAGACTCTCTCCAACCATGTAGTGTCTCGCTGTGGGTCTCTGCATCAGTTCTCATCTGCTCCCTGAGGAAGCCTCTCTGATAATAAGGCACTGGTCTATGAGTACAGCAGAATATCTTTAGGACTCATTTTACTCATACTTTTTATAGACCATAGTGTTAGGTTTTACCCTCAGAGGTTAATTAGGCTAGTGACCCTGGATCAAATTCCCGTAGGTTTATATTTACAAAAGTCCTTTAAAATACTGGTAGATTTCAAGAGTCCTTACAATTTAAGTATGCTTAGATGTTCAAGTAAGCTGTTCTGTACAATTAAGACAGGTCAGTTGGAAATCTCAGGAAGTATGTCAGTGGTGCTTAGATGTTCAAGTAAGCTGTTCTGTACAATTAAGACAGGTCAGTAGGATATCTCAGGATGTATGTCAGTGGTGTATATAGAGGGATTCATATTCCAGGTTCTACAACTTACTTTTTAGTGTATGTAACATGAGGGCCTGTTTGTTGGGGCTTCTGTCCTGCCCAGTTCCCACAACTGGTAACTCCAAAGAAAAGTCACACAGAGAGTCTACATTAGGTATAAACTGATTGGCCCATTAGCTCAGGCTTTGCATTCGCTCTTATAACTTATATTAACCCATTATTCTATCCGTGTTAGCCACATGGCTCAGTACCTTTGACAGCGGGGCAGGTCACATCCTGCTTCTTCGGTTTCTGGACAGGGCTGCAGAGGAGTGGGCTTTCTTTTTCCCAGAATTCTCCTCTTCCTATTGCCCCAACTCTAGCTCCTATCTAGTTGTCCCGCCTATATGTCCTGCCTGGTTACTGGCCAATCCGCATTTATTTAAAACTTAATTGACAGAATACAGAATTGTCCAACACCAGGTGTAGACATGAGGAAGAAGTATGTGTCCACCATCTCTTTCTGAAATGCCCAAATCCAATTTGGCAAGATCCATATCTTCAAAGTTGCAACCAAAACAATATATTTTCCATTAAATTCAAACCCACAAGAGACTTTGTCTAGAACTGTACTATTCCCTTGACGAATTCCCTACTGGGCAGTCTCCTAATAAGTGAAGGCCTTTATGTCTTGAAACAAGCTTTCCTCATTTCTCTGGGTTTGGAAGCAATATCATGCCAAATACCAAAGACATATTTTCCTTGAGAACACATAAATTAACTTAGAGATGGCTCCTCAAATTCAGTGGGTCCCATCATCTCTGGAAAGGGGACTCTGTAGCTTAAGGGTTTGATACACTAGCAGAAGGATATAAGTGTGAACCTTAGAGCCCATGGGCCAAAGCAGAGTATGGCAGCACCTGCTTCTAACAGTAGAACTACTAGTCCATAATCCCCTTTTGCTGGTTTTCCTTTTGTTGCTTTATGTTTGGGAGGTTAATTCATTTTTAGGAAACTTTACTCTAAGTTAGACAGTGAAGTTCCAGCTCCTTCCTGTGCACAAATGTACAAACAGTTCATGCAAATGTGTAGTGGTACCTCTGTAACTTCAAATATCCACACATGTAAATTATTCTGAGGTAAACTGTATCAGCACTGAACATGTACAGATGTTTTTCACATATGACTTTCACAATCATCTAACTCTTTTTAATACTGCATGCACACTGTTCAATTTATCCCAGTAGTAGAGAGGTGGATAAATGCCAGCCTATTCTGTGCAAGGGATTCAATCATCTGTTGATCTTGATGCTCACAGGGCATCTTGGAGAAAAACCTATGAGATACCAAGGGAGAACCATAGAATCTATTGACATTCATAGTGGTTTCTTCTTCTAAGAATGGTTTGGGGAGGTGTAAGGGACCTAGGAGTGTCCTATTTCTTGGTGTGTGAGAATCAGTCCACTTTTGACCAATTTTCATAGAGGTAAGTAAAGCATTTTTTAATTAAGAGAGATTCTCTTTGGCATGATTCAGGAGCTCTGGGTGGAGACACGAAAGAGGGTATAGGTTATCAGTTATGCTGGACAACATGCAAGAACCAGCACTGAGAGGTGTTTGTGTGATTACAAAGTCTACTGGTGGACTTCAGGCACTGTGCAGCTTCTGAGAATGAGACTTGGCCACCAGCCTCTGGTTATTAGGCTGAAATTAGGCTTGTGCTGGTCCTTGTGTCCCTGTGACAAAAGCAAATGTCTATAAAAAGAGACTGAAATGGTGAGGTTACAGGGAGGTCGTGAGTAGCTGAAAGATATGGGAGAGGTAAGAAGGAAACACATCTACTAAAGTAGATTTTGTTCAAAATGCCATAATGATACCTAATATCTTGTGTGCTAACTTTACTTCTAAAACACGTGCTACAAATAATATGAGATTCAAAAATAAAAGGGAAAGAAAAAGAGAGAGAGGAGAGAGAGAGAGAGAGAGAGAGAGAGAGAGAAGGTGGGTGTGGGAGGGAGGGAGCAAGCCTGAGGAGAGAGTTTGACTTACATACATGAGTAAATGAGTTCATTCCCCAGACCCCATGTTAAAAACAACACATGATAATGTGCACTTGTAATCCCAGAGCTGGGATACAGAGAGGTGAATCCCTAATATTCCCAGACTAACCAGCCTGGTCGACTTGGACAGTTCATGGCCAGTGAGGGGACCATGTCACAGAGACATAGTCTGCCACTGAATGCAGTCTGAGGAATGAGAACCAGTTGTGTCTTTTGTCCTTCATATGTGCAGCGAGAGAGAGAGAGAGAGAGAGAGAGAGAGAGAGAGAGAGAGAATGGTGGAGAGTCTTTTGGCTTGTGTTAATTTCATTGGTTAAATAAAGAGACTGCCTTGGTCCTTTAATAGGACATAAAATTAGGTAGGCGGAGTAAACAGAACAGAATGCTGGGAGAAAGAAGTTTAGTCAAGGAGTCGCCATGATTCTCCTACCGGACACAGAAGCAGGTTAAGATCTTCCCTGTTAAGACTCCTCGTGGTGTTACAGGGATAATAGAAATGGTTTAGATCGATATGTAAGAGCTAGCAAATAAGAGCCTGGAACTAATGGGCCAGGCAGTGTTTAAAAGAATAGTTTCTGTGTAATTATTTTGGGTATAAAGCTAGCTGTGCGGGCGGCTGGGTGGTGGGACACAGCCCCGCTGCTCCTATTTCAACACACACACACAGAGAGAGAGAGAGAGAGAGAGAGAGAGAGAGAGAGAGTTGTACCTGACCAGCCCTGAAAATCCCTGTAAATAGAATCAGTACAAAACCTTTCTTTCCTGTTTGCTCCAAATCATTAGCACTACATTAATTTTACAAAGAAAAGAATGACAAAATTACTTCTAAATAGGCCAAATATTCCTCATTCTATAGAACTGATGTGTAGCACATTCCTGGTGTCTGGTTCCAGGAAAGCCTTCAGTGGGCCTTGGCCAAGGTTTTCTTCTTTCCTAGGTTCCTCTAGGCTTATCCCACAGAGCCACACCTTCTGTGAGCTGTGGAAGGTTTTCAAAAGCCACCAGCCTATCAATAGGTTCTGATTATCAGAGACCCTCAACGAAATTTCCCAGCTTTCAGAAGCAGATAGGAGCACCTGGTTGAGCAGATGCTAAGTTCCAGGCAAGCTAATAAGTCCATTTTGTCGTGTGTGTGTGCATGCACGCACACACACATACACAAACAGAAACACACACAAACAAAAGTTCTAGTTCTTTACCTCCTGAAAACCCAACCTAATATTGTTTGTTATGTTGAAGTTCTCTTTGTATGCCCATTGGTCATTGCTATAACATACATAAACATATTCACATGCATGTATACATACACACCACACATATATTCGGGGCATTTTCAACTTTCGTTTGGGTTTATTTATTGTTACGGTGTTCCCTTAGTTACATGTACATATATTGATATTATCTATTATAGTCTGCACGGTATAGATAGATTCCTTTTAGTCTACATGGTGTGGATAGATTCTGTACTAGTCTACATGGTGTGGATAGACTCCCTTCTAGTCTGCACGGGGTGATAAAAATCCCTTCTAGTCTACATGGTGTGAAAAGATTCCTTTCTAGTTTACATGGTGTGGATAGATTTCATTCTAGTCTACACGGTGTGAAAGGATTCCCTTCTAGTCAAGATGTTTTCAGGACACCTGGTTGGTTGTTCCTTTACTCACAGTGGTACAGGGCTTACAGGTACAATCGAAAACTGTCCTGGCCTCTAACCATCCATGGCATCCACAGCGACCCCTGTGTTCTCAAATACTGTTGAGACAACAATGTCACCTGTCAGTTTCTACGCTTGTGCGTTTTCTGAGAATGCCTGAAATGGGTCGTTTGTGAACTAAAGCCATTTATTTGAGGTTTTGTACTGGAGCCTGGGAATACAGAGCTTGGATGGCGGCCTCTAGTGGCGGCTGGTGCTGCTTTCAGCACAGTTAAGGTTGCAAGCACAAGTGGGTACAGGCAGAACACACAAAGCCACACTTCACAGCAAACCCACTCTTGATAAATTTCCCGATTTCTTTCTCCTCCACCAGGGCGATAATACAAGAGGATCAGAGCCTCAGAAACAAAAAGAAAAGCGGGATTTGATGCCATCGCTCTAAACCACAAGTGCCAAAACACAAGAGGCAGGCAGTAGGAGTGAAAGAACCTCAGCTCAAGAGCATCCAGGCGACCTTGCGTTCTGCACGGAGGGCACCACTGGCTCTGCATTTCTTCAGAATGTCAGGAAATGACTGAAGAACGCACGAGGTAAGAATCTGATTGGTGCTCACTGACTTCTCTCCAGGGTGGTAAGTGCATCCTTAGATGTACCAGGGCCTGTCATCTCAGGGAGGCATCTCAGGCACACTGACTGAAGGCATTTCCCCTCAACACTCACACCTCCCCACCCGCATCCTGATGGCTGGTTCACCCTTCTTCCTTACGGCCACTGTGCCAGGAGTTTGGCATTGGTGCCTCTGGCAGCTGATACCACACGCTTATTTGGACCACAGCTCATGACACACCCAGTGTATCAGACAAATTCCTGCAGCCTGCACAAGATGTGGAGCTCACAGCTCCCTGTCTAGCACCATGACCTCCTGCATCTCGCCATGTCCCATCATGATGCTAATAGACTGAACCTCTGAACTATGAGGGAGCTACCACAAATATATGTTTTCCTTTATAGGACTTGCTATGGTCATTGTATCTCTTCACAGCAATAGAAACCATAACTAAGACAGAGGTTGGTGTGATAGACTGAACCATGTTTTGTATAGAATAATGTGAATTTGGAGAATTTGAGTTGGAGATTCAGTGAAATGCTTTAAGCACTGCTTAATGGGCCATCCAAGTAGAAACATGGAAGACAGTGTTGCTAAGAGTGATTTGATATGTTGGGGCATGTCTCCAGAAGTTTCAGAGACAGAAATTTATATGTGGCCTATGTATTGTTTTTGTGAGATGTTGGTGAAGAATGTGGCTACCTTTTGCCCTTTTCCAGAGAGGTTGACTGAGGCTAAAGTCTTGGATTAATTCCTTTGTCAGAGTAAATCTCTAAACAGCCTCATAAAGGCTCTGCCAAGGGGTTAGTAGTGGTAACTCTAGTTGTAGTGATATTTTATTTGTATTTTAATGAATAAAACTTGCCTGAAGACCAAAACGCAAAACAGCCTCACTAATCAGCCATGCAGGCCAGGCAGTGGTGGCACACACCCTTAATCTGAGCAGTCATACTAGGTAGCCGTAGATGCCAGGTGGTGGTGGCACACACCTTTAATCCTAGCACTTGAGAAGAAAATAAGTAGGAATGGGGCGGGAGCTTACACCCTTTTAGGCTGAAGATTTCCTAGTGGTAAGAGTTCTCTAATGACTTGTCTGCTTTGCTTTTCTGATTTTCAGTTTGATCCCCAGGTTTTATTTATTCATCTTAAATTTGGCACCCAATGTTTGGGATACAAATTCATGAAAAAGCCTTTTGCCTTTGGATTTTTAGTCACCGGCTCAGGCTGGAGCTGCACATGGGGCTCCCACGATAGCTACACATTGGGCTCCAGCCTCACTCAGCCAGGCTTTCTTTTCTTTTGTCCCCAAGCCTCTGATCATGTTTTGGATTTTCATGTTGTAACTTCTCAGAAACAGTCTTCAGCCTCCATCCAAACTCCAGAAGGCCCTGGGGGGCAAACGCCACAGGCTGGTCCTGCCTTCAGGCAGCTCCCATCATGTGAGCTTTCCCAAACAATTCCCTGTGCATTTTTCATACTACTCTTTCTCTCTCCCTCTCCCTCTCCTTCTCCCTCTCCCTTTATTCCACCCTGTGTTGCAGGCTCTTCCTGAAGCCCCTTCTTGGGCTGCTGTCAAACTAGCCAGCTGTCTTGAAATCCACTCATCTTTTACTGTTCTATGCAGCAGCAATAACGCTCACATCTTCACCAACATTGTCGGTAGATTTGGAAAGACAATTGGGAATATTTAAAGGATGAATTGGCTAAAAGAGAGAGTTTTTCCCCACATCAAATTATGGGAAAACCCATTGCAATGGAAGGATTTGTGTTTCTGTTTCAGAATGAGCTAGACAGTTTGAAACTGGAACAATTAAATAAGAGGGTATCTAATTTAGATAAGATGTATGTAATGTCTGTTGTAAACATTATCTGCTTTATCATTTTTGTCTCATCACTAAAATTTTGGCTGATCTCAGTGCTGCAATACAGGCCTTAGAAGAAACCTAATAAAACCTATCACAAGATATTCAATACCACACAGAGGAATTTAATGGAGAACCGATTTCAGTGTTGCATTATAAGAATAGAGAGAAACAATGTAAGATTTTCCAACAACCAAACTTAATATATCCAATGACCTTACAAGAGTTGTCAAATGGCTATTACAAACAATGCTGCCATGAACATAGTTGAGCATATACTTTTGTTGTATGATAGGGCCTCTCTTGGGCAGTGGGTTTTTGATCCTACTGCACGTACTGGCTTTGTGGGAGCCTAGGCAGTTTGAATGCTCACCTTACGAGACCTGGATAGAGGTGGGCAGTCCTTGGGCTTCCCACAGGTCAGGGAACCCTGATTGCTCTTTGAGCAGATGAGGGGGGGGACTTGATCGGGGGAGGGGGAGGGAAATGGGAAGCGGTTGTGGGGACGAGGCAGAAATCCTTAATAAATAAATAAATTAAAAAAAAAGAAAAAAAAAGAGTTGTCAAATGGCAGAGGCTCTGTTACAGCTAATTGCACTCCTGATCCAATGTTAGATTAAAGGAGATGAAGGAAGCAATCGTCTCATATGGCATGCATTTGCCTTCTGTGAAGCACATGTTAATCTCGTGGTCAGTTTGTAATAGAGTTATCCCTAAAGGCTGGATAGAATTGGTTGGTTAAAGCTCTTTTAGAGCCTGGTCCACAATTGCATTGGAGAACCTGATTCAGAGAGGAGGCTAAGGTTATTGAACAATGGAGTAGAGCTAGACGTAGGGATTAAATTCTTGGGGAGGGAGATTATACTAACAGAGTAAGTGATTTTTTTATAACCACACCCTGGATTTATACCACACAGCAATTCTCAATACCTGCGACAGATGTGAAGAAGTAGGAAAAACAATTGGGTCAGTTACTAAGTCATACAGGGCCCAAATGGATCCTTTACACATTACTTACAAAGTTTGACTTCAGCAGTAAATAGAATGATACCAAATTTAGAAGTAGACAACTAATAAATCAAACTCTGGCTTTGGAAGATACCAATTCTCTATGAAAAAGGATAATTAGACCATTAAAGGCAAGGTCAGCTCATTTGGAGGAATGGATTCAAGGCACAATTAATATAGAATCTCATGAACATGATGATACATATATGATGCTAGGAGAGCTAATTTCCAGAGTTTTGAAGAAAAATCCAAACATTAAGTGTGATCATTATGGCACACAAGGTCAGCTTAAAAGGGATTGTGGACAGGACATTCCTACAAAAATGTTTTTTCTAAGAGTAATCCAATCAGAATGTCCCTCCCTTCTGGATTATGTGGAAAGTTTTGTGAACGCAGGTATTGGACTAGTGACTGTATGTCACTGACGAATATTCAAGGTAAACCTTTGCCATTGGGAAAATCTGTGCGAGGCCTCTCATAGGACCCTATTCCAAATCCAGTTCAGTCATTCCCTGCCATCATAGAAGAAAACCTTTCCAGGAGTAAATAGAGAACCTAATGCTTAGGGTGAGAAACCACACTGCCCTACATACTTGAACAGCTATAGAAGAGAAAAAAAATCAAGAGAAACCATAAAGTGAGTATTTTGGGAAACTTCTATGAATGAAGGAAGACCTAAACTAAAAATACAAATACATTACGTTGTCATTGAACTTCTGCTAGACTCAGGTGTGCGTGTAACAATAATTTTATAAGAATTTTGGCATGCAAATTTGCCTCCTCAGTATGTAAATATACAGCTTTGGGGGATCAAAACTTCATCTCAGGTAAGGCAGAGCACAAGATGTGTTGACTCTATAGAGTCAGAAGAATAGAGAGAATTTGAAACCAAATGTTTATAACATAGAAATGAATTTGTGGTGACGTGATTTGTTACCGCAATGGTATACTCAGATTAACATTACTCCAATCATAGAAACAAACCGTAAGTTAACATCTGTTTATGAAAATTTCTTGCAAGATCTTATAAAGTACAGTCCCTGACCATTTAGGTAGTAAAAGAACAGGGCAAAACAGTTGGTGCTCTTTTAAAAGGACCAACCGCCCTACATTTAAAATGGTAGACAGACAAATATGTATGGGTTAAGCAATGGTCTTTAGCAATGGAGAAACTGCTGGCCTCAGGACAGCTGTCACAGGGAAAACTAAATTCATATAGTTCAGGCAGTGGTGGCACACACCTTTAATCCCAGCAGCCACACTTGTTAGTCACAGAGGCCAACCGTGGATAGGCTTGGCTTTAATCTCAGCACTGAAGAGGAATAGAAGGCGGGATGAGATAGGAACTTGCTCACCTTCAGTCTGAAGATTTCATAGACGTAAGAGCTCTCTAGAGGTTTGTGTGCTTTGCTTTTCTGATCTTCAGGTTGAACCCCAATATCTGCTTCTGTATTTTTATTATTGGGTTATATAGGATAAATATTTATAACAAAAAGGAGAAAGTTGGGCCAGGTAAATTGAAAAATGCAAAATTTGAGAAGAAATGGAGAAGCAGGAAATGGAATAGAGGTAAATGCTGTGTTCAAACAGATAAACAGAAGAAGAAACAGAATAAAAGGAATGGTGACTTCAGGGCAAGATCTCCACAGACAAATTTGCAACTTGGGAAAAGCAATTGAAGAAAAGCTTGGAGCCCGATGTGTTGATGCAAGACATTAATCCCAGAACTCCAAAGGCAGAAGCTGGCAGATGTCTGATTCTAGGCCAAACTGGTGTACAAAAGAAGTTCCAGGACAGCCAAGTTTAGTCAGTGAATGAACTCATCTTGCTGAAGATGAAATTAATTGAAGGGTATATGTTTCAGCCCCAGCAAGTAGCAGAACTGGGAAGTTTCAACCACTTAGTTCTGTCTTTAGGGATAGAAAATAGTTGCTCCAAGACTAAGGAAAGCTGCTGAGGCAAGCACATGTCAGAAGTGTCTCTGAACCTGGAGGCCCAGAGAAGACATTGTGTCAAGCTAGGAAGGCGAGTCCTACATTTCTATGGAGACCCCAAGATGTTGGGGTGTCAGAACCGTGGAATACTTGTCAAGGAAAGTTGCTAACAGGGAGTGGTACCCACACAAGAGAGAGAAGTGTATTGTAGTCAGCAAAGCAGGAAGGAGTTGAAAATCTGAAGAGCACTGTGACATCAGACATGAAGATGCAGAGTTTGAAGTTTTCTCAGCTGGTTTCCAGTATTTCCTCACTATGCTCCCTTCCCCTATATTTTAGGATGATAATGTAAATGCTGTGCCACTGTATTGTTGGAAGCATGTGATGTGCTTTTTGCTTTTGATTTTACAGTGGGATTATCGTTGTAAGATTGAGTCTCAGAAGAGACTTGGAATTTTAAACATTGTTGAAACAGTAACAGACTACGGAGCCTTTTAAATTTTGACTGAATGCATTTTTTCATAATGATATGGCACAAGATTTTGGGGACCAGGGTGTGGAATGTGGTGGTTTGAAAGAAAACGATCCACAAAGGTAATGCCTCTATTAGGTGTGAGCTTTGCTGAGGTTGGTTTGGCCTTGTTGGAGGAAGTGCATCACTGTGGAGGCAGGCTTTCAGGTCTCAGATAGGCTCAATCCACACCCAGTGTATCAGACCAATTTCTATAGCCTGTACAAGATATAGAACTCTCAACTACCTCTCAAGCAGCATGTTCTCCTGCATGGCACTTTGTCCCACCATGATGATAATGGACTGAACCTCTGGATTGAAAGCAAGCCACCACAATCAAGTGTTTTCCTTTACAGGAGTTTCTGTGGTTGTGGTGTCTCTTCTCAGTAATGGAAACCCTAACTGAAGCAGAGGCTCACAGTCAAACCGTAGGTGGAACTCGAGGAATGCCTCTTCAGAAAAGGGGAGGAAGTATTATTGGAGCCAGAGGGGATTGCAGGAGCTACAGGAATACAACCCACAGAATCAACTCATTACTCATTAGGATTCAAAGGGGTTCACAGAGACTGACGTGACAATCTGGGAGCCTGTATGAGTCTGACTTAGGTCCTCTGCATAAATGTTATGACTGTGTAGCGTGGTGTTCTTGTGCGACTCCTAATAGTGGGGATGGCCCAGTCTCTGACTCTTTGGCCTGCTCCTGGGACCCCTTTCCTCGTCCTGGGCTGTCTACTGCAGTCTTGATAGGAGGGTATGTCTGTAGTCTTACTGTAACTTGATATGCCATATTTGGTTGATATGCCTGGGAGACGTGCTTGTTTCTGATAGGGAACAGAGGAAGAGTGGATCTGGAGGAGAGGAGTGGTGGGGGGGGAATGACTGGGAGGAGAGAAGGGAGGGAAAACTGCAGTCAGGATCATATATGAGAGAAGATTAAAGAAGTGAATGAATAAACGAACAAAAATATAAAGAAAAAGACCAGAAACTTTCTCAAATTTTACCAGGATGGGAGTTGCCTTGCTTTGGGTACACAAGGTGTTTTGACCAAGAGGCCTTCCTGTGTTAATGCATTGTAGAAGGAGCTGTGGGCCGCATCCTGCCACCCGGCTCCTGGCCACGGGCTAGCTTTACCCAAAATAATTACATGGAAACTGTATTCATTTAAACACCGCTTGGCCCATGAGCTCTAGCCTCTTACTGGCTAACTCTCACATCTTGATTAACCCATTTCTATGTATGTGTGTAGCACCACGAGGTGGTGGCTTACCGGGAAGATTCTACCCTGCTTCCATCTCGGAGAGGAGAGCTATGGTGTCTGTCTCTTCTTCTGTCTACTCCACTTATCTAAGCTGCAGTCCTATCAAAGGCCAAGGCAGTCTCATTATTTGACCAATGAAAGTAACACATGGACAGAAGACCCACCTGCATCAATGCATTCCTCTGAAAAAGCCACTGAACATGTGCAGAAAGGGTCTCAAGAAGCAGCAATGGACAAGAGTCAGCCTCTTCAAATGCAGAAATGCTGTTGCCAGAGATGCTTTCTCTTTGCATAGACTTACAATTTTACTGGCTAACAGAGGATTCGGCAGATTTGAGACATTTCTGGCCATGATTGAGAAAAGCTCTTGCGGTCGAGTCTACACTGCATTTCCACATCATGCCTTAAATATTGTTTTCTTTTCTTTTAGTTCTTGATAATCATGTCAAGGACCACAAAGCAGGTTCTACATGTCAGCAGGAAACAATCTTGTTGTACATATGCTTCAACTCAAAGCAAATTTAGACATAAAGATTTTAGTGCAAGATATGTGTAAAGGTTAACTATTTACAATGGTTTCCTTGAACATGAAATTTTTGTTTTGACTCCCTTTATGAACAAAATACATGTTTCCTGTTAAAAACGACAAAGAAATACACTGTTCGGTTGTATTGAGTGTAAAGATATGAATGCAAAACCACAGCTACAAATTACGTTTCAATCATGGTCAATAGGTGTGTTATTTTCACTTCAAAGCTGAAATACTTTTTAAGTTGGGTACTGTTTATCAGGGACTTCTAAAACCATAATCAGCGTAAAAGTTGAATGCACAGCAATATATACAGCTTAATTCCTAAAATGTGATTCTTTACATCACATGATTAGTGTCCCAGGGGACTAGATCCTGGGAGCCAAGGGAGGATGGGGTTGTAATGATTGCAACAAACCTGACATATGATGATATTGGGTTCCCCTCTGTATGCTATGGAAATGTCTTATTCCCATTGGTTATTAAAGAAGCTGTGCCAGCCAATGGCTTAGTAGAGTCAAGACAGGTGGCAAGTCCTCACAGAGATATGAAGAGAAAGTAGGCAGAGTAAAAGAGACACCATGTAGATGCCAAAGAAGAAGGACGCCAGCCAGACACCAGCCAGAGCCTGACCAGTAGGTCACAGCTTCGTGATGATTCACAGATTAATAGAAATCGATTAATTTGACATATAAGAGTTAGCTAGAAATATGTCGAAGCTATTGGTCAAACAATATTGTCATGAATATAGTTTCTGTGTGATTATTTGGATCTGTGCAGCCAAAAAAAGAAAGAGCAGTCTCTCTCTACAATATGGCATGAACAGCTTTCACAATGCATTACTAGTAAACTATGCACTATGAGGTGGAACAATGCGTTTTCGGCCAAATCCCAATTCACTCCATCCAGATGGCAAAGACTGATATGCCATGGGACAGGTAATAGTCCTGTTCAGAGGTTGTACTACAGATCCCAAGATGGTTAGTCAATAAGGAGGCCGCACCTTTGACAAAGCCTTCTACCCAATACCTGGTGATCTCGGTGCCTTAATAAAACAAATAATAAACTCTCAGCTAGCGTAGCAAAGAAGGCAGTGATCCCAAATATCTGGTGTGTGTTTTTTTGTTTTATTATTATTAAATTTATTTATTTATGAAAGATTTCTATCTCTTCCCTGCCACCGCCTCCCATTTCCCTCCCCCTCCCCCAATCAAGTCCCCCTCCCTCGTCAGCCCAAAGGGCAATCAGGGTTCCCTGCCCTATGGGAAGTCCAGGGACCCTCCACATCCATCCAGGTCTAGTAAGGTGAGCACCCAAACTGCCTAGGCTCCCACAAAGCCAGTACGTGCAGTAGGATCAAAAACCCATTGTCATTGTTCTTGAGTTCTCAGTAGTCCTCATTGTCCATTAGAGAAGCTGAATAAGAAGGAGAACCCAAAGAAAAACATATAGGCATCCTTCTGAATATTAACATTCATCAGGCAATGAAAGGAGACAGAGACAGAGACCCACATTGGCGCACCGGACAGAAATCTCAAGGTCCAAATCAGGAGCAGAAGAAGAGAGAGCACGAGCAAGGAACTCAGGACCACGAGGGGTGCACCCACACACTGAGACAATGGAGATGTTCTATCGGGAACTCAACAAGGCCAGCTGGCCTGGGTCTGAAAAGGCCTGGGATAAAACCAGACTCGCTGAACATACTGGTGTATGTTTTTTAAAGAGTGAGTCTATACTTCTCAGTGCTTTACAACAATGAAACTTTATTCATGTTCACACACAGGTTACTCAACCCAGTTGAAGAACCTTGACATATCCAAAGACATGTCTACATTAGGACTATTTGCATATGCAAACAATGAAGACACAAAAAGGGCTGCCAAGTTAAGGACTCTGAATCTTGTGAACAGATAGTTGATAATGCCCAGCACAGTGCAGATTTTATGACACACTGGAAGATTCAGGTGCTTCAAATAAAGGCCCAAGAAAAAGATATAATGAGTTTGGACAGGAACTATGTTGCAAATTCAGTCAATGACAGGAAGTCCATGGCAGCCCAGATTTGTGTCTCACTTAGGGCCAGAGTGGGGTGCTATCAAGATGTTCAGGTATCATTGGGTGAAGCAGAGTGTGTAGGCTGAAGTGGTGATCCAGAGGCAGGACAGCTGTAGTCTTCACTCCCCATCAGGACCTGCAGAAAGACATGCAAAGGCAAAGTCAGATCACAAATATGTCACTGCCTGGCTCTCCTGTCATCACGCAATGTACCAAACAAATGCTCTTAGATTTTCCCAGGGACTGATGAACAGAACTGTTCCTACCTGAACTGCTTCTCTCCAGTACTCGTGCCACCATCACTCCCAGCTGTAGGTTCCTTCAGGTCAAGGCCAAGATCTCTGAATAAGATCCTTGCTCTGACAAGAAGCCTGCATCTTTCAGCCCTGGCCCCAGAGTTTCTGGCACAGCTTACATCATGAACCCAGGTAGACCTCTTTGAGAAGCAAGCTCTCCAGCTTCATTGCACAGCCCCTGTTCCACGCCATCCACCCACAGCGGCTTCCCATTCACACAGTGCTCTTCATTTACCAGTTTTACTCAGAAGCCTCTTTCCAGCCTCGCTGACTGTGAAATTCTCCTCGGCACTCACAGATTCCTTCCTTGATGGACTTGTGATGTGCTGGCTAAAGTCAGCTTCAGAAGGCATCCTCGTTCCATGTCTACATGGAACGTGTCCTGAGTCCACAGGACCATCTCCTTTCATTAGAGGCCCTTATCCCCTGTGCATATCTTCCCAGGCCTTCTCAGGCTGGTGCAGACTGGGACACCACTGTGGGCTGGGATTCAATCCACCAGGCCCTATTCCTTCCACTGTGCTTGCAGCCTGCCCTCAATAAAGAACTTGCCACCTTAAAGGCCTCCTACTTTTCTTGACTTCAGGATACTGGCCCTCTGCTGTTGAGCAAAACACTTGAAAGCGAAGATGTACTGAGCAGACCCTGGGTACCAGTTCTTAATCAGACTGAAGAGCTCAAGGCTCTGGCCTCCAAGTTGATGAATTAACCCACTCTAGCCTCCAGTATCTCGTCAGGAGCCCTCCGTTTTCCGCACCCTGTCCACCCCCTGTTCCTCATTCAAGGAGCCAGGTACCTGGTATGCTGGAAGTCTCCTGCTAGGCCTGAGGGGAGTTATGAAGAATCAGAAGTGTCTCTGCAGCCTCCAATGTCTTCTGCCTATCCCCCTCAGCAGGGAGTGCACCGTGGTTGGAAACACCTGGCAGTTGGGTGTTGACTTCAAGACCCTGCTGGTTGGCGACATCATTGGTCTGGGTAGAGATGACATCATTGGTCTGGTTGGCATTGTCAGGGCCCTGGACACAGATGGAATGGAAGAGATACGAGAGAGTGAATTCTGACAAGACACCTCCCCGACCACAGTGGGTCTTCCAGCCTCCATTCCTTTCCACCAAACACCCATCTCTGTGAGCTTCTCCTCCTCTCATCCACCAAGCCCATCCCTTCCAAGAACCTCGACCCACTCATTTACCATGTCGTGTGACGGCACTACAAGTGGGATACTGCAGATGCAGGGCTCCAAGATCATGTTAGAGGTCCTGAGAACATGCAGAGGAGAAGCCAGGAGGTTAAACACTCTGGATGACAACTACCATATGGAGGGCCGGGGGCTCTGCGGGATCAGGCTGAGGGATTGTGAATGAGTGTGGACACTAGGACAAATGACACTAGTCCCCTGGTCCTCGGATGGACCCTCACACTACCTGACCTGGTTTCCCTCCAACCTCCTTCCTTAGATCCTCCTAGAGACACTACTTTTTGTGAACCCTCTCCTTCCCGGGTACACTGAAGATGACCAACAGCTATTCTGATCTGCACCGCACCAGGAAAGATGAGAGTATGGTTCTCTGCAGAGACTAGGTCTTTCCTCCACTTTGCCCACTCCCCACTGGTCATGAAGGATAAGATAGCTCATTTAGCAGACACATTCTCTGTGGGCCAGAAACGTTTCCCTGGGCCTCTCTGGCCCTTTCAACTATTCCTCCAGATTTCAGCAGAACCTTCTCCCGTGTCCATTCATTTCAGTGTAGATGGATAGTATCAGCATTTTGTAGTCCACTGCCTCCTGTATGCAATATGCTTGTCCTCTTTAATGCTCCTGTGTAGAATATTTTCCAAGCATGCCCACAGGGAGTGAGTGACTTAGAAGGATGCTTTCCCTAGCGTCTTGTTCAGCAAATACTAAATCTGGGAAGATCCTCTCTTGCAAGTTAGGCTGAAATGTAGCTCTGTCATTCCCCTAGATCTTTTTGTCCCTACCTTCTTCCTTCCTTCCTTCCTTCCTTCCTTCCTTCCTTTCTTCCTTGCTTTCTTCCTTCCTTTCTTCCTTCCTTCCTTAATTCCTTCCTTCCCATCTTTCGTTCCCTCCTCCCTCCCTCCCTCCCTCCCTCCCTTCCATCCTCCTTCCTTTCTTTCCTCTCCTCTTGCTCCATGTTTTCCTTCCCATCTTGTTCCTCCTTCTTGCTGCTCCTAATGCTGCAGCACCAAGCTCGAGTTTGGAGACAGTACCATTAGCCACAGCATCCTCCATGGTCTCTGTTGTACTCACGTGCAAGGTATAGTCACCGGCTGGCTGGGATTCCATGAAAAAGTAATGGTCATTTGAGGATTCAAATTCGCTGGAACATAGTTCAGAGGTACAATTACTGTGGGCCAGTGTAGCAACAGAGGCACCTGGGTGATGTCCTGCAAAGAAAGACATCCATGTTGAAGATCAAATCTGAACACCAGGACTCAAGGGACAGAACTGTATTAAAATGGTGACAGCCATGGACAATGGCAGGGCTCTCAAGACCTTGGTGATGACCATGGAGGATGGCAGGGCTCTCAAGACTTTGGTGACCAGCCACACAGACTCACCGTTTTGGTTATTCCTCTACTGGAGGACACTGAGCCCCAAAGAGAAGTTATCTTCCCAAGGTCGCAATGCACCGAGAATTGGTGCTGGAATCTCAGAGTTTAGGACACACTCGAATTTGTCTGGACAGTGACTTCTGGCATAGAGACTCTCCTCGTAGCAAATTACTTTCCTTACCTGCTGCATAACTGTGTGAGGCAGGGCTTCAGGCTGCTGAACGATGCCCTGTTGCCCATCTGGAAAAGACCATGCAGAGCTTGACTGAGTCTCCCTTCCCACCATATTCCCTTGAAAGTACCTAACTCCACCCCCTCCCCAACTGATGACTTGGGTCACCATCAGTCCTTTTAATATCCCACCCACAATGTCTCTCCTTTCTGTAAAAACGTGATACTTGGCACAGATAGTATACCTAAACAGGTTAGGTCTGGGGAGGGAGGGTTTGTACAAGGTCGAGTGACAACTCTGTGGCATGGCTGGTGACGGAAGCATTTAGGATTACTGCTGCCACTTGAGACCCCTCCATGGCCAGAGACACTCACCCATGGTTCCTGGTTGGGCGAGACCCTGCTTAACATTCACGTGAGAGTTGCCGTTAGTAGCCATAGCCTCAAGTGAGATTCCACTTTCTCTGTGTATTCTACGTTCTTCACAGAACTCACGGCAGACAAGACCCCACTAGAGTCCCTGAAGTAGGGATTGAAAGAGTCAAGTTAGTCACACATACAGCAGGAGGCCTGGCCTCTGCCCTAGAGGTAGTACACACCTGAGACAGTGTATGTACACATCTGGAAGAGGCACAAACCTGTTACACCCCCAGTTTCTTCTGATCCTATGGCAAGACACGGTCAGAGCAAACTACAGGTCCTCTGGGACCAAGTTTTACCCACTCTTTGGTGATCTGGTCCAGCGTTAAGTTACTCAGGAGTCCCGTAGGAAACAGAACATTCGTCAAGTTCCATGTTCCATGGCTCTACAGTTAGGGCAGGTCACCAAAATGGCTGCCGGAATTCCTACCCTCCAGTGCACTTACACTGCTAACAGATAACTCTGTCTCTGGTGCCTAGACTCTTCCTGTCCTCCATCCTGCTCATGACTGGGACCAATTTTCTCTCCCTTCTTTGTATCATGGTCTTTGTCTTACCCTTCATTTTACCTGGTCACTCAGACTCTCCATCATACAGGTCTCTCTCACACTTCACCTTCTCCTAACCACCTGTTCACTCAAGCACCATGGAAGCCTAATCATGACTTTCCCTGCTCATCACCACTCATGGCCCCTAAAACAGTCACACACACACACAGAAGCACACAAATTCACACACATGCACACACGCAGAGACACATAACAGACACACGCATACACACAGAGAAAGACACACAAATGAACACACACATGCACACACATGTACAAACATGCACACACATGCATACACACAGACACGCATGCACACACGCAGAGACACATACACAGACACACACATACACACAGAGAGAGACACAAATGAACACGCTCATGCACACACATGTAGAAACATGCACACACATGCATACACACAGACACGCATGCACACACGCAGAGACACATACACAGACACACACATACACACAGAGAGAGACACAAATGAACACGCACATGCACACACATGTACAAACATGCACACACATAGACATGCATGCACACACAGACCCAAACATGAACACACAGATACACACACATGCACACAGAGACACACATGAACACACAGAAACACACATACACACAAGACACACACATGAACACATATAGACACACACATGCAAAGAAATACAGACACATATGCAGACACACACATTCACACAAAACAGACACATGCACCCATTCACACATGTATACATACACATGGACACACACATGCGCGCACAAATGCAAACACACAGATACACTCACAGACAGACACACATCACACACAGAAACACACAGACACACACACATACATTTTGAGGCACAGGCAGGTGCTCCTACATCTTCATCAGCAATCACAACTCTCTGTTCTGTTACTTCGTCCTGTGCCCTGCCAAAGACAACTGGCATCCCTGGTTTAATTTTCTCCCTAGAGCCCTGATTTAACTTGACTTCTGACCACCAACATGGAAGTGAATGGATATAGTCATTAGCTCAAGGGATACCATATATTCCCTTCTCTCTGGATTATGGTTCATCCTCAAGCCCCACTTTAATCTTAATAATTCCTTTGATCCCCTTGGAAGTGACTGAACACTTGCTCGTCATGAAATCATGTTCTTCCCAAGCCAACGTGGCTGACTCCTGCCTGAAATCCCACTACACAGGAAGCTGAGGAAGGAGAATAGTGAGTCTGATGACAACTCATAACACCAGAACAACTTGTCTCCAATAATAACCACAGAAAAGACAATAATAATAATAACAAGAATAAATACCATTGTCCTCTAGAATCTTGGAAATCTTCCATTTAAACTCCTCCATCCTCCTTTCCCCCTATATTCTTCTGCTACTGAAACAAATCTTTTGTAATTTTTTTGACACAGGTCCAAATGTTATACCATGTTCAATCCAAGAGATAGTTCCACACCAGGCTGTTTATCTCAGGACGGCATGCTCCCTCTGCAATCCAGAAAACCCCTGCCTTCTGCCATAGCCTCTGGCCAGACTTCTAGATGCTTCTCCACATTTTACAGTGGCACATGGGCACACATTTCTTCTCCTCCTTGGCAAATGCTCCCTGTGTCTGTCTGGATCCTACAGTAGTTCAAAGATACAGGTTCTGCTCAGGAAACCCAGCCATCCATTTCTGCCCCACCTGCATCAAAAGGAGCAGGAGCCTCCTTCAGGTTCCTGAAGTTGGGAACCCTTGCAACCTATGCTCATGAGTGTGCAGGGTAAGTGATGTCTTCAGCGTTTCCCCTTTAGTTGAGTAAGGAGGCAAAGAGCTAAAGAGCCTGGGTTCCCAGAGATGGTGGAGGGAGGAGAACAGGCAAGGAATGGGCAGATCTTATTTTTGATGCCACCCTGTGGGTACCTCAGTATCCAGCGGATCAGAAGCAAGGAGCTCGGTTCTGAGGAAGATGCATGTCCTTCCTCAAGCAACTCAGTTTCCAACCAATGAGCTGCCATCCCTCCTTTTTTCTCTCCTCAGGCCATGATGGTTCTGGACCAATGAGCTTTCATGTTTACTCCCCTCATCCTGACTTTGTCCAGACCTTACGGTTGCTCTGTGACCCACATTGACTTCTAGTGATTCATGTTAGCACCCAGCATCTCTGGGAAGAGAAATGAGACTTGCCCTTCCTAGTGGTCTTTACCCAGGTTTCCTCCTTTTTCACGGGAAATGCAAGGTGTCAGCACTTTCAGCATACCTCCTTGCAAAGCTCTTGTTAACTTTTCAAAGTCAGGTACGTGGGGGCTAAACCTGGGTGTCTGTCTTGCCACATGTCTTTAATCCCAGCAGTAGAGAGGCAGTGCTTGGCAAATCTCTCTGAGTTCATGCCCAAGGTGGCCTACAGAGTGAATTCTAGGACAGCCAAGGCTACACAGAGAAACCATGTCTTGAAAATCCAAAGGAAATTAGTCATCATGTGTGGGCTGGAGCGATAGCTCAGTCTGTACATAGAAACCATGAGGACCCGAGTTTGAACCACAGAACACATATAAAAATGCCAACTGTGGAGAAACGATCTTGCAGTCCCTACATTGGAGAGGCAGAGACTAGAGGAACCCTGGGACTTGCTTACCAGTTCATGCAAATAGGTGAGATCCTGGTTCAGTGAAATACAGTTTCTCAAGAAAGAAGGTGAAGAGGGATTGAGTATGACACCTAAAGTCCACCTCTGGCGCCAATATGCACACATCAAGAGGGGAGTGTGCAGTCACACACACATAACCCACATTCAAACCGTGTTTTGGTTAATTTCAGATAAATAGAAATAATTTGTACTCAGGCCCTATTTAGAACCAGAAGCTTCATTACTTTAGAGTAGCTACCCTGAATATTACCTAACTTCATGATGCTTGTTGCTTCTTAGGCTTTTTTTTTTATTTTGCTCTGTTTTAAAATTTATTTAAAGACTTGCTGTCTTATTCTATGTGTATGACTTGCATCCATTCATGTCTGTGCACCACATGGGTACAGTGCTCTCAGAAGCTGGAAGACCTTGTGGACCCTCTGGGACTAAATTTTGTTGTAGATGGTTGTGAGCTTCCAATACGGGTACTGGGAATCAAACCTGGGTCTCTAGAACTGGCCACCCATCTCTCCAGCCCCTAAAATCCATTGAAAAATGATCTTGTTATGTAGCTCAGGATGGCCTTTTACTTCCTGTGTAGCCCAGGCTGTCCTCTCACTCACCTCAGACTTGAGTGCTGGGATTATAGGCAGGAGCCCCATGGCGTGCTCACAATGGTTCTTGAACACACTGTGTAGAGCACCGTATTTGTAGGGTCAGAATAGAGCACGACGTGTGGAAAGCGGGATTTGAACTTGGGCAACTCCTGTTCTTCCTGCTGATGGTGGTGGTGTTTTGGGGTGGGGACAACCTTTGAGGGTCATGCGGGAAGAAGACAGCAGTTCCCCTTCTTCACTGACACCCTTAATATCTCCATGCAAATCTACTTTCATGCATGCCTTCTGCTCTCCCTATTTCCCAGATGAACTTCAAGTGAATTTCATTAAAAATGTTTATCTGTAGTTCTACAATTGGGGGAATGATCCATTTTTCTCTCCTTCTTTAGTTTGAGAAGGCCCCCTGGAGACCAATACACTAAACACTCTCTTATCTAAACCATACACTCTTATATGGCATAAGAGTTCCACCAGGTTTTTGTAGGGATTGAGGCTTCACCTTGCCATTTCAGCCTTTCAAACCTTCTTATAAAGTATTTTTGCATGCTTCTTCAAAGAATTGTGCTGGGTGAACAGTTGTTTGTTCAATATTAGCAATTGATAAGTACATCTTCCCATGATCTATTGCTTCATCTATCCACTGCCCAGTCAGATCCTTTGTAGCGTCTCAATAAACAATGGCACTGCTATACCAGATGTGTCACAACCACAGGTGAGAGAGAACCTGTACGGTGTGTGTGCTTCTATGGGCACACACGAACACATTTATTAAGTGTGTTCAGGTGCCCACGGAGGCTAAAAGAAAGTATTAGTCCTTCTGGAGCCAGAGTTAGAGGAACTTATATACCTCCTGATGTGAGTGGAATAACCAAACTTGCCTGCTTTGGAAGAACAGTAAACACTTGGACCTGCTAAGCCAGCTCTCCAGCCCATGGTTTTATTTCTTACACAAGACACTGTGAAATGTATCTTCTATGAGTGCTTTATTATCACTTCCCTCCTCATTACCCAATGGATGGCACCTCAGAACATAGTTCTGCACAAGCCACATACAACATCTTGCTATTTGAACTCCCCATTCTATAAACACTCAAATATTCCAAACCTGGAATTCTCTGTCCATAAGTCATTAAAAACATCTGAACATCATATTCTGGCCAGTAGATTTAACATGAGCTGTCCAAGCTTGAAATACACCAGAACTGAAATTCATCCAGAACACAGGAGCGCACAGCTCTTCCCAGACAAAAATCTCAGAGATACCCTATGATAAAGGAGATTCATGAGCAGTGTGCTACTTGATGATTTTTAGCAGCATGGACTTAGAAACTTGCCAAAGTTGGGGAGGTAAGCATAACTCTTGCTGGTATCATGCCTCATTAGAAAGCCAAGTGGAGTGGAGTCAACACCCAAAGCTGTGGTGGTGATCCTACCCATGCCTGCTTAACAGTTTAAAAACCTCTCCTAGTCAAAAAAATGATTACAGATATACAATAGACAGATTCAGACAAAAAGGCCTCTAAATGGGTCACAATGGATTTGATAAATATATATAAGCTTGAGGGAAGGAGGATAAAGGGTAGTGTCATAGACTAAAATTTAATTTTAAAAGATTAAACTGAGATTCATTTCTTGAGTTTGGGTATAGAGTTTATTTACTGGGTTATGGAGGGGAAAGGGAAAAGTGGGAAAGAAAGAAGAAGGTGGAAAAGAGAGTCAGAGAGAAAGGGAGAAAAGAGAAAGATGGGTCAACAGAGAGAGGCAGCAGCTACCTCTTTGGAAGAGGGACAAGAGAGAGATTCGTAAAAAAAAATAGAGTAATAAAACTTATAATAAGCCACATAAAAATGAAAAATATACAGAGTCTAGATTATGTGTACTATTGACACATAATTTTTTAACATTCCAGACTCTTTGGATATAGGGGTGACAGAAAATTGGAATGGTACTTATGACAAACACTTAGGCTCTTTTTGGGAAAAAAGGGCATAGACTCAAATCTGCTTACTTTCTGCGGGCATGGGCAGCGTGGGGAAGGGGAGAGACAGGTGTTCACATTTAGAAAGAGATGTGGCTGGAAAGGCATCCCATGAACAGTCATCCCTGAGAAGGCAGGCATCGGTTCCTTTCCTTGGGGGAGATGAAAAGGCAGGGGTCTAGGAAAAAAATTGTTATCACTAAAGATGAGAGTGCCAGGATGAGGAGCAGGTATGCCCTTCATTGTGGCATCCTGGAAAACTGGAGTGTGGGAGGTCCTGTCTGTTGGACAGACCAAGTGTCCTGAGTAGGTGCCTGCTTGAGCCTGGAGAGATGGTACCAGCATGGGTGTTCCAAGAGCTTGGCAGTCGAGGGGTTGGTGAGCATTATGGTGTGAGGTCCTGTCCATCGAGGTTCAAGAGACCTAGGAGTTAAGTGTTTGAGGAGTACTCTGTCCTCTGGGGAGAGCAGGGCAGGATTAGGGGCATTCGGGTCCACTGGTGTGGTGGCAGGAAGACAACTGTCAGCGTGTGAATGGAGAAGGGACCTTAAAAGAGAGAGAGAGGTAAGGTAGGTAAACTGCCAGTGGAGGGGTTTAAGCTGGGAGGTGATGGTTAAAAAGAAAGGGCCTGCCATAAAGCAACTCAAAAGTGCTGAGGCCCATAGGGGAACTTGGGGTGGCTGGCCCTTAGACGAGTCAGGGCAATGGGAAGAAGGGAGGGCCAACATAACCTGAGTTCAATGGAGAGCTTGGTTAGTTATTGTTTGATGTGTCCCATTGACCAGGATATGTTGAGAGCTTCGGACATGAGCTCCATGACCCTGAGCCATCAGACCTGCTGTTTCCCTGGAGACGGAAATGCTTCTATCCATCCTGTAAAAGTGTCCACAAGTGTTAAGAGATAACAGCATTTTTTATGAGTAGGCATATGGGTAAAATTAACCTGTCAATCTTTGTATGTGTATGTGGAGAGCTCCTTGTGGGTTGGCCTGGGCAGACGTCTGGCAATAAATGCTGTAAAATAGAATCTTTGACATGAGTGGGATTAAAAGGGGCTCCAAGAAGTGGAACAAAGCTTTGGGGAAGCAGTTAAGAATATTTCCACCCAGTAAATGTGCTGGGCAAGCAGGCATTGCTAAGAATGAATGAGAAAAAAAAATATCCTACAAGATGGTAGGCAGTGGCAAAGTTTTAAGGGAGGAGGAATGGGTCCCATCTACCCCCATAGCTGAAATTGGTGAGGGAAACTTAAGGCCTGAGTGAGAATAAAAGTAATGGACTTACCCGCCACTTGTAGCATGACCCTAGGCTCAGAGACGGTTATAGGATATGTCCAGTCTGGGCAGCGTCAATCCTCAGTAAGGCTGAGACTTTTGTAGATTGGCAGTTTCACTTGCAGATGGTGATTAGGCCGGACCTCCGTGGCTTGGCATAGAGGACAAGCCCACATGGGGCCTTGTGATTTCTAGTGTCCAGGTTGCTAGCAGATAGGGCACAACCTCAGAGCAGGTGTAGTGCTATATAATGCCATGTGGCCATTTAGGCCACACGTGACAGATCCCTGTGGTTTGCTTCCCTTGTTCCCATTCCTGTGACCTTAGGGCAGTTGCTAGGGCCTGGGCCTGTAGATTGATGTAGCTTTGTCTTTTGTTAAGACTCAGTGATTCCTCTCGGGCATTAAAACTTTAAAGGCAGCCGGGCAATGGTGGCGCACGCCTTTAATCCCAACACTCGGGAGGCAGAGGTAGGCGGATCTCTGTGAGTTCGAGACCAGACTGGTCTACAGAGCTAGTTCCAGGACAGGCTCCAAAGCCACAGAGAAACCCTGTCTCGAAAAACCAAAAAAAAAAAAAACTTTAAAGGCATTTTTACCAATTCCTATATAGGAGTTTGGGGACCATCATCAACCTTTTTTTTAAAACTCTTTCCCAATATCTAGTACTGACTGAGGAAGCAGAATAATTAGTAGAAAAGGAACCTAGCTGCTTTTCTACCTGAGAGAGATTTGGAAGAGAAAAGGGAGTATGGGAGGGGCTAGCCCAGTGCACAGAAGGCAGCCAGGAGTGGAGCAGTGAGGAAGGAGGGGGAGGGGAAGGTGGAAGTTGACCTTTGACCTCCAAATTGGGAAGAGAGGGGAAAGAATGTTGCTACAAAGGAGGGGGTTGGGAAGTGTGGGCTTGAGGAAGTGGAGGAGGGGCCAGTGCCTCTGGTGCTGTGAGACACTGGCTACTAAGTTGGGGGCAAGAGCACAGAGCCCAAAAACCATGGACATATATAGGTAAGCTCTGTTCATTTGTATCAGACAGGATCAATTTAAAAAGATTTTTGTAAGAGGATTACAGGGGCAAGAGAGGAACTGGCTTTAAACTGTAAGTGCCCACTTTAGAGTCTATGCCCAACTATGTGGCCTAGGTCCATTTTAGCATGTCCACCAAGATGGCTCTTAGGTCCAAAAGGGGGTTCAGAGATTGGATGCCTGGAGTCCCGATACAAACAGATCTCCTCCTCAGGAAAGCACAGTCAAGCAGAAGTGACCACAACCTGGGACTCGAATTCCTGGTATAAGCTCACGACTTCAGCAGGAATCCAAAAACGACAAAAATAAGTACGAATGGGTCCCCCAAAACCCTATAGCATAGAAAAGAAAAGGGACTCACCAAGACACACCCACTGTAGCTCAGAAGCCGGTTTTAAGCATAGCATAGAGATCTCGAAATGTAGACTAGGGGCCTTTCAACACGTGGCCTGCCACATGGATAGGGCCTGCCCTAGTTCGGCAGAACTTCCAAAAATATTAGGAATATTTCCTAATGCGAGCTCCCAGCAGACGTAAAATTCCCAATCAAGCCAAATTAAGCAATATCCAGGTTTAATGGGACTTCTGCACTCTTGGGTGGCCCCAACGGGGAACTGGGCAGCCATGGGAATGTGGCCCCCAGGAGGAAGAAAGGGAGACCACATGTTCCTCTTTTGGGGATCACTTAGATACCCTGGGGAGTGGTCCTAACCCCTCCCTGGAATTTGGAATCCAGACCAGGCCTTGGGGCTGGGATAGATGAGAAGGGCAGGGGCCTATGCTCCCAACTTGACACTTGGATCCCCCAACTCTGCCTGTTCCTGGGGTGAGATGTTGGCCAGCCAGTGGGAGTGTCCCTGCCATTGAGGCTTATTTGTAGCACCCCACCCTGCCCCCCAAGTCTGCCTTTTTGTCTGTGAGGTCCTGGGAGCCTGGGAAAAGGCCCTGCTCCTGTGCTGAGAGGATTGAGAGAGGTGAGCCAGTGGCACCTCAGTCACATGATCCAATGAAACTGCTTACAGGCCCCCTCCAACTCCCTAAGCTTTTCTGTCCATCCAGCAGGGTGTTGCTTGGCTGCTGACTTTCTTTATCACATTCTAGCCTGCCCCAAGCACCCCTTTTCATCTGTGGCTTCCTTGATCCCACAACTCAGCCTGCTTCAGGGCATAGGGAATCTGAGAGCCAGCTCCAGTGCTGAGGGGACCTAAGACAGGGCAGACCAAGAAAAACCCCAAGTACACAGTCAGACACAGCAAAGATTGGACCAAGACTCTGCTGACCTAATTTGAAGGAAGAGGTGGGCAGGCGCCAATGCTAGAAATCCTCCACCAACCTGAGAAGCAACATGATAACACCAGAATCCAACAAACACACAACAGGAACACTTGAACAGCCTAACCCAGAAGAAGTAGAAGAAATCGACTTTAAACCTTATGAAAATGATAGAGACCCTGAAACAGGAAGTGAAAAACTCCCTTAAAGAAATGAAAGAGAACAAATAAAGTTAGAACAAATTAATAAATACCTCAAAGATACCCAATAAAATCAAGAAAAAGAAATCAAACAGATAAAGGAAACAGTTCAAGACTTGAAAACCAAAATGGAGGTAACGGAGAAAACACAAACTGAAAGATGGTGGGATATGGAAAATCTGGGTAAATGAACTGGAACTACAGAGACAAGTATAACCAATGGAATACAAGAGATAGAAGAAAGAATATCAGGATACAATAGAGGAAATAGACTCATTGATCAAAGAATACAGCAAAAACAACAAAATCTTTACACAAAACATCCAGAAAATCTGGGAAACCATGAAAAGACCAAGCCTAAGAATAATAGAGGTAGAAGATGGAGAAGAATACCAGCTCAAAGGCCCTGAAAATATATTCAACAAAATTAGAGAAGAAAACTTTCCCAACCTAAAGAAGGATATTTCTATGAAGGTACAAGAAGCTTACAGAACACCTCTAAAAAGACTGGATCAGAAAAATACCCTCGCCATACAATAATCAAAGCACAAAACCTGCAGAATAAAGAAAGAATATTGAGAGCTGAAAAGGAAAAAGTTCAAGTAACTTATAAAGGGAAACCTATCAGAATTACACCTGACTTCTCAATGGAAACCATGAAAGCCAGAAGGTCTTGGCTAGATTACTGCAGACACTAAGAGACCATGGATGCAAGCCCAGACTACTAAACCCAGCAAAGCTTTATTTCACCATCAATGGAGAAAATAAGATATTCCAGGGCAAAAACAGATTTAAACAATACCACAAACACGGCCTTACAGAACATACTAGAAGGAAAACTTCAACCCCAAGAAGCCAACAACACCCACAATAGCACAGACATCTGACAACTCTCCACCAACACAACTCTAAGAAGAGAAACACACAAACACTACCAACAAAAAAATAACCAGAGTTAACAACCACTGGTCATTAATATCCCTTAATATCAATGGACTCAATTCACCTATAAAAAGGCACAGGTGAAGAGAATGGATACAAAAACAGGATCCAACATTCTGCAGTTTACAAGAAACACACCTCAACCACAAAGACAGACACTACCCCAGAGTAAAAGATTGGGAAAACGTTTTCCAAGCAAATGGACCTAAGAAACAAGTGTGTGTGACTATCCTAATATCTAACAAAATGGATTTCAAACTAAAATCAGTCAGAAGAGATGGAGAAGGACACTTTAAAATCTTAACAGGAACACTTCATCAGGATGAAGTCTCAATCCTGAATATCTATGCCCCTGATATAAAAGCACCCCAATATGTAAAAGAAACTTTACTAGAACTCAAATCACACATCAAACCCTACACACTAATAGTAGGAGATTTCAACACTACTCTCTCACCAATGGACAGGTCAACCAGACAGAAACTTAACAGAGAAATAAGAGAACTAACAGATGTAATGAATCAAATGGACTTAAGAGACATCTATAGAACATTCCACCCAAAAAGGAAAGAATATACCTTCTTCTCAGCATCTCATGGAACCTTCCCAAAAATTGATCACATACTCGTTAACAAAGCAAACATCCACAGATACAAAAGAATTGGAGTTACCACCTGTGTTTTATCGGATCACCATGGAGGAAAGCTAGAATTTAACAATTCCACCCCCAGAAAGCCTACAGACTCATGGAAACTGAACAGTCAACTCCTGAACCACCCCTGGGACAAGGAAGAAAGAAAGAAAGAAATTAAAGCCTTCCTTGAATTCAACGAAAATGAAGACACAACATACCCAAACCTATGGGACACTATGAAAGTGCTAAGAGGAAAGTTTATAGCTCTAAGTGCCCACATGGTCTACGAGAGCTAGTTCCAGGACAGGCTCCAAAACCACAGAGAAACCCTGTCTCGAAAAACCAAAAAAAAAAAAAGAAAGTGAAGAAAACTCACATTAGAAACTTAACAGCACGCCTGAAAGTTCTTGGGGGGAAAAAAGGCGAAGGCTAACCCAGGAGGAATAGAAGACTGGAAATAATCAAACTGAGGGCTGAACCAACAAAATAGAAACACAGAAAACAATCCAAAGAATCAATGAAACAAAGAGCTAGCTCTCTGAGAAAATCAACAAGATTGACAAACCCTTATGCAAACTAATCAAAAGGTGGAGAGAGAACACTGAAATGAACAAGATCACAAATGAAAAGCAGACATAACAAAAGACACTGAGGGGCTGGAGAGATAGATGGCTCAGAGGTTAAGAGCACTGGGCTGCTCTTCCAGAGGTCCTGAGTTCAATTCCCAGCAACCACATGGTGGCTCACAACCATCTGTAATGAGATCTGGCGCCCTCCTCTGGCATGCAGGGATACATCAAAGCAGAATGTTGTATACATAATAAATAAATAAATAAATCTTTTAAAAAAAAGACACTGACTCAGAGAATCATTAGGTCTTACTACAAAAGCCTGTATTTCACAAAATTGGAAAATGTAAAAGAAAAGGACAATTTTATGGTAAATACCATATACCAAAATTATATCAAGATCAGGAGAACAAGTTAAAGAGACCTATAAGTCACGAGGAAATAGAAGCTGTCATCTAAACCCTTACTGATACAATTTTAAGATCAATTTTGGTATACCACGTGCATAATTTTACTCTTGTTTAAGGTTTTATGTTTATGCAGCTCATTTAAAATGTAATGTATAGTGAAAATACAAATCAACTGCTATCTATAATAGTGAAACTCACTCAAAATAATCACACAGATACTGTATTCATTAAAACATTCCTTGGCCCTATAGCTCTAGTTTCTTAGTGGCTAATTCTTACATATTAATTTAACTCATTTCTATTAATCTGTGTATCGCCATGTGACAGTGGCTTACCGGGTAAAATTCCCAGTGTCTGTCTCCTGCAGATTCATGGCGTCTCTCCTCACACTGCTTTCTCCCTCCCAGAATTCAGTTCTGTCTTCTCTGCCTACCCAAGTTCTGCCCTATCAATAGGCCCAAAGCAGTTTCTCTATTAACCTATAAAAGCAACAGAAAGACAGAAGGACCTCCTACAAGAGTTGTTGTTAACTGAAGTATGTCAACCAAGAACATGGTTTTTGTGCTTAAAAAAATCACCCTGAGAAAGGCTCAGTGCTACACTGCGAACCCACACACCCAGTGTAGTCGATGGCCAGCTAAATAAACTTACTGTTGGCTTAAACTCAAGTCTGAGCAGTCTTCTCTGATGAACACCCCACAGCAAAGAAAATAACCAACAGTCATCTCATTATGATTCCTAATTATGGATGTGGTGTGGCCAACTGTTTTAAGCTCCTGCTGTTTTGACTTTCTGCTGTGATGGACTGTGTTTAGCTCTGGGCTGATATAAATCTTTTTTCTCCCTTGAATTCATTTGATCAGGTTATTTTATCACAGCAACAGGAGAAAAGAAACTAAGGCAACACTTCTATGGTCTATTGAGAGGTAGAGAAAGGGTTAAGGTCTAGTTGGGGGAAGTGGGCTATTAAAAGCTATCCTTGGCAGCTTTATTTGTCTTTGTACCCACGCCCTTTCTACCTACATTAAAGGGTCCAGCTTGCTTCACTATGTGCTCTTCACCGCAACATTCAACTGTAGATTAGAAAACCTCTTTTGAAAATTACTTATAGATCAGGACCAGGGGCACAGAGCAGACTCCTTAGATCCCTGGGCACTTTTACCAACACTATTTGCTTATCTTACCAAAGCATAAGAAGCTCCAGTTACCGCAACCAGTTTCAAGAATCTTGACCTCATATATGAATAACAAGGTTTCGATAAGAAAGGCCCAGGCTCCTCCATCCCTCTTTGCTGCCTATACTCTTTGTGCCATGGTCAGCATTACAGGAAGAGGTGTCCAGATGGCATTCCATAAGCAACACAGAAGAGGATCACGGGAAGCACTGGATAGATTGGTCAGAGATTTAGAGCACTTGCTGCTCTTGAAGAAAACCCAGTTTAGTTCCCAGCACCAACAGGGTACCTCTCAACCATCTGTGACTCAAAGTCCAAGGGTTCTGTCTCCCTCTTCCGGCGTTTACAGCTACCAGGCAAGCATGTGGTGCACATACATGTGTGCGTATGCATATGCACACACACATATGCACACATGTGCACACGGGGACAAATAGTCATACATATAAAATAAAAATAAATCTGGACAAATTCCCAGCTGAAGCTTCAGTAAGGAAGATTACCATTTTTACGCTCATCTAGTCCATATCACTTTCTGACATGATTCTTTCTTTAAAAAAAAAAGCAGAAAAAAAACTTTAAGAGAAATAAAATAGTTCCACCCACAAAATATGTTTTTCTATAATCTGAATGTAAAGGACCAGTTTTCCGTGTGGCCTTCCCATACACATTTAGTTATTTTTACTCTTTCCACACAACCACTTGTCTTGCCCATCTCCTTGCCCCCCTCCCCACTTGTTCATTGCTAGCCGCAGTATTCCGCTTTCCACCTTCATATCACATGTGTCCTAGTTCTGTTACCTTCTTTATCCACCTCCTTGGTGCTTCTTTCCCCCTTTTGTGGGCCCCTTTACAGTTTCCTGTTCTCTACCTACACTTAAGCCAAAATATACACATAGAAAAGTTAAAAGTCAGGATCCACATGAATATGAGGTACTGTATTTCTGATCTGGATTTCCTCACCGAGTATAATATTTTCCAATTCGACCCACTTTCCTGTAAATTTTAATTATTTTTATAGATGAATAAAATCCAACTGCGTATATGTATCATATTTTCATTATCCATTTTATCTGTTGATGGCCATCTACACTGATTCTATTTCCTCAATAGCAGGGATGTGCAAATGTCTGCTAGGAGATGGTGGGTACACATCCAGAAGTGATACATGTCGGGTATACGAACCTCTGTTTTAGCTTTTTGAGAAATCTCCACACTGATCCCCATAGTGACTGCACCAGTTTTATACTTCCACTAACAGAAAGGTTTCCCTTTACCCACAACCTCACAGGAATTTGTCATTATATTTTCTTCATGATGGCCGTTCTCACTGTCATGAAATGGAAATTCAAAGTAGTTTTAATTTGCCTTTCTCTGATGGCTATGTATGTTGAACACTCATAAGATACTTACTCACTACGTTTTTTTGAGAACTGTTTGTTCAGCTTATTGGCCCATTATATTGATTGTCAATGTTGAAAATTAGATGTTTTGAAGAATGGGAACAACATATTTGTACACCACATCGCCCTAACCTAGATCAGGACAGATGGCTCAGAGGATGGAGCTTGCTGGGAGTTCAGATTCTCAGTACAGATGGAACATCCAAAAACCATGACCTAAGTCTGTAACACCAGAGCTGCTGCGGGTACAGGTGAATACTGGGGGCTTACTGGCCAACAAACTTGGCCTAGCTGGCAGGCTTCAGGTTTAGTGAGAGTCTGTCTCCAAAAAGTGGAAGAGCTGGAGAGATGGTTCAGCAGTGAAGAGCACTGCCTGCTTCTGCAGAAGCCTCAGGTTATGTTCCCAGCACTCTCACAACCGTCCAAAACTCCAGTTCCAGAGATCCTACCCCCTCTCCTGACTTCCATGGGAGCAGGCACCCATGTGGTGTATACATACATGTAGGCAAAACGATTATACATATAAAATGTTTGTTTCAAGACAGGGTTTCTCTATGTAGTCATGGCTGTCCTGGAACTCACTCTGTAGACCACGCTGGCCTCGAGCACACAGAGATCTACCTGCCTCTGTCTCCCAGTGCTGGTAATAAAGGTGTGCACCACCACTGCCCAGCAGAATATTTTTTAAAGCTGGAGAATGATAGAAGAAAACATTCAACATTGCTCTCTGGACTCCATATGCATTTACGCGCACACTCACGCAAACATAGAAAGGTGAGAACACCCACACACATCCACACAACACATAAAGGGGCAAGAAACTCACACACATGCATGTACCACACAAACAGACCCACAAAAACACCAAATACATGAAACACACAAACACACACACTCAAACACTCACATATACACCAAATACATACACAACAAACACACACACACACACACACACACACACACACACACACACACAAGCACAGAAGCAAACCAAAGCAGCACCTTCTTGGTGCAGAGCTGAAAAGAGTATGAAGTCTTACACCACGGAAAGAACAGGATTTGGAAACATCAGGTATTTAAGGCTTTTGTGGAAGTTCATTTTAAGGCATTCATGTGCATCAGACATTTAACGTCTTGAATGTTCTCTGTATGATAGAGATACTCCACACCATCACCTGCAGAATTACTGGATAAGCAAGTGAAGAAAATAACAAAAGAACAGGCCCAACGTCATCCCCACCTTAGACAAAGGCTCACATTTCCTGTGTGTGTTGACCTTATGAGTATCAACCATGAGATTCCAGCCCTTTGGTGAGTGAAAGATGCTGACAAAAAGGGTTCAAGACAATGAGAAAGATCAGTGAGACAGGTTATATATACATCGGGGTTCCAGACCAGGACTGGACAATCACAAAGAGTCTGGAGATGACAATAATGGAGAGGAAAAGGAAGCTGAAGAAATTCTGGGTTAGCCTCTCCACCTTGGTGTAGCTAGGTAATTCACCTAGACATGAGTATGAAAGGAAATGAGCTACAGAACAGACCTGAAGAACTGATGGACTTGCTTATTACCAATTTAGCAGATACTTTGAACTATGTGCATCATCTATTCATCATGAGCATCTCATGCTTTTGACCTAAAGGCATATCTTTTAGGTAATGAAAAACATAGCTGTTATTAAGTCTAGTTTTTCTCAACACATCTTTATGTTTGCAAGACTCTTTAAATCCTGGGTACGTTAAAATTTTAACAAATCGTATTTTTAACTTGCAGTGAGAATGTATTTTATAGATTTTTCAAAAGTGTCAAATGCATAAGTTCTTGAATGAGTAGTAGCAGAAGAAATTAGAACTCACTTGTAAAGGGTATTAAAGTTTTTGTTGGCTTTTTCAGTCCTCCAGAAGAGCTACTCAGCTGCTGCCTATTGCAGGATTAGGAAAGCTTCCCTCCCCACAATCATCTTAATGTCTCAGAGGGTAAATTTTTAAGATCCACTGAGAGCCCAGTACTGCTCCAGTGACTGGGCCATGCCCCTCCCTGCTCCCGGCTGTACAGTACATCATAGGCCATCATTCTTGGCAGGCTTGGGAACATTGCTTTGTTTGGTTTCCTCAAAAGAGCACAAGAAGCTCTACCAGACATTCAGCTTTATGTTTCCTACTAGGAAAACATCCAATACCTAATATAAGATTGGTATATGACTTTGCCTCTGCAAGATCTTGGACTTGGGGTTCTCGTCATCTGTCTGGCAATTCAAGGAATGTCAGTGTCTTCTTATATGGGTTACGTCACTGGGATAGATGATCTGAATTGCCTGATCTACCGATTCTGCATGAAGAAGTCCAATTCAGAATTTTACTGTTGCCTTTTTTCTTAGATCCTGTGGCTTGAGAATTGAACTGAAGCCAATACTTGATTTGCTGCAGTGGTTTCTGCATCTCCGCAAGGGTTCTACCTCTAGCTACTCATTGATCTCCTTTTATTCACATTGTCATTCCCCACTCAGGGCTGTGCAAGTGTCTCAGGGATTTCATGTCTGTGATACCATTTATGTTTTGTGAACTGTGCACTGTTGTGTGTGATGTACTTTTAATCCACATAATTTGCTGCTACATATCTCGGTCTGTTTTATGCTCCTCGCTTTCACTAACTACACACTTTCAAGTCTTCGTCTATTTAGAAACCATGTGAAATTGATCTTGTCAGTTGGAGAACAGGCAGGAATTATTAGCAGATTTACAGATACTACAAAATATAGCAATATCACCGTGTGACACAAGAACAGTAGCGTCTCGTCTCACAAAGACAGTAGGGAGGTTTGGTGAGTTACTGTGCTCTTTATCCTTCAATCCTGATGTAGTTCTAAACCAGTCTAAAATAAGGACGTCTATTTTGATTGTAACTAATCACATAGCAACATTTGGCTCTGTACACTAATGTGCATTTCAACATACATGACTGACGTTGCACTCTGCTAAACATTTCCAAAACCCTTTTGTTAATAAAATACTACTTTTTAATGGCTCAGATCTGTCCTTCACCTTTATGGCAATACAATGTTAACTGGATCTACTTTGAATAGTCTTCTTGGAAAAGATGGAAAGAGGTGGGCTGCTGGGGCGGCTCTCTTGGATCATAACAGTTAACGGCTAAATTTTCAGGCACTTGAGACCCATTCCTAAATACTGGCAATTGCTATAATAAAAACTGTATAAGCTCACCACATTCATTGTAGTGTAAATGAAGAAATACTATGTGCATCCAAATTCTCTAATCTCTAATTATTGTTAATATCTCACTACTGACCATGTTCAAGCAGTAACTTAAAGTACTAGTGTGAAAAAAGTATCTCCAACTTGGGAGTTCACTGACATATTGGAACTGTGTAATCAGCAAATGAGACAACCTAGAGAATTCCCCTTAAACACCCCTCCCCCTAGAAAGCCTATGCTTGGCTTGCATAACAGCATATATTCTTTTACTTTAACACTTCTTGTTCAAATTGACCCACTCTAGAGATGCTCTGCAATGATGGGTATGTTCAGACCTAACCAATAACGTCATATAACGTACGAGAATCAAAATATAGCAGAGGTGAGGATTTTTAGACTCTGAACTGTGACAGTACATGACAAAGGGAGACAAACCAAAAAGCTTAACACTGAACATTTGCACCGATATCCAAAGAGAACTAAAATATGCCAGATAGAGACCCTTTCATTATAAAACACTGGAGGGCAGACTGTCAGGTCTGAAAACCCTGAAAGAAAGGCAATAGGCCTCACAAAAAATGAAAGGGCCCAAATACTGAGTTTCTATCCTTCCTCAAATGTGTATTGTATTTTTTCTGTTGTCTTCCCTCTCCTTGTGCCACATCCTTCAACAAAAACATACCCTCCCCTTCCCCAAGCTCAACTGTGGAACCAAGGCAAGGCTTGGACCAAACCCTACTGCAGGACCATGGGAACACAGTCATTTGTCACTGGAGGATAATGAACTGGGGGATCATGGGAAGAAAGGGGGTATGAGATGGGCTTCAGTCCAGATTAATTCTCTGAATCCTCATTGATTTTACATGTTTGTTCCTCTGCCATCAGATAGAGAATATAAGAATCCTGACTCTTCAGAGCCTCTGAAGACAAAGGAATTGTGGTGATTGGATAGCATCATCATCACACAGGTGTCATTGGAAACAGAAGCAGGAAGCCAGGCAAGGAGAAGTGTACTAGAATATTAACACTTGAGTGGCTGAGGCAGGAAAATCACCACAAGGTCTTTTTAGGCAAATCTCAGGTATGCAGTGAATTCAAGGCCAGTCTGCACTGCATACTGAGACCCTGATTTTTTTTAAATAAGGCAAAGAAGGAAGGAAGGTACAATAAAAAGTCCAGATCAAGTTATGTTCACTTCGCTAGCTGTCTGCCTGTTAAGGCCTGCAGTGCATGTGTTTGGAACATCAATCGAAGATTCAGAATATTCAGGCTTTAAAAGTGTTCCTAGAAAGTGGGAAGTACTCTACAACACATGGGCACAGGAGACTACTTCCTATGTATAACCCCAGCAGCACAGACATTAAGGGCATCCTGAATAAATGGGACCTCCTGAGACTTAGAAGCTTCTGTAAAGCAAAGGACACTGTCACTAAGACAAAAAGGCAACCCACTGACTGGGAGAAGATCTTCACCAACCCCACAACTGACAAAGGTCTGATCTCCAAAATATATAAAGAACTCAAGAAACTAGACTGTAAAATGCTAATCAACCCAATTATAAAATGGAGCAATGAGCTGAACAGAGAATTCTCAACAGAAGAAGTTCAAATGGCCAAAAGACACTTAAGGTCATGCTCAACTTCCTTAGTGATCAGGGAAATGCAAATCAAGACAACTTTAAGATACCATCTTACACCTGTCAGAATGGCTAAAATCAAAAACACCAATGATAGCCTTTGCTGGGGAGGTTGTGGAGAAAGGGGTACACTCATCCATTGCTGGTGGGAATGCAAACTTGTGCAACCACTTTGGAAAGCAGTGTGGCGGTTTCTCAGGAAATTCGGGATCAACCTACCCCTGGACCCAGCAATGCCACTCTTGGGAATATACACAAGAGAGGCCCTATCATACAACAAAAGTATATGCTCAACTATGTTCATAGCAGCATTGTTTGTAATAGCCAGAACCTGGAAACAACCTAGATGCCCTTCAATGGAAGAATGGATGAAGAAAGTATGGAATATATACATATTAGAGTACTACTCAGCAGTAAAAAACAATGACTTTTTGAATTTTGCATGCAAATGGACGGAAATAGAAAACACTATCCTGAGTAAGGTAAGCCAGACCCAAAAAGAGGAACATGGGATGTAATCACTCATAATTGGTTTCTAGCCATAAATAAAGGACATTGAGCCTATAATAAGTGATCCTAGAGAAGCTAAATCAGAAGGTGAACCCAAAGAAAAACATGTACTCATCCTCCTGCATATTAACCTTCATCACTTGATGAAAGGAGACAGAGACAGAGACCCACAGTGGAGCATCGGACTGAAACCCGAAGGTCCAAATCAAGAGCAGAAGGAGAGAGAGCACGAGCAAGGAACTCAGGACCGCGAGGGGTGCACCCACACAATGAGACAATGGGGCATGTTCTATCAAGAACTCACCAAGGCCAGCTGGCCTGGGTCTGAAAAAGCCTGGGATAAAACCGGACTCACTGAACATAGCGGACAATGAGGACTGCTGCGAAGTCCAGAACAATGGCAATGGGTTTCGATCCTACTGCATGTACTGGCTTTGTGGGAGCCTAGTCTGTTTGGATGTTCACCTTACTAGACCTGGAAGGAAGTGGGAGGTCCTTGGACTCCCCACAAGGCAGGGAACCCTGACTGCTCTTCAGGCTGACAAAAGAGGGGGAGTTGATTGGGGGAAGGGGAAGGAAATGGGAGGCGGTGGCGGGGAGGAGACAGAAATCTTTAAAAAAAAATAAAATAATAATAATAAGAAGAAGAAGAAGGAGGAGGAGGAGGAGGAGGAGAAGGAGAAGAAGGAGAAGAAGAAGAAAATAAACAAAATAAAATGGAAATGTTTTATAAATTAAAAGATTATTCGGCTTCTAAAAAAAAGTGTTCCTATAATTCCTATCAATTACCTGATGTATTACGCTGGGTAACAAATTATTATGGCCATTTTTGGGAAGGCCATGTGACTGATGTCTGCAGCATCAAGTTTTGAAATTTCACCCAATAATTAATTTAAAAAACTAAAGTATTTGTTCACTTGGGGCTTGGTGAAGGTAAACAATCCTCTGTGATATTTGTCTGACACTGTTTAAAAACAGCTCGTGTTGTTCAGTGCCTACATCATGTTTATTATTATTTTTTCACACACACATATGCCTAGACACAGTGACAAATCTTCAGGATTCCACATGGATGATTACAAACAGGCGTGTGCCAGTGCATATACAATCACAGGACAAATAAAAACGCTGAGATGCAAACCCACTAAGAATCCCATTGATCGATCACATTGGATCACAAAATACTGGTTTTCTAAGAATCATAAAAAACCATTATTCCAAAGAAATAATGGATATAGTTCAACATCGATCTTCAGTCAAGTAGACTCCCTATATCATAAAAAGGCCTGAAAGTTTATAAAATTCTTTAACACTTAAAATAATAATTTTAAAAAGGCAGGCATGGTGGTACATGCCTGTAGTCCCAGCACTTGGGAGGTGGAGGCAGAAGGATTGGGAGTTCAAAGTCATTGTCAACTATATACTGAATCCGAGGCCAGGCTGGCTACATGAGAACTTGTTTCAAAAATAAACAATTTAGCCGGGCGGTGGTGGCGCACGCCTTTAATCCCAGCACTCGGGAGGCAGAGGTAGGCGGATCTCTGTGAGTTCGAGGCCAGCCTGGTCTACAGAGCTAATTCCAGGACAGGCTCCAAAGCCACAGAGAAACCCTGTCTCGAAAAACCAAAAAAAAAAAAAAAAAAAAAAAAAAAAAAAAAAAAAAAAAATAAACAATTTACAAATGTTAGTCATTTTAGACATGAAACAGGATACCACACAGGCAGTGCTCTAGAGAGGCCTCCTACTCCCGGCTCTCAGGTCAAGTAGGACATGCACTCCAGATGTCCAGAAAGTGAGACAGAGCTGGCAGGCTTTGGTGGCAGGCAGGAACTAGGAGACTGTGGTCCTCTCTCTCCATCACTACCTGAAAATAAAAGGAAAAGTCAGAGTCAGGTTACATACGTCTCCACGCAGTAAGCCCACACACTTTGGTGCCACACCGAATCTATGATTTGTCACTGAAACCAGAAACAAACACCCCCCATATCTCTGATCCTGGCTCTAGCGTTTCTCAGTCAGGGTCACCATTATTTTTGTCAATCCTGAGGTCTTCAGATAGGATTCTCCCCTTCTCAGAGATGTACTGTCTCTTCACACCCCTCCCCCATATTTTCTGACCCAGCCTGCATCACCCACTCTGCCAGACCTCTGTGAGAAGCTAGGTCTCCAGCTTCCTTCACTGTCCTTTGTTCTTTGATGCCCACCACCCAAAGTGGCTTCCCACTAACACACTTCATCAGGGTTTTTATTTAGGCTTCTCATTGGGGCTCAGCCTTCCCGTCCAGCCTCCCAACTATGCCATTTTCCTCTGAGCAGTGACCACATGGAGCAGTGAGCATGTCGGGAAACATTCTAACTGGAAAGCATCCAAGCTACAAGGGAAATGCCTTGAAGACGCCAGCATGATCTCGTTCCATTGCAGACCCTTATCCTCCATACATGTCTTCCCAGTCTTCCTCGGTCTCCAGTGGACTGAAGATATTGCCATGGGCTGCGAGTTATTACACCTAGTTCTATTCCTTCCCTTGACATGCCCTTGGACTCCAATAAGACTTGGCCACCTTGGACGGGGGCTCAGTCTACAGGGACATTTTGTTGCCACTGTGGTGCTGGTGGTTTTGTTTTTACTTCATGTCAGGCCATTTGCTGTTGAGCAAAAGCACTTCAGAACTGGTGATTCACCGAGAAGCCCCTGATTTCCATCTCCCACCTTGGACTGAGCATCTGAAATGCCTGATCCAGAAGGTCCAAATCCAGGTTTCCACATATTACCACAACCAGTTCACCACAACCCTTCCAATTTCCCAACAACCCCTACCCCAGGCTCCATCTTGAAGAAGACAGCTACCTGGCATGCTGCCACGATGTTGCAGAGAGGCAGAATCACAAGGATCCTGAGAGTTGGCCCTGCAGCCTCCAGCTTCCTCTGCCACTCTAAGAGAGCAACAACAGAATCCTGCTTGGTGGCATTAGGGACCTGCAAAGGAAATGGCATCAGATAATGGCATCTGGGAAACCACACCTCCTCTCACTAACACAGGTGCCCCTTTAAGTATTCAGTTCCATCCAGCACCCACCCCCACCCTAGGCTTTTTTGCTCTTCCCATTCACTAAGCTCATTCCCTCCCAGGGACCTGGACCCCACTACTTTGCCAGGACCTGTGGCTGCAGAAGAAGAGGGCCAGGGGTAGCACTGGGTTGCAGGGTCGCACTTGAAAATCTAGAAACAAGGAGAGGAGAGGCCAGGGGATGAAACCCTCTGGTGGAAACCTACTACTGGAACACTTGGCAGACCAGGGGTTTTCAAACCAGGCTGGGGAAATCTGAACGATTCCAAGATGTTTGTCCTTTTCAACCAGCCACCTTCTTGGCCTGTTTCCTTTTAAAACGTCTATATTTTTCTTGACATGCTAACTTCTACCAAATCTTTCTTCCCTGTGCTGCAATGAAGATGACAAAGAACCCAAAGAGACTATGCTCTAATCTGCACAGCCGCCAGAAAGATGGGTGTAGTAATAAGAGTTTATTATTATTACATATGGCAACCTTATTATTACATATGGCAACCACGAAGGGACAACTGCTTCCACATAAAGCCTGAGACAGCTTGGGAAGTAATTCTAGAACAAAATGAAAGCATTGTGCCTGGTTTCTTGGTAGCAGCAATTTCTCGGTTCTACTCTGCTTGCTAGAGGCAAGCAAGCGCCGCATCTAAGAGAGGCTTCCTGACTCAGCTTTAGCTGCAAAGCCTGCAGCTCATTAAGAGGTTCTGCCACGAAACACTTAAACGGTGTTGACGAAAAGCTGAACACATGCTTTTCAGTTTTTAGCCATAGCAGGAAAAAAGCTGCGCCGTTTAAAAATGCCAGCTTTCTGGGCTGTCCTGCCAGGGCAAACTCTGACTCTTTTACGCAGGCGGTTCATGCCTACAGCCAGTACCTCAGCCATGAGGCTGGAAAGCTAAGGAATGGACTGGATCTAGCTGGCAAAGCCACGCCTTTAGTCCTACTGAGCTTGCTTGGTAAATTAAAGATTCATGTGGTCAGAAAAAGAGAGATATACAGTAAAGAGAGATTCAAAGACAGAGAAAATTTCTGAATGGTTTAAAGTGTGTTAAAAATATATGCAGACTAAAATTTAAAGTTCTTAAAAGTAAAAAACAAAAAAAGGAAGAGAGTTGTTGTGTGTGGTAGCACACGCCTTTAATCCCAGTGCCTAGAAGGCAGAGGCAAACAGATCTCTGTGAGTTCAAGGTGTAGTAGCAAACACCTTTAATCCCAATGCCTGGGAGGCAGAGACAGGCGGATCTCTGAGAGTTCTAAGACAGCGTGGTCTACAGAGTTACTTCAGGTCAAAGATACAGAGAACCTGTCTCAAAAAGCAAAGAGTTAAAAGTAAAAATAAACAAAATAGAGGTTAAAACAAAGCTGCACAAAGATGGAAAATATACAGAGAATTTTGATACTGTATGCTATTATGCTCTCTTTGAATCGTTTGAATGCTGAGGAAGGACCAACAGCTGCTAAAAGATATTTATTTGTAGATGCTGCTGAGCTAATCCAACATGGATGTTTTGATGCCTTGGCTTTGAAATTTGGATCTAAGGACATGATACTTTGGAAAGGAGTTTCTTATTTTGTTTTCACAGAGGATGAGACGCTGTTTATTTCTTCTATTCCGATTTGGTATGATGGACCACGCCCTCCTGAAGGGTTGGTGTGAACACCTTCAGAAAATTGCTTCGCTCAACTGCCAACTGAGATGAAACTAGCACACAGGTTATACCATGAAAGACCTAATTAACGACGCCCCCATTCAGCAGGAAGCAGTTTGGAGAGAAAAAACTGCGCCCATGTTCCCAAATATGGTTTATAAACGTTCTTTTACATTTAAAGGGGGATATGATATAGGTATGAATAATTTGCATTAGTATAGATTTTGCTTTATTGATAGAGATTTAAGGTCAATTTTGTTATATATATAAGTGTTTCTGATTTTGATTAAGGTATCGTGATTGTGTAGTTTATTTAAATATGTACTGTATAATTAAGAAATATAGGTTGTTAATGGATAATCATCGATAATAGTAAAGCTTGTAGTCATGTTAGTTAGATTTTCTAGATATATAGAGATATAGTTTAGATAGATATTCTTCATGTCTTTCAAATATTACAGAATAGGACATTTAATGTTTTAATAACTGAGGACTTTTCATGACAATGAGACACTCTGCTCCTGGCAGCACCAATCTACTTCAAGAGGAAGATGGGCATCGAAGAGGCACCTTATGGAGTTTGATAGCCATTTGGGCAAGAAACTGCTCTTGCCTGGACTATTGCATAAACTGGACACAGAGAACCCGCAGAGAGGGGACTACTGAACTTGCCTAAGGTGAAATGATCTTTCGGGGTTCCTGATTCATTTTGAAAGAGTCTGCAAGACATTCTGCAGGACACAACAGATAGTGACTGAACTGACTTTGAATTTTCCTGCTTTATGGAAATGTCTGCTGGATACCATGGGCCTGAAGGCTGAAGATGGATGCCCCAACAGTACAAAAGAACTTTGGGTGACTGTCCAGGCAGCGAGATGTCTTTGTCATTTCTAGAGTTTGAAGTTTCTTAGTTCTTGTTTACTTAGGTAATATATCTTTCTGGAGTCTTTGATGGAGTTAAGAATAGTTAGTTATAGTTATAGTTTTCCTTAGTTATGATAAAGATTATTGTAACTTTTACTTGATAACTGTTTTGTTATATGTAATTTTGCTATGTTAAAGCCTTTTTTTTTTGTTTAAACCGAAAAAGGGGAAATGATGGAGGAAGGTCATTGGCTAATAAAGGAACTGCCCTGGCCCATTTTATTGGTTAGAGGATAGGTGGGAGGAGTAAACAGAACAGAACGCTGGGAGGAAGAGGAAGTGAGCTCAGAGTCACGACAGCTCTGCTCTCAGGAGAAGACGCCTGAGAGAGACGCCATGCCCCACTCCCGGAATGAAGCTCTGACCCAGGATGGACATAGACTAGAATCTCCCCGGTAAGCGCACCTTGGGGTGCTACACACAGACGATTAGAAATGGGCTAAATTAATATGTGAGAATTAGCCTAGAAGAGAATGGGCCAAGCAGTAATTAAATGAATACAGTTTGTGTGTTGTTATTTCGGGGCATAAGCTAGACAGGCTGCCGGGGTGCTGGGAACGCAGCCCCGCCACTCTTATTACTACAGATGGGAGCCCCTCCTTTTTCAGGTACTGGCTCTTGCTTCCTTTTTTTCCCAGTCCACAGTGGTTATGAATTGATAAGTCAGTCTCTGTTCAAATGGTGTCAGTAACAGACAGGGACCGTGACAACTGCTAATGCCCCCCCCCTTAACTGTATGAGCAGATCTGTGTCTCTGGAATGCTAGACGACTCATAATGGAGTCCCAGCTAACTGCAGACTCTCTAATTTGGCATCAAAGCCCAGGGAGATGCCTGGTTCCTGCCCTTTGTCTGCAGACACACTGCCAGGACATACTGCCCCTATATACCCACACAAGACGTGGGGTGCAAGGCATTTGAACTCATTGGACAGTAACTCAATGTGACCTTAGCTGATTGGGTAATGTATGCATATATGCCAGTGAACATACACATTGAACCAGATCTGCACCTTGATGCTGGTCTGTGGAGGAGGTCTGTTTCCCAGGAAGCTCTGTGACTCTGTCTTTCTCCCCTCTCCCCTACTGAGATGCTAATGAGAGGGGAAACCCACAATGAAGGACAAGCCAGGCCTTTCTCTAGGAAGTCTTCTCTATTGACTTTAGCATTCCTTTAGGCCTCTATAGCATTCCCCATCATGACCCCAAATTCCAACCGAATCTTCTCTCACATCCATCTGTTGTGATATGGAGCAACAGCCCAGGCTCATTCAGGGCTTCCTATGTGGTACACCTTCTTCTACTTCTCTTGTCAATGTCATGAACGTAGCCTGTTGTCCCGGAGTGGCTACCAGAAAACATAGACTTGGAAAGATGAAATCACTTATTGGAACCCTCAAGATTAGGAATTCTCAAGGCGAAGTGCCTTCTCTTCACTCCTCCTTCTGAGGTGATGCCTCCTCCTCCTCCACACTTCCTCTTCTCCTATTACATTTCTTCTTCCTTCTCCTCTTTCTCCTTTCTCATTTGCCAATCTCCCATGGCACCAACCACAGTGCTTAACATGGAGTAATATGGATACAGCTGGATTTAGGGCCATATTCAACTCACCTTTTGGGCCTGACAGATGGATCACGAGGTGCCCAGGAAAAAGAAATCGTTGGTTGCTGCTCCAATTTCACTGGAACATGGGGCAGAATTGCCCATTCTCTCTGCTGGCTAGGCATATGAGTTCCCTGAGAACTTCCCTGCCGGAGTAGAGACAATAGTAGGAATTTGGGTACCCAGCCTACCATGAAAAGAGGAGAGATGAACATGTTGTCAGATGACTACAGCAACTCAGAATGTCAGAACTTGAAGCCCTTGAAGATCATTGAGGCTTACCTTTAATTTTAATTTTCAGTTCACACTAAAATCCAGGAAGATGCAGTTAAACCTGAGCTCACATGGTAAATCACGGCCGATGTGGGGATGGAACCCAAGACTTTAGGACACAGTACAAAGGGTCAGGGGAGGAGCTTCTGGAATCACCTCCCATAAGCACCAGAGTCTCCTTACCTCCTGTGGAACTTTGTGGGACCTGGCCTCCCTCTTGTGCACAGTGCTCTCCTGCCCATCTGTAAAACACCAGGCACAGCTTACATAAGCCTCACTGACACCATCCTTCCAAATATTCCGGCCCCATTTGGAGGGTTTACCACACTATGCCTCTTTCCCAACTCTGGGGTTGCTTTCTTTTTCTAGTGAATGGCCACTGTGGAGCCTGATTCAATAGGGGCAGGAGAACACTCAGGGCTAAGTAGCAAGACAGTGATAAAAGTAACAAACTTACCACTCGGCAACAAATGTCTACCTACAGAAAATATAAGCAAGGGATGTGGACATTTCTCCAAAGCATTTAATTCCTAACATTGGTTTGATGAGCAATTACCAACAGTCCCACTGCAATCTCAAGACAGGGATGCTGACAGAATTACTCATGTTCCCTCCACCTAAATTCAGGTTCCTTCCCTAACCAAAGACACTCACTGCGGCTTTCTGCTACACCAGCCAGCTTCTTGCCATGCTTGTAGAATTTAGGGGCAACAGCCATATTCTTTATCAGTCCTTGATCCAGGTGCCTCTTCAGCCTTGTCCTCTGCTCTTTCTTTGAGGCGATCACAGCAGGCAAGAGCCCATGCTGTTCCCTAAAGTGAAGGATGGAAGGACCAAGGTTAGCAATGTGGAATAGGCCTGACCCTTACCTTGCCAGACATGACACTCACAAGAAGGCAGTGCCCTGTGACATTTGAGGCATGGAAGAGGCAGAAACGCTTTTTATCCCTGCTTTGGGTAGAGAAGCAGTGGTTGTAGAAGTTGTACGAGTGGCCTATAGGCCTTCTGAAGGCAAATTCTTTCCCCCGGGGAGCTCCAGTCTCATGCCCACTGTTACATGTGGAGTCAGAAAAGCAGCGGGGTACAGCAGGTATGAGTTATGCTGCATGGCTTTAGGGTCAGGAGTGGGGGTCAGAGTAGCACCTGGGTCCCCCATCTCCAGGTTACTTACTCTGTCCTTAGAAAACTACATCTTCAGTGACTGGGACTTTTCTCTCTATTGTGCTCACTGTTGGACTAAGCTTTCACTTCCTCGTTTCCCTATGGCTTTCTCAATTTTCACCTAGGTCTTCTTATATAGTACCCTTCACAGAGTCCCACATTGATGGAGTAAGGTCATTGGTTAAATTTGTAGTAATAGGAGCGGCGGGCTTGCATCCCCAGCACCCCGCCTGCCTGGCTAGCTTATGCCCGAATTAACAACACACAAACTGTATTCATTTAATCACTGCTTGGCCCATTTCTATCTAGCCTCTTCTAGGCTAATTCTCACATATTAATTTAGCCATTTCTAATCATCTGTATAGCGCCCCTAGGTGTGCTTACCGGGAAGATTCTAGCCTATGTCCTTCCTGGTTCAGAGCTTCATCGCGTGCGTCTGCCTGGGAGCTGGGAGCATGGCTTCTCTCTGAGGCGTCTGCTCCCGAGAGGAGAGCTGTGGAGTCTGAGCTCACTTCCTCTTCCTCCCAGCGTTCTGTTGTTTACTCCTCCCACCTATCTTCTAACCAATGAGGGCCAAGCAGTTTCTTTTTATTTAACCAATGACCTTCCTCCATCACCACATATACGAAGCTCTTCACAGTCTCACAGATGTTCAACCTGATCATGAGTTTTTCTGTTTATCTTCTCTCCTCACAATCCATTTTCAGGCCCAGACAGTCCTGCATCTTCAACAATCACTACACTCCATCCATTCTGTCGCATCATTAATTGTCTTCCTCATGGCCTTCATTCTTTCACTTTCGGCCTGGGGTTTTATGTCCCATGCTCTCAGACAGGAGTCTCATGAATGCCTTATTTCCCTTACCTTTTCATTAAGGTTGTTTGCACACTTAACCTCAATCTTGATTACCACCTGGATCCCCCTTTACACTGCCTGTCCTCTTGCTTCTCATAAGGAATCACATTAGGCTACTCAAGAAGGTGAGGGAGGGGGATCAGAACTTCCATACCATTCTGGGTTAACTAGGGGGACAGTATCTCAAAACAAAAAAAAAGGTATCATTCAACAATACATAACCTACATGAGATGTAAGCTAAGGACAGAAATAGACAAATCTTTAAAGCATACAAAGGGCAAAGTGAAATATGAGCAAGGAGGTCAAGACCATGATGGGGACACCCACTGAAATAGTTTACCTCAGATACTGGGAGCTCACCAACTCCAGCCAGACAGGGAAGGAACCAGATTACTACCAAATTAGAACCTCTGAATGTGGGACACAGCTGTATGGCTGAGGAAGACAAAAGGGCCCTGACAGTGGCACCAGAATTTATCCCTACTGCTGGTACTGGCTTTTTGGGAACCCGTTCTCTTTGGACGGATACCTTCCTCAGGCTAGATAAAGTGAGAATGCTCTTGGACGTTCCCAAAAACAATGTGCGCTGGATCCTCTGAGAATTGGGGGGTGGGTGTGCAGTAGGTGGTAAGGTGAAGGGAATGGAAGAACGGGACGGATTGGGAATTGGGATTGGTATCTAAGTGAAAAAGACAGCTTACTTTTGAAAAAAAACAATACAACTAAAAATAGTAAGTGGTCATAAACTTGAGTGAGAGTGAAGTGGACATGAGAGGAATTGGAGGTGGAGAGGTAGGGGTGAAAATGATGTAGCCAAACTACTTGATGTGGAATTCCCCTCTGTATGCTGTGAATAACATTGGTTAATAAAGGAAACTGGCTTGGCCTGATTGGGCAGCGTAGAGCAAGGCAGGGAAAACTAAACTGAATAATTTTTAAATAACAAGACTTATGGTTGGACTCAGGAGATGACTCATCAAGTGAACATGCTTGCCATACAAGCCTGACAACCTGAGTTTGATCCCCCTGGGCCCAGAGAAAGGCCTGATGAGGTATCCTGGAAGAGAAATCACAGAACACTTGTAGTGAGATGGGAAGCGGCCCTGGAAGCTTCCTTTCTGCTAGCTAGCATTTACAGTACTAGAAGGTACTATGCAGGCTGCTGAGAGGAAGACCTCCTCAATATTCTTCCCTAGCTGTGAACCCTGTGAACTGCAGAAATGACCACCATGGCTATATATGTCCCTAGGTACCATAGTAAAATGTGTTACAGGGATAAACTGCTTTCTGCTTGGATTTAAGGCCTGCAAATCTGGCCAAGAATCCATGGTTGGGGAGCTCAAAGGTCCCAACGTAAATCTGCTATGGTGATTTTACTGAATAGATATAGTAGGCCTTATTCTTGAAATTTGTATATTTCAACCCATAGACTAGTGTATCTCCCAGACCCTGTCAGAGAAGTGTCTGTGTTTGAACAGTGAATGCCAATTAACTAAGAAACCTGTAACCATTCACGGTGTGGAGAACAAGTGATTATGGGATGCTAAGTCACAAATGGGACATCTATGTCATACACACCCCCAAGGCTATCCCTGGAAGAGGGGGAGGAAACATAAGACTCAGTGGTAGAGGAGGACAAGAATGAGATAATGTCGTCAGGAGACGCCAGGACTACTGCGTCCATGAACTCACAGCAGCTGTGGCTGCCCACCCAAGACCTGCACCAAAAAAAGTCAACATTCGACTATGAAGCAGGAAGGGGTTCTTGAGGGCCCACCTGTAACTGAGGTGTTATGGAGGTGTTGATGTCTTCTGGGGAAGGAAGAGTCACGATTTCTTTTAAGGCTGTGGCTACTGGTAAGGTGACCAAGCTCGGGTAGATGGCCTCATCGCCAGAAGTATTGGGAGAGCCCAAACTGGAGCCAATGGGTTATGAAAACAAACAAACCAAAAAATAGTACTAGAGAGATGGCTCAGCAGTTATGAGTGTGTACTGCTTTTGTAGAAGACCCAAGTTCAAATCCAAGCATTCACAACAGGAAATTGTTCATAATCTCTAACTCCAGCTACAGGGGATCCAACATCTTCTTCTGGCCTTCTTGGATACCAGCAGACACATGCAAAAGGCCCCATGTACATATATATTAATAAAAACTCTAACAGAATAAAAGGTAAGAGTTGGGGAGGTAGGGGTGGGCTTGGGAAGTGTTAAGGGGAGGAGTTGAGGGTAAATGTGATCAAAACACATTATATGAAATTCTCAAAGATGTAATAAAACTATTAAAAATATAAAGCAGCACAAGAAGTATTACAGACAAGTATTTCTCATGAACATAGATGCAAACCTCTCATGAAATGTTAGCAGTTTGAATCAGTGTATGGAAAAACATTCATTAACAAGTACACTTTACTCTAGGAATGCAAGACCATTTTACTATTAATTTTTCTTAGGTTTATTTATTTATGTGTGTGTGCGTATTATACCTGCCTGTACATATGCGCACCATTTGCCTGGTGTCCTCGGAGGTCAGATGAGGACACCAGATTCCCTAGAAGTGGAGTTCCAGGTGGTCATGAGCCACTTTGTGGGTTCTGGGAGTTGAACCCAGATTCTCTGCTGGAGTAACAAGTGCCCATAACTACTGAGCCATCACTCCAGTCCCTAGTTTGACACTTAAATACCACAAATAAAGCTAGCCTGGAGGTGCATTCCTATAATATTATTAGCACACAGGAAGCTGTAGCAAGTGGAACACCATAGGTTGGAGGCCAGACTGGGCGACACTGTGAATTCCAGCACTTTGTCTCCTACAGAGTAAGACTGTATATAAAAAGAAAGGGCAGGAAAAGAAATCCATGAATGAATTTTACTGTATTAGTGGGATAACAGAAGAGTGGTCACTAAGATGTGTGCCGGAAAGGGGATGTGATAATCTGAAAACTCCAGTGATAAAAACATCAAAAAAGAAGGTATGCTAATTTAGGAACATAGGGGAATATTCTCAATCCCATAATATCTATCTGTAAAGAAACAAAAAGCAAAAAACAAACCATAGAGGAAATGTTTCATGGTGAAATGCTAAATACACTTCTATTATTTTTTTATGATTTCACACAAAATAATGGGCCTAATGACATTTTCACAATGGTGTATTATACTTTGCTCACATTGACCCCCATTACCCTCTGCTGTTCCCTGTCCATTGAGTCCCCTTCATCCATATAGAAAGGATCCCTTGTACTTCCAGGTCCTGCATACACACCCTTATCACATTTACAGTGGAAGGTTGATTCCTCACATCCAACAACATATGACACCTATCTTTTTTTTCTCTATTACCTTCTTTTCACACCCTTGGCTTTCCCTTCTTCCCTCAAATGTTCTCACTTTTACCTTGATGTATGGTCTAGGTTGTATTGTGACAGAAAACACGTGATAAGGGAAAGACAGAAATTTCCTGTCAATATCTAAGAAATGTGGCAGAATGTTGCTCCAGATGCTCACCACATGCACCCAGCATCATTCTTTAAGCCATAGCTGGTTCAGTCAGGCATGAACTGTAGACAGAGGCACATAGATTCAAAATGAAAAGGGGGAATCTTGAGGGAGGGGCAATCTGGGAGAAGTGGAGGATGGGAATAAACGTGATAACTGTGTGAAATTTTCAAAGAATATTTTTTGAGGGGTGCAATGAACTTTATTGATGGTATTCAAGAGAGTAGGGCTCCCTAAGCCCCCTCCTGCTATTCTGGGGGTCTGGGATGGAAACTGTGACGGAGATGCTCAGTGTTAAGGGTTAGTTAGGACAGGGACTGCTCAGCAGCCGAGGACCTCTCTCTTGCTGTGTCCTTGCTGGGATGGGTGGTCCAGGGCGGGCTTCTTACTCCTTGGAGGCCATGTAGGCCATGAGGTCCACCACTCTGTTGCTGTAGCCGAATTCATTGTCGTACCAGGAAATGAGCTTTACAAAGTTGTCATTGAGAGCAATGCCAGCCCCAGCATCGAAGGTGGAAGAGTGGGAGTCACTGTTAAAGTCACAGGAGACGACCTGGTCCTCAGTGTAGCCCAGGATGCCCTTTAGTGGGCCCTCGGATGCCTGCTTCACCACCTTCTTGATGTCATCATACTTGGCAGCTTTCTCCAGGCGGCATGTCAGGTCCACGACGGACACATTGGGGGTAGGAACGCGGATGGCCATGCCCTTGAGCTTCCCGTTCAGCTCTGAGATGACTTTGCCCACAGCCTTGGCAGCGCCAGTGGACGCAGGGATGATGTTCTGGGCAGCACCATGGCCATCTCGCCACAGCTTCCCAGAGGGGCCATCCACTGTCTTCTGGGTGGCCGTGATGGCATGGACTGTTGTCATGAGTCCTTCCACGATGCCAAAGTTGTCATGGATGACCTTGGCCAAGGGGGCTAAGCAGTTGGTGGTGCAGGAAGCGTTGCTGACAATCTTGAGGGAATTGTCATACTTGTCATGGTTCACACCCATCACAAACATGGGGGCATCGGCAGAAGGGGCGGAGATGATGACCCTCTTGGCCCCACCCTTCAAGTGGGCCCCAGCCTTCTCCATGGTGGTGAAGACACCAGTAGACTCCACAACATACTCGGCACCGGCATCCCCCCATTTGATGTTGGCGGGATCTGGCTCTTGGAAGATGGTGATGGCCTTCCCGTTGATGACAAGCTTCCCATTCTCAGCCTTAACTGTGCCTTTGAACTTGCCATGGGTGGAGTCATACTGGAACATGTAGACCATGTAGTTGAGGTCGATGAAAGGGTCATTGATGGCAACAACGTCCACTTTGCCAGAAGTGAAGGCAGCCCTGGTAACCAGGCGTCCAATACGGCCAAATCCATTCACTCCGACCTTCACCATCGTGTCTCTGGAACGAGGCTGGCACTGCAGGAAAAGAAGCGGCTGTCTCTAGAACAGGGAGGAGCAGAGAGCCTCAAAGAATATTTTTAAAAATATTTCCAGAAACCATGAAAAGTCATCACCTGGTTGTTAGAAACGGTTTTGGCAAAGCTAGAAGATAAATTAGTATGAAAACAACAATAAACTACAAACAAATACACCAAAAGAGAATTTTTTAAAATGACAGTAACATTAAAATAAACAAAATATCTGTGAAGAATATGGGCACAAGCACTGGAACATTTGTTTAGAGAAAACTATTAAAATCTTGCTAATAGGTATTAAAATAAAGTATGCTCTGCTCACTGTTTAAAGCACTCAAAAGTTTTCCACTCTCTGTAATCATCAAGAGAAGGAAAAGTTATCGCTCAAGGATCTATAGCAGTGCTTATGACATAAAAGGGCCAACGACATGTGGAAGAGGACAAAGATGGAGAATGGCTGAACCCCAGCATTTCACTATCATGCTCCAACACGGAGGTAAGCACCACAGCACGGAGTCACCTTAGGACAGGACACACACTCCAGTGAGATCAGAGGCAGGTCACAGACAGCACTACATAGACTCCACGATAATAGGAAATGGGACAGAAAAAGTGGGTGCCCTGAGGGGAAAAAGCAAACAAAGATCGATGGCTCCAACAGATTCCAAGATGTAACCCAAAGTGAATCTCGATTCTAAGAGTAAACTGCTAACCTTTAATACCTACGACCTGAGGACTGTCCTGCACAAATACTTTCCATCATTCACCAGAAGCAGATGCTCAGATATGCGGGTAACCTGCACAGAGCAAAAGCCTCAGAGAGAAGAAGTAGGGTCCAGGCCTTCCAGCCTCACAGCGCCATGACCAGACGTTGTTCTGGAATTTTATGAACGCTTTGAACCATGCACCAAGAGAGCACCATGAGAAACCTCACAGTCCTAACTAAACAGGGCGACCACAGACAGGCATCATGAGCACGTTTGTCAGCGGAGACCCCACGCAAAGTGAACTCACCATGTACCCGAAGTCTTCGGCATTTTCAGTTCAGTCTGCAGAACTTCATTCAGGCTGGCCAGAGTGAAGGTGAAATGCAGAGGAAGAAACAGAAAGTTCTGGGGGCGGGAGTTAGGACGAAGGTCATGCTCCAGAAATGTATCTACTGGTTGAGCAGAATGTACTGAACTGAAGCAGGGAGGAACCATGGGCAGGAACAATGGGGCTTAGGGCCATGGAGGGGTGGAGATTAGGGCTATGCAGGGGGCAGGTCTCGGTTCCACAGCCAGCACAGTGGGGACCTCAGCAGAACTGTGGATAAATGTTCTGAGTGGGGCGTCACACTCTAGGAAGATGATATCCTTTCCCTTCTTTCCACCCCCTGGGCAGGTGAGCTTCATGTTCATGTGCTCTGGAACATCCTCCAGGGGTACTGGGGTTCTTCAGGCCAGGGCTCTCAACTTTTCCATCCTCAGCACCTCAACCAGTAGTGCAGATACACATCACAGTACCCACCTGAGGTAATGGACAACAGTCATGAGGGACCGCAAACATGAGGTCTCAACTCTCTTTTTCAGACTGTGAGAAACCCACAACAATACTTCCAGGAAGGTAATGTCTTTGCTCACAACATGGAGGACTCATCCAATGGCCCAAGAGGAACCGGGAAGGCTGCTCCTCCAAGAAGGCCCTGGAAGGGTCGGTTCCAGAGAGCCCTGGCACGTGTGTCCAAGTTCTTCAGGTGGGGCTCTGAGTCAGCCTGCCTCTTACCAATCATAACAAGTTGCAATTACTCTCTCCCTCTCCCCTAGAGAACACCCCAGCCCTCCTCTCCATTCCCACAGGGCTTGTGAGGGTCCACTTGTCTCTCTGTTTCCTTCTCGGGAGAGGCCGCTGGGCAGAAAAAGGCCGAGTACGGGGCCATGGCGTTCTGCTGCCCAGGCCCTTACCCCCCTGAGAATCTTGTTCAGTGCGGTTGAAATAAAGGCCGTCATGCTTTACAATGTTTTGGCTTCATTATATTTTATTTACATTTCCTACTGACATCAACTTAAGATGTGCTGGGGATGATGTCTTGGTGATGGGGGTGGGATATCTTGGAGGGGAGAGCAAGTGTCTTTCTGAGTTCTCCTAGGACATCAGGTTCCCCCTCTGAGGCAAAGATACTTGCTCCGGTCTTTGTAGCAAAGCAGTCTCACTCAGAACTGTTTCTATATCACAGCTGGCACCTCTGACCCACACTTCCATACATCCAGGAGGAGCAGTTTGCAGGCCTCTCCCCTTGCAGTCTATGCAGACTTCATAGCTGAGAAGTCTTGAGCAGAGATTATGGGAGAGGGACGCATACACAAGGAATACGTGGAGCCTTTAAAAGGGCTTTAGACTTTTTGCTCACAACACCACCCAAGCACCCACAGTTCCTTGGGACAAGACAGGTTCCAAAAAACAGCCTTGTTTGTCTCTACTACACAAGGTCACTCTCCACTTTATGAGGGTTTCTTGTCTTCCTAGGGCGACCCTGAAAGGTCTTGAAACATTTATCCCAGGTCAAGGCTGCATTGAGGATAAAACACAACTCATCTTTACCCTTAGGCAGTTTTACTGACCTATAAAATGTATTTTGACTACAGGAGGACATAAATAGGACACAGAAATCACAAATACCATCTCCCTTCAAATGACAATCTCCAATATGCTTCAAACTAATGGAGTAAAAAAATGCTTGACCAGGACCAGCTGTAAGAAACCAATGTCCTTCCTTGCTGTGAAGGGGTGGGTCCTTCCTTGCTGAGAGAAGGAGGGGGTTCTCAGAGGCCAGAATGTGTACAGGGAGACAACAGAATTTCAAGCTTCAAGCCCTTCTCTCTACTTCTGTAGGACAGCCAGAGTGGGACCCACAGATAGAGAATAGTTGGAGTTTGTATTGGTTATGTTTTTCATTGCTTTCAAAAATAGCTCACAGAAAGAATATATTTTAGCTCACAGATTAAAAGGGTCTAATCCAGGCTGCAGGGGAATGTGGAAGATTTCACAGTGGCAGGAGCAGGCAGCCGAGACTCCACAACTGGGTAAAAACAGAATGCATGGAGGAGGGGACACTGGCAATTGCTTTTTCATTTTTATTCACTCCTGGAACCCAGTCCATGTAATGATGCAGTCCACACTCCCGGGCAGTCATTCTCTCTACAGATAAATGTTTCTGGGAACATCCTCCCAGACATCCTTGGAGATGTGTCTCCCAGTTGATTCCAAATCCAGTCCGATCGACATCACCGACTAACCATCACCAAGTAGCTAATCCCAGTGTGATCAATGACTTAGAAGTGATCTTTCTGTGGCAGGTCTGATGGGCTGAGCATCATCTCCCCTCACAGGTCCTCTGTCTACTGACTTTGGTCCTGTGATTGTGGTTTCTATTAACCCCATACGCTTAAAGCAAGCTGGGGAGAAGTGGCCTGTTTCAACCCATGTCTTAGGGTCCTAGAATTGATTGAAGACAGATAGGAACTCAAAGCAGGAACTGAAGCAGAGGCCATAGGAAAGGCTTCTCGTTGCCGAGCTTTTGTGGTTTTCTCGGGCTACTTTCTTTACTTTGCTTACATAGCACAGGATCACTTGCCCATGGATGGCACAGCCCCAGCTGGCTGGTTCCTCTGCCAGCAAGTGTTCATCAAGGAGACCTGCACACCAGTCTGATGGAAGGGTTTCCTCCACTGTGGTTCCCTCTTCTCAGATGACCCTCGTTTGTGTCAAGTAGATCCAAACTCAGCTGAGAATGTGAGCTCTGTGTCACAACTTCTCCAGTCCTAGCCGAACCTCAGATACATGGCTCGGCACTACCAACCCAAAAGAGAATTAGAAATTTCACCTCCCAAGAGAAAGGCAGTCTGCCCAGAGGTTATGCCTTCTGAGTTTGTCAACCTCTCTATGTCCATGTGTGTGAGTGGGGGGGGGGTGCGAAGGGAGTGGAGAAGAAAGGGAGAAGAGACAGAAATGAAACAACGAATGTCTATTGAAATAATTGGTGATATTTGGTTCCTTTCAGTAGCTGATCTAGAACGCAGAAACAGAGGTGGGATAAAGGCAGCTGGACAGATGCATAAGAAGCCTTCACATCTGTCCCTCCGACCAGACAGAGACCCATCCTGCCCAACACCTCCCAAGCTGACTAATCGTGACCACAGAACTAGCTGTCCACTGCCCACACAGGGCTCACTGGGATACTCAGCACTACATTTTGTTTTCCAAATGACGTACCTCTGCTGTTGATCTCAGCTCTTGCCACAATCACCTAGCATGGTCCTTTTAGGTCAGCAGTCCTCAACCTGTGCGTCTCGATCCCTTGGAGGTTGCATAGCAAACATTCTACATACCACATGTTTACCTTATGATTCATAACAGCAGCAAACTTGGAGTTATGAAGTAGAAAATAATTGTATGGTTGGGGTCACCACCAGGTGAGGAACTGTACTAAGGGATTACAACATAAGGAAGGTTGAGACACACAGTTCTAGGCTTTGGTGGCCCTGTGTCCTGCCTCCCACTCTACAGAACTACAGAGTCCCGACTTCCGGGGAGAAGATACTTGCCACTGCCCACCCCAGTCACAAGTGACTCTCTGTACTCTCTCCAAGAGCACTCTCTTCTCCTAGCCTGTGAACTAGGGCATGACCAGTTTAAGTGTTGCCACTTCTAAGGGCTCAGCGCTTGTGGGTTTTGAGCCCTGGGTTCTCACAGCTGTGTCGATGTATCCCCCCCCCAGCTTTCTCAAAAATAAAAAATCTCAAAATTAAAATTGTATGCTTTTGGGTTTCCAGGTGTGTAAACCATTGTGACACGACTACTACGATCAAGGTAAATCCCATCAGTCACCCTCAGAGTCACCATTATTCCTCTGTGGAGAAAGCATTTACGATCTTCCACCATGCACATTTCCTGTACAGTGAAGTCGTAAACAATAGATGCTGAACATACATGTTTGATATGTATTTAAACTTAAAAATTTGTATCTTATAGGAACAAAAAGTAGAACGTGTTGAAATGGTTAATTTTATAGACCTAGCCCAGACTCTTTATTATGCACACAGTGCTCACATTTACAACCTATACATACTTCAAAGCAGGATACCAAGGTACAGTATAGATTATATACTTAAAATAAAAAATATGTTTTTGCGGTTTGGCTGTATTTACACCTCTATGTTCACATTGTCATCTCTATGCCACCTTCAGGTCACTGGCAACCACTATTGTACACTTTCCTTCTCTTGTGTCCTAATGAAATGGGTCCAACCCAATGCCATGCTTGTAGCCAACAGCATTTGGAAACTATAGTAGTAAGTCATTGCTGCCCAAGGGCAGGCTGTCAAAAGAATAAGCCACCCCTAACAGGCAAACTTCCTCCCTCCAGTACTAACTGCACATGTCTCTGTGGAGATGAACAGCTTATAATGAGTTGGTGGCAATCATACCTCTATCAGACAGAAACAGGCTAAGGCCCTCATGCTGCAGCCCATTAGGAACTGGATCCTGTCAACACCTGGCTCACCTTCAGTCCACCTATGAGATCACAGTCCGTGGGCATCTGACACCTGGATTACAAGTAGGTGTCAGAAAGGGTGAAAAGTGGAGGACCTAGACAAGTCATGCAGATTCCCCAACCAAAGAAAAGCTGGGAGAATAACTATTCTGTAATGCTGGTATATTTGGTTAGATGGACTACATGTCAGTCACTAATGCTGAAGATAACAGGACTACCTGAGGGCTGGGACTGTGGGCAAGTGACAGAGGGCCTGAGTCAGACTGGGAGAGTTTCATGTGGCTCAGTGGACACAGGATGTGCACACCTCTCAGTCAGACTCAGGGTCAAGTCCCAGGTTTGGTCTGAGTCATCTCTGTGACTTTGAAGAGGTCATGTGATGCTCTGGACTGGGTCAGTTCTTCCATGAACTTGACTGACACCACCTGGCAAGACCGGTTGAAATCCACACAATTGAACTATCTAAGGATGTATTTGGCATCTTCTTGACCTGAACCCACAACTCTGCTTCTTGTCGTGGTTTCCATATGAGCTGGGAACTCTGTCCTTTTCTGAGGCCAGGCCGGTGAATGGATTAAGTACTATCAATGTCATGACTATATGACTCCTTCTGGCTCCACCAGGTCACAGAGGATATGATCTGTGCACTGCCACTTGGGCAGCCACTCAGGTGTGCATTGATTTAGCCTTTCTGTCATGACCCTCAGATGGTTCATTAAGAAAGCCCAACATCTACATGGCTGGATACATTCCTTACCAGCCTGTGGAGGCTTCTCTTCCATCAGGCATTTCCAAATGAAAGGATTCTATAAGAGACTTTACCTCTCACTCCACACACCATCAATCTACCCTTGGGAATCTACACAAGGGTCTCTAGTTTGCCTTCAGTGGACACAGAGATCTTCCAATTCTCCTCGCCCTGGGGGCCTCGGACTTAGAGTTCCCTCTAGACCCACCCTTTCCCTACAAGGACTTTCATTTACTTTCTGGGTCTGGAATGCTCACAAGTAGCTGCAGACTAATCTTCCCAGCACATAGCACAAAAGCAATTGTTCTCTGGACAGGGGGCAGATCAGAGTGGATACATTTGCAAGCAATTCCGGGTGGTTGGAGGAGCCTTATCAAAAGCAGAATGAGGCCATGATGCTGATGCTGAGAGCAAATGTTTCTCTATCTCCCCCTGGAAGCCTGTCTTCTGCCCTCCCTTTCCATTCCTGTCTGTTTTCCTAGTCCTTCCCAGTTCCCCTCCCACCCCCTTCTTTCTTCCCACAGCACTCCAGATATGCGGACATTTACTGTTTCTGCTCTGCTTGTGAGTGCATGCAGGAGTGCACACGCCCAATCACACATAACATACTCTTTGTACAGCTGTAGCTGTTGCCCACTGATGTGTGGCTTCTGTTAGGAACACTGCCATAATTGCCATATTCAGACTCCACTCTAGGGAAGAGCTTTGTCTTGCTGATTTCGGAACAAGCAGTCCCTGTCTTAGGGCACCTTGTACTGACCAAATGAGATGGTAATTATGTATCCACTAAAGTGTGCGGCTCCTAGATTCTGCTCTGGAACATTAACGCATACTCTCCCATTTGCTGCCCCCAACTCGAAGCCCAGACACCCACAGAGTAGATGTTGGACAGTGTGTGCAGGTGGAGAGCCAATTTCTATGCGGATTTTGGGCATTCGAGAAATGAATCTTGGATAACCAAATTAACACAGGCCCAAGAGTTGAGGTTCTGAAGCTTCCTGCGCCTTTCAGCCCTGAGGACACTGCAGGAAAGAGGACCTTTAAAGGGAGGGGACCACACCTTACCCATATATGGCTAAGGAGGAGGTGTCACTGGACTAAGAATAATCCCAGTTGGCAGCTACGGTCTTAATGGAGTAGAGCTTCATAATAAGCAGTCCTCATCACTTTATCCCTGCCCAGCACACAGAAAGAGTTCCAGAATCCCCACTCCCAATTCCCCAGAGCCAGCTGTCCCACCTATACTAGCACAGTCCTGGCTGACTTGATAGAAAGCCACTGATTTTGGTGCCATAGCTAGCTAGAAAACACCCTCCTGCACTCTCCTTTTCATGAGGGACCTTTTCACAGTCCCTTGGTTTCTGGACCCTGTGAGTTGCTAGGAGGCATGATTCATGTGTCACCACTATTCACACTCATGGTGTTCTCATTTGACTCTCTTGCCTGTGATACCACATCTCTCTGTGACCTTCAACAAGGTGGTACAGTTTCCAGAGCTGACATTCAGTATCACATCTACAGTGAAACCTTTCATTGAGAGCTCTCTGAAATCCTGAATACCTGCACATTCTCTGATCCCAAAGCTCGGGGGACTCGGACACTGCAGCCCAGCTGCAAGGTTCCTAAGGTTATTGCTCTCATGAAGGTCTGTCTCTGATGATCCCTCCTGCATGAGTCCATAGGCTAAGATGCTATTTATCTTCCTGACCTGCTCCTCCCATCATAACCATGATGGTCAATTTTCAAAGCTCAGAGCTACAGTGTAGGTAGACTGAGTAGTATCTGACAGACCAGGTCCTTAGAAATCATCACCCCTGAAGTCACAAGACAGACCCCATAGACTCCAAACCATTCCTGATATGCCCTGCAAGTATCTCAAGGGCTGAACAATGGGTCAGTCCAATTGTTGATCAAGCACTATCATTTTGAGCATCCATCGTCCCAGAGTCTGTATGAGACATAAAGATGTACCCTGCTGCCTCCTGGTAGCCCTGTTTAAATCCTGCAAACATACCATGGAGGAAAAGGCAGCTGCCTATCTTCAGGTTCAAACTCACTGCAGCTGCCTGGTCTTGTCCCTCCAGAGCTGTTCCTCCTCCTTCCCCACTGAAACCAAATGTTCACACATACCAGAAAGCTACTCCTCTAGAAAACATCCCTGACTCAATGACAAACACCAAGCCTGAGGAGTTTCCTGACAGCCAGCAACCCCATGGTCCCTGATCTTCCTCCATTCCTGTCTGCTGTCCTTGTGACTTTCCTGATCTGACCCCGGCACAAGTCCTGGAGGCCACCTCTTAGTACTGCCTGCCTGGGATGACCCACCCACCCTGGGACCTCAATTTCTATCTAAAAGACATTTCTCAATACCTCTCAATATGTCACCCACCAAAGTAGCAAAGTTTAAGGCTGAAGACAGTGAACACCACCCTGGGCTTACAGATTCACAACTCCTTCTTGGAGATACACTCACCCGAGGTTCTTTAAATATATGCTTAGTGTGGCCTTCATTTTCTGTGTCCCTGTTTCTCCTCCAGAGAAACAGATTCTGGAACAAGTGTACTTAAGAATCACTTGAAAAGCTGAAATCTGTAAAGAGCCAGGTCAAGGTCCTTACATCTGGACATAAACAAGGCAGTACATTGCATGTTATGAACACCATGTGATGGTGTTCCATGAGACAACAGATAAATTCACCTAGTCCTGAAAAAAATGATAAAAACCAAATGTTTGACACTCTGAAGTATGAGCCTACTTTATGCCAAGAAAAACAGAATTGTGTGTATGCATGTGGACACATGCATGTATGTAATGCATGTTTACAGAATTCTTGAAGATACATACCTGCTTGTTGTAAGAGGGCTGGTGACAGTGGAAGGTACATGGCAGGACTATTCTTTGATCTGACACTGTTCCTAGTCCTGGTGTACGTAAGCAAGCAAGATTTAAAGCATTGAAATGTGTCCTAGGAACTGAATGTGCTACCCTGGTGATAAGCAAAGGGCTTCCAACCTTTAAGAGGCTCAGGGAATTTACTTGTGAGGCACAAGGCTGTAGTGGGATCCACCATTGCATGTAGTACTTTCCACAAATAATTACCCGTAATTTATCCAGGTGTGATTCAGGGCTGACAGGATCCTACTGACCTCTCTTCTGTGTAACAGCACTCCAACTGAAAAGTTCAACATTCTCTCTCATCCCTATTCCTTCCCTTGGTTATCTCTGCACGTGATAAAGCTGAGGCTGCCATGAAAACCACTCTCTTCTCATATGTCATGTTTCACATAAGTAAAATTTCAGACAGACTGTAATCACTCATTGATGAGAATCAATCCCACAATGGGAGACTCCTTTTATCATGATCCACCACCTCCCACCCGCTCCCACTCCCTGAAGACCTACGGTACCCTTCAACGCAGGTACATGAAGACAGCTTTTGTTTTCCAAGCGGTGTCAAAGGGAAAACTTGATGCCCGTGCGGCACCAGTTTTTCAAGGAGTAAGCTGCCTTGTTATCCAAATGAACACCACACTCATTTTTCAGAGAAACCCAAAGATGGGCATACCATTCTGCTTCATAAACTGCCATAAGAAATTATCAGAGACAAGATGATTAGAGCAAGGGAAATTTATTTTCTCTTGGTCCTCCAGACTGTCCAGTCCAAGATCAAAGTGCTTCCCAGCTTGGTTTCTGTCGGGTTTCATGCTTAGCCTTCTTCTCAGCAAGTCACCCCATGGCATCTCCATGAGGATTCCTGCACACATAGAGCAAGTCCTCTGCTGTCTCCTCAGATAAGGACTTCAATCCCCTTAAGTCAGCTTCCCACCTAGGGATAACTTCTTCCTTAATTCCACACTAAAGGCTCCAAATCCAGTCAGCTCTGGGGCAGGACTTCAACAACAAAATTGTGAGGGGGCATAGTTCAGTCCAGACTGACACTGATCCATGCTGTCAAATGATGGACACATGTATTATTGCCTTGAGACAGGGCCAGATGCTACTGACCCTCGTCCTGCCTAAGCAGGTAACTGCCACACTCCAGTACTGGTAAGGAAGCGAACCCACAGCACTACCCACATGTGTCAGCCCCTTGAACATCATTGCAGATTTCCGAATCTCCCAACCAGACTCTCGGCATGTCCTAAAGTGGGACAAAATCTTGGCATGGGCCCTTAGCTTAGGATTGAGCCCTGAGTCCCGGGAAACCTCACTCAGAGGCTGTATCATAATGGGCTCAGGGGTTCTGCCTGAGACAGTTCTCATGTCTCGTTCTGCCCCCAGGTGGAGGCTGAGGATGGCACCCAGTGCAGGCAAGGAAACCAGGAGTTCTACTATGGATGCAGGACCAAAAGGTGGTTCTTCTCCTTATCAGCACAGGGCTCTTTGCAGGAGTTTGGAAGAAGCCCCTGCTTGCCACTTCACTTTCCTTACATGAATATGGACGTTGGAAAAATGACGCATAGTTATGAGGCCTTCGTTTCTAGTCCTCACCATTGAGGTCAGAGAATTAAACCCAGATTTTTATTTACATCTAATCATGACATACGAACCCCATATTGTATTCACACAGATGGGCATGAATAGAAATGACAAGCATCGCTTCAGTCCTTCATTGATTCACATGCCAGTAATTCCAAGTTCCCATGGAGCACTGTGAGAGGAAACCCATTTGAGTGCATGGACGGGGAAAGGAGAGAGGACCAAGAAACCTACTCATTTCTTGGGGGAGGGGGATGATGGTCTGCGATTTGGTCAAAAATGTACCTGGAAATTCCTAAGCTTCTATTGGGGTGCTTGGGAAAATTCTGAAAAGGCACAGATGAAAACTGTGGGCTCTTTACCTCCGATGTGCACAGGGACTCTACTCTTCAGGGCACAACAGAGGAGCAGCAGGCACACCTGCTTGCACATCTCCAGGGCTGCTAATCATCTCCTCAGGGACCAGAGGTGGCTTGTCTGGAAAAAGACTTGGTCTGGCAAATTTCACCTACAGTGTCTGCTCCAATGGCAACCCCACCCCCAGTTCCTTCTCATGATGTCTCTCCCACCTGGAGTCCACCTAGAACTCTGGAGTGATGCCCATAAAGACGGCAGAACAGAGGTGATGGCTGAAGGCCAGCAGCAGCTTTACACAGCGCTATTCAAAGGCCTAAGGGACCACTCTCCATTCTCCTCCTCTAGTTGGAACTGAAAGGCACTGGAGTAGCCATCCGTTCCTCACAAATGCCGCATCTTCATCATAAGCATCAGTCATGATTTCCCCTACAAGCTTCACAACTCAATGTGGGAAAACCGGTCAAGAGGGGAGAAAGATGATACTGCCTGCTTGAAGCCGGGTACGAAACACCCGGATTGAGTGGCACTAAAGCATTTCCAAGGACTTAGGAAAGACAAGAAACCAGAGCAGTGCACACCATGACCCGGAGAGTCCACTAAATGATAAGGATCAAATGCTGTCATCCCAAATGAGGTATGGCTAAAATATCAGTGTGCTTTCTTCTCAGAGTGAGGTCTCTTAGTACATCTCTGCTCAGGAAGCTGCATGTGGCTTGAGCCTGTTGCGGGGGAGGGAGGCAGAGAGAAAACAGAGAAAGACACAGAGAGGGCAAGAGCACCTGAGGAGGAAGAGAAGGGAGGGGGGTGTAAGGAGCAGAGAAAGAGACAATGGGAGCGGAAGGGAGGTAGGAACATTGGAGAGGTGGGAGTGGGAGAACAGGAACAGGACAGGTCACATGTCAGCAATGTATCCACTGGATGTGCTGGATGTCCAGAACCGAAACAGGGAGGAACAATGGGGAGGGGCAGAGTGGGCAGGCACTGTGAAAGGAAGTGCTTAGCATTTACACTTGGCCAAGCAGGCAGTTCAGCAGATCTCTCTAAGTCAGTCCTGGAGAAGAGGATCACTGCTGCCATCACACACTCTCGTGCAAGGAAGTCCTAGGAGTCACTGTGGCTGGAACACACACTCCTGGAAGATGATCTTCATTCCCTTCTTTCCACGGCCTGGGCAGGTCAGTTTCGTGTCCATGGGCTCTGGAACATCCTCCAGGGGGCTGGTCTGGAACATCCTCTGGGGATACTGGGGTTTGGTCAGGCCATGGCTCCCACTTCTCCATCCCCAACCAGTAGCCGAATGGGGTAATGGACAACAGTCATGAGGGACCGCAAAGATGAGGTCTCAACTCTCTTTTTCAGACTGTGAGAAACCCACAACAATACTTCCAGGAAGGTAATGTCTTTGCTCACAACATGGAGAACTCACCCAATGGCCCAAGAGGAACCGGGAAGGCTGCTCCTCCGAGAAGGCCCTGGAAGGGTCGGTTCCAGAGAGCCCTGGCACGTGTGTCCAAGTTCTTCAGGTGAGGGCTCTGAGTCAGCCTGCCTCTTACCACTCACAGCAAGTTGCAATGACTCTCTCCCTCTCCCCTAGAGAACACCCCAGCCCTCCCCTCCATTCCCACAGGGCTTGTGAGGGTCCACTTGTCTCTCTGTTTCCTTCTCAGGAGAGGCCGCCGGACAGAAAAAGGCTGAGTCCACTGAGGTCCGAGAACGGGGCCATGGCGTTCTGCTGTCCAGGCCTTTGCCCTCCTGAGAATCTTGTTCAGTGCAGTTGAAATAAAGGCCGTCATGCTTTACAATGTTTTGCCTCCATGACATGTCCTTCACTTTCATACTGACACCCACCTCAGATGAGATGATTTGGGTATCAGACTGGATGTCCCTGGAGTGTTGGTGCGAATGGCAGGAACTAGTGTCTTTCTTACTCCAGCTGAGCCATCCACTCACCTTCTTGAGGCAATGATGCTTGCTGCTTGGAGGTGGTGGTGGAGTCCTTGTTCAATGTGCAGTGAATTTCCCACAGCTCTCAGCTCTGACCCCAAGGGGTACTTGCATGTACTGAAAATCCTTGAGGCGTGATGGAGGTGGGTCTTGTATCTTATCTGTTGCTTTCATTGGTTAACTAATAAAGAAAACTGCTTGGCCTGATAGGACAGAAAATTAGGTAGGCGGAGTAAACAGAACAGAAGGCTGGGAGGAAGAAGCCGAGTCAGGCAGTCGCCATGATTCTCCCACTCCAGACAGACGCAGGTTAAGTTCTTTCTTGGTAAGCCAGCTCGTGGTGCTACACAGAATATTAGAGAATATTATCAATATGTAAGAGCTAGCCAATAAGAGGCTGGAACTAATGGGCCAGGCAGTGTTTAAAAGAATACAGTTTCCGTGTAATTATTTCGGGTATAAAGCTAGCCGTGCGGGCGGTCGGGTGCCAGGAACATAGCCCGCCGCTCCCCACTACAGAGTGGCACCCAACGTGATGGACTAAATACACTTAAAAACCTGAGAGGGCTTTAAAAAAGAAAGGAGAGAGAGTTTAACACAGCTTTTGGGTGTTTGTGGGTGGCTTGCCACAAAGAAATTGCCCTGACTCAGCAGCAGGAAAAAAACTGGTTGTTTTAAAATGCCGGCTTTCTGGGCTGTGCCACCATTGCAATCTCTGTCTGGCTCCTAGGGGAGACAGAGTCTTTGAATGGAGCATTTGGAATAAAGTGCTACGGCTTGCTTGATGGCAATGTGGACTGCTGTGTGCCTGGAACTGTGTGTGGTTCAGGGGCACCAAATGGCTCTAAGGTAGGAGTGGCTCAGCTCTGCCATGCTGAACTGTGCTGGTCTTGGGCAGGAACTGCTGTAATTATCATAATAACAACGCAGTTAAGGTTTAGACTGGGCAGGAAACAGGCTCTACCTATTACGGTATTACATCTACATGGCGCAACTTAAGTTTTTAAGAAGTACTTAACATTTTAAGAACTGCTCCTGGATAGTAAAAAAAAAATACAGATTCACAATAGGACAGATTCAGACCACTAAATGGATCACAATGTTGGATGAGTGTATGTAGGCTTGAGAGAGAGAAAAAAAATAGAGAGAGAGAATAAAGTTAATGCCCTTAAAAAAAGGGTAAAGTCTTGAAAGAGACAGAGTACAGATAGTTATAGATTAAAAGAAATAAAGAAAAATAAACCACGTAAAAATGGAAAATTCACAGAGAGTCTGGATTATGTACATTGTGTTTTCTTTAAAATATTTGACTGTGAAGGAGCTAAGCACAGAGAGACATTTCATTATATGGGCTGCCAAGTGGAACCAGAACGGATATCATGAGGGTATGACTTCAGAATTTGGGTCTAAGGATATGATGCTTTGAAAAGGGTCTTCTTTTGTTTTCACAGAGGATGAGACCCTGTGGATTGTGTCTATCCCAATATGGAATGATAAACCACACCCTCCTGAAAGGTTGCTGTGAACACCCTGAAAAAATTACTTTGCTCAACTGCAGACTGAGATGAACCTAGCAGACAGGTTATACTGTGAAAGACCTAAATAACAGCGCCCCCATTCAGCAGGAATCAGTTTGGAGAGAAATAACTACGTCCATATTCCCAAATATTGTTTATAAATGTTTTTTTACATTTAAAGGATGGTATGATATAGATATGAATAATTTTCATTGGTATGGATTTTAAGGTCAATTTTGTTATATGTATATGTATTTCTGATCTTGATTAAGGTATTGTGATTGTATAGTTCATTTAAAATGTAATGTATAATTATGAAATATAGGTTTTTAATGGATAATCATCAATAATAGTCAAGCTTGTAGTCATGTTAGTTAGATTTTCTAGATATATAGAGATATATTTCAGTTAGATAGACATTCTTCATATCTTTCAAAGACTGCAGAATATGGCATTTAAATGTTTTAATAACTTAGGGCTTTTCATGACAATGAGACATGTCTGCTTCTGGCAGCACCAATCTACTTCAAGAGGAAGATGGGCATTGAAGAGGCTCCTTATGGAGTTTGTTTAGGCATTTGGGCAAGAAACTGCTCTTGCCTGGACTGATGCATGAACTGGACACAAAGAACCTGCAGAGAGAGGACTGCTGAACTTGCCTAAAGGTGAGATGGTCCTTTGGGGTTCCTGACTCATGAAAGAGTCTGCAAGACATTCTGCAGGACACAGCAGATAGTGACTGAACTGCCTTTGAAATTTCCTGCTTCATGGAAATGTCTGCTGGATACTATGGGCCTGAAGGCTGAAGATGGATGCCCCAACAGTAGAGAGGAACTTTGGATGACTGTTCAGGTAGCGAGATGTCTCTGTCATTTCTAGAGTTTGGATTTCTTGTTTGCTTAGGTAATATTATATCCTTCTGGAGTCTTTGATGGAGTTGAAGAATAAATAGATAGTTATACTTTTCCTTAGTTATGATAAAAGATAAAGTAGATATAAATATTGTAACTGTAATTCTTACTTGATAACTGTTTTGCTATATGTAATTTTACTATGTTAAAGTTAAAGCCTTTCTTTTTTTGTTTAAACAGAAAAGGGGGAAATGATGGAGGTGGGTCTTGTATCTTATCTGTTGCTTTCATTTATTTTCAATAAAGAAAACTGCTTGGCCTGATAGGACAGAAAATTAGGTAGGCGGAGTAAACAGAACAGAAGGCTGGGAGGAAGAAGCCTAGTCAGGCAGTTGCCATGATTCTCCCACTCCAGACAGATGCAGGTTAAGTTCTTTCCAGGTAAGGCAGCTCGTGGTGCTACACAGAATATTAGAAATGGGTTAGATCAATATGTAAGAGCTAGCCAATAAGAGGCTGGAACTAATGGGTCAGGCAGTGTTTAAAAGAATACAGTTTCCGTGAAATTATTTTGGGTATAAAGCTAGCCGTGCAGGCGGTCGGGTGCCAGGAACGTAGCCCGCCGCTCCCCACTACAGAGGAGGGAATAGCATGTCTCTGCCCCCCTTTCACTGCAAAATATCCTCATATGGAGAAATACTTTGCCTCATTTATGAATGGGTAGTGGACGAGTCAGTTTGGGGAAAGCTACATGGTGGAGGATGCATAATGGGGAGCAAGTAACTTGTAGAAACACTCCCTGGATCCTGCAAAAGGGCTTTAGACTTCCATGCTCACAAACAGTTCCCAGACAACCCCCTGCCTATCAAAACAGTCGCCCTCCAAGGGACAGCCTTTTCTCTAACTACACATGGTTTGTCCTATGTGGGCCTTTCTTGCATTTCCTTGGTGATCTTGAAAGATAACAAAACATAGTTTCCTCAGGACAAGACGTCAGTGGAAGATGGAGCATAGCTGAACCATTGATCCAACATGGAGGAGACCATGCTAGAAATGGCAACAGCTGAGCTGGAGATATGGCTCAGTAATTGAGGCCCTGCTGCTGTTGTAGAGGACCTGGGTTCGATTCCCACCACCCACATCATGGCTCACACCTGAGTATAACTCTAGTTCCAAGAGATCTAACTGACCCACTCTTTGACCTCTCTGGGCACCAGGCACCCACAAGGTGCACAGATGTGTGAAAAACAACCCTGCACATGAAATAAAAATAATTAAAAACAAATTGCAACACCAGTTATCAGAGACTAGGGAAACAATGTTGTGGACTTCAGAAACAACAGGGAATTGGACATCATGGGGGATCCTCAAAATACATTATTTTCTGTGTAAATGGAGACCAGGACTCACAGTTCCTCCTGGAGTGGGCTCAGCCTTGTAGAAATGGTGAAATTATTGTCTCCACTTGTTCAAGGGAGAGCAGAACACTGGGGTTGCTTGTTCTTCTGTTGGCTCACCCTTTTCCATTCTGCCACATCAGGCTTTCTCATGTTCTTTTGCATCTAGGTAGAAATAAGTCTTGATATATCTGTTGAGTTCTGTACCAATATTATTCATACACCTCTTCCAAAAAAGAGAACAGTTAATTTAGGTGGGATGACCTTGGTATTTGGAGATTGGGGGAGGGGAAGAGGTCATTTACAATGTAGGCATGGAAATGGACCACATCCTTAGGACTCTTCATGGGACAGCCGAGCTTGCTGAGGTGCCTATTAGGACTGTGGGCTATAGACAATGAATCCTCCATGGCTATATTTGAGAAAAACTGACTGTAAGAAGTACAAAATGTACAGCATCCACTATGCAGCCTTCACCACTGACAATGAGCTGTGAGGCTGCAGATGCAAAGGAAACCTTTTGGCATCCCAAAGACAGGGTTTAGATTGACATCCTCATATCCACACCCAAAAGCCCTATTCTAGAGAAAAACAGACCATTCCCACAACACCCACCCCACTTCAACCTCAGATTCCCATAGCACCATCGCCCCCAGTCCCCCAGAAAATATCTCTCCTTATTTCCTTCACAGGAATGAACCAATGAGGGTCTTTAGATCCAGTGCTCTCTGGACCCCACATATCTCATTGGAGGCCCCAAGATTGCTGCTACTAGATTCCATGGAGTTTGTGCCTAGAGGACAAGAAGTTTCTAAAGGGGCACCAGCACATAAATGAAATGTGACCAGCAGCCTGCAAGGGTCAAAGTATTCACAGGGCAGCTACTAGGCTCCTGATATCCACTAGAAGCTATCCTAAGAAAGCACAGGAAATGTGGGTCCTTCAAAAGCCATGCTGTATATACAGGCCATCAACTTTGGGTGATGTGGGATTCCTCTCTGTATAATGTGAATACCACTGGTGAATAAAAAAAAAATGCCTTGGCCTGTTGATAGGGCAGAACTTAGGTAGGTGGGGAAAACTAAACTGAACTCTGGGAGAAAGGAGGCAGAGTCAGGGAGAAGTCATGGGACTGCTGCCAGAGAAAACATTCTGGAACCTTGCCAGTAGGCCACAAGCCTCATGGTAAAATAAAAAATAATGGAGATGGGTTATTTCTAGACATAAGAGCAACCTAGCAATACACTTAAGTAACTGGTCAAGCAATGATTTAATTAATACAGTTTTGTGTGATTATTTCAGGGCTGAGCTGCCAGGAAACAAACTAGCAGCCTCCCAACAACAAATTGGCATGCCAATGTGGTGGACTAAATCCATGTAAAACCTAAAAAGCTTAAAAAGGAATCCTAGACACAAAACAGAGTTAACCATGGTTTAGTAGCAGCATGTTCTTGGGTGGGTTCTGTTTGCCAGAAGCAAGCAGAGGCATGGCTCCTTCAAGAGAGATTTCCTGATTCAGTGATAGTAGAAAAAAAAAGCCATGCTTTTGAATTGCTGGTTTTCTGGACTGTGCTGCCAACATGACCTCTGGTGTTTTCAGGAGGTCCGAGCATTTAAATGGTGGTTTGTGAGCAGATTGCTACAACTTGCTTAATGGCAATAGAGATAGGCTGTGTGCTTAAAAATGAGGCTGTGAGCATGACTCTCAGAGGTAGCAAACAGCTCCACCATGCTGGACTGGACGGAGCAAACAGAAAGTACCATATTTCCTCGAGCAATGGTGCCGCTTAAATTCATAACAAGCGCTTATCATTTTAAGAAGCACTTTTGGTCAGAAAGTAATTATAAATACACAAGAAAGACAAATTCAGATGGAAAAGACCTCTAATTGGGTCACAGTGTTGGATAAATGTACATAGGCTTGGAAGAGATAGTAAAATGAATATAGACAGTTATAAAAACAAGTAAATGGTTTAAAAAAACACAGTCTTTAGAGAGACAGAGTATAGATAGTCATAGATTAAAGGAGTAAAGATAATAAAATAAATATTAAAAAGTAATAGATTTAAAACAAATAAGCCACGTAAAGATGGAGAACACACACAGAGACTGGATTATGTATATTATTGTATTTCCTTTGAATTTTTTGACTGTGAAGGAGCTAAGTAACCAACATATACACTTTAAAGTATCTTGACTTCAGAATTTGAGTCTAAGGATATGTTGCTTTGGAAAAGAGGTTCTTTTATTGTTTCCTCAAAGGATGAGAACCTGTGGATTGCTTCCAGACTAATATGGTTTGATGGACCAATACTCCCCGAAAGGTCACCTTAAACACCCCTCAAAAATTACTTTGCACAGTAAACAGAATGAAGCAGCTTGGAAAGAACTATGCCCATATTCCCAAATATTGTTTATAAATGTTTATTTACATTTAAAGGGAGATATGTTATAGAGATTTGCATTTGGTATGGATCTTGGTTTATTGATAAAAATTTAAGGATAATTTTGTTATTCTGTGTATATGCATTTTTGTTCTTGATTAAGATATTGTGTTTGTCCAGCTCATTTAAAAATTTAATATATAATTAAGAAATATAATAGAGAATCATCTATAATAGTCAAACTTGTAGTCATATTAGTTAGGTTTTCTAGATATATAGAGATATATTTCAGATAGATAAGCATTCTTCAAACATTTAAAAGACTACAGAATATGGCATTTAAAATGTTTTAAGAGCTTAGGACTTTTCATGACAATGAGACACATATGCTCCTGGTAGCATTAATATATTTCAAGAGGATGATGGGTATCAAAGAGGCTCCTTTTGGAGTTGGCTAGACATTTGGGAAAGAAACTGCTCTTGCCTGGACTGCTTGATGAACTGGACATGTAGGTGCCGCAAAGATATATCTGCTGAACTTGCCCATAGGTGAGATGATCCTTCAGGGTTCCTGCGTCATGAAAGAGTCTGCCAAACATTCTGCAGAAATACAGAAGAAAGTAACTGAAAAACTGCTAATATACGCAGAAGTATCTTTGAAATTTCTTGCTGAATGGAAAAGTCTGCAGGATACTATGGACTTGTAGGCTGAAGATGGATGCCCCAACAGTACAGAAGAACTTTGGGTGACTGTCCAGGCAGTGAGATTTCTGTCAATTCTAGAGTTCTGGAAGTCTTTTACAATGTATTCCCTGTTTACTTAGGTAATATTACATCCTTCCTGAAGTCTGTGATGGAGTTGAAGAGTAGATAGTAATAATATAGTTTTCCTTAGTTATGAAAAAAGATAAAGTAGATATAAATATTATAACTGTAATTCGTGCTTGATACCTGTTTTGTTATATGTAATTTTAATATGTTAAAATTAAAACCTTCCAAGGTCCAAATGAGGAGCAGAAGGAGGGAGAACATGAGCAAGGAAGTCAGGACCAAGAGGGGTGCACCCACCCACTGAGACAGTGGGACTGATCTATTGGGAGCTCACCAAGACCAGCTGGACTGGGACTGAAAAAGCATGGGATAAAACCGGACTCTCTGAGCATGGCAAACAATGAGGGCTGATGAGAAGTCAAGGACAATGGCACGGGGTTTTGAACCTACGTAATGTGCTGGCTTTGTGGGAGCCTAGCCAGTTTGGATGTTCACCTTCCTAGATATGGACGGAGGGGGGAGGACCTAGACTTCCCACAGGGCAGGGAACCCTAACTGCTCTTTGGACTGGAGAGGTAGGGGGAAAGGAATGGGGGGGAGGGGGGGAGGAGTGGGCGGAGGGGGGAGGAGTGGAGGGAGGGGGAGGAAAATGGGAGGCGGGGAGGAGGCAGAAATTTTTTCATTAAAATAAAAAAATTAAAACCTTCCTTTTACTTAAACAAAAAGGGGGAGGGGATGTGGGATTCCCCTCTGTATACTGTGAATACCATTGGTGAATAAAGAAACTGTCTTGACCTGTTGATAGGACAGAACTTAGATAGGCAGGGAAAACTAAACTGAATGCTAGGAGAAAGGAGGCAGAGTCAGAGAGAAGTCATGGAGCTGCCAGAGACAGATACACTGGAACCTTGCCAGTAGGTTACAAGCATCGTGGTAAAATATAAAATAATAGAGATGGGTTAATTCTAAGAGCTAGCTAGCAATATGCTTAAGTAATTGGCCAAGCAGTGATTTAATTAATACAGTTTCTATGTGATTATTTCAGGACTCAGCAGGCAGGAATGAAACAAGTGGCCTCCCCCAACATTTGGGTAGAGCTACACTTTCATCAGATCCCTCTCTATTCATGAAAACCTCTGTAGCCCAACCAGATTGGATTGGTGCTGCGGTCTGGCCACCAAGGCTTATGCTGGCTCTGCTAAGACATAGTTCTCTCTCATTTCTGTCAACAGTGGTCCACAACACCAACAGAAAGCTTTACAGCTGCCCCCACACAAGCCTTTTTCTTTTCCAACTTATGGAACCTCACTGTAATCCTACCACTGCCCTCATAACACACTGGCTCTCCCTGGCCTCAGGAGACAACCTCTGCTTTGTGCCCTTGCCTCAGGGGACACTCTCTGTTCTGGTGAAGAAGCACTTGCTCCTTGATGTAGGTGTTACTTTCTATGTGTTGCTTTCATTGGTTAATTAATAAAGAAACTGCCTTGGCCCTGATAGGACAGAAATTAGGTAGGCGGAGTAGACAGAATAGAATGCTGGGAGAAAGAAGCCAAGTCAAGCAGTCGCCATGATTCTCCCACTCCAGATAGACTCAGGTTAAGATCTTTCCTGGTAAGCCACCTCGTGGGCTACACAGAATATTAGAAATGGGTTAGATCAATATGTAAGAGCTAGCCAATAAGACGTTAAAACTAATGGGCCAAGCAGTGTTTAAAAGAATACAGTTTCTGTGTAATTATTTCGGGTAAAGCTAGCCGGGTGGCGGGAAGCAGCCCCTCCGCTCCCACTACTACAGCTCCTTTCCTGCCACTCATTGGAAAGGACGGGTCAAGGACCCAGAGTGTACAGGGAATGAGCTGCACGTGAGCCAGAGTCCAGAGCACGGACCACAGCTGCTGCTGGTGGGCCTTCCCTCTGGCAAACCCCAAGTCAAGAGTGTCTAGTCCCAGTTGATCCTCATTTATCTCCTCTCTCGGCCACAACTCGAGAGTGTGTCTCCTGCACACGTGTTCTTGCCCTCTCACCATCCCTCCAGTATCCTCTAATTCTAGCCTTCCAGTTCCACGGAAGCAGTGAGTCCACCAGTTGTCCACAACATCCCGACAGGGGGTCACTGGCAGTTTTTACATCTCTAGTGCTGCCTCTCTTGGGGGCCGTTACCTAATGCCAATGAAGCCTGCTGCCTCCCAGATGCCTGTCCTCTGGGCTCCCTGACCACCCCGGTCAAGCCTGCCTGCCGCATCTACCTCAATTATTTACACTGAGAGCCCCAACTAGACTCTCAGATGTGGGGCAGAGCCTGAGTCTGCTGCCTTGCTCTTCCAGTGCCCAACACAGTGCCTCACATAATGGTCACTAGGACACGGGTTAAATAAATGAGTCCATGAGCAAGGTGTCTAGTTCAATTTTATTTTCCCCTACATTCCAGCTCTAGGTGAATACAAGTAAACATTAGCTGGTTCTGCTGTGCCAGGTGTTGGCCACATTTGTGTTTTACCTCTGAATATCTGGAGGGGGAATCACAGCGTTACGACTTCCGTCAGCATCTCAAGGAGCTACTGACTCGACCCCAGGATGTTTCAGACATAAAATGACAGTGTCACAATTGTTTTGTATAAACAAAGAAATCTCCCGTAAATAAGGAACAAAGAAACCCTGGATGTATGCCAAGCATAACCATGGATGCTCATACTTAATCATACGTCTAGAAAAGCAAGGCTTTGGGAAATGTTTTACTATGCCTTTGCTTCCACTCTGATCTGACATGTACATATCGAGGCACTTTTGACTTATCTTATGGCTGCGGGGATGAAACCCACAGCCTTGCCCATTTGAGGAAAGTCTTCTACCACTCAGCCACATCCTCAGCCTTCATCACTTAGTTCTCATGCCTTGAGGCTTCGCAACTGTTTCTCAATGAGAAAGAGGGTAGCTACAGAGAAAGCACAACCTTGCCATGTGCAGACTAGGCACTAAGTCACCAGGAAGCACAGCCCTGGAGCAGAATGCTATGTGTCCTTCCTCACCCTGCTCTAGCCCTGCACTTCCTAATCAGAGCCACAGGGCCTACTGCTCCAGCACCCCTTTGACTACTCACAACAAAAGCAAGGAAGCCTCAGCCATCCCTGGTGGCGGCAGAAGCCCAGACTCCGACCTGAGATGGTGACTGGCCCCTGCACTGTCCATCACTCCGGCATGGCTCTAGCCCTGGCCCTGGCACTTGCCCTGGCACTGGTGCTGATGCTTGCTTGCTTCAGCCACGGCAGGGGCCCTGGAACTGGAACTCGCACTAACTCTCGCACCTGTCACATCATCACCAGCAGCTGCTTCTCGGCCACCGCACTGTGAGCACTGGGCACTTCCTCCTCTTCTTTCAAGGCCTCATTTACTGCCACAGCCAAGGCTCTGGGCCGGGTGTCATTCACTTGGGCCACAAACTCCTGGCCTTCCATCTGTCTTGTTTCCTTGGAGGGCCCCACAAGAATACTGAGAGACAGTACTGGACTGCTGGAGGGCACCTCCTCGTGCACCACAAACTTGTGCTGCACACAAGCTCTGGCCATTCCCTTTGGTGACGGCTCCCCAAGGACGGGATGCTTTTTAGGCGAGCATACCTCCAGCACCCTCCACACCTCCCCGAACACCTCCTCTGGGACACAGCTGGCCTGCACGAAGATCAAGTCCGGGATACTCAGCAGAAAGCCCAGTCTTTGGCGTGCTTGCCCTGGTCTGGTCGCCTGTCAGGCCCCCAAGGCAGGGCAGGCTGATTTTTTTTTTCCTGTTAGGGACATAGGCGTGCTCTGGAGGGCCAAGTTCCTTTACCTAGACCCAAAGACTAACTCGGGGAGGTCAGAGGTTCTCTTGAAAATCTCGGGGAAGAAGCTCCTGCACCTTTAGGATGAAACACTTCAGCATGTCTGCCCTTTTGATCCACACAGTCTTCGCATTCTTAGCCAGCAGGTACTGCGCCAGCAGCTCAGCTACTTTCTAGCTCCCAGGGCTCTGGGCATGCGCGCCAGGGGTGGTGGGGCCCGCGGGGTGCTCGGCGGGGGATCCCCTAGGGGCTTGGGGGGTCCACAAAGGAGCTCGCAGAAGCACCTGGGCGGGGGAGGGGGGCTACGTGCCTCAGAAGAAATGCTCTTGGGGCTCCGGGCAGCACTTAGCGTCCCCGCTGCCGGCGCCCCCGCGGGGTTTCCTGGGCAAGGAGGAGAGAAGGAGGCCAGGGGCCCTCTGAGACCCGCAGGCCCTGGGTGCCACCTCTACCGCGGACGTTCTCACCTGCGGCTTTGGCTGGCCCGGGAAGCAGGAACTCGGGGAGGAGATGCGCGTCCACGGGCATTCGGCGGCCGGCCCGAGCGCTGGCTGCGAGGCCGCGAGGACCGTGCCGTCGCCGCGGACGCTGCGGCGGCCGCCGAGGACACCCGCAGCCCCTGGGTCTGGAGTCCCAGGCTGGGGCCCTCACACCCCGAGGACCAGGAAGCGGGCAGGGGAGGGGGCGCAGCCTCCGCCGCGACCTGTGGGAACGCGCTGGCGCCGCCCCGCAGCGCCTCTGCCGGCCGGGGACGGTACTGCAGCCCCGGGCCGGAAGGGTGCGGGGGCGCTGCTCCCAGAGGTGGGGGCCGCTGAGGCCAGCCTTTCAAGAGACCAGAAGCCTCGGGACCACACTCAAAGCAAGCCTGCCTTCCTCCCTATTGGCTGTTACTGGGAAGAATCGGTCCTCTGGGATCACCTGTGTCTCCCTCCCCCTGCTCCTCGAGGAGCCAGCTCCCTAGGAGACAGATGGCTCTGCTCCTGAGTGGAGGGAGGCCTTTCTCCAGCAACAGGCCCTCCTGCTTCCTCTAGGCGTGCTCCACTTGGGAGGGCTGCGGTGGTCGCATGCCCTTTCGGTATGTGGCCTCTCCACTACACAGTCCAGAGAGACATTAAGTAGTATAATCTAACTTTCCAGAGCCCATGGCATCTTTGTTTACTTAGTCCTCTGCCTCCCACCTCACTGGACCTCTTTGTTCCCCCACACAGTACTTTCTTTCCTCAGGCCTGTCATCTGACATTCAGGAACCTTCAATAAACCCTGAGCACAGAGGTCAGCTCCCAGGCAGCCCACAAGGAACCAGAAGATTTCTCCACCCCAGCCGTTGGCTCTTTTTGTTGCAGCGTGTCCAACAGGTTAGAATTCCGTTTAAAGCCTACCCTTTCTAGACAGTAAGCTATCAGCCTCTTTTTCTTAATGTCTACGACTGGCTCTGTATCCCTATGAAATGGTCCCTGAATTTCCACATGATGCCGACGCTTCTGTTTTTCAAATTTCTCCCGCTGCTGGCATTTTATTGCTGCTCCTCCTGTTATGGAGACTTGAGCATGTTTTATCGTCTGAATAAAATAATTTCCCCTCATTATTCTGTTTTCAAATCTTTTGAAAAATCTTGTCCTCTATATGAATATCATGGTCAAAATTTGCTAATATCAAGACGTCCATGGCTTGATTTGCACCAGGATAGCCGGGTATGTAGAGCTCAGCACCAAGGACAGTTAGCATCTGGAAAATGTGCAGGTTATCAACCACAAAAAACGTACGTCCTGCCATTGATTCTGGCTTCTATTCAGGGTACTTCAGTTTTCTTTGTAAGTTGCCTTGAGTACCTATTGCATTTTTCTGATGTTTTTCAATGCCCCCTTTTGTTTTACTGTTGCTCTGAGTTGGATATTTCCCCACCGTGTGTTCTAATTATTTTTGACATGTCAGAAGCCCGGTTGTCTCCTATCTTTAACTGATCTGCTATAAAGCCATATGAACAACAACTGCCCTTAACTGGAATTCGCTCTCAGTGGGTGTTCATTGCATGCTGCAGTTCCTTTATGGCTTTCTTCTTTCTAGTCACTCTGACTAGGACTGTGATACTTTGTTGTCTAATGTTCCTCCTATGAAATTTCTGCTGTTGTCTTTATCCAGAGGGAATCTAGTGCATTTAAACTAAATGCAGTAGGTTGTGGGTTCCTGATGTCCCTAGAGTTCATTTCCTATCTATTGTTTGTCCTGGTCCAAATCAGTTTTCCTTTGTCCGGCCTGGTGGCAGAGGAGCTGGTAACGGTTACCCTTTCTCCTGTGCCAGCTAAGCAAGCGCTAGGTGCTGTAGGTGTCAAACACTGGAGTGGTCCGGCAAGTCCCAGCAGGGACGTACTTCCCTTCCATTCCAGCATCCAGGTTAGGGTGTTCACTGTGGGGAGGTCAGAGGTCAGCACAGATAAACTCCAGCTGCCCCTCAGGGCTTGCTCGCCTTCCCATGGTTGCCTGTCTTAGGGTTTCTATTGCCGTGAAAGACACCATGACCAAGGCAACTCTTCTAAGGAAAACATTTGATTGGGGCTGGCTTACAGTTTCAGAGGTTTAGTTCATTATCATCATGGCAGGACATGGTGGGGCATGCAGGTGGACATGGTGCTCTGAGAAGGCGCTGAGAATTCTACATCTTGATCTACAGCAGCAGAAGGAGGCTACATCACTGGGTGTAGCTTCAGCATATGAGACCTCAAAGCCCACCCCCACAGTGACACACTTCCTCCAACAAGGCCACTCCTGCTCCAACAAGGCAACACCTCCTAATAGTGCCATTTCCTATAGGCCAAACATTCAAACACACGAGTCTATGGGGGCCATACCTAATCAAACCACCACACTGCCCCTGGGGGACCCACCCCTCCATGGACCACCACGCTCCCCAACTCTGTAATGGAGGTCTCTTCTATAGAGTCACACAGACCCTTATTCTCTGGCAAGTTTCTCCATCCCGGGACAAAAAGATCTTTTCACATCCATGCTGTCTCCAAGAGGTCTGATTGCAGCCAGGGAGGGAGGGAGTGCCTTCTCTTACTCCCGCGACCTCTGTCCTTTCTCATCCTACAGGTAGGAACTACTCTTTTGTAGCCATAACTTTTGAACTCTTAAAGGTGCTTTTTCACTCTCTTGACTGCTCAGGCAATCTTATACTCCACATAACAGTATTGTCTCTGCCTCCAGATTGGACCCTCACCCGCAAGATAATCATCACCAGAAAAATTTTCCACTAAACAAAACCCTGTGGAGTTTTATTTGGACAGGAATTTTAAATCCCACTCAAAGGTGTTTCAGTATCAATGATTCACATCGTTTCTCTTCGGGTGGCTTTTAACTGTTAAAAACAAGAAAGAAAAGAAGAAGAAAGCAAGCCAAGGGAACATGCTGGAACCTCTGACTTTGCACTCATTAAAATTCTGCCAGCAGTACACAGTCTTCTCTGCCTTGGTCACTAAGCACAGGTAGTTGGACACTTGACGGGTTTCACCTATGTTCTGGACTGGAGCCCAGGCACCTCCACTGAGAAACTGTGCCTTCTCGTTACTTCACCCCTGATAAAATCAACCATCAGCCCAGCGAGATGTCTGCCACTTACCTCTGCCCACAACCAGATGAGACTGTGTTCTGCAGTCCAAGAACAGGCAAAAAGCCAAGGCCAATGCACTTGCAATTGCAGAAGAGCCACCATACAACAACCCACACTGCCAGCAGCCTGCTGCTAGCCATGCTCATAGGGAAGGGATGGAGTCCCAGGTCTGTCCTGCTCTGTGCATCACTCTATATGCTGTTGCTGAGACTTAAGGCACTCCAACCCACACCATTGCCACATACAGCTCATGTTCGCATGCTCTAGAAATTCAAGAGGCAGAAACAACAACAACCAAAACAAAAACATGTCACCAATCTGTCCTCAGTCAGGCAGGAATTGAAGTAGTGACAACTATTTTTTAAGTGGTTAAACCCAGGGAAACATTCAGGTGGAAACAGAGACAGGTGTGACCCAACATACTGGCCATCAAATGTGATAGAAGACTGGAAATGAGTTCATGACATTTACTGATGTTTTCAGGGAATAAGCACTCACCAGAGGTGTTCACATGCAGATGCGCATCCTGGCTCTGGTTGCCAGAAAAAAAATACAGGGTGTCCAGGCAGGTTTGAATCTCAGAGCAGCAGCAAAGACTGTTTAGTGTGTGCTTTTTCTGTGTGGAGAGGAAGACTTGTAGGAGGCAATTTCAAAATCCAGAATAAGTATTATTTAGGTGAAAATCAGTGAGCTAGATGATCTGTACTGTGTTTGCCCAGTCTACAACAGTAATCCCAGAGAAACAGTCCCATAATTGGTGCTGTGAAGGAGAATTGCTATTGCCGTGTTATGTGGAATAACTGGGAAAGTGAAAATAACTAGTAAAATAAAATATTCATGAGAAGAATGTTTTAACCATTTCCATTGTGCTTAAATACCACATGCCAATTAAAAGATCTAGGCATATATATTGAGAGAGATGAATATATATACATTGACATGAAAAATATATTATTTGGTTACAAATGTGGAGTGTTGATCATGGTGGCAGACATCTGTACTCAACAAATGAGAGGGACTTGCAAGAGAATCAGAAGTAGTACAAAGCCAGAATCTTTACCATAGTGATTTCCAGGCTAGCCTGGGCTAGTTGTGATCCTGTCTCGAAGACAATTTCCTGGAGCAATTTTATACCGCTTAGTAACAAAAAAGAGCAAGCATCACATGACAAACTGTTGTACATCAGTTAGTGTAAGTGCATAAAGGTCAGGCTAAAGGGATTTCTTCGGTGAGCATTGAAGTATGCACTGATATTTTTGAGTCTTAGTATAAATATTATCTAAACTTACCAAATTACATGTCTACATTGCTTTAGGTCTGGGATCTGGGATTTGTAAAGATTGTTGATATATTTATCTCGATGCAACACAATCAATCCTAGTCTAGGTATTCTACCTTTGGGGAATGGGACTAGGTCTGACATGTGGAACTCACTGTGTAGACCAGGCTGGCCTCTACTTACTGTGATTGTCTACCACTGCCTACCATGCTGGGGTTGCAGGCATGTACACAAACACCTCGCTTCAATTAGTGTATCTCTAGACAATTTGTATTCATGCATGTGTCCCTCGTTTCTTTTCTCTTCCACCATGGCATAACAACAGGTTTACGCACATCGCTCTCCCATCTACTAGAAAATCTTCCATTGATATGTTATCCTCCTTTTCTTCAGGGAAGCTTGAAATATTGAGGATTGTTAACCGATGCATTGTCCAGAGGTGATGGCATAGTACAGGTCTAATAAGCCCTAACATAAAATGATCGTGATGAATAGAATTCTAAATCTCTTAAATTCAACAATTAAAAGGGAGTCTTTGCATTTTAGGAACACATGATTTCCAGGTGCAAAGTCTTAAATTCAACTAACACCATCAAAACAGAAACAAAATCAAGAAAGAGGGAGAGATTGAGGATTTGAGTGGAAATATAAAGTCAGAAATAAAGCTTGCAGACAGACCTGTGTGAGGTTAGTTTTGTGCTGAGATAATTCAAATTGAAGCATCAGTTACATACTGTAAAACGAACAAGTGCAGGTGGGAAGTCTACAGGTAGCTGATTATTGCAAAATGCACTGGACCTTGTAGCTAAAGCACAGATCAGAATAGAGATAACTTAAATCACTCCCAGAATTCCCCCATGTTCCTTTCTAATCAGTACCCACTGCCTTCCCCAGGCATAGCTACCTTTCTTCTTTGTATCCGCATAGATTAATTTTGCCCATTCTGTACCCGTTTACTTATTGAACCATTAGATGTTCTTTTACCTGACTTCTTTTTCTCAGTATAATGATTTTAAGATTCGTCAGCATCATGCAGATCCATAATACTTCCCTGTTTCTAATGCTATCCAACTTGCAGATGAATATATCCCACCCCTACTACAGAGGGGATATTCTGGCCAGCTGCCAGCTCTGTGATTCCCTGTCCTTAGAAGATGTGTATGAAAATCAAGATAATTCACACACTTCATCTAGCACTAGGTTACATGATGTGAATATTTACTGCTCACCCAGGCACACTCAACATGAGGTTAGCCCCTGAAGGAGACAAGAGTATGGCAAATGCTGGGAAACATTCGAGACAGGAAAAGCCTGGGAGGTTTTTGAATAGTGCCGAAGGAGCTATCTGTCTCTTGCAGCACATTACAGTCATGGAGAAAGGAGCAGGGAAATCTGGGTTGGCAGATTGTGGGTGAAGCTGCTAAGAGAGAGTTTAGCAAGGTGGGATATGGGACATGAGTTGTCAGAGGCAGGGCAAATGAGTCAGTTACTGTTCAAATATTGTATTGCTCAGATTCCTTTCACATGTGGGGAAGAGGAGTATGTTACAGCATGTAAGCATGAGAAACCAAACAGCCATGTGCAATTATGTGGTTCCTGATCCATATTCACGGCAAAGAAGGTGGCATGATCACCAGAGCAGATAAGAGGTCTGACATTAGGAGATGTAGCTACAGTGATGTGTATGTGTTGGTTAGCACAGGGCTATCCCTAAGCAGTAGCTTCTCCACTGGAGGTCCAAGGGACAAGAGGGAGCCCTAATGTTAATGGGGTTTGTATTCCTAAGGTGGGAGTATGCATGTAAACCATGTGAGGAGTGTTTTACTACTTGTGATGTGGAGAACAAGGGAGAAGACAACTGTGACCCAGGAGCCTGGAATATGGGTGTTGTCTGAGCCATAGTCATCCTTTGGGATTTAAGGGTTGGCTGGCTGTGCCAATGGGCTTTGAAGATTAGTCCAGCTCTTGGGCCAGATCCAGGAGTCAGTCATGAAAACTAATATGAAGATGGGTCAGAGGAGGACTACAAACACAGGACCACATTATGTCTTGTCCTGATAGTACAACGTGCCTTGTGTGTGATAGTGTAGAGGAATAGCTGTACACTGAAGATAAAGATACTGTGGTATTGTATAGGTGGGCTAGCAATTAGCCACAAAAACCAGACCCTAGATATTTATGTGCCCATAAGTCAGTGGGTAACACCAGGCCAGTGCTAGCTACAAGCCCCACAGGAATGTTTTCAAGATTTTAGAGAGTTCTCTGCGTGTACAGTGTCTACCTGTAGTGATAGGTGCCTTCTATGTTCTTGGGCTCACAGGCAGCCCAGATTTAGGATTGAGGGTGGTAAATAAATAGCATCAGTTATGCTATTATAAAATATTAACATCAGGGCCACCTTGGGGTCTTTTTACCTTTCTGCAAGGTGTGCATGATGCTAGACATTGGCCAATATACAATATATATATATATATATATATATATATATATATATACAAAATATATATTTCCTGGCAGAAAGGACTTGACAGCAGATAACCTTTAAGCCCATCATAACTGGTGAAAGTTTTAGAATAGTAACACCTGCTTCTGGAAAAATACTGCCAGATGAGATATTCTATGTTCCAAGTAGGGTCAGGTAGTTCCAGTCCCCTATGTGTACTGGGTACAGGTGATATTCCTTTGTGGATCAGGCTAGCACTGAAACAGAATACAAACTGGAGTAGTCAGATTCGAGGATGGTGGGGTACCAGTGAGACTCCATGGCATGGAGCCCCTAAATGTCTCCACTGGAGGTTCAAATTTTGGGAATCTAAGAAATCCCACTGAGGTTCATTTGGCTTGCCCAGTATTTAGCAGGGTCTCCTTTATTTACCAAGACTTACTTTGTGGGTCAGGACATGGGTGCCAGATGTTATGAATGCCACTTTCAGGGGCCTCTGATCATCACAAAGCTCAACAGAGTCATGGTGATGATGGTGTACACTAGAGTGGTCTGTTACTTCTGTGTTTCAGTTTACAACTACCTTGGAGTAGCGTATTACCCAAGGAAGGATTTCCTCTGACTCACAGTTTCAAAAGGGTCAGTTGATCATGGAGGCAGAGGAAACAATACCTAGTGGCAGACAGGAAGTAGTGACAATATGAGAGAAAGGGGACCAAGGATCATGTGGTGTAGGAGGTTCTTCTGTTCATGTATTGCTTTTATTGGCTAATGAATAAAGGAACTGCCTTGGCCTAGTTGATAGAGTGGAACTTAGGTTGGCAGAGAAAACACAACTGAATGCTAGGAGGAAGAAAAGCAGAGTCAGGAGAAGCCATGGATCCTCCATCTCAGACAGACACCGGTTAGAATCTTGCCAGTAAGCCACAGCCACGTGGCAATACATAGATTAATAGAAATGGGCTACATCAAGATGTAAGAGTTAGCCAATAAGAAGTTAGAGCTAATGGGCAAGGCAGTGTTTAAATTAATACAGTTTCTGCGTGGTTATTTCAGGTGTAAGTTAGCCAGGCAGAAGGAACAAACAAGGGGCTGTTGCGGGAGGTCCTTCTGCTCCTCCAGCCAATAACCGCTGAGATACCAGCCCATTGGGGCCTGGTCTCTCTCCCTTTAAAAAAGCGGCCACTTCCCTTCTCGCTCTCTATTACTTCCTGCTCCGCTTCCGGCAACTAGACTCCCTTCCTGATTGTGCAGAGGGCTGTTGTCTGGGACGGTGATCTGTACGTTTTTTCCCCTTTAAATAAATAACCATTCTATTAATCATAATTCTAAACTGGTGTGGGATTGTTTTTGACTTACACCTTTGCCTTCAAGGAGCCCTCTCCATACAACAGTTGGTGCTTCAACATGGTCAACTAACTCCATGTAAAACCTGAGAGGGCTTAAAAAGGAATTTTAGAAGAAAAAAAATAGAGAAAGTTTAACACAGCAGTTTTCTGTTTGAAGGCGTCATGCCTTAGCTCCTTTAAGAAAGATTTTCCTTACTCAGCAGCCATAGCAGGAAAAAAAGCCATGCGGTTTTAAAACGCGGCTTCCTGGGCTGTGCCACCAGCATGAACTCCAGCTATGAAGCACTTCAATGGCATTTGTGGGCCTGGATGTTTCTGTGCCTACTAGTTTTGGGAGGAAAGTGGCTGAGACCATGCCTGTGGCTCAACACTCCCTGCCTAGGCAGGTAGTGGAATCAGGTCTACAAGGCATGCACAAGCAGGAGAGCATGATGGATTTCTGCTGCCATACACAGAGATGTTTCCAGGCTGTGCAGTGCTCGGCATGGCAGATTTGGCTGTAACTCAGATAAAAAGGGTTTATGTGCTGCATGCTCATTCTCAGGGTTGGACTGCTGAGCCCGGCTCCTGCCTGGCAGCCCCAGAGCTAGCACTGGTGGTGCCCCCACTATTTTAAATTTGGAGAGAGGCAGAGCCAACATCCAGAGCAGCTGCAACCAAGCTGCTTAGCATTTTAAAAGCTCTTCAAGAAAGTAGAGAATTACAGACAATGCAATAAGGACAGATTCAGACATAAAAGACCTAAAAATGGGTCATGGTGTTATATAAATATATCTAGCTTGAGAGAGAAAAGAAAAAAAGAGGATACAGAGTCATAAAATAAAGTTAATGCTTTTAAAAAAGGGTAAAGTCTTTAAAGAGACAGACTACAGATAGTGATAGATTAAAAGGAGTAAAGAAAAATAAGCCATGTAAAAAGGGACAATTTACAGAGAGTCTGGATTCTGTATATTATTGTGTTTCTGGATATTACTGAATTTTTTACTGTGAAGGAGCTAAGTACAGAGGAACATTTCATTAAATGGGCTGCTAAGCTAAACCAGCATGTATATTATAAAGGAATCATGACTTCCAAATTTGAGTCTAAGGATAAGTTGCTTTGGAAAAGAGGTTCTCATTTTGTTTTCACAGAAGGTGAGTTAGCCAATAAGTAGTGAAAGCTAATGGGCCAGGCAGTGTTCAAATTAATACAGTTTCTGTGTGGTTATTTCAGGTATAACCTTGCCGGACAGCAGAGACAAACAGGGGCCCTCTCCATACAACAATCATGTCTCTCCAATGACCCAGCCCAGTAACCTGGTTTCTTCAGCTAGATCTCTCCCAAAACTTTTAAAACCTCTTCACACAGCAACACCACTGGGCATTAGCCTCAATACAAGAGCTTATGGGGAGGAAGGCGGGCATTGTGTCCAATCTGTAACAGGTATTGTTATATACCCTTACTGACATGGCTTTTAATCACATGGTACAAAAATCATCTCTTGTTTCAATTTGGATGGTTCCATAGAAATACATGTAACTTGAGGCTCTTTAAAAATTGGGGTTAAAATTCATTGGGCATTATGAAGGAACCAATGGACTACCAAGGTAGCAAATTCCAAGTGACCCTGGGTAGCAACTGAATTGCCACAACCCTGTTCGTTATGTAGAGATGGTATCCTTGAGAAAGTCTGGGGAGGCTAGATCATTGTGTGATTGGAAGACTATTTTGGTTGCAAGACTATTTTGGAATTAATGTCCCCATGTTAGTCCCAGAAATAGGACTTGTGGATTGTGGAATAGTTCAATTATGGATGTACTCCAGTTCTGAAACAGGTTTTCCTGGATTAAAGAGGCTGAAACAACCTAAAAGCAGAATATTCTAGTGTCAGAGGACTTGTTTGGATCTATTAATATCTGAGCTCCAAGAGCCTTTGTACTTAACCTTTTCAGAAACCCTTTTGGTTAAAAGGGTTTCTTTGTGTTTGAGATCAGCATGCAGTGGAGTCCAGGATGGCCTCGTGGCTGCCCAGCAAATACAGTCCGTCCAGGCATTTCCTCCTTTGTTGTAGTAGGCTGCTTGTTTGTTCGCAGGTGCCCAGAACCAAAATAATCACTCAGAAACTATATCATTTAAATCACTGCTTGGCCTGTTACCTCCAGCTTCTTATGGGCTAGCTTGTAAATCTTAATTTAACCCATTTCCATTATTTTATATTTTACCACGAGGCTCATGGCCTACTGGCAAGGTTCCACCTGACAGCTCACATCTTTCTTTGAGTCCTGCTCTTAAAAAATAGGTGCTGTATCTCTGCAGCTTAGCAGGCTTGCCTAAGGTTAAAAGGTCATTTACTCCAGATGTTGGCCAAAGTAGCAGATTTCATGGAACTACTGGAGTTTAACACAACTGCTGTCTGTGTTCATCAAACCATGTTCAGGTGCCATGAACCCAAACATGGCATGGCAGAGTCATCTGCTCACAAGCCCATAAAACACAAATGTAAGAAGGGAAATTGGGTACTTGTCTGGGGAATATAGTGTTCTAGAAGAACCATTGCAGGAGATCAGAAGGGACAGTCAAGAGGTCATTAACCAAGAGACCACATGAAATACAATCTGATCGAGTTTAGAATAGGACAACCGCCATGCAAAATTAGTGCTGAAAGGAATAGTAACCTATCAGACCCTTACAATTCACTGACTGAATGGGCTATTTCATCAGCATTCCAAGTTTGAATTGAAACAATCATTGATTCCATCCCTTTCCATAAAAAAAAATAAACCGTTACTATAAAAATACTTCCAAATACAAAACACCACATACCAAAATAAACCAACCTCAAGGTCTATACAACTTAATGAGGGAAGCTGTGAAGCATGATATTAAATCTTACACTTTCAGTAGCAAATATATATTATCCACTTACACACATACACAAACACACACACACACACACACACACGCACACACACACAAATTCATGTGCACTGGCTAGTTTTATGTTAACTTGACACAATTGGAAGTCATTTTTTAACAGGGAACCTCAATGGAGAATATCCCCATTGGTTTTGTCTGTGATGCAGTTCCTTGATTGGTGGTTAATGTGGGAGGGCCCAGCTTATTGTGGACAGTGCCATCCATTGACTGATGGTCCTGGGCAGTATAAGAAGGCAGGCTGAGAAAACCATAGGAAGTAAGCCAGTAAAGAGCACTCCTCAGTGACCTCTGTATCAGCTCCTGTCTCCAATTTCCTTCCCTGTTTATGTTCTTGCCCTAACTTTTACCGAAGATGGACTGAAGATGTGGAAATGGAAGTGAATAAACCATTTCCTCCCTGAGTTGCTTATGGTCATGGTGCTTTATCACAGCAATATAAACCCTAACTAAGACACTATGACAGAATTGGGACTAGAAAAATAATTATCTTTATATCCCTTTTCCTATCTTGTGTCCATTCCCTGAATCCACTCCTTCTTCATCCCTTTATATTAAGCTTTCTTGTTCTCGTTTCTTCATGGTTTGCAGTGCCATACATGTACACTTTGCTATAACAGGCTTCATGGTCTTTCCCGTTTTTTATGCCTTTTGAAATGGATTTATAATAACAATATGTTCTTATGGCATACAATGTAATAATTTGTCACATGTATGTACTTTATGATGATCAAATCACAGAAAAACTAAAATTTCTATGATCTGTACACTTAACATTTTTCTAGTGGGACCCTATAAATTTTGCTCTTGAAGTTGTTTGTAAGGGATGAACTGCATTCACACTAGTGTGTGGTTGAGAAGCAAAGCCTTTCCTAAGCAACTGTATTTAAGTACCAGGTGTCTAGCCTCCTCCATCCCCTTCCTCTCTTGCTCTTGGATCATAGCTCTGTGGGTGAGCGTGGTATTAATCGGTCAGTGTCACACATCCAATGGACAAACCAAAACGGAAAATCAAATGGACAGTGTCAGATACCAGTATGTGCATCTGCCGAAGTTCACACACACAAGTAACACTGTATAGCCTGTGCAGGGTATATTTAGGAGTGTGTGTGTGTGTGTGTGTGTGTGTGTGTGTGTGTGTAAAAATAATTAATAAAACAAAGGTCATGGATTTGAAAGTAGGCAAGGAGGGGTATATTGGTGGCAGGAAAGGAAAAGGGAAGTACTCAACATGTGTATACAAATCAAGCATTCAGTATCGCTAGAGTAGCAGCTCAGTAGTTAAGACCACTGGCTGCTGTTAACAGGACCCAGGTTCAATTTCAGCACCCACACGGTTGCTTACAACCAGTCCCAGTGGATCTAGTTCCAGTGGATCAGCTCCTTCTTCTGGCCTCCACAGACACTGCATATAAGTGATACACAGATACACAATTGGGCACAAAACTCATGCACATAAAAAAATGAATAAAAATCTCAAAACTACCCACTGTGCAACTGAAGCACTTCTCTCATCCTACTAAAGGGTGACTCCAAAAAAGCCAGAGGAAATATCTCACATAAAAAGGCAAAAATTAAACAATGATAAACCAAAAACATTATATCATATTAGAATACCATATTTCTTATAATTTCTTATCACTCGGTAATAAAACGACTATAAGTTTAGTGGTTCAATATAGAGGTTTAAATAAAAATTTCATAAAGGATTGAAAAAAAGTCAAAAATTATACCTTGTTAAAGTTAAAAATGCCTTTTAGAGATCTTGTTAAGGCAATGAAAAGTAAAGCACATAGAGAAACGATTTTTGGTTCATATATTTCATAAAGGAATTACAGTTAGAATATGTTCAGAATTCTCATGGCTCAATCATATGAAATCTAGTAATCGATTAAAAAAAAGAGAGGGCAATTTATTTGAAGAGACATGTCACTAAAGAAGATACATGGGCTTTTAGGTATGTGTATGGCAAAGTGCATCTTATGTAAGTGTCCATTAAAGCAGCAATAACATTCCAGGTTGAGCATGACTCAAAATTCCGTTACGAGGTTGGTGGGATGTCAAATGGTTCAACCACAGAAAATGTTTGGTAGTGTCTTTAAAATTAACCACACACCTACCACATGAACCAACCATTCTCCTCCTAGGTATTTACCTAAGAGAAATGAAGCCATGCATCTTTATTGTCACTTCAACACAATTGTTCATAGCTGTTCCACTTATGAAAGCTAAAAAAAAGCTAAACCAGTCTTCCACAGTTTCCTTTGTTTTGAAGTTATTCAAAACTACAATGGCCTTCTACTCACATTGTGTAAAAGCAATTCACACAAAGGGAGTTCCCCAAGAGCCAGCGGAAGCTCTCATCATGTTGGCCTCAATCACAGGGTGCACATCTGAGACCTCTTGGGTGTCTCTACATATTAGTGATGCATCTGACTCACGGCTTGTGCAAATTCATGTAGAATTAAGCTGCAGTCTTGTTGAATCTCTTCAACATTGCTTTCATTTTGTTTTCCTAGGATTAAGGTTCCTTGGGATTTATTTGATTTAGAAACCAGAATTGCATTGTTCCTTGTCAAATCCTTATCTGACCTTCTAACAGCTACCTTTAGATACTAATATCTTGAGTGGCAGTTGTCCACAAGATGAAGTAGTTGGTCCACTGAAAGAAGCAAACGCCAGGTCAGTTTTGTCCTCAAGGAGGCACTGGGGCTGAGGTTCTTGAAGGACTCCTGAGGCAGTGTCCCTTTGACTTTTGTTGCTCAACTAGCAACTGAAAAACCTGTCCAAACTCCCACAGCCTTGCATTTTTGTTCCAAAAACTAACCTATTTTCTTTCCCTTATCCAGAATCCACTGGTTCTATGCCCCACCCCAACTCCTCCACCAGTGACAATTGGCCTTCCACCAAACTTCATAGGTACCAAGTTACACAGGCACCATCCTGGTACTGGATTGGTCTCAAGGGGACATATAATCTAAAACTGCATTTCTTCCTGTTGACTGAGTTTTCTGTCCTGCCCAGTTCCCACAGTTGTTGAGTCCCAAAGAAATCACACAGAGGTCTACATTAGTTATAAACTGATTGTTCCATTCGCTCAGGCTTCTTATTAACTCTTATAACCTATATTAGCCCATTATTCTTGCCTATGTTAGCCACATGGCTCGGTATCTTATTCAGCGAGGCAGTCACATCTTGCTTCTTCTCTGACTGGGTCAGAACTGCAGACTAGGACTTCCTTCTTCCCAGAATTCTCCTGACCTGCCTCTACTTTCTGTCTGGTTGTCCCGCCTATACTTCCTGCCTGGTTACTGGCCAATCAGCGTTTATTTAAAATATAATTGACAGAATACAGACCATTGTCCCACACTACTCCTGAAAGGTTGTCATAAACACCCTCAAAAAATTTCTTTGCCCAGCTCCTGACTGAGATGAACCTAGTACACAGGATATACCAAGAAAGACCTGATTAACAGCGCCCCCAACCAGCAGGAAGAAGTATGGACAAAACTACAATCATATTCCCAAATATTCTTTATAAATGTTCTTTTACATTTAAAGGGGAACATAATATGGATATGAATAATTTATATTGGTATAGATCTTGTTTTATTGACACAAATTTAAGGTCAATTCTGTTATATGTATATGTATTTCTGATCTTGATTAAGGTATTGTGTTTGAGTAGCTTATTTAAAAATGCAATGTATAATTAAGAAATACAGGTTAATGGATGATCATCTATAATAGTCAAGCTTGTCATAATGTTGGTTAGATTTTCTAGATGTATAGAAATATATTTCAGTTAGATAGGTATTCTTCAGATCTTTCAGAGACCTTCAGAATATGACATTTAAAATGTTTTAAAAAATTAGGACTTTTCATGACAATGAGACACATCTGCTCCTGGCAGCACCAATCTACTTCAAGAGGAAGATGGGCATCAAAGAGGCTCCTTAGCCATTTGGTCAAGAACCTGATTTTGCCTGGACTGCTTCCCTGGACATTCCGTACCCACAGAGAGATGACTGCTGAACTTGCCTAAAGGTGAGATAGTCCTTCGGGGTTCCTGCTTCATGAAAGAGTCTATGAGACATTCTGCAGGACACAGAAGAAAATGACTGAAAGCTGCCAATATACATGGAACTGTCTTTGAAATTTCCTGCTTCATGGAAAAGTATTATGGATACTATGGGCCTGAAGGCCAAAGATGGGTGACCCAATGGTATAGAAAAACTTTGGGTGACTGTCCAGGCAATGAGATGTCTCTGTCAATTCTAGAGTTTTGGAAGTTGCTTACAATGTACTTCCCGTTTAGTTAGGTAATATCATATCCTTCTGGAGTCATTGATGGAGTTAAAAAAATTATAGTTGTAGTTTTTCTTAGCCATGATAAAAGATAGTGTAGATATAAATATTGTAACTCTAATTCTTTCTTGATAACTATTTTGTTATATGTAATTTTACTATGTTAAAGTTAAAGCCTCCCTTTTTGTTTAAACAGAGAAGGGGAAATGGTGTAGGAAGTCCTTCTGTTTGTGTGTTGCTTTCATTGGTTAATGAATAAATAAACTGTCTGACCTAGTTGATAGGGCAGAACTTAGGTAGGCAGGGAAGACATAACTGAATGCTGCAAGGAATACAGGCAGAGGAGGAGAGAGCCATCATGAAGCCACCAGAGACAGACCAGACATGCCAAATTTTCCCCAGTAAGCCACTGCCATGTGGCAATATACAGATTAATAGAAATGGGTTAAATCAATATGGAAGAGTTAGCCAATAAGAAGTTAGAGCTAATGGGCCAAGCAGTAATTTAATTAATACAGTTTTTGTGTGGTTATTTCAGGGCTAAGCAAGCCAGGTGACCCGGACAAATAAGCGGGCCCTCGTCTTACAGCTTCCAGGACAAATACTTCTTTAGCTCCTGTCTTCTCATTATAATGCAAACGTGCACTTATCCCTAATTTGTATGCTCTCGCTAGAGAATATTTTAAATGTCTTTGGTCTTTCTAAGTGTGCTTCAATATGACACAAAATTTTTATTTCAAAGACACCTTAAAACAAGAACTAAGTTTCCCTATGGAGGTATCTTTACTGTTTTTTATAAAGAGAGTTGATTTAATTCAATATAGGAAGCAGTACCTTCTTCATTTCAATTCTCTTGGATTTAACAAACATTGGCTATTCTTCTGTCATAATTGTCAGAGTCTACATTTCTGTTAAGGATCCATGCTTTCACTCTCTACTGTGTTTGTGCATCTGAATGTTTCTGTATTTAGAGATTTTTTTTTCTGGCTGTACGAGGAACCTCTGTAAAATTGTTGTGCAACTGTAAACTTCTGTAATGCTTGGCTCTTATGCAAGGGCACAGCTATAATAAAATTAGGGTCCAGTGCCTAGTGGACAGCCCTGGAGACCTATATACAAGTAATAGGTTCCATTTAGCAGAATGTGTGTGTAAAGGTATACATATATGCATACAATAACAATTACTGGGGGAAACAAAAGAGGCCATAGATTTGTAGGAGAGAAGGGAGGGGTATATGGGAGGATTTAGTGGAAGAAAAGGAAAGGGAGTAATGTTTGTGATTATATTATAATCTCAAAAATAATAGCTGAGTGGTGGTGGCACGTGCCTTTAATCCAAACACTCTGAAAGCAGAGGCAAGTGGATCTCTGTGAGTTTGAGGCCCCCTGGTCTACAGAGTGAGTACCAGGGCATCTGGAGCTACACAGAGAAACCCTGTTTTGAGAAAACAAATTAAATTAAATTAAAAATTGAAGTGCAGTACCAAAATTCCTGGTGATATATTACAGTGTAACCTAGTGTGGTGGTTTGACTAAGAATACCCCCATAGGCACATTTAATTGGATGTTGAGCCATCAGGGAGTGGCACTATTTGGGAAGGATTAGGTCGTGTGGCGATGTTAGAGGCCACCAGTGTGGTCTTGTTGGAGGAAGTGTGTCACTGGGGATGGGCTTGTAGCCAAGTAAATGCTTTCCTCTATAAAGGTTTCCTTGGCTATAAGAGTTTCCTTGCTCTTGGTGTTTCTTCACAGCAGTTGAACAGTGACTCAGACACTGAGCCAACACCGACTGACTGGTTTAGATGCTAGTTCCAAGAATATTTTCAATACACATCTTATGTACTACTGAAGGAAAGCATTGACAGTAAGGAAACCCTCAAGGTCCTTTCAAACACCTGGAAGTGGGTTTTGTGCAAGTCTTTCCACCAATGACCTATGAACATGTTCACAGTATTTTCCAGTTTTAGAACAAGTACACACTCTTTTTAAGCTAATTTTTATTTCTTTGTGTGTACTTCTGTGTGCGTATGTGTGTAAAAGATGAAAGTCAGAAGACAATATTTGAGATTCAGCTCCCTCCTTTTACCATATAGATTCCAGATCAAAGTCAGGTCCTCAGGTTCAGTTGCAGGTGCCTTTACCCACTGAGCCATCTTTTTGCATCTGATTCTATGTTCTTGATTAGAAAAATCTCAGCAATTATAAATATTTGGATGTCCTGGATTACTGTCCTGTATCTTAATTTTATCTTTCCAACAGGGGTCAAAGAATGAGGAATGTAGCCTTTGCAACTGGCCTGGCTTAGGTCATTGCTTCTTGCTTAGGCCATGATGTTTTCCTGCTGAAACTAAGTAACCACACAGAGTATTTACCTCAAAAACAAGGCCTCTATAAAACCATGAAAAACCACGCCCTTCTCTGAGCCAGCATTAGTCACTACTTCATTTTCTCACTGACAGCTCTAGCCTGTGGCTCTTCCTTCCTCATAGATTAAATTAACCATGAAGGGCAGGAGAGATGGTTCAGTGGTTAAAAGCATCTGCTATTCTTGTAGAGGACCCAGATTTGGTTCCCAGCACTCGCATGAAAGCTCACAACTGCCTGTATCTCTAGTTCCAAAGAATCTGATACCCTCCCCTAGCCTCCATGAGTACCAGAATTTTAAGTGGTACTCATGTACATGCAGGCGGAGCACATATCACATACCTATGTTATAGAGTGTGTACCCGCCCAGAAAAAGACCATAGATGAAATTCAACTATAATTACAAGATTTAATGATTAGTTGCTAGCTGGAAGACAAAAACTCAGCCCAATTTTAGATTATCATGAAGGAACAGTATACAGAAGGTTTTTTGTTTTTATTTTCTTTTGATGAAAACTACAAGACCTTCGATATCTACACGAGTAAGTAAAAAACATGGTCTGTTCTTCAAAGTATAAGTGCTTGAGGACTCAAAACAATATTTGGCTGTTTGTGCAAGTTACAGAAGTCAAAAAACTAACTAGGCATGTCATAACAAGTAGATAGTCAAGGATGGACACTTTTGGGACGGGGGTCACTGAGTCAGGGTTACTGGGAACTTACCAAGATGGATACCTAGAATGAAATGGGGTTTCTTTAGAAATCACATCCCTCACTAGGCCTAAATAATATTAATCAAATCATTCATTCACATTTATGTAGGGCTATTGGTTAATAACTTAAATGTGTTGATATGCATATATATACACACATAAATGATATGGTATATATATGTGTGTGTGTGTGTGTGTGTGTGTGTGTGTGTGTGTTATGATTCAAGGGCCATGGGTAACATCCAGAAGTAACAAAAAGAGAGGATTTTAATCAGTTGTTTTCCCCATTGGCTCTGGGAGAATGAGTTGGGTGGTTTGAATTTAGGGCCCCTGGTATCTATAGTGTTTGACATAGACATTTACAAATGAGCATTAGCATACATAAAGCTGTGAAGCAGAGAAAATAAGCACAGCTTTACCCATGTAAAATGCAGTAACCATTAAGTAAGCCATACAGATAACAGCCTCCAATTTTGAGTAACCCATTTAGTAAATGTTTGTAACTATGATTTTAATGGGCATTTGTAATATTGAAGGAGCCTAGAGGCAAGCATAAGCTTTAGGATATTAAAGCATCACAGATAGCTGTTTGTCCATTCTGCCAGAGAGAAAGAAAGTGATTCCTTTTGTAGAGAGGAACTTGTTTCCTTTGGCTTTAACATACTAACCTTTTGTTAATGGTAAGGGACAACATTGTCTCTTCTGTAACTGTTCTCAGCTGAAATTAGCATGTCATTGTCAGGAACCAAGGATGCAGGAATGCTGGTCAAAGGCAGGGAGGGGGCAGGGGACATTTGGTTTGCTGTCTAGGTTCCCTTGGACCACCTGGGGCTAGCAAAGGGCAGGTAGATTTGGAGTAGTTTGGAATAGTAAGCTGAAGCAGAGGCTCACACTGGTAGACATTCCAGCAGAAGCCTCTGGTTTCCCTCTGCTTTCCAGCAAGGTCAGGGATCGCTGGTCCTGCAGGACACCTGAGGTTGGGGTTTGGAGCAGTTTGCAGTCTTTAGTTGACTGGAAATCTGCTAGGACAGATATAGATGAAGGAAAGAAGGGAAAGTTAAGCAGTTTAGGGGAAAAATCTTTATTTTGTGTGTGTATTTGAAACTTCCAGGCCTATGGTCCTGGTAATTAGAGCCATGGAAGAAATCTCAAGACCATCAGAAGAAAAAACTTACCCTGAGGAATAGGCAGTAAGTGGGGAAGCTTAGGTTGTTGATTGACATGAAAACTTAGGCTGTTGATGGACATGATTTATTTGGAGTACACTTTACCTACATTTGGATTCACATTATGACTTCCTGAAGTTTACATGTTTTCTTTTTCAGTTTACAAAAAAGATGTCTTAATATGAAAATAGAAGCTAGGATTGTTACACAGGGAAACCCTGTCTCGAAAAAAAAAATGACAGTAGAATAGGAAGAGGGAAAGAATTTGTAACATGTTATACTTTTATACCTAAATTATTGTTTTAGACTTTTGTAACTTGCATTTATGTACATTAAATTACATTTGTAGACTCATAATTTATTAAAGCTTTTATGTCCATAAACCTTTATAACTCACACCCTAAATAAGTTTCTTAGATTCTCATAATGTTTATAAATTTTTTTAATTTATTTATTAAAGATTTCTGTCTCTTCCCCGCCACCACCTCCCATTTCCCTCCCCCTCCCCCAATTAAGTCCCCCTCCCTCATCAGCCCAAAGAGCAATCAGGGTTCCCTGCCCTGTGGAAACTTTTTCTTTAATTAGTTTTGATGTCACATAGGTGATTGATTATTGAGAGCAGTCTTTGCAAAGCAAGTTTTTAAAAAACAATGAATATTAAAAGTTACATTGAAACTGTGTCATGAGTTTCTCTCTTTTAGTGTGAAGCAGAGTGAACTATGTGGCTCTGCCTTTTTCAGCAGGAGACCTAGTAGCTCTCGACAAAGTAAGGCCTGACTTTTACACATGAAATGGACTGACAACTCAGCTGCAGCGATTGGGAGAGGACCCGACTGCTTGCTGTTATTGAAACAATAAAGCTCCAGTAACCATCAAGAATATCATAGATGTGAGAAGGATAAATCTGAGAAGGAAGTATAATCCAAATGCTCTCTGAGTCCGGTGAAATGACAGAGATTTTCCTAGATGGCCACCCTAGGTTCCTACTTGGTGATGTTGGAGGTCAGTGGTCTTCAGCAGGCACATACGACAGAATTAAGCCTCCCATTGCCACACAAGCCGTGAGCCTTCAGCTGCCAGACCCAGATGATCCGGGAGACGTTTTTGTAGATGAGGGACTGCAGAGACTGGCATACCTTATCAAGGCAAAGAGGGGCAGTCAATTCTCTAGTACTCTGCTTTTGGGTAGGATCCTGGTGAGGAATGAGGCATTTCTTATCCAAGTGGTTAGTGTTACCACAATCCAAGTGGAGTTGTCTGTGTCTTGCCATTTTCTTGGGAGGGAACCTTAGGGCTGCCACTAGGGTCTAGCAGTTTTGTCTATCATAGGGAGTTTTCTGTTTGTTTTCAATACATCCTGACTGCAGATTCTCCTCCTTCCGTTCCTCCCATTACCCCACCACTTCAACACCCCTCTCCCCTAGATCCATTTCTCCTCTGTTTCCCTTCAGAAGTGAAAAGACCCCCTAGGAATATCCACCAAATACATAGGAAGATTGGCTAAGACTAGGCACAAACTCTCATACCAAGGCTGGGTGAAGCAATCAATGCAGAAGGAAGGAAAGTGTCTCAAGCGTAAGAAAAACAGGCAGAGACCCCATCACTCCCACTGTTAAGAGTGCTACAAAAACTCCAAGCTAAACAACCACACCAGATATTCAGAAGACCTAGCCCAGACTTATGCAGCCTCTACAGTTGCCAATGCATCTCTATGGACCCCTATGTGCCCTACTTAGTTGAAATCTGTGGACCATGTTCTCGATATCCTTGACTGCTCTGGCTCCTACATTTCTTCCTGTTCCTCTTCCTTGGGGTTCCTCAAGCTCCAAAGGGAGGGATCCATGGAGATCTTCAATTTGGGCTCTCTCTGGGCCTAATGTTTGTGTGTGGGTCTCTGTATCTGCTCCCATCTGCTGCTGAGAAAGCCCTTTGATGACTATTGGATGAGCCACTGATCAGGTTTGTCTTTTCAGGTGTTGGTTACCTCTCTCAGGATGATTTTTTTTTTCCAGTCTCATCTATTTACCCACAAATTTCACGTCATTTTAAACACCCGAGTAACACTCCATTGTCAAAATGTACTACATCTTCTTTGTCCATTCTTTCTTAAGAGTTTTTATTTACTAAGTATAGTGTTCTACCTACATGCCAGAAGAGGTCATCAGACACCATTATAGATGGCTGTGAGTCACCATGTGGTTTCTGAGAATTGAATTCAGGACCTCTGGAAGAGCAGCAGTGCTCTTAACACTGAGCCATCTCCCAGCCCCCATTCTTTGTCTGCTCTTCTGTTGAGGGACATCTAGATTGTTTCCAGTTACTAGATATTTTGAATAAACCCACTATGAGCATAGTTGAGCAAATGTCTTTGTGGTAGGATGGAGCATCCTTTGGGTGCATGCCCAAGAGTGGTGTAGCTGACTCTTCAGGTAGATTGGTTCCTAGTTTTCTAAGGAACCTCCATATTGATTTCCATACTGGTTTCAAGGAGTTTGCACTCCCACCAGCAATAGAGGAGTGTTCCCCTTGCTTCACATATGTAGGAAGCTTTTGTAATTAAACATTTAAATACCATAGTCAGTAGAACTCTGGGGAGTTTGAGGGACATCATTTAATGTATAAAGTATACCTGATTTTAAATAGATTTTGCTTTTAGTTACTTGCTTTAGGCTTAACCTTAAAAATATAGGGATAAGTCTTGTCCTGCTGCACTCATATCCAGATGTAGAACTCTCAACTACCCCTCCAGCACCATGTCTACCTGTGTGTTACCATGCTTCCCGTCATGATGACAACTGACTCAACATCTGAACTGTACACCATCCCCAATTAAATGCTTTCCTTTATAAGAGCTGTCAAGGTCATGGTGTCTCTTCACAGCAATAGAAACACTAAGACAGCACCATTACAGAAAATTACAGCTTTCGTATGACTCAGTTTATCCAAATAGCTAAAGCGTTAGCAAAGACAAAGAGGCCAGATCTACATTTTTAAGTCAGTTGTTAACCTGAGTAGAACTTAGGAATTTATAAACATTATTTATTACATATACTTTATTTATTAAACATATGTTTTTTTCCTAAAATTTTGTTTTAGGACAAAAATCAGCACATAAAAATTTATCTTAATTTAAACTATCTTGAAGAACTGTTGTTGCCTCCTTAGTCTAAACAGGAGATAACAAGAGTTGATTTCAAGTTGCATATAAGTATGCAATAGCAAATTAAGATTACCTATACAGAGGCTTCTTTAAACTATTATCCTTTTTTGTTACAAGTTTCAAGCTAACTTTTTGCTTGGAATTTTACATACACACAATGGTCTTACGGATCCTGAGAGAAAGAAAAGTTTACATTTCAGCAAGAGGTTCGAATATTCATGACCTTGATTGGGAGAACATATTTTGTAAACAAGAACCAAGAATGGAGGTAGAGGTCAAGTAGCTAGACATCCTAATTTTTATATAAATCATTCTTATTAAAATATTTAAACAATATGATACATAACAGCAAAAAATTTACCATTTGTTGGAAGAGAGTTTTGCTAAGGAGGGTGTTAGACAGTATCTGGAACTTTACCCAGTATATATAATAGCTTTTTCATTTTTGTGTAGTTGGACCCTTCTCATTATTCTTAGTTTTTAACCTGTATGCCTTAGGTGTTTTTTAAGGGGTTTCATGGGAGACGTGACTGTATATTTCGGTGAAGTTTCACTGACTTTGCTTATCCCTTTTTTATGAAGGAATATTACCTTTTAACAAGTCTAAGTCTGATGGTTTTAAGCAGGCCTATCTGGAAGTGTTATTGAGAAATTTTAGACAGAAGGTTTTATTTTATTTTATAACCAGGTTGTGTTGTCTGCAGATTGGAGGCAGACAACCTGAAAAGATTAATAAGCACTTTTTTCCTGTAAAGTTGCAGAATAATATAAGTATCTATAACATAGAGGACATTATGCAGTAAACTGTAAAAAACAGCTATTTATGGGAACTCAGAAAATGTTGGAGTCAGGTTATTTTTGTTTCATTAAGTAAGCTTGGTTCAGGAAGAGGGAAGCTATAACTCAACTCCAGAGCCAGCTTTCCAATAAAGTAGAACAACACAAAACAATACTTCAGTATTATCTATGCATAGAAGAAACCTGAATCCAGCGGTCAGAGAGAAATCCTTGGCATAGGCCACCTCCAGCAGTGCAGCCAGCAGTGGAACAGGGAACTAACTTACGGTGCCTAGAAGGGCTGCCTGATGGGAGCACCCACATTGTCCCATCCCAGCAGCACAGGGATTGGTGGCAGCTAGTGTTGTTGGCCATGCCAGAGGAGCAGCGAATTGCAATTGAAGGCCCAGGTGTCAGCCCACCTGATGGGACAATCTCATTTAGGCAAGGCCACAGGACTGCAGACTCCAGAATGTCTTTTTTTTTTCTGCTGTGTCTTTACATGCTTGCTGCAGCTCCCTTTCTCTGATGTCTATCATGGTCTGAGTGGATGTGGGGAGATCTCCACTGCCTGTAATGTACTGTGTTTATCTCTTGGAAACATTACATCCTACTGGGCATTTTTACCTGTGGATTGTGAGGAAGATAACCCCTCCCTAAGCTGTACTGTCTAATTTGATAATAACAATGATAGCTTATATGGATTTTTGATGAATAAAGACGAGGACATTTTTCACAGCCAGAATCTGTGAGTCTCACCTAAGGAGCTGCATGGATTGTAGCTCAAGTTAATGACTAACAGTTGAGTCCCAATAGCCCAGCTAGTTTAAATTCTTTTAATCTTAATGTCAGGAGATGTGCTCACAGGTCTTGGAGTGCATCACAGCTGAAACAAAGCTTTGAAAATAACAAACTTAGACTAAGATGTTTTGTTAAATAACTTTGAGGTGAAGAATCCAAGAAGACAATCTAAAGTTTTAAAAAGGCACATACTTGAATGCAGAACTCCTTAAGGTCAGGGAACGAGAACAAAGCAGCCCAATTATTACTGGCTGATGTGCTCTCCTTGCTAGGTTTGGTTGATGACCAATTGTGATTATTAATTCCTTAGACTCATTTCTGTCCTCAGTCTTCTGATATAAAAACTACTAATGAAAAGATATGTACCCTAAACATTTAAAATAGTGCTGACTGATTCTTTTTCATATATAAAAGTTTAGTTTTGTGATTCCTTTATGATTCTTTAGAAGATTATATTACAAGATAAGTAAAAAAGGTTATTGGTCCTTTCTTTGTAACTGTAAAATGCAGCCTGCCAGTAAAATACCCCACAAGAAGACCTTTTTTGCACACACAGTTAATCTATAACAAATTGCTTGGGTATAAATGTATGTGAGTTCTTGGGATAATTTGGTTTTCAACTGTAATACATAATATGTATAATTATGTGAGAGATGAAAACATGTTTCTACCTATAATATTTCACTTGAGAAATGGAATGCAACCATTTTGACTCTTATACTGCCTAGAAGATTCTATTAGGGTATAAAAGCTGTGAGCAAACATGAGAGGACAGAGAGAGAAAATAAAGAGATAAAAATAAAGAAAGAGAAAGATAAGAAAGAGGGAAACCATCAAGAGAGTTTATGCCTTTTTCCCTAACCCCCCTCAGATAGAAAATTTCAGCCTCACCGACTCCATGGATTCCTATAAAAGCCCTGTGCTGCTGGAGGCTACCCCCCCCCCCAGATAATGGTAAGCCAGAGATTCATGGCCAGATACAGGAGTCAGCTGTGATATAGAGCAAGCAGGACAAAAGACATCCTTCAGAAGCAGAGTGAGGGGAAAGGACAGCTAACATAAGTGCTAAGAGGAAAGTTCATAGCACTAAGTGTCCACAAAAAGTATTTGGAAAAATCTCACACTACTGACTTAACAGCATGCCCAAAAGCTCTAGAACAAAAAGAAACAAACTCGCCCAGGAGAAACAGATGACAGGAAATAATCAAACTGAGGGCTGAAATCAATGATGTAGAAGCAAAGAGAACAATATAAAGAATCAATGAAACAAAGTTGGTTCTTTGAGAAAATCAATAAGATAGACACACCTTTACCCAAACTAACCAAAAGGCAGAGAGAAAACACCCAAATTAACAAAATCAGAAATGAAAAGGGGGACATAACAGGCACTGAGGAAATCTAGAGAATCATCAGGTCATTCTTCAGAAAGCTGTACTCCACAAAATTAGAAAACTTACAGGAAATGGACAATTTTCTGGATAAGTACCACATGCCAAAATTAAATCAAGACCAGATAAGCAAATTAAATAAACATATAATGACTAATGGAACAGAAACAGTCATCAAAAGTCTGCTATCAAAAAAAAAAGTGCAGAATCAGATGACTTCAGTGCAGAGATCTATAAGAACTTCAAAGAAGAGCTAATACCAATATTCTTCAAATTGTTCCACAAGAGAAACAGAAAGAACATTGCCAAACTCTTTTCATGAGGCTACATTCACACTGATACCCAAACCACAAAAATACACGACAAAGAAACAGAATTACAGAAGAATATCCCTAAAGAACATTGATGCAAAAGTACTCCATAAAAGACTGGCAAACTAGCTGGACTGGGTCTGAGAAAGCATGGGATAAAACCAGACTCGCTGAACATAGTGGACAATGAGGACTGCTGAGAAGTCAAAAAAAAATGGCACTGGGTTTTGATCCAACTGCACGTACTGGCTTTGTGGGAGCCTAGGCTGTTTGGATGCTCACCCTTACTAGACCTGGAAGGAGGTGGGAGGTCCTTGGACTTCCCACAGGGCAGGGAACCCTGACTGCTCTTCGGGCTGATGAGGGAGGGGGAGCTGACTGGGAAGGGGGAGGGAAATGGGAGGTGGTGGCAGGGAGGAGGCAGAAATCTTAAATAAATAAATAAATAAATAAATAAAATACTGGCAAACTGAATCCAAGAACACATCAAAAATATCACCCACCATGATCAAGTAAGCTTCACCCCAAAGATGCAGGGGTGAACATGCAAAAATCTGTCAATGTAATCCAACATACAAGCAAACCGAAAGAAAAAACTCACTTGAACATGTCATTAGATGTTGAAAAACCCTCGGCAAAGTCCAAGCCCCCTTCATGATAAAAGCCTTGGAGAGATTAGGGATACAAGGAACATACATAAGCATAATAAAATTAATATACAGCAAGCCAACAGCCAACATCAAGCTAAATGGAGAAAAACTTAAAGTGATTCCACTAAAATCAGGAAGAATACAAAGAACAAGTCCAGTCTCTCCATATCTATTCAATATAGTACTCGAAGTTCTAGCTAGAGCAATTACACAACAAAACAAGATCAAGAGCATACAAATTTCAAAGGAAGAAGTCAAACTTGTACTAGTTGCAGATGATATGATAATATACACAAGTGACCCCAAAAATTCTACCAAGGAACTCCTACAGATGATAAATACCTTCATCCATGTAGCAGGAATCAAAATTAACTCAAAAAATCAGTAGCCCTCCTAAGTACAGATAATAAACGAGCTGAAAAAAAAATCAGGGAAACATCACCCTCACAATAGCCACAAATGACATTAAATATCTTGGCGTAACTCTAATCAAACAAGTGAATGACCTGTATGACAAGAACTTTAAGTCTCTGAAAAAAGAAATTGAAGACAATATCAGAAAATGGAAAGATCCTTCCATGCTCTTAGATAGGTAAGATCAACACAGTAAAAATAACAATCTTACCAAAAACAATCTACAGATTCAACGTAGTCTCCATATAAATCCCATCACAAGACTTAACATACCGCAAAAGATCAATACTCAACTTCATATTGAAAAACAACAACAACAACAAAACCAGGATAGCCAAAATAATCCTGTACAACAAAGGAACTTCTGGAGGTATCACAATCCCTGACTTCAAACTCTACTACAGAAGTATAATAATAAAAACAGTTTGGTATTGCCATAAAAACACATACATGGATCAGTGGAAATGAATTGAAGACACTGACATTAATTTACACACTTATGAAAACCTAATATTTGACAAAGAAGCCAAAATTGTACAATGGGAAAAGAAATCACCTTCAACAAATGGTGCTGGCATAAATGAATGTCAATATGTAGAAGACTGCAAACAAATCCATATCTATCCAGGTGCACAAAACTCAAGTCCAAGTGGATCAAAGATCTCAACATAAATCGAGTAACACTGAACCTTAGAGAATAGAAAGTGGGAAGCAGTCTTGAATGTGTTGGGACAGGAGACCACTTCCTAAATATAACTCCAGTAGCACAGGCACTGAGCACAACAAGTAATAAATGGGACCTTCTGAAACTTAGAAGCTTCTGTATCGCAAAGGACATGGTAAATAAGACAAAAGGCAGCCTACAGAATAGGAAAAGATCTTCACCAACACCACATCTGACAAAGGGCTGATCTCCAAAATATATAAAGAACTAAAAAAATGAGACATCAAATAATCTAATTTGGGGTACAGATCTAAACAGAAAAACAGAATTCTCAACAGAAGAAATTCAAATGACTTAAAGCTATTTGAGAAATCACTCTTTTTTCCATTGTATACCTTTAGCTCCTTTATCGAAAATCAGGTGTTCATAGGTTTGAGGGTTAAAGTCCGGGTCCTCTATTCGATTCCATTGGTCGACTTCTCTGTTTTTATGCCAATACCAAGCTGTTTTCAATACTGTAGCTCTGTAATAGAGTTTGAAGTCAGGGATGGTAATGCCTCCAGACGATCCTTTATTGTATAAGATTGTTTTGGCTATCCTGGGTTTTTTTTTCCAGTTTTTTTTAATTTATTTATTTATTAAGGATTTCTGCCTCGTCCCCACAACCGCTTCCCATTTCCCTCCCCCTCCCCCGATCAAGTCCCCCCCCCTCATATCCTGGGTTTTTTGTTTTTCCATATAAAGTTGATTATTGTCCTCTCAAGGTCTGTGAAGAATTTTGATGGGATTTTGATGGGGATTGCATTGAATCTATAGATTGCTTTTGGTAGAATTGCCATTTTTACTATGTTGATCCTCCCAATCCAAGAACAAAGGAGATCCTTCTATTTTCTGGTGTCCTCTTCAATTTCTTTCTTCAAAGACTTAAAGCTTTTGTCAAATAGATCTTTCACTTCCTTGATCAGAGTTACCCCAAGATATTTTATGCTATTTGTGGCTATCGTGAAAGATGATGCTTCTCTGAGTTCCCTCTCTTCTTCCTTATCCTTTGTGTATAGGAAGGCAACTGATTTTTTGGAGTTGATCTTGTATCCTGCCACATTACCTAAGGTATAAACTGGATGTCAATCTGTAGAAGAATGAAAATAGATCCATATCTATCACAATTCACAAAACTAAAGTCCAAATGGATTAAAGACCTCAATATCAGTCCGAACACACTGAACCTGATAGAAGAGAAAGTGGGAAGCATTCTACAACACATGGGCACAGGAGACCACTTCCTATGTATAATCCCAGCAGCACAGACATTAAGGGCATCATTGAATAAATGGGACCTCCTGAGACTGAGAAGCTTCTGTAAAGCAAAGGACACTGTCACTAAGACAAAAAGGCAACCCACTGACTGGGAGAAGATCTTCACCAACCCCGCAACTGAAAAAGGTCTGATCTCCAAAATATATAAAGAACTCAAGAAACTAGACCGTAAAAGGCTAATCAACCCAATTATAAAATGGGGCACTGAGCTGAACAGAGAATTCTCAACAGAAGAACTTCAAATGGCCAAAAGACACTCAAGGTCATGCTCAACCTCCTTAGCGATCAGGGAAATGCAAATCAAGAACAACTTTAAGATACCATCTTACACCTTTCAGAATGGCTAAAATCAAAAACACCAAGGATAGCCTTTCCTGGAGAGGTTGTGGAAAAGGGGGTACACTCATCCATTGCTGGTGGGAATGCAAACTTGTGCAACCACTTTGGAAAGCAGTGTGGCGGTTTCTCAGGAAATTCAGGATCAACCTACCCCTGGACCCAGCAATATCACTCTTGGGAATATACCCAAGAGATGCCCTATCATACAACAAAAGTATATGCTCAACTATGTTCATAGCAGCATTGTTTGTAATAGCCAGAACCTGGAAACAACCTAGATGCCCTTCCACGGGAGAACAGATGAAGAAAGTGTGGAATATATACATATTAGAGTACTACTCAGCAGTAAAAAACAATGACTTCTTGAACTTTGCATGCAAATGGACGGAAATAGAAAACACTATCCTGAGTGAGGTAAGCCAGACCCAAAAAGAGGAACATGGGATGTACTCACTCATATTTGGTTTCTAGCCATAAATAAAGGATATTGAGCCTATAATTCGTGATCCTAGAGAAGCTAAATAAGAAGGTGAACCCAAAGAAAAACATATAGGGATCCTCCTGAATATTAACCTTCATCAGGCGATGAAAGGAGACAGAGACAGAGACCCACATTAGAGGCCCGGACAGAAATCTCAAGGTCCAAATCAGGAGCAGAAGGAGAGAGAGCATGAGCAAGGAACTCAGGACCGCGAGGGGTGCACCCACACACTGAGACAATGGGGATGTTCTATAGGGAACTCACCAAGGCCGGCTGGCCTGGATCTGAAAAAGCATGGGATAAAACCGGACTCGCTGAACATAGCAGACAATGAGGACTACTGAGAACTCAAGAACAATGGCAATGGGTTTTTGATCCTACTGCACGTACTGGCTTTGTGGGAGCCTAGGCAGTTTGGATGCTCACCTTACTAGACCTGGAAGGAGGTGGGAGGTTCTTGGACTTCCCACAGGGCAGGGAACCCTGATTGCTCTTTGGGCTGACAAGGGAGGGGGACTTGATTGGGGAAGGGGGAGGGAAATGGGAGGCGGTTGTGGGGAGGAGGCAAAAATCTTTAATAAATAAATAAAATAAACAGAAAAAAATAAAAGAAATCACTCAAAATCAAAAAAACTCTGAGATACCATCTTACACGTTTAAGATGACAGCTTATGCTGGAGAGGATGCAGAGTAAGAGGAACACCCCTCCTCTGCTGGTGTGAATGCAAACTTGTACAGCCACTTTGGAAATCAGTATGGCTGTTTTCCAGAATACTGGGACTCAATCTGCCTCAGGACTCAGCAATACCACTCTTGGGCATGTACCTAAAGGAAGCACGTTCATACCACAAGGACTTTTGCCCAACTATGTTCATAGCAGCATTATTGATAATAGTCAAAACTTGGAAACAACCTAGATGCCCCTCACCCAAAGAAAATGTGGTACATTTACACAATGGAGTATTTCTCAGAGGTTAAATAAAATGACATCTTGAAATTTGCAGGCAAATGGATGGAACTAGAAAAAGCCATACTGAGTGAGGTAACCCAGACCCAGAAAGACAAACATGGCATGTACTCACTCATAAGTGGATATTAGATGTAAAGAAAAGGATAACCACAACCCTGAGAAGCTAGGTAACAAGGAGGACCCTAAGTGTAATATGCATGGAAGCCCCTGAGGAAATTGGGATCACAGGGGAGAGGAGGAAGAGGGGAGAAGGGGCCGGGAGAGGGGAGAACATGAGGGAATGGGATGGTTGAGTTGGGGGTGGGGGACAGACAGGGAGAGCAAGGAAAGAGACATCTTGATAGAGAGAGAGCCATTATGGGGTTAGGGAGAAATCGGGTGCTAGGATGAGTCCTGCTAAGACTCTTAGCAATAGTGGAGAGGGTGCCTAAACCGGCTTTCCCCTACAATCAGATTAATAATGGCCATCCTAAGTGTCATCCTAGAACCTTCATCCAGTAACTGATGGAAGCAGAGATCCACAGCTAAGCACTGGGCCGAACTCTGGGAGTCCAGTCACAGAGTGGGAGGAGAGATTATATGAGCAAAGGGGTCAAGATCATAATGGGAAAACCCACAAAGACAGTTGGCCTGAACTAGCAGGAGCTCACTGACTCTGGCCTGAGCTGGGGAACCTGCATAGGACCATACTAGGTCCTCTGAATGTGGGTGATGGTTCTGTGGCTTGGGCAGTCTGGGGGTCCACTGACAGTGGGACCAGGATTAATTAATTGTCCTTTTGAAGTCTATTCCCTATGGAAGGGTACCTTGTTCAGCCTCAATACAGGGGTGAGGGACTTGGTCCTACCTCAACTTGATATGCCAGATTTTGTTGACTCCCCATGGGAAGCCTTACCCGTTCTGAGGAGTGGGTGGGGGATTTGTTGTGGGAAATATGGTGGGAGGAGGAGGTGAGGGAGGGGGAAATGGGGTTGGTATATAAAATGTAAAAAAAGAACTTATAAATAAAATATTTTTAAGAAGATAGCTAACAGAAAGCTGTAGAGATGTGACTGATATACCTTAAACAGCAGGCTCCAGGAAGCCAGTGAGAGGGACAAAGGTGGAGCAGGCTAGATGGAGCAAGCTACATGGGGGAGCTTGCATAGAGACAGCCAGGAGAGGTCTGTCTAGTAGAAATACTGAAAATGTTGGCGCGTGTAGCTCAAGGGCAATTTGGCCGCACTCAATCTGACTCCCATCTCCCATCTCTTCAACAAACTGGAAAACACAAGTCTAATAGACAAAAGAGAGCAACATAAAAAGACAATAGTGTTATTAGGAAAAGACCAGAGGACTCAAACATGTAGTGACCACCTTTATTCATACAGTAAGACCAGAAGGTCATGCCCTGTCTTGCTTTTGTCTCTCCAAAGGTACAGATTCTATAACAGAACAGAGTAACTCACCGATCAGTCAGCACTTCAGAAGCACACAGGCCTACAAGCCTTCCTTTTATTTTTTGCTTCCACTTTGCAAATTTGGAAGATTGAAGTTTGGGATCCCATGGGCCTGTCAAGTCCTTCTTGGACTTGCTACTTTGGGGCATACCACAGACCACTGGCCCTGAGTCTAGACTCTCCCATGGATCACTTGGGGACCTCCAAATGTATATAGAGTTCATGACCCCTGGGAAAACATCATAGAATCAATCCAAGTATAATTAAAAAATTTATTGATAAGTTGTTAGCAAGATGACCGTCTCTGAGCCAAATTTGAGATTGCCTTGAAGGAGAGGTATAGGGAAGGGTTTTTTAAGACAAAATCCACAAGAAGATCTTCAATATGTACACAAGCAAGTGAGAACTGATCTGTTTTGCCTGGTTTAGTTGTTAAGGCAATTCAAAACAATTTTGAGGTATTTGCATAAACAAGTTACAGAAACCAAAAGAGTCATATCGTAACAAGTAGATGGTCACAGTTGTACATTTTTGGGTGGGGGGGGTCACTGAGTCAGTAGTACTAGTAATTTACCAAGATGGATGCCTGACATAAAAGTTTCTTTAGCCATCACACCTGAAATTTTTTTTTAAAAAATGAATAAATATTTAAAACACCACGAAACACAGCAACAGGATATCCCTACTCTTTAATAACATCCCATCCCAAGTGAAACCCAATTTGATGAAATATTTCAGTTTTTCTGATCTCCTCTTACTCACTTGCTGCTCTGTTCCCCATAGGATGTGTTCGCCTTTGTTACAGATGCAGGCAGGCATGCCCCTGGTACCAGGGTGAGTGAGTGTCTGATGGAAAACTAAATGGATGGATGGGTGGATGGGTGGATGGGTGGATGGATGGGTGGATGGATGGATGGATGGATGGATGGGTGGGTGGATGGATGGATGGATGGGTGGATGGATGGATGGATGGGTGGATTGATGGGTGGATGGATGGATGGATGGGTGGATGGATGGATGGGTGGATGGGTGGATGGATGGGTGGATGGGTGGATGGGTGGATGGGTGGATGGGTGGATGGATGGATGGATGGGTGGATGGGTGGATGGATCGATGGATGGATGGATGGGTGGATGGATGGATGGATGGGTGGATGGGTGGATGGGTGGATGGATGGATGGATTGATGGATGGATGGGTGGATGGGTGGATGGATGGATGGATGGATGGGTGGGTGGATGGATGAAAACTACAAATGAGGGAGAAATGAAGGGATAGGGAAAGGAAAAGGAAGAAGCAATTCAGGTCTTTCTGCTCTGATCCTTGGCCCAAGTTATACTTGTCACTGTTGTACATTGCGTCATTTCCTAAGGGCCCTGCAGTGATCACATGCCTCTTAATATTGCATTTTATTTTGAAGGCAGTCTTGAGTTCTATTATCCAATATTCTGACCTCCCACTTTTTCTTTTTCCTCTTCCTCTATTGTTGATCATCACGGCTCCCATGGCTTTTCTCGTTCAAGGACTTCAACATAAGGACAGATATACTGAACCTGATAGAAGAGAAAGTGGGGAATAGTCTTGAACTCATTGGCACAAAAAAATACTTTCTTTAGAACACCATTAGCACAGGCACTATGATCAAAAATTCATAATCAGGACCTCCTGAAAGTGAAAAGCTTCTGTATGGCAAATGATGATTTGGACAAAAAGCAAGCCTAAAAGATGGGAAAAGATTTTACAAACTACACACCTGAGATAGCATTAATATCTAAAATATATATAAAGAACAAAAAACAAACAATCAAAGAAATTCCACCAGACAGCGAGAAAACATCACAATTTTCTTTCTGCTTTTTGCTAAATGGCTTCCAAGTCTCTTCCTGAAACCACAGCCTCTTCCCAAAGGTGCAGTCTTGCATACCTCTTTAAATCACATGGTGGTGCTCAAGCAGAGAGAAATGAGGAGTTTTTTTTTTCTAGCTCAGAATATCTGGTCACTATTTAAATTCTGATTTCTGTCTTTTGCATCCCACTGCACAGCTCCTTGGTTGTATTCTAATGAGGTTTGTGGTATCTGTCATGAGTCATGTTCCTCAGAGGAGCAATGATGGAGGGCTCAACAGGAAGCAACTATGATCATAGTAGTAACATACGTGTGAAGGGTTTCTAGCTGGTAGCACCAAAATGAGACATGTTTCTAGATTATTTGTAGCACCAAATATACTAGAAATACTGTGTAAATTGTTGCTATATTGTAATTTTTGAGGAACAATATAAAAGTAAAATCTGCACATTTAAATGCAAATGTTTTTTCAAGTATTTCCAATTTGTGGTTGGTTGGATCTGAAGTTTCAGAAAAAGAGAATATATAATTTTGAAATAAGTATTATGTCTTTGTACTTTTTTGGTTGGCTATGTGCAACAAATTTTGAAATGTGATTTTGCAACCTGAATGATTTCTTCATGATCTCCTCACTCCATTTTAGTTGTGAATGGCATACATGACTTTTTTTGTTTTTGTATAATTCCCTTTCACATGATAATGATTCCCATTTGATCATGTTATATAATCATTTTAATATGTTGTTGGATTTTGTTTGTCAGTTGGCTTTTTGTTTTGTTTTGAATTCTATCTTGACCTACTAAGTTTAAATAGAGCCTTCTGTGTAGGCTTGGGTTTGAAACTATCCATTGGAACATGGGCAACTCACCAGTGGTTATACCATCAAAACCTATAATTACCTTTCATTGGCAGTTTTTTTCCTAGTTTTCTCTGGTTCTATGATTGTTACCACATATAATGATTTAAAAATATTTGCTTCTTTATTTTTTTCAGAGTTTGAGAAGGATCCGTGTTAATTATGTCTAAGTGCATGGTGGAATTTGTCACTAGATCTGTCTTCTCCCCCTTACCAGGAGGGTTTGAATTATTACTTCATTCTTATTAGTAGGTATCTGTAGCGAGCTGCATGGTGTCATACCTGATGGAGATGTATAATCAACTCCTGAGATGGCTAAAGCCTGACCTATGCTATGATCACGCAATGATTATCAGCTGCCTGCATATGCGTGAACCTATGGGCAATGCCCACCTGGCAGTTCGGGGTTGGCAGCCCATGCCTACTTAAGGGATGGGAGAGGTTTGCCTGAGGAGAGAAGTGAAGGAGGGAGAGAAGGGAAAGAGAGAGGGGAAGAGAGAGAGAAGTGTAAAAAGTCCTGGAATAAAACTGCAGTGAGAAGAGCTCCGGTGGTCGCGTCATCCTTGTGGGATGAGGGTGGCCGTGACAGGTATCAGCATGTTCCGCCATGATTTTTCTTCATAATTCAAGAGTGTTTTTCTTGGTATTTTTAGGTATCAACCAGTTGGTATAAAATTATTCATAATCTTTTATTATCTAAGTATTATAAAAGCAAACTTGTGTCTTTTCTTTCTGTTATGATTTTAATTATTTGTGCCCTTTCTCTTTTTTATTAGTACAGCTAGACATTTTATAATTTTGTCAACTGCTTTGAAGAACTAACTGTTGATTTCTTTGATAGCCTCTAATTTTATAAATTTATTTTTACATATATGAGTCACTGTGTATGTGTGTGTGTGTGTGTGTGTGTGTGTGTGTACCATGTATATGTCTGGTGCTTGCAGAGAGCAGAAGAAGGCATATCATCCTCTGGGACTAGAGTTATAGATAGTTGTGATCTATCATGTGGTGCTAGGAACTGAATTTGAAAGAGTTCTGCAAATGTTCTTAACTGCTGACCCAACTCTTCAGTCCCCCATCTCTAATTTTCTATTCTATGTTATAATCCTTATTTTCCTACTATTTTCTAGTTTCTAGTTTTGTATTCTGCTTTTCTTTTGTTTTTAGCTATTAATATAATCTAAAAAGTTTGCATTATTGATGAGAATTTTCTTTTTAATCTGTTACTTCCTATGTAATATTTCCCTCCCTTTTATCATTCATTTCACTGCAATTCCCAAATTTCACTGTTTTGTGTGACCTTTCAAAACATGAAAATGGGAACCCAAATGAATCACTACTAGAGGTGCTTTTATTCTCATTAGTGCATATTTTATGAAATTAAAAGCCACACACACATATGCACATATACACTTATAATTATTATATCTTTTTAATAAATTGTTCCCTTTATGTCAGTTTTATTTTGACTTCCATTTGCTTGAACTATTGACTTTCCTCTTGATTCATTTGGTGGGTGCCTTTGTCTATGATGTTTGTTTCTTGAACACAACAGATAGTTGGGTCCGGTTTTGTTGTGGGATAATCCTTCTGTGCATTGTGAATATGTGTTGCTCTCATTGGTTGATAATAAAAGCTGATTTTCTCTATAGTCAAGCAAAATATAGCAAGGCAGGAAAGCTAAATGGAGATACACAAAGGAAGAGCAGACTCAGAGAGAGGTGTGAGCCAGTCACCCAAGAAGCTAGTAGTCCAGTAAAGTCATGGCAACATGGCAATACATAGGTTAATAGAAATGGTTTGATTTAAATGTAAGACCGAGTTAGTAATAAGCCTGAACTATAGGCCAAATGTTCTGTAATTAATATTAAGCCTCTGAGTGATAATTTAGAAGCAGTTGCAGGAAAAGGAGGGACAGAGACACCTCCATTTATATAGTTTTTCTTTAATTTTGTTAGTTGCATCTTTGAAGTAATAAGTTGAAACTGTTTACTTTTAACATTATTATAGATGTAGGGGTGGAGTGGTGGTTTGAATGCAAATGTCACACAAAGGAAGTGGCACTATTGGGAGGTGTGCTCTTGTTAAAGTAGGTGTAGTCTTGTTGGAGGAAGTGTGTCACTGTGGTTGTGGGCTTTGAGGTCTCTTTTGCTCATGCTTCATTCAGTATGACACTCAGTCCACTTCCTGCTGCCTTCTGATCAAGATGTGGCCAGAACTATGTCTTCCTACACAATGCCATGCTCCCTGGCCATTATGATAATGTACTAAACCTCTGAAACTATAAGCCACCCAATAAAATGTTTCCCTATATAAGAGTTGCGGTGGTCATGATGTCTCTTCACAGTAACAGTAACAAAGAGGTGGTTTGATTGAGAATGTATCCCTATAGCTCATATATTTAAGTAGTCAGCCTTCAGTTGGTGGGACTAATTGGGAACGATTAGGAGGTGTTGTCTTGTTGGAGCAGGACTATCACTGGGGCAGGCTTTGATGTCTTAACTTGGATTCCAAGTTAACCCTGTGCTTATAGATCAAGATGCAAACTCCCAGCTCCTGATTCAGAGCCATGACTGTCTGCATGTTGCAAAGCTCCCCTCCATGATGGTCATGGACCCATCTCTGAAGTGGTAAGTCACAAATTAAACATTTCTTTTAATAAGTTTCCTTGGTTGTGATGTCTTAGCAGAGCAATAAGAAAGTAACTAAAATTCTTCACAGAACTGGAGAAGACAATAATCAACTTTATATGGAAAATCAAAAAACCCAGGATAGCCAAAACAATCTTATACAATAAAGGATCGTCTGGAGGCATTACCATCCCTGACTTCAAACTCTATTACAGAGCTACAGTATTGAAAACAGCTTGGTATTGGCATAAAAACAGAGAAGTCGACCAATGGAATCGAATAGAAGACCCTGACTTTAACCCACAAACATATGAACACCTGATTTTCGATAAAGGAGCTAAAAGTATACAATGGAAAAAAGAGAGCATCTTCAACAAATTGTGCTGGCAAAACTGGATGTCAATCTGTAGAAGAATGAAAATATCTATCACCATGTACAAAACTCAAGTCCAAATGGATTAAAGACCTCAATATCAGTCCGAACACACTGAACCTGATAGAAGAGAAAGTGGGAAGTACTCTACAACAGATGGGCACAGGAGACCACTTCCTACGTATAACCCCAGCAGCACAGACATTAAAGGCCTCAATGAATAAATGGGACCTCCTGAGACTGAGAAGCTTCTGTAAAGCAAAGGACACTGTCACTAAGACAAAAAGGCAACCCACTGACTGGGAGAAGATCTTCACCAACCCCGCAACTGGAAAAGGTCTGATCTCCAAAATATATAAAGAACTCAGGAAACTAGACCATAAAAGGCTAATCAACCCAATTATAAAATGGGGCACTGAGCTGAACAGAGAATTCTCAACAGAAGAAGTTCAAATGGCCAAAAGACACTCAAGGTCATGCTCAACTTCCTTAGCAATCAGGGAAATGCAAATCAAGGACAACTTTAAGATACCATCTTACACCTGTCAGAATGGTTAAAATAAACACCATTGATAGCCTTTGCTGGAGAAGTTGTGGAGAAAGGGGTACACTCATCCATTGCTGGTGGGAATGCAAACTTGTGCAACCACTATGGAAAGCAGTGTGGCGGTTTCTCAGGAAATTCGGGATCAACCTACCCCTGGACCCAGCAATATCACTCTTGGGAATATACCCAAGAGATGCCCTATCATACAACAAAAGTATATGCTCAACTATGTTCATAGCAGCATTGTTTGTAATAGCCAGAACCTGGAAACAACCTAGATGCACATCAACGGAAGAATGGATGAAAAAAGTAGGGAATATATACATATTAAAGTACTACTCAGCAGTAAAAAACAAGGACTTCTTGAATTTTGCATGCAAATGGATGAAAATAGAAAACACTATCCTGAGTGAGGTAAGCCAGACCCAAAAAGAGGAACATGGGATGTACTCACTCATATTTGGTTTCTAGCCATAAATAAAGGACATTGAGCCTATAATTCGTGATCCTAGAGAAGCTAAATAAGAAGGAGAACCCAAAGAAAAACATATAGGGATCCTCCTGAATATTAACCTTCATCAGGCGATGAAAGGAGACAGAGACCCACATTGGAGCACCGGACAGAAATCTCAAGGTCCAAATCAGGAGCAGAAGAAGAGAGAGCATGAGCAAGGAACTCAGGACCGTGAGGGGTGCACCCATACTCTGAGACAATGGGGATGTTCTATTGGGAACTCACCAAGACCAGCTGGCCTGGGTATGAAAAAGCCTGGGATAAAACCGGACTTGCTAAATATCGCGGACAATGAGAACTACTGAGAACTCAAGAACAATGGCAATGGGTTTTTGATCCTACTGCATGTACTGGCTTTGTGGGAGCCTAGGCAGTTTGGATGCTCACTTTACTAGACCTGGATGGAGGTGGTAGGTCCCTGAACTTCCCACAGGGCAGGGAACCCTGATTGCTCTTTGGGCTTTCGAGGGAGGGGGACTTGATTGGGGGAGGGGGAAGGAAATGGGAGGCAGTGGCGGGAAGAGACAGCAATCTTTAATAAATAAATAAATAAATAAATAAAAATAAGGTAAGTAAGATTTGTTGGTACCCTCTGGAAATATGAGTCAATTTTTTTGTAAGTTGAATTGGCCTTATCACAGAAATATTTAAAAACTAAGATAGATGTTTATTAACTCCTGTAATTTTTTTTGGCTGTTTTACTTATTCTTTGGGTTAGTATTTGTTCACTTATTTCTACCCTATTAATATTAGGGTCTATTATTTACCTGTGTTAGGTTTATGGATTCCTTCTTAACTCTCCTTTGTCAATCTATTTTTCTCATAAATTTATTATTTCCTGTGCTCTGTGTATAGTGTAGTCCTTTAAATAGTATCTGTACTACTACTGGCTTAGTGTCCATCTAATTACCTTAGCTTCTACTTGACCTGAGATTCCTTATTTTTCTGTCAATTTAAAAATATATCTTTCTTGCCTTCTGCAGGGCTATGGGATCCGCCAGCTCAGCCTTTTTGGGCGCTGAAGGCAAAGGGGCCAGCCGGAATTGCTTTGCTTCAATAGCCTGTCTGCAGCAAGGCAGGACCTTTCTTAGTGAGGTTCCTGGCCACCAGAGGAACCTGATCCTCTTCCTGGGGACCCATCAGAGTGGTTGGTGAGTGTGCTCTTGACCCATGGCAGGAGCCCGGAAACACAGCAGGGACATTCCCAACCCCCTTCACTCCCCGGTCATTCAGCAGGGGCTGCTCCCCTCTGCTGGGGCCTCTCTCTCCCTAACCCATCCCAGTTTGCACCCAGGAACCTCCTCCCTTCTTTCTCCCTTCTGCGGGGCCAGGGGATCCGCCAGCTCAGCCTGTTTGGGCACTGGGACAGGGTGCTGAGGGCAAAGGGGTCAGAGGGAATTGCTTTGCTTCAATAGCCTGCCTGCAGCAAGGTAGGCCCTTTGTTAACGAGGTTCCTGGTCACCAAGGGAACCTGATCCTCTTCCATAAGATCCATAGGATAGCATTTGAAGTAAGAGATGGGCAGGCACCAAGGCAAGAATACCTCCACCAATCAGAAAAACAACATGAAAACACCAGAAGCCAGTGAACAGACAACAGAAGGTCTTGAAAACCCTAATCCAGAAGAAGGGGAAAAAATGACATTATGAAAGTGATAGAGTCCCTTAAACAGCATGTAAAAAACGCCCTTATAGAAATGGATGAGAAGTATAACAAAAAGTTTGAAGAAATGAATAAATGCGTAAATGATACCCTGAGAAACCAAGAAAAAATATTCAAACAGGTAATGGAAACAGTTCAAGAATTGAAAACTGAAATGGAGGCAAGGAAGAAAACACAAACTGAGGGGCGACTGGATATGGAAAATCTAGGGCAATGAACAGAGACTACAGAAGCAAGCATAATCAATAGAATACAAGAGATAGAAGAAAGAATCTCAGATTCTGAAGACACCACAGAGAAGATAAACACACTGATCAAAGAAAACAGCAAATCCAACAAATTCTCATCACAAAACATTCAGGAAATATGGGACACCATAAAAAGACCAAACCTAAGAATAATAGGGATAGAAGAAGGAGAAGAATTACAGCTCAAAGGCCCAGAAAATACTAGACCTGGATGGAGGTGGGGGGTTCCTTGGACTTCCCACAGGACAGGGAACCCTGATTGCTTTTCGGGCTGAGGGGGGGGACTTAATTAGGGGAGGGGGAGGGAAATGGGAGGCGGTGGCTGGGAAGAGACAGAAATCTTTAATAAATAAATAAATTTAAAAAAAATAAAATTAAAAAAAATTATGGAAGAAAACTTTCCCAACATAAAGAAAGATATTCCTTTGAATAGTCAAGAAGCATCCAGAACACCAAATAGACTGGATCAAAAAAAAACATCCCCTCGCCATACAATAATCAAAACACAAAACATACAGATTAAAGAAAGAATATTAAGAGCTGCAAAGGAAAAAGGTCAAGTTACTTATAAAGGTAAACCTATCAGACTTACACTGGACTTCTCTATGGAAACCATGAAAGCCAGAAGGTCCTGGATAGAGATACTGCAAAAACTAAGAGACCATGGATGCAAGCCCAGACTACTATACCCAGCCAAGCTATCGTTCACTATCAATGGAGAAAACAAAATATTCCAGGATAAGAACAAATTTAAACAATACGTAGTCACAAACCCAGTCTTACAGAAAGTAATAGAGAAGGAAAATCGCAACCCAAGGAATCCAACATTGCCAACACTGCCTATAATAACTCAGACTACGAGCAACCCTTCACCAGCACAACTCAAAGAAGGGGAACACACAAGCTCTACTACCAAAAAAATAATAACAACAGGAGTCAACAACCACTGGTCATTAATATCACTTAATATCAATGGACTCAATTCACCTATAAAAAGGCACAGGCTAAGAGATTGGATATGAAAACAGGATCCAACATTCTGCTGTTTACAAGAAACACAGCTCTACCACAAAGATAGACATCTACTCAGAGTAAAGGGTTGGGAAACTAGACTTTAAAATGCTAATTAACCCAATTAAAAAAAATGGGGCACTGAGCTGAACAGAGAATTCTCAACAGAAGAAGTTCAAATGGCCAAAAGACACTCAAGGTCATGCTCAACTGCCTTAGCGATCAGGGAAATGCAAATCAAGACTTTAAGATACCATCTTACACCTGTAAGAATGGCTAAAATAAACACCAATGATAGCCTCTGCTGGAGAGGATGTGGAGTAAGGGGTACACTCATCCATTGCTGGTGGGAAAGCAGTGTGGCAGTTTCTCAGGAAATTCGGGATCAACCTACCCCTGGACCCAGCAATACCACTCTTGGGAATATACCCAAGAGATGCCCTATCATACTACAAAGTATTTGTTCAACTATGTTCATAGCAGCATTATTTGTAATAGCCAGAACCTGGAAACAACCTAGATGCCCTTCCACGGAAGAACAGATGAAGAAAGTGTGGAATATATACATATTAGAGTACTACTCAGCGGTAAAAAACCATGACTTCTTGAATCTTGCATGTAAATGGATGGAAATAGAAAACATTATTCTGAGTGAGGTAACCCAGACCCAAAAAGATGAACATAGGATGTACTCACTCATAATTGGTTTTTAGCCATAAATATAGGACATTGAGCCTATAACTCACAATCCTAGAGAAGCTAAATAAGAAAATGAACCCAAAGAAAAGCATACAGTTATCCTCCTGGATATTGGAAGTAGTCAAGATTGCTGGGCAAAAATTTGGGAATTGGGGGGTGGGGTGGGATGGGGGAAAGGGGAGATGGGGAGAGAAAAGTGAGAAGGGGAGGATAGGGAGAACTTGGGGAAATGGGATGGTTGGGATAATTGGAGGATGGATATGGGAGCAGGGAATTATATATCTTAATTAAGGGAGCCATTTTAGGGTTGGCAAGAGCCTTGACTCTAGAGGGGTTCCCAGGGGTTCAGAGAGATGTACCCAACTAGGTCCTTGGGCAGCTGAGGAGAGAGAGCCTGAAATGGCCTGATTCTATAGCCATACTAACGAATATCTTGCATATCACCATAGAACCTTCATCTGGCGATGGATGGAGATAAAGACAGAGACCCACATTGGAGCACTGGACTGAGCTCCCAAGGTCCAAATGAGGAACAGAAGAAGGGAGAACATGAGCAAGGAAGTCAAGACCGTGAGGGGGGCACCCACCCACTGAGACGGTGGGGCTGATCTATTAGGAGATCACCAAGGACAGTTGGACTGGGACTGAAAATGCATGGGATAAAACCAGACTCACTGAATATGGTGGACAATGAGGGCTGCTGAGAAGCCAAGGACAATGGCACTGAGTTTTGACCCTACTGCATGTACTTGCTCTGTGGGAGCCTAGCCAGTTTGAATGCTCACCTTCCTAGACCTGGATGGAGGGGTGAGGACCTCGGACTGCCCACAGGGCAGGGAACCCTGACTGCTCTTTGGACTGGAGAGGGAGGGGGAGGGGAGTGGGGCGTGGGGAGTGGGAGGAGGGGGAGGGAAAAGGGAGGCGGGGAAAAGGCGGAAATTTTTAATTAAAAAAATTAATAAAAAAAACATTGTAGGGACACCTACCCAAGGAAGTCCTGTCTGTTAACCCTCAGTGACTTATTTTACAGTAAGCTGAGTCTAACTAAGGGAGAACCCTGCTGGTGCCCAACTCAAATTTCTTCCATTTTCAATGCAAATGTTAAATATAAACTCAAAATAAACAGATTTTCGGCTGTGTAGCACTTTCAAAAAATATATCTTTCTTGGATATAGCAATCTTGATTGACAGTTTTACAACTTGATATGTTATTTCATACTTTCCTGCCTTTTTCTTGATGATGGAAACTATGATGCTATTCTAATATGTTTTGCTTTGTAGGTGAGTTGATATTTTTTTATATATTTTGATAATAGTTTTTTGTTTTATATTTTTGACATTTTGACTATAATATGTCATGAATGTGTCTTCATATATATGTATATGAAGTATATGTACTTGCATATATGTATATATGTGTAAAATCCAAAAACCTTTTCATATATAAATGTGTGTGTATGTGTGTGTATGTATGTAATGAAATGGTCAACATAGTCTTTAAGGAACTCTAAAACTTTACTGTAGAACTTCAGAAGCCAGGCCTCTATTGCCTGTTCTGTGCCCAGCATTATCTTCTACGTTCACTTCCACAAGTAATTAAGTTTTAAACATACAATGGCTTCTCCAGGCCAAAAAAAAAAAACATGGCCCAGTCTGTCACAGGCAAATATCTCACTTCTGTTACCAATTTCTACCTTAGTCAGTATTCTATCGCTGTGATAAGACACCATGACAAAAGGCAACTTGGGGAAGAAAGGGGTTATTTCATCTTACATCTTGTAGTCCCTCTCCTGACTTTCATGACAGGACCTCAAAGCTAGAATTTGGAGGCAGGATTTGATATAAATGCAATGGAGGGAGGAGTTCTGCTTACTAGCTTGCTTCCTATGGTTTTCTCAGTTTGCTTTCTTACAGATCCCTTGCCTTGGGATGGCACCACCACCTACAATGGGAAGGGCCTTTCAATATAAATCAATAGTTACAACATGCCCCACAGCTTTTTCTCTGGTGCACTGTATGGTCACAATTTCCATGTATGTTTCCAGTGTCTAATATTCTCAGACAGAATGCGGAAGAGCTGTCTGCACTAGTATTTAAACTTGAAGTTGGGTACTCTCTCAGCTCACCAGAACCCTGGCTGTTTTCCTAATTCAAGTCTTGCCTGTTGGTGTTCACAAGTCTATGTTAGGTTTGCCTACACCACCTCTCATATTTGTGTTTTTACTTGCCTGGTTTGTAAAGAGAGTGAGGGGCTTGGGTTTGGGGATACAGTAGTGCTGAAATTTTTGTTCTTTTCGGTGAAACAATTTAGTGATAGACTATTTCTTGGGAACAGTTCCTTCCTTCACCCCAGCCTAGGAGCAAGAAGGACAGTTCTCAAGTCATGTCCAAGCATCTGATTTATAGAGTCCATACAGATCTCCCACATAAAGCACTGTTCCTATAGAGTTTGCTTCTTGACACTGCCCTCTTTTCTTCTGTTTGTGGCCCCCAAATGGGCTCTTCCTTCTACTTCATTCAGTTTTTTAAGTTGGACTTTGTTTATTTTGTGAAGCTAATATTTGTTTGTTGCTGTATGTAATCTTGCTATGTTAAAGTTAAAAGCTTCCTTTTATTTAGACAAAAAAAGGGGGTAGGTGATGTGGGATGTATGCTGTGTATGTTTTATTGCTATTGGTGAATAAAGAAGCTGCTTTCAGCCAATGGCTTAATAGAGTAAAGTCAGACAGAAAACCTGAACAGAGATACAGAAAGAGAGTGGGCAGAGTCAGAAGAGTTGCCATGTAGCTGCTGAAGGAGAAAGATACCTGCCACAGAACCTTACCAGTAAACCATGAACCGCATGGTAAAATACAAAATGATGGGAATGGGTTAATTTAAGATGCAAGAGTTAGTTAATAAGAAGCCTGGGCTATAGGCTAATCAGTGTTGTAATTAATATAGTGTCTATGTTATTATTTGGGTCTGGGCAGCCAGGAAACAAAAAGAGCAGCCTCCTACTACACCAGACACACACATGCTACACAGACATACATACAACATACTCATACACATAAAATATAATTTAAAAAATCTTAAAAATGTATCTTCTACTGGATATCACTGATTAGGTTTTACTAGTGTGAAAGGGAATATGATGGATATATGTGGACATGCAATTATGGTGTGCATGTGAAGGATAGAGAACAACTTTGTGGAGTCAATTCTCTCCATCCAGTTTTACCAGGATCCCAGGTATATAATTTAGGTCATGAGACTCATAGGGAAAGCGTCTTTACCCATTTATCCTTCCTACCTGATCTCATTGATCTTTATTGATTTGAAAATGGGAATCTTATACGGAAATTTTTGTTTTGTTCAGCATTTGTTTAGCATTTGTTTTGTTCAGTTTTCTTTGAGCTTATACAATCTGTGGTTTTATATCTGACCATAGCATGGGGAAAGAATTATGTATTTTAAAAAATAGATAAAATAGGATGAGTTGGAGTTGATTAGTCCCTTCTCTGAGATCAGAATCTGGGAAAATGCTAGTAGGTTAGTATTTGGTTACATAGATTTTCTTGAAGTTAGAACTTTTATGACAAACTACATGAAGTGGACTTTAAAATGGGGTCTATACTTTTACTCAGGCCTAAACAATGAGGTAATTTCCAATTGATTTTCAGTGAGAACCTAGGTGAATTATACAAGGTAAAACTCATAAACATTTAGGGACCATGCAAAATTGAATCCCCTATGATTTTTCCATACTATGTGTATAATAATTTGCCAATTATAGTTTACCTTTCCATATTTTTTCATGGGATCCCACATTAGTTCATTAGATTCTGCACTAGCATATTATAATTTTTAATATTTGTTTGTCATTTTCTCTATTTTAGGCACAGTAGTTATCATCAGATGTCCATATTACTAACATAATAATTTGTAAAAAACATATTGTTTTTTTATGTGTATGTGTGTGAGCCTAAGAGTTTATATGCACGGTGTGCCTGCAGGAGACTGTGAAGAACAAATGAGGGTGCTGGAACTACCGGAACTGGAATTACAGGCAGGTCATAGCTGCCACGTGGCTGACAGGCAATACATTTCTGCCGTCTGAAAGACAGTAAGCCATCCCTCCACAAAAGAGTTTCATATCTTGTGTCACTGTCCGTTAAAGGAGGAATTTCCACTTTGTTATAGTGTACAATACTATTATTCTAACAAATTTGAGTAATTAGAATTGTGTCGAATTTATACACAAATGCTATAAAAGAATATTTGTTTATAGGTGTCTTTTTACATTTTACTTATCTGACTTTGGTAACTTTAATACCCAAGACCATTTGCTATTTCCATACTCCAGTTCTTTAGTTCCCTCCTCCAAGACCAACTGTCAAACCACAAATATAACCAATCATATACTATCCTGCAGGTCTCTGAATGGTTGAATACACAAATACAAATCAAATAAACCTTATAGACCAATGAGGATAAGAGCATGATTTAAAGTAGCCATAGATTAGAAACTTCCAAATGTCCATCAGAAGCTGAGAGCATAAACAAGCTGCCATGTAACTAAGCAGGAAAGCACTAGACAGCAAAGAAAGCAGACAGAACCTTAACCAAGGCAGAAAGATAAGAGTAATAAGCCAGCAAAATCTCAAAAGTAATCACTATTAGGATTGAAAGTAGCCAGCCGCTTCAAAAGGCCCATACCATGGCATGTGTGTCTCTGTGGGGATTGGACAGTCAGCATTTGTGCACAATTCCAGAAAATACAAAGAAGCTCTCATTTCCCGAAAGCATATCTGTGTTTGCCTAGAGACAGGGAGGAGAGTGTCAGGGTGAGGGAAAGGGAAGTGTTGCCAAGGGCTTGAGAACAAGTTGTGGTGAATATTCTACCCGTCACGTGTCAAACCTACCCAGTTGCATACTTGAAATATGAACATTTTGTCGTGGACCAGAAATCTATCTCAATATAGCCTCAAAAAGCCAAGGGAAGAAAAATCACCTAGAAAATCATTTAAACTGCCTGGAAACAGGAAGTCGCTAAACTTGTTAGACATTGTCGTCTCTGATACAAAGAAAGAGGGATTCAGTGTTGAAACACTATCAGAAGAAACAATGTTAGAAACGGTACAAACGGGGGGGGGGGGGCAAGATGAGGAAAGCACAGCTCCGGGAAGTGAATGAACGCCAAGCAAACCTATACAAAAAGCTGACAAAGAGAAAGCGGCTTCCAAACGACAGACAGACTGCTACTACAAGGCGTGTGTCTTGGATACTTTTCTACTTCTGTGACAAAACACCATGACCAAGGCAACTTATGGAAGAGTTCACTAGAGCTTGCTTGCAGTTTCAGAGGATTAATCCATAACTACAATGGTCAGGAGCAAGGCAGCGGCAGGAAGGCATGATGTTGGAGCAGTAGCTAGGAGCTAAGATCTTGATCCATTAGCAAGAGGCACAGAAAGGGCCAACTGGGGATTTGTGTGGGCAGGAAAAGCAGCTCAACACTACGGATCCCTGTGTTCTCTGTGACCCAGAATATGTGGGTTCTGCGGGGACTGTTAATCATTAACGACCTGTGCAGCCGTGGCCTCTGTAGTGACAGCATAGGTTTGCTCCAAGCACACATGGTGCTTTTTACGATCAACAGTGTGACAGGACTGCCTTGTGTTGAGTCATAACCCAGATTCCGCACTCTGGACACTCGGTTGAATAGCACTGTACCAACATGTTGTCAAGGGTAAAATGGAGATAGTGTGAATCCCTAGACGATTACAGGCTGAATATTTAATGATCATTTGTCTGCCTGCCCTTTGAGGACTTGCATGTGTAGGGCACTGACAAACAGAATGTATTTGGTGATTGATGCACTGAGTCCAAGTTGAACTCACATGTACAGCACGGTCAGAAGATCCTGGGACAATAAAAAGGATAAGATACAAACCCCCAAGAGGGTTCACCTCCTTTATGCCTTCTGGACAATACAGGTGTTGAGGAGGTGGGGAGGCTCCTCATCTTGACTGACTGAGACCTTACTTACCACACTGAGGGGGAGTCAATGGTCTGTCTGTTAGGCAGAGCAGAACCTGAACTGACAACAACCTATAGAACTCACACTTTAGAAACCCACGAACTGTCACTTCATAGACTTATTAGACACCAGTAATATTGTTCCAACGATAGCACGGCAGCATCCAAAGGAACCCAGTACATTTGCGCTACAGCAAAGCAATACCTTTTGTGAAGTGTGTCCAGATGTGTCCCAGAAAGATTCTGAAAGAGAAGACGGAAAACATTCCTGACTCAACATTTTGTTGGGCAGGTAGGTAGCTTCACACATCTGGGGTCCTTTTCTTGGGGACAGAAGCACCAGGCTTTCATATGCTCATTTGAAAACCCTTGGACCCCCTTGACAAAATTCAGTGGATCCTAAAGTTGCTCTAGTTGGGAGACGGTCTACAGAGGGGGTTAGCTATGCGAGTTCATGTCAGAGAATCAGGCAGTGGCCTGGAGTGAAATGTGGCCGTTACCAATGACTAAAGCCAGGAGGTCAGACTCCCTTCATACTGACACTGTGATCCTGGACAGAGAGAAATGTCCAGATATCCAGGGGTACAAGAAGGAAAATCAGATGAATAAGACATCCTCAGGACAGAGGGAGAAGAGATTAAGAAACAGTCTATTGTACTGGGCATTTCAAAAAACATGGGTCGTGCATGACCAATTTTCACGCTCATAAATACCTCTTTGTACAGCCTAGGACTCCAAAGGGAAGGAAAAGAAAAGAGAATACAGGGGCTGGAGAGATGGCTCAGAGGTTAAGAGCATTGCCTGCTCTTCCAAAGGTCCTGAGTTCAATTCCCAGCAACCACATGGTGGCTCACAACCATCTGTAATGGGGTCTGGTGCCCTCTTCTGGCCTGCACAGACAGAATATTGTATACATAATAAATAAATAAATAAATATTAAAAAAAAAGAAAAGAGAATACAGTAACGTGTCCAAGGTGAGCCCCTCTCCTAAGCCACTGCTGCATCTCAGGCACAGTTATGTGACACTCCTGAGGAGTGCGCATGGTTAGGATCGACAGGCCCCGTGAAAACTTGAAACGTGATGGAAGGTGAATTGGTTACCAGATAAAAGGGTGTCACCAGAGAAAAAAAGCATACAGAGAGGCTTGACCCAACCCTGAGACCTGATCCCTCTTGGCTGTTGGTTTCAAAGTGGGATTAAGGCAAAGGGACCACCCTGAAGGAAACTGCCAGAACCCTTCTAGAGAGCTTCAAACATACCAACTTCAGGAAGGAACGAAAGTGCAGAGGCGTAAGTCTTAGCTCTAAGTTCTGCTTCCAAGTCAGCTTTGTTCCCAGGTCCACCTTCTACATGCCTGAGGAAGCAGGTGGCCAGCGGTGCATCAGAACTGCAAGAACTGCTTCTCAATATCTCCAGCCCATGCTGAGATCAAAGGCCAACCCTCCTGAGACCTGACTACTCAGGAATGACAGAGAGCAAAGAGCCAAAGGGGTTCCCAACTTCAGGGAGGGGGTAGAGCGGGGAGCACAGACAGAAAGTAAGAGAGGGGGGTGAGAAAGGGGGAGAGAAATAGAATGATTAGATAGTGACAGGCCAAGATCTTACTTCTTGTTATAGACACACCCAGAAGAGACCCAGGGTCCATTCTGTGAAAAACAGCATCTGAGAATGAATTGCAAAGAATCACAAAGGGGTAGTTATTTGATTATGTATCTATTATACTTTTGTCATCTCAAAGGACCAAAATTTCTGGACTTAAAAACACAGTGTTTTGTTGTTGTTGCTCTGTTCTGAATGACAGGTGTCTGAGCATGTGTTCTGAGACCAGCTGTAACAATGTAGCTTTAAACAAAGTATCTACTATTTCAAGAAGGTGGGAGCCCTCAGGAAGTGCAGGGCTCACAGCTCAGAGCAGCATAATGGGATTCTCAGAGAGCTCCACTTGGCCAGAGAAGACAGAGGCGGGTCTTTTGGCAAGGGTCCATCCTGTTTCAGCCATGCCAAGAAGTTTACCCTTGAGTCAAAACGAAACAGGCTGCCATTCTGTCATTTAGGACAAGCCAAGGATGTAATAACTCACCTTTACGGATGAGTCCCGCCACTCACTCGAGCTGGGAATTTGGAGGAAAGAAGTGACCAGTTGGAAGACCATAGCGGCAATGCAGGGACCATGATGGCAGTGGAGTTTAAGAACGTCCACTGGCATTTGATAGTCGGTGGCCGCAGAAACCGCCTAGACTCTGGATGGTATCTCCAGGTACATGAGGAGAGGGAGGAGGACATAGTGAGGTCTCTCCGCCACGGTTTCCTCATCATCCTGGATGAATGCTAGCTATCGTTATCCTTTGGAGAAGACTTCTGGAGGACACTCAAAGAAGAGGAAGGTGCAGTGTTATTTGTTGACCCACGCCTCACTCATTCTGTCTGGCATTTCAGAGGTTTGGTCAGTGACTCCCTTTAAGGCACTAGAGAAAGCTGTCTCCTGACTTGGAAATTTCCTTGGGAAGCCATGTCCTAGCATGCACAGACTCATGCGTCAGTCTGGAACAACATACTGCAATCTCATGGGTGAAAGACTGTCAGGTGGCAGGAGCCTAGCAACTTCTCTATCTGCGTATCTTCCTGCCCTTCTCGTCAGCAATACCTCCCACACACAGCAGCCAGAGGGAGAGAAATGAGTCAGTGTGGCTCTGGGCACTGCCCAGACTTGGGGATCTTCCTGATTCCCCACACCATCTGAACAAGACCAGACCTTGACCTGGGCAGCTGCCCACCCCTGTGCCCTCCTCCTCCCTAGTTCCTTCCGTCTCCCCTCTGTTACACTAAGCTCCAGATACCCTGTAAGTTCCATTACCACTTGGTGCTCCTGCCCCAGTGACTGGGCACATTATAGCTTTGTCTGCTAGGCAGGCTTTCCATGCAAGACTGGCAGGCCATTGACTTGAGAGAAGCCTTCCCTGGGCTCCATGGTGCTCCTTTACAGCCTCCTGGATCTTAGAAAAGTGTGCAAGCAAGCATCTCCTTGATGGCCCTGAGAGTTTTACCTCTTCCTTATCATTTTCCATGTTTTCTGACAAGTCTATATTGTCACATTTTCGGTGTGAAATAAGCTCCCGGAGTACAGGGACGACAGCCTAGCCAGGAAAGGGGGACATGGTATCTAGCCTGACCCTTCAAGAATACCCGTGAATCATAAAATGAGGGGCATCACTGGCACTTTGTCCCATTGAAAGGCCCCCTCCTCCCTCTAGGAACACTCCACAAGGCTCTTTTCTTTACCCCATCACAGTGCTTAGTATTCTGAACACTACTGATTACAGGTGGGATAAACTCCACACAGAAGATGTGCAGAACTGAATGTGGGACATCATGAAGCCTGCAGAGAAAGGACCTGGACAGTCTCCAGCTGCTGTCCTGGTTACTGTACTGGTCACTATATTACTGTGGTTGGGGATTTTAAGGACTGTCTCTAGGACCAGGGTGCAGACTTTGGTGGCACTTCCCTGTACCCATTTCTCCATCTATGCCACTGATGTCTTTGGGTCAGTGTTCATATCTACAAAGGCCGAGTAGGATCCTGTGGAACCCTGGTCCTGGATTGTCTGGAGTTCATTTCCCTTCTCATAGGTCTCCTGCTCCCATGAAGAGCAGATCCTCTGCTATGGGCACAAGGCGCCATCATATCATCCAGCCCTACACAACAATCATGGCTTTACCTATCCTGGCCATCGTGGACAGACACCTGAAAACTTGAGGCGCAGCTCATCTGTCTGTTCCCTCTGCCTGCAAGCATCCCACCCCAGACCACTAGGTGATGGCCCCTGACTCCTAAGCCATGGTTCCCTGCCCCTTGCCTCTGCTGGGACAAGCTCAGTCAAGCCCTAGGTCCCTGCCCCTCGCTCTGTTGGGACAAGCTCTGTCTAGGTGCAGAGAGCTGGGCATATCCAGAGGGCAAGGAAGGGATGGCACCTGACTCCCAAGTCCTAGGTCTCTCTCTGCTTTTTGCTTCTACCGGTTCAAGTTCTGTCTAGGTGTAGAGAACTGGGCTTTTCCACAAGGCAAGAATCCTATCTCCATACCCGCTTCTCAGGAGGAGATGGAAAGTCCTGCCTCACCCCACAGGGACGAGGTCTCATTCTCAAGTTCATGTTCTCCTATCCTGAGTAGCTTCTGCCAATAGAGAAAGCCACACAGAAAGCCTTGTATACACAAGGTGGACTGGGTTGCGGTGGCAGGACCCTGTGCTGGCATGCGAAATTCCGTGGTCACCATAGTCTGGTCACACAGACCTGATGAGATGCTGAGCACAAATGGCGAATAAATACTTGAGGCAGTGTTCAACCTCATCTGGGGGAAATCACATACGAAACCTCCCATAGTCCATCTAACCCAAGTCAGAATGGACACTGAAGGAAAAACAGGACAAGTGGCCATGAGGATATGGGGAAAGGGGAACACTTATTCACTGCCTGGCCGAGTGTGAACCTGGAAAACCACCATGTGACTGATTATGGTGACTCCTCACAAATTAGACCTATCTTTGTCACTCATGGTCATAAACACCAAAGACTCTAAATCTACACACCACAGAGATATTTCTGCATCCTTGGGTATGGCTGTGCTATGCACAAGAGCCAACACGTGGAAAAAGCTAGATGAACCTCTGGGGATGCGCACATGAACAGAGCAGTGTGCACACACATGGGATGCAATTTAAAGAAGCTCTAAAGAGGATTGACATCATAATACTTACAAGAAAATGGATGCAACTGGAGACCCAGACTCAGAAAAACACCCATATTTCAGCAAGCGTGCAGCGAAGATATAGAACGGGGGGGGGGGGGGGCTAGTGTTCCTGCAAGAGCATATATATGTGTATATGTGTGCGCATGCATGTATGTGTGTGTCTGGGAGGGGGGAGAGGGAGAGAGAGTGACGGAGGGAGGAGGAAGGAAGGAGGGAAGTAAGGAGGGACGAAGATCAGACTTAACAGGAGGGTCATGAGTGCAAAGAAGAGATCTTAATGTAGCCAGGAACTAGACTAGAGGAATACAAAGCAAAGGGAAGGGCTAACTGGAGAATGAAGGGGATAAGCTGGAGCAGTGCTGGGCATGGCAGATGGCAGGGGTGATGATGAAGGAGAACAAGGCATAAGGAATCCTGTATGAAGAAGTCAACATCAAACTTATTACATTTTGTTTTCCATCAAATTTCACTAAAAAAAAAAAACCCTGAAAACACGCAGTCTTCTGGGGGGCAATTGTACAATGTAAAGAAGCACCTTGAGTCACTGTAGGGAAGTCTAGAAGTCTCAAAGAAAGGCACCATGGTTTGGGCATTTCAATTTTTAAAACATATCCACATGATGCCACTGGTTTGTGGTAAACACGAGACCACATGTCTGAAATGGCAGTGCAGTCAGAGGGCAAGTTGGTTCTGACTCTCTTGGAGCTAGTTCTGTCTGACCATTTTCTTCATGTTGTGCCACAGATTTGTGTGGGGGAACCCACACTTGTATTTGCACTGATGTTCAAATCACTCTCTGCCGTTTTGATCTCTTCACCCCTTTATTGCATGGGCTGAGTTGGGAGCAAGCCCACTGATACAGTCTCCTAGCTACCGTCCACTCTATGCATAGCCCTGGAGACTATCCAAGCTAGGTCATGTGGTATGAGCACCAGTGACCATGTGGGTGCTGTTGCACCACTGACCCTCGGATAGACAGTGATTCCTCTGCCTGGATTCCTTCCCTCCTGCCTAGGCATGGAGCAGTTCCACTTCCTTTCCCAACCCACTTGTGCATTCCCTCTTGAGCACAGCTGCCCTTGAGTCCTATCAGAACTCTCAACATCTGGTCCTCCTTCTGGACTTGGGACTCCAGTCCCTGTTTTGGTCCACACTCTGCAGGCTGCCAGCTTGCCTGCTCCCTCAGCATTTGGCTCTGTGTGCCCCCATTGCTCTCTCCACACATTAACATACCAGCAGTCACTACTGCCTTTCCACAGTCCCAGCCCCCAGTGCCAGAAGGACTAGCTGCTGACTGGGGACTCAGCATCTCACCCTAAAGAGATGTTTCAGGTCCTGTCTCATTTGCCTTCTTGGGCAGGGATGAGCACTTCCTGGTTCTGGTCAGGGACCTCAGCACCTCAAAGGCATAGCACCTCCTGTCTCTGGGCCAGGCCCTTCTCAGCACCCCTCCCATCCCCCAGCACACCCCTCCCAGTGCCCCCCCTCCAGTTGGCTTTAACTTACCATTGAGGGCTCCCCTAGAGACTAGGTGCTCTTGATTTTCACTCCCCACATGGCAGGGGGAGCTGAGGCTCTGCAGAACCCCAGGTCCACAGTAGTCCAGGGGCTGGGGCAGAGACATGGAGAGGCTGAGGGTGGAGTGGGGAGCAATTTCCAGTCCAGGTTCTGTGCTCCCCAGGAGAAGCTTGAAGGCAGCGCCTATTCCTCTGTATTCCAGACCTCTGCATCCCCAGGGACTGGCACAGGCTCCATGTAGAGTATTTGTGGCAGGGCGTTATGAATGAGCACACATTCTTTATTCTCTCTTTTGGAAATGTTGCAGAGTGGGGGTGGGGAGTGGGAAGGGGGAGCCGACTCAGAAAATGGCTCAGCAGGCTGCGTGGGGAGCTGGGAAGACTCAAGCTTTCCTGGGTGTCAGGGGTGGCTGTGACATTAGGTAGTGCGTGTGTGTGTGTGTGTGTGTTGTGAGAGGGAGAGAGAGACACACAAATACACACCACACGAGATAGAGAGAATGCTGTTGCTGTTGTGTGTGTGTGTGTGTGTGCTGTGTATGTGTGAGTGTGTGTGAGAGAGAAATGCTGTTGCCTTTGTGTGTCTGCGCATGTGTGCTGTGTATGTGTGAGTGTGTGAGAGAAATGCTGTTGCTTCTCTCTAGCTCTGTGTGTGTGTGTTCTGTGTATGTGTGTGTGTGAGAGAGAGAAATGCTGTCGCTTTTCTCCCTTTCTCCCTCCCTCCCCCACGTGTGCGTGTGTGTGTGTGTGTGTGTGTGTGTGTGCATGAGTATGTGCCTGCCTCTTTTTGCTGGGCTGGAGACCCCCTGGATGTTGAGACACTGCTTCTAGGCTCCATCAGGCAGGACTACCCTGGCTTCAAGGCCACCCCACCCACCCTTGCAAGGTTCTTGCTTGAATCATGGCAACCTTCCTTTATGGGGGAAGGGGCAACCCCCGTCCCCCCCCCCCCCCGCCACCACCCCGCGCCAGCTGAAGACATGGAACCCGAATTCTGCTGGTCCAGAGCGCAGTCCGGTCCCTGGCATCCTCTTCCCCAACGCGTGGGCGCCCCAGAGGCTGCGCACTGGCACCCCCACCCCAAGCTCACCCCGCCCCCGCAGCCCCGCTGTCCCGCAGCAGCCACAGGGGGAACCAAAGAGACAGAAGCCTTCCCAGCTGCCCGGACCACAGACGCCAACACCCCCCCCCCGCCCCCCACCACACGCCGCCCTCCCGCCCGCGCCCCGCACGCCAGCCAGCCCAGAGAGAGCGGCAGCGGCGGCGGCTGCAGGCTGCGGAGAGCGGGCTGTGCGCACTAGCGGCCAGTGCTCGTCACCCCGGGTGACCGGGTCCCGCCTGCTCGGCCAGACCGGGGTCCCTGTCCGCAGCGCCCGCGCGAGCCCCCGGCCCGGGTTCCGGCGCCCACCGGCTCTCGCCGCCTCTCCGTGCCCTCAGTTCGCAGGAAGGGAGGTCGCGGCAGCGACCCGGCGGCAGCGGTGACCCTGGCGACCGCGGCAGCAGTGGCGGCGGAGGTCGCCGCAGCGGCGGCTGCGGCGGCCGAGGCTGCGGCGGCGACCGTGGCGGAGGCGGTGGCGGAGGCCTCCGTGGCGGAGGTGGAAGCAGAGATGGAGGCCGAGTTCGAGGCCGAGGCCGAGGCCAGCCTGGTGGAGGCGGCGGCCCTGGCCGGGGAGAAGGCGGGGGCGGCCGGCGCGGCCGCGGCGGTGGCAGCCACGGAGGCCAGCCTGGAGGAGGCCAGCCTGGCGGAGGCCACGGGGGCCGCTGCGTCGCCTTCCTACGGGAGGGTGGACATGGATGAAGAGCTGGCGGCGGCCTTGGCTGCAGAAGAGGAAGAGGCGGCGGCCGGGGGCTCCTCCGATGGGAACCCAGACTATCCCAATGCCTCGCTCTACGTGGGCGACCTGCACCCCGAGGTGACCGAGTCGATGCTGTATGAGAAGTTCAGCCCAGCCGGGCCCATCCTGTCCATCCGCCTTTGCAGGGACAAGGTCACCCGACGCTCTCTGGGCTACGCATATGTCAACTACCAGCAACCGCTGGATGCCAAGCGGGCCCTGGAGACCATGAACTTTGACGTTATCAATGGCAGGCCGGTGCGCATCATGTGGTCCCAGAGGGACCCATCGCTCCTCAAGAGCGGAGTGGGCAACGTCTTCATCAAGAACCTGGGCAAGACCATCGACAACAAGGCGCTGTACAACATCTTCTCGGCCTTTGGCAACATCCTGTCCTGCAAGGTGGCCTGTGACGAAAAGGGGCCCAAGGCCTACGGGTTCGTGCACTTCCAGAAGGAGGAGTCGGCCGAGCGCGCCATAGATGCGCTGAATGGCATGTTCCTCAACTACCGCAAGATTTTCGTGGGGAGATTCAAGTCCCACAAGGAGAGAGAGGCCGAGAGGGGAGCCTGGGCCCGCCAGTCCACCAGCGCCGACTTCAAGGATTTCGATGACTCCGATGAAGAGGCCACCTTTCGATGAAGACATCCCAGGACCCAGCCAGTAGAGCCAAAGCTTGGCTCCCACCCCGTTTACAGCCCCCACCCCCCCAATCCCCCAACCCACCAGCAGTGTATTGTATTGGGAGTGCAGGTTTTTCTCTCCCTCTCCCTCCCTCCCTCCTCACCCCTCCCCGCTCCCCTTCCCCTCCCCATTTCCTATTTCCTTCCTCCCCTCTCTTGCCTTCTCTCCCTCCCCTCTCTTCTCCCCCCCCCGCCAACCAGTGCAAGCTAGCTTCCCCATCCCCTCTCTGCTCTCAGCCCCCCTTCCCTCTTCTATCCTCTCCTTCCCTCCTTTCTCTCCACCCCCAGTCAACTCCCCCCACCCTGCCAATAATCCCACTAATCTGTGCCATTTGAGAGGGTAAAGGCTGCCTCTTCTCCCCGTGGTCGGTCTGATTCTTAAAAGCGTTTTCTGTCTCTTTGTTTACTGCACAGGTGATGCAATTTCCTGGTAGAAATATCTGGAAGGAGAAGGAAGTCTGATGTGGGAGAAAGAACCAAGAGTGCAATTGCTTCCCATCATCCTAATACTCAGAGAGAACCTCTTTTACCTTCTTTGGTGTGCCCTTTTCCCAGGCTCTCTGCTACCCCTTTCTCCCCCTCTCACCCCAGACCCACCTTCCCCTTTAACATATTCTTGTAGAGTGGTTCATATATGTGGTGTTTCTTAACCTGCTTTCTTCAGCGATGAAAACCAAACAAATCAACGCATTGAACTTCTTTCCATGCTATTCAACAGGCTTATGGAATATCATCTTCAGTGCCTGCAGAGTGCTCCTGTGTATCTATCCATGGACCTTAACATTTCTGTAATCATTCCCGCACTGTTGGACATTCAGGTGCCTAGTTCTTTCCCTGTGTTTAAAAACCAACACTGTGTGCCCTGATGAGTGACTCCTTCCTTGTCAAGCCAAATCTAGGCTAGCATCCTGGATGGCCTCTCCTTAACTGTGGACTTGCAGGATTCACATATAGACGTTTCAATGACTTTCCCTGTGTGTTGCCAAAAGGCTCCCTTTCATAAGCCTTGTGCCAGTTTGTATTTGTGCCAGCCAGCCAGTGCAGCTAGAAAAAAAAAGAGTATGCCCATCTCCCCTGCACAGTCTCATGGTCCACTGTAATTGTGCGTGTGTTTGTGTGTGTGTGTGTGTGTGTGTGTGTGTGTGTGTGTGTGTGCTTGCGCGCTTGCAGGCGCGCTTGCAGGCGCGCGTGCAGCATCATGAGCTGCTGCCAATGGTATTTCACTGTCGTTATTTCACTGGAACTGAAAGCTGTTAATCGCCCTTTTCTGCATTCCCGCTTCCTTTCCTTTTCCTTCTTGCCAGAAAAATAAATCAGCTACGTTGCAGGAAAAAAAAATCACTAAGCAGACCATTTAACAGAAGAAACTGAACGCTCTCAGCTATCAATGCTAATGAATCCCATGCCTTCTTGAAATGTGCTGATCTGTATGTGCCCAGTGTTTTTCAAGAACTTGCTGAGTCATTTCTCTTTGTTGTTCTAATGCATTGTCGTATACGTATACTATAATGTACATATTGTTTTATATCTGCTTTTCACATGTGTGTATGTGTGCATATGCACACAGTTTGCTGAGCTTCATTTCCTGTCATTAAAGATACTTTTAAAATATTTTCTTTGGCTGCTAGTACTTAATTTGTGTCTTGGCTAATGTGTTACATATGTATGTAGAGGTAGAGTCGTAAATATAAATATATACTTATGTTTATATCTGTTTTTTGTTTATGTACATTTTAGCTATACATTATTGTACATCAACTTCAGTGACATTCACAATTATTTTCTCAGCAAATGCGTAGAAGAAATTCAAATATTAAAATATGTGTGTTATTTCTTTCTTTGCCAAGAAAAGTTCACATTTTAATGGCTCTTCTTAATGATAGCAAGTTTACCTCCTTAGTCAGGTCCAGGCCTGAGTATCCCTGATATTCATTTAGAATCATCTATGTGTTCTTTTATTTGGTTATCTTTTAAAAAGTTGAAACTTTTTGTGTTTTTATATATTTTTGGTATTTGTTTTATATTGACTATACATAATTATAATTGGAAATACATATTTAAATTTTTCAATATAAGAGGGAAATAAATACCCTATATTTCTGAATACTGCTCCTTAAAAACAAAACAGTAATTAGATGTCTGACTATTTATTTATAATATAATCAGCATTGTTTCAATGAAAGTGATTTTCACCATAACTTTTTTAAGAATCATCATCTTTTAAATCACTCAATATGCTCATACTTTTCAGTGAAAAGTTTCATCACAGTGACAAACAGTCATTCTACAACCAACTCATCTAAGGGCATGTGAAAATATTTTTTCTGTACAGAACAATTCCATGATCAGTCATTTTTTTCTCCCTTTCAACTGCATTTCAGACCAAGTGATAGAGTATCAACTATTTTGCACCTGTTAAGCTTTTTACTTAGAAAGTTACACCTGGAATAGTGCTGGAGAGTATGTATAACACAATTCACCTTGGTTCCTTCCATTGCTCAATCTGCTTCTCTAGGCTTTGTAAAATAAATGCCTCATAACACACTTTTCTTCATAACATTTCATTTAAAATTGAAGATCTAGCACAGTGGTTCTCAACTTGTGGCTTGTGACCCCCTTGGCAATCTTCTATCTACAAAAAAAATTTGCCTTACAATTTTATAACAGTAGCAAAATTATGGTTATGAAGTAGCAATAAAAATAATTTTATGGTTGGGGTCACCACAAATGAACTGTATTAAAGGGTTGAAGCATTAGGGAGGTGGAGAGCCACTGCTCTCACACATCAAAAGGCAGAGGGAAAATTTCATTTTTGTTTTTCTACAGGCTTTTTCTATATCTCTATAAGAATTTCCAAACGTTTGTAACCATGAGTGTATAGAAATAAGTGGGGTTTTTTTGAGTTTCCTTATTTTGACTCTTAAAATAGATTTCCACGTTTACTGCTCTATTAGTTTCATAGCTCTAGCTAATTGTTTTGTGGTTGCATTGCCCCTCCTCTCTTGTAATAGGAAAATCATTTAACAGTTGTTTTCCTCATCCTGGCTGTGGAGTGGCACTTAAAAATCAAGATAATTGTCAGGAATGTTGATTAGAAAGAAGCAGAAATACTATGTTTAATAAACTACTTGAAATGTTTCTACAAACTCTGTAATGCAAATGAAACAAAGTCTGCCTTGATGGGGATGACTAATTTATGCCTTCTAATACTTTTATGTAGACTCTCCTTGTAGGTCAAGACAACTTTGACATTTTGGCATGAAATATGAGAATTTTTTTTGTTTTAAGATTTTTTGGTAGGTTATAGATTGCTGTTGTAAATTTCATATTAAATAAATCTGTTGTATCATTTATCTAGCCCAACCTATGAGAAGTTCAGAAATAACTTCTCATTCATGAAGATGAGTATCTATTAGTATGACACAAAGGATTCATGTTAAGCCAGGTCTGTTGTTGCACAACTGTGATCCAAGCGTCCAGGAGTCTAAGGCAGGAGAATCCTGAGTTTAAGGTCAGTCTGTATACATAGCTAGACAGTGGGGTCTCAAAAAAGTTTTAAAAAGATCCATGTTGACTACCCGTACAGATATTGCCTTAACTTTTATTTGCTCCACAATCCATTTCATATATACAAACAAAATAACCTTAATGTACTGAGAATGAGATCAGTTAATTTTTACAAATTTTTACATTTATTATGTTAAATTTCTTAACTGTACCTCTTTATGATGGTATTATAAATAGAATTTATACCCTACTTTTCCTTGAGTAGCTTATTGATACTGCATAGAAATAGAATATATTTTTATATATTGGTCTTATAGTCTATATTTTTCTTGTATTCTGATTTTGGTATTTTATAAATAAGAGATTATGTCATTGAAAGCTAACGTAATCAAAGCAGTAATGTAGCATCATTAAAAACAGGCACTTAGACCGCCCAAACTTGAGCTAACAAGGATGACACCAATGAACATGACCACAAGAACTCAACCCTACACAACTCTACACAAAGAACTATAGAGAACTGAGAAAAGTTCGAAGCAGGAGAGTGGTCATCTTTAAGGAAGAGACACCAATCAGGTGTTCAGTGCCAAATGGTTGACTCTGGAAACATATATACAAGTAACGTTATATGGATTCAACAGGTTATATGTAGAAATATATATATATATATATATTATATGTATATATGCATGTAATAGCAATTAGTAAAAAAAAAGGAGGCCATAAATTTGTCAGAGAGAAGAGAGTATATGTGGGAGTGTTTGGAGGGAGGTAAAGGAAAGGAGAAATGTAATTAAATTATAACGTCCCCCCCACAGAAAAACTGCAGGCACTTACAGTAGAGATATGAGTTTGAACAAAGTTTAATGATATATGTATAAAAATGACATAATGAAACCAATTATTTTGCATAGTAAAATAATTTAAAACATGTATCAGTGGGACAGAATAGATATACTAGAAACAAACTCATTATGCAGCCAAATGATCTGCAACAAAATTACAAGAATACACAATAGAGAAATGATTGTTTTTTCCAAAAATGATATTGGGAATACCAGATATCCAAATACTACCTCTCCCAGCTTATCTCTTTTTAAAAAATATTTATTTATTTATTTATTATGGATACAATATTCTGTTTGCATATATGCCTGCTAGAAGAGGACACTAGACCTCATTACAGATGGTTTTGAGCCACCATGTGGTTGCTGGGAATCGAACTCGGGTCCTTTGGAAGAGCACACAATGCTCTTAACCGCTGAGCCATCTCTCCAGCCCCTCTCCCAGCTTATCTTTACATCATATCAAACACAAACCTGACCAAACTTGTCAAAATGGATGATAATCTAAACATATAACTTGAGTTCATAAAACTCCAAGAAAAACAAGCAGAAGGAAAACTTCATTCTATTGATATTAGCAATGTTTTAATGACTATGGTACCAAAGGAATGACAACAAAAACAAAAATAAACAGCTAGGATTATGAGAAAGGAAAATATTTTTTCATAGCAAATAAAAAAATAAAAAATATCAGAATGAAAGATAATATTCACAATTATATATCCAATAATGGGTTAATATTCAAAATATATGAAGAAACAATGCAACTAAAATCCAAAAAAGAGCTTAGTTAAAATGAACAAAATATTAAAGTAGGCCTTTTCCAAGGAAGCTATCCATATAAATGTTCAACAAGTACATGAAAAGGTGTTCAACATAACTAATCGTCAACATCACTGAAATATAAGCTGAAACCACAATGAGGTGTCTTCTCTTGCATGCTAGAATGCCTAGACTGAAAGCAAAAGGAAAAAATAGTAAGGATGTGACTGAAAGAGAACACTTACAAAGTGTTGTTGGAAATGGGAACTTGTACAGATATTTCAACAAACAGTATGGAGGGTCATCAAAATCTAAAAATTTGGTCTGCATCCACCCATAGGCAGCTTTGTGCAATTTCCACTGCCCCACTCCATACCAAGACTTTCCATCACCTCCTCTGTAGTAATTAGGGGCGGCGGCGGGGCTGCATTCCCAGCACCCCGGCCGCCTGCTCGGCTAGCTTATGCCCCGAAATAATTACACGGACACTGTATTCTTTTAAGCACTGCTTGGCCCATTCTCTTCTAGGCTAATTCTCACATATTAATTTAGCCCATTTCTAATCATCTGTGTGTGGCACCCCAAGGTGCGCTTACCAGGAAGATTCTAGCCTATGTCCATCCTGGGTCAGAGCTTCATCGTGTGTGTCTGCCAGGGAGCAGGGCATGGCGTCTCTGCTGAGGCATCTGCTCCAGAGAGAGCTGTGGAGTCTCTGACCTCACTTCCTCTTCCTCCCAGCATTTTGTTCTGTTTACTCCTCCCACCTATCCTCTAACCAATAAAATGGGCCAGGGCAGTTCCTTTATTAGCCAATGACCTTCCTCCATCACTCCTCTTCCTGCTCTTCCTCTTCTTACTCCAAGGTCTATCCTGGTGAACAACCCCCACCACCCAATACTTGTTTCTCTAAAACCCATCAGCTATAGTCTGGGCTCTATAGGCAGTGCCCAAATCTAGTCTGTCCACCCGAGCCTTGCAGCAGCCAACCTCTAGACTTCCACTAAGTCCTGAATCCTGTGTCCTGGCCTAGTCCCATCACTTCTTCCTGTGCCACAGCCATCATCTATGCTTCTGCCAGGACCCATCCTACGTGCATGTATCCACAAGATCCTTTGTACCACTTCTACCACCCCACTCCACACTCAGACTTTCCATGTCCTCCTCTAAGGTCTAGCCTGGCGGGTAACCTTGACCTCCTCATCCATATGTTTTCTGCAGTCAACCAGATAGGTTTAGCCTGGGTCTGACAACCATAGCACCAGCCTAGTCTGGCCATCCCTGCCTGCACTGCAGAAGAGTTCTAGGCTTGGGTTACTATCCTGCCTACCTATCCAACAAATCATAGGACTCCCCCACATCATATCCAACTCAGACCTCTTTAGTCCCATACTCCCAGCTTGGAATAGGAAGCACATCCTCAATACCAGCCCAGGCCTCTCTGGCAACTTGACTTCATTCTACCCAAAACATTTCCAACCTCGAGATTCAACCTGCCCCCATATCTTCTCTTCTCTCCCAACCTGCTCTATCCACATCAAATTTAAGACTAACAAAAGAAATCCACATGTCCAGATTTCATCATGGGAAAAAGAACATGAAATCAAGATCAAGCCAGAATCTTACCTCCAAAACTTACTAGTCCTGTAGAAATGCTTGCCAATGAGAATTACCTAGATGAACCCAGAGCCCACATCATCTTAAATGGGGAGATGCTTGAAGCAATCCTGCTGAAGTTAGAAATGAGACAGGGATGCCCACTATGCCAGATCCTTTTGCACATTGTGCCCAAATTACTAGCTGAAGCAATAAAGCAAGAGAAGGAAACTGAAGGGAGGCAAATAAGAAAACAACTCAAACTATCTCTATTTGCAAAGGACATGATACTATACATTAGAAATTCAAAAAAAATGCCAGAAAAAAATCTAGAAACAAAATCAACAATGTGGCAGGATACAGAACCAACTTACAAGAACATCAACAGCTTTCTATATACTACCAACAAACATACAGAAAAGGAGATCATGGGAACATCCCCATTCAAATAGGGCAAAGAAAATTAAATATCTACAAATAAACCTAACCAAGGAAGTGAAGGACCTCTACAATGAAAACTTTAAACCTCTGAAAAAGAGAAAGCGAAAAATAGTAGAAAATGGAAAGACATTCCATGATAATGGATTAGTAGAATTAATATTGTGAAAATGACAACTCTATCAAAAGCTATTTACTGATTCAGTGCAATTTCAATAAAAATCCCCCATCTCGTTCTTCATCAAATAGAAAAAAAACTGTCCTAAAATTCATATGGAACCACAAAAAAACCCATATAGTCAAAACAATCCTGAAGGACAGTAAACACAATGCTGGAGGGATTGAATTTCAGATCTTTTGTTTAAAAAAAATATTCCTTTTGCATACCCACCACAGTTCCTCCTCCCCCTCCTCCTCCTCCCAATCCCCCATTCACTCCTCCAAAAGGGTAAGGCGTCCTCCCATGGGAAGTTAACAAACACTGGCATGTTTAGTAGAGGCAAGACCAAGCCCCCCCCCCCGCATCAAGTTTGAGCAAGGTATTCCATCCCTTTTTGGAATGGACTCCAAAAAGCCAGTCATGCACTGGGGATAGGTCCTGGTCCCATTGCCAGGGGCCCCTCAAACAGACTAAGCTATGCAACTGTCGCTCACATGCAGAGTGCCTAGTTCAGTTCCATGCTGACCCCATAGCTATCAGTCTAGAGTTCATGAGTTCGCACAAGCTTGGTTCAGCTGTCTCTGTAGATTTCTCATTATGATCATGATCTGCCCTCCTTGCTCATATCACCTCCCTCTCTTCAACTGGACTCCTGGAGCTCGGCCTGGTGCTTGGCTGTAGATCTCTACATCTGCTTCCATCAGTTACTAGATGAAGTCTCTATGATGACAGATAGGGTATTCACCAATATGATTATAGGGAAAGATCAGTTCAGATAACCTCTCCACTATTGCTAGGAGTCTTAGCTGGGGTCATCCTTGTGGATTCCTGGGAATCTCTCTAGCATCAGGTTTCTCCTGAACCCCATAATGGCTCCATCTATCAAGATATCTCTTTGATTGTTCTCCCACTCCATCCCTCCTCCAATGCAACCATCCTGTTTCTTCATGTTCTCATCCCCCATCCCCTTCCCTTTACTGCCCCCGACCCAGTTTACTGGGGAGGACTTTAAGTCTTTGAGGATAGAAACTGGAAAAGATATCAGAAAATGGAAAGATCACCCATGTTCTTGAATAGGTAGGATCAACATAATAAAAATGGTGGTCTTGCCAAAAGCAATCTACAGATTCAATGCAATCTCCATTTAAATCCCAACACAATTCTCCACAGACCTTGAAAGAACAATACTCAACATCATATAAACAAACAAAAAACTCAGGATATCTAAAACAATCCTGTACAATAAATGGACTTCTGGAGGCCTCACCATCCCTGACTTCAAGCTCTACTATCAACTGTAGTAATGAAAACAACTTGGTATTGGAATAAAATCAGACAGACTAACCAATGGAATCAAATTAAAGACCCTGACATTAATCTACACATCTATAAACACCTGATTTTTGACAAAGAATCTGAAGTTGTACAATGAAAAAAGAGCATCTTCAACAAATGGAGACAAACAATAAACAGCTAAAGAAGCAGGGAGGGGAGAGGGGGAAGAGAGTGAGATCAGGAGCACAGCATCCAGAAACCATGGGCTTTTGGAGCCTTGTTTGTTTTATGTTAGGTGTTAGATAGCCCCAATTTAAAAGGATTTTTGTAAAAGGAAGCCCAATGGCATTTGGAGATCTGGCTTTGAATTTTAAGTGCCCATTTTTACAAGTGTATGCCAAGTCTTGGGATTCAATGCCTATCACAATACATCCAGCATAAGACTCTTGAGTCAAAAACAGGGTTGTGAGAATTGTGTGAGCAAATATATCCACCCATGCAATCCCACCACCTCAGCAAGGACTGCTTTGCTGCTTGTGGGGTTGAGTACCTGTCACAACTATGGCTTCAACAAGACAGCCTGAAAATCATATGGGTCCCGGACCCTAGCAGCATGTACTTGAGAAAGGGGAACTCACCGAGATGAAGCTAATCTTAGCTTGGTGGAGAGCACGGGCAAGAAGGACATTTTCCAACAAGTAGCCCTGGGCCAGTGGGAAAAACAGTCCCCCCATGGGACTTTCAAATGATAAATATTTTCTACGAACAAACCTCTTCGCCAACACAATAATCCCAATCAGACCAAATCAGACCAAATTAGAAGATGCCTAGGTTTAATGGCTGCCAGTGTTCCTGGGTGCCCCCACACAGGAAACAGGGAAAAGAGAAAGGAGAACTGGAATGGCCACCAGAGAGGGAAGAAGGGAGACCACATGTTCATTCTCTGGGGGGCAGTTTAAATAGCCAGTAGGAGTGGTCTTGACTTTCCCTGGGGAGGGGTCACCATTTGGCGGCCTTTCTTGGATGTGGAGCTCAGACTAGGGCAACTCCCAGGGGAGGGAGCTTTGAAATGGAACGTTCCACCCAACATTTTAAATGGATGGCAGGGGACTGGGATGAAGCCCCCCCCACCAAACAGTCATCAGGAAAATGTAAATCAAAAATAACTCTGAGACACCATCTTACATCTGTCAAAATAGCCAACATAAAAAACACTGAGGACAACTTATGTTTGAGAGGAAGTGGAGTAAAGGGAGCACTCCTCCACTACTGGTGGAAGTGCAAACTTGTACCGCTACTTTGGAAATCAGTATAGCAGTTTCTCAGAAAATTGGGAATCAACCTACCTCAAGATCCAGCAATATCACTCTTGGGTATATACCCAAAGGATGCCCAATCATACCACAAGGCATTTGCTCAACTATTCTCATAGCAGCATTATTCATAATAATCAGAACCTGGAAACAATCTAGATGTCCCTCACCCAAAGAATGGATGCAGAAGGTGTGGTACATATACACAAAGGAGTATTATTGAGCTAAAAAAAACAATGACATCATGAAATTTGCAGACAAATGGATGGAACTAGAAAAAAATCATTCTGAGTGAGGTAATCCAGACTCAGAAAGACAAACATGCTATATATCCACTTATAAGCTGGATAGCAGATGTAAAGCAAAGGATAACCAGACAACAAGTCATAGCTCCAGAGAAGGTAGGTAACAAGGAGGACCATAAGAGAGATGCATGGATCACCCTGGGAAGGGGAAATAGATACAATTTCAGATCTTAAGATATTTGAGACCCATGGGAATAAACACAAGAGGTGCTGGCACAAAAACAGACATGTAGGTCAATGAAACAAAATCAAAGACTGAAACATGAGCACAATAATTCTAGTCACTTAATATTTGACAGCAATGCCTAAAACCTATGTTGGAGAAAAAAAGAATCTCCAAAAATGTCTGGAAAAACTGGATGCCTACATGCAAGAGAATAAAATTAGACTTGTATCGATCACCTTGCACAAAAACTGACTCAAAATCTATCAATTACCTAAGCCTGTAGTAGGAGCTGCGGGCCTGCTTTTCATCCCCCCCGGCTCCCACACGGCCTGCTTTACACCAGAAATAACAACACACAAACTGTATTCTTTTAAACACTGCTTAGCCCATTACCTCTAGCCCTTACTGGCTAATTCTCATATCCTGATCAACCCATCTCTAATAATCTGTGTAGCACCAGTCTTACCGGGAAAGATTCAGCATGTCTAACCTGGAAGCTTGCTTCATTGCATCTGCCCTAGAGAGGAGAGGAAATGGCGTCTGAGCTCACTTCCTCTTCCTCCCAGCATTCTGTCCTGCTTATTCTGCCTACCTAATTTTCTGTCCTATTAGGGCCAAGGCAGTTTATTTAACCAATGACCTTCCTCCATCATAAGCCTAAATCCTCAAATACTGAAATTGCTAAAAGACAGCACAGACAGTGTCCTATAAGATTTACGTGTAGGAAGGGACTTTCTAAGCAGTACTTCATTGACCCAAGAATTAAGGCCAACAATTACCAACTGAGACTTCATGAAACTAAAATCTTCTGTACAACTGAAGGAATAACAACCTAGAGGAAGCCCACAGAATGAAGAGAAATTTTTGCCAACTATACAGCTGACAGGAAATTAATATCTAGAATCTACCCAGAACTGGAAAATCAGAGTTAAAAAATAAATGACCCATTTGAAATATGAACCTGAGATCTGAATAAAGAGAAACTTCTCAGAAGAAGGAAAAAATGGCTAAGAAATATTTTTAAAAGTTTATCAGCTGAGCAGTGGTGGTGCATACACTTAATCCCAGCACTTTGGAGGCAGATCTCTGTGAGTTCAAGGCCATCCTGGTATATAACAGTTAGTTCCAGGGCAGGCTCCAAAGCTACAAAGAAACCTTGTCTCACAAGAAAGAAAGAAAGAAAGAAAGAAAGAAAGAAAGAAAGAAAGAAAGAAAGATTGATTCATCATTCATAGCAATTGGGAAATGTAAATCAAGACATTGAGATTTTATCTTACCCAAATCAGAGTGGCAAAGATCAATTGAACAACTGACAACAAATGTTGGAGGAAAAGAGAAGCCTCATTCACTGCTGGTTAGATTACACATTGGTCCAGCAACTATGGAAATCAGTGTGGATAACTCTCAAAAAGCTAAAAAAAATAAATCTACCATATGATCCAGCTATACTATAACTTGGCATATGCTCAAAGTACTTGGTATCCTACTCTACAGATATTTGCTCCCACATGTTTGTTCTTGCTTTATTCACAATGGCAAGAAAATGGAAACAACCCAAATATATGTGTTGGTTAGTTTATGTTAACTTGACACAAAGAATCATTGGAGAAGGAGCCTTAATTGAGAAAGTCTCAATGAGATTAGGCTGTAAGAAACTATGAAGAACATTTTCTTAATTAGGGTTTGATGGGGGAGGGCCCAGGCCGGTGCCCCTGGGTGGGTGGTCATGGGTTCTATAAGAAAGCAGGCTGACATCCCGCTTAACTCAGGAACACGACAAGGCTGTCCACTCTCGCCATACCTCTTCAATATAGTGCTTGAAGTTCTAGCAATAGCAATAAGACAACATAATGGGATCAATGGGATTCGAATTGGAAAGGAAGAAGTGAAACTTTCATTATTTGCAGATGATATGATAGTCTACATAAGTGACCCCCAAAACTCCACCAAAGAACTTTTACAGTTGATAAACAGCTTTAGTAATGTGGCAGGATACAGGATCAACTCCAAAAAATCAGTCGCCCTCTTATACACAAAGGATATGGAAGCAGAGAGGGAAATCAGAGAAGCTTCACCATTCACGATAGCCACAAACAGCATAAAATATCTTGGGGTAAATCTAACCAAGGAAGTGAAAGACCTATTTGACAAGAACTTTAAGGCATTGAAGAAAGAAATTGAAGAGGATACCAAAAAATGGATGGACCTCCCTTGCTCTTGGATTGGGAGGATCAACATAGTAAAAATGGCAATTCTACCAAAGGCAATTTACAGATTCAATGCAATCCCCATCAAGATCCCATCAAAATTCTTCACAGATCTGGAGAGGACAATAATTAACTTTATATGGAAAAACAAAAAACCCAGGATAGCCAAAACAATCCTATACAATAAAGGATCTTCTGGAGGCATTACCATCCCTGACTTCAAACTCTATTACAGAGCTACAGTAATGAAAACAGTGTGGTACTGGCATAAAAACAGAGAAGTCGACAAATGGAATCGTATAGAAGACCCGGATTTTAACCCACAAACCTATGAACACCTCATTTTCGATAAAGGAGCTAAAAGTATACAATGGAAGAAAGAAAGCATCTTCAACAAATGGTGCTGGCATAACTGGATGTCAACCTGTAGAAGAATGAAAATAGACCCATATCTATCACCATGCACAAAACTCAAGTCCAAATGGATTAAAGACCTCAATATCAGCCCGAACACACTGAACCTGATAGAAGAGAAAGTGGGAAATACCCTACAAGAGATGGGCACAGGAGATCGCTTCCTATGTATAACCCCAGAAGCACAGACATTAAGGGCAACATTGAATAAATGGGACCTACTTAAACTGAGAAGCTTCTGTAAAGCAAAGGACACTGTAACAAAGACACAAAGGCAACCTACTGACTGGGAGAAGATGTTCACCAACCCCGCAACAGACAAAGGTCTGATCTCAAAAATATATAGAGAACTCAAGAAACTAGACTTTAAAATGCTAATTAACCCAATTAAAAAATGGGGCACTGAACTAAACAGAGAATTCTCAACAGAAGAAGTTCAAATGGCCAAAAGACACTTAAGGTCGTGCTCAACTTCCTTAGCAATCAGGGAAATGCAAATCAAAACAACTTTGAGATATCATCTTACACCTGTCAGAATGGCTAAAGTCAAAAACACCAAGGATAGCCTTTGCTGGAGAGGCTGTGGAGGAAGGGGTACCCTCATCCATTGCTGGTGGGAATGCAATCTTGTGCAAACACTGTGGAAGTCAGTGTTTCGGTTTCTCAGGAAATTCGGGATCAACCTACCCCTGGACCCAGCAATACCACTCTTGGGAATATACCCAAGAGATGCTCTATCATATGACAAAAGCATTTGTTCAACTATGTTCATAGCAGTATTATTTGTAATAGCCAGAACCTGGAAACAACCTAGATGCCCTTCAATGGAAGAATGGATGAAGAAAGTATGGAATATATACACACTAGAGTACTACGCTGAGGTAAAAAACAATGACTTCTCGAATTTTGCATGCAAATGGATGGAAATAGAAAACACTATCCTGAGTGAGGTATCCCAGACCCAAAAAGATGAACATGGGATGTACTCACTCATAATTGGTTTCTAGCCATAAATAAGGGTCACGGAGTCTACAATAGGTGAACCTAAAGAAGCTAAGTAAGAAGGTGAACCCAAGGAAAAACATATAGTTATCCTCTTGGCTAAGGGAAGTAGACAAAATTGCTGGGGAGAAAATTGGGATCTTGGGGGTGGGGTGGGATGGGGGTAAGGGGAGATGGGGAGAGAAAAGGTAGAAGGGAAGGAGGGGGGGACTTGGGGAAACAGGAGGATTGGGATGAAGGAAGGGTGGATAGGGGAGCACGGAACCACGATTCTTAGTTAAGGGAGCCACTTTAGGATGGGCAAGAGACTTGACCCTAGCGGGGCTCCCAGGTGCCCAAACTGAGGTCCCCAGTTAGTTCGTTGGGCAGCTGAGGATAGGGAACCTGAGATGACCCTATCCTAGAGCAATACTGACGAATATCTTGCATATCATCATAGAACCTTCATCTGGTGATGGATGGAGATAGAGACAGAGACCCACACTGGAGCACTGGGCTGAGCTCCCAAGGTCCCAATGAGGAGCAGAAGGAGGGAGAACATGAGCAAAGATGTCGGGACCACGAGGGGTGCACCCACCCACTGAGACAGTGGAGCTGATCTACTGGGAGCTCACCAAGGCCAGCTGTACTGCGACCGAAAAAGCATGGGATAAAACTGGACTCTCTGAACATGACGAACAATGAGGGCTGATGAGAGGCCAAGGACAATGGCAAGGGGTTTTGATCCTTCTTAATGTGCTGGCTTTGTGGGAGCCTAGCCAATTTGGATGTTCACCTTCCTAGATATGGACGGAGGGGGGAGGACCTAGGACTTACCACAGGGCAGGGAACCCTGACTGCTCTTTGGACTGGAGAGGGAGGGGGAGAGGAGTTGGGGGAGCGGGAGAAGGGTGGGAGGAGGGGGAGAGGAGTGGGGGGAGGGGGAGGGAAATGGGAGGCTGGGAGGAGGTGGAAACTTGTTTTTTTTCTCCTTTTCTCAATAAAAAAAAGAAAGAAAGCAGACTGAGCAAGCCATGGGGAGCAAGCCAGTAGGGCAGCATTCCTTCATGGCCTCTGCATTAGCTCCTGACTCCAGGTTCCTGCCCTATTTGAGTTTTTGTCCTGACTTCCTTGATGATGAACAGTGCTATGAAGTATAACTCCAATAAATCTTTCCTCCCCATCTTGCGTTTTGGTAATGATGTTTCATCCCAGCAGTAGAAACCCTAATTAAAATAGAAGTTGGTACCAAATCTGACCATGTTATTTAGGGAAGGGTTTTCAAAGGACTTTGGAATTTTGAGCCAGAAAAAGTTAATTAGGATTGAGAGCTTAATGATCTGTTCTGTAGGAGCTCGGGAGATAAGAATATTGAAAGCAGTGCAGATGATAGAGGCCTGGTTTGTGAAATTCCAGAATGAAGCAAAAATTCTACCAGAGCTTTTGTGCAAAGAAATTGTGGTATTTGGTCAGCTGGAGGTGGCTTAATACAGACATGTTTTGTGTCAAGTTGACAAAGTGTCAGGTATGCTGGCTAGTTTATGTCAATTTGACATAAACTAGAATCATTGGAGAGGAGGGAGCATCAGTTGAGCAAATGTCTCAATCAGATCGGGCTGTAGGCAAGCCTGTAAAGCATTTTCTTTTTTTTCTATTTTTTTTTACTTTTTTTTATTGAGAAAAGGAAAAAAAAAACAAATTTCCTCCTCCTCCCAGCCTCCCATTTCCCTCCCCCTCCTCCCACCCTTCTCCCCCTCCTCCCACCCTTCTCCCCCTCCCCCAACTCCTCTCCCCCTCCCTCTCTAGCCCAAAGAGCGTGGGAATGCAATCTTGTGCAAACACTTTGGAAATCGGTGTTTCGGTTTCTCAGGAAATTTGGGATCAACCTACTCCTGGACCCAGCAATACCACTCCTGGGAATATACCCAAGAGATGCTCTATCATAAGACAAGAGCATTTGTTCAACTATGTTCATAGCAGTATTATTTGTAATAGCCAGAACCTGGAAACAACCTAGATGCCCTTCAATGGAAGAATGGATGAAGAAAGTGTGGAATATCTACACATTAGAGTACTATGCTGCGGTAAAAAACAATGACTTCTCAAATTTTGCATGCAAATGGATGGAAATAGAAAACACTATCTTGAGTGAGGTAACCCAGACCCAAAAAGATGAATATGGGATGTACTCACTAATAATTGGTTTCTAGCCATAAACAAGGGTCACGGAGTCTACAATTGGTGATCCCAAAGAAGCTAAGTAAGAAGGTGAACCCAAGGAAAAGCATATAGTTGTCCTCTTGGCTATGGGAAGTAGACAAAATGGCCGGGGAGAAAATTGAGATCTTGGGGGTGGGGTGGGATGGGGGTAAGGGGAGATGGGGAGAGAAAAGGTAGAAGGGAAGGAGGGGGGGACTTGGGGAAACAGGAGGATTGGGATAAAGGAAGGGTGGATAGGGGAGCACGGAACCACAATTCTTAGTTAAGGGAGCCACTTTAGGGTGGGCAAGAGACTTGACCCTAGAGGGGCTCCCAAGTGCCCAAGATGAGGTTCCCAGTTAGTTCCTTGGGCAGCTGAGGATTGGGAACCTGAAATGACCCTATCCTAGAGCAATACTGACGAATATCTTGCATATCATCATAGAACCTTCATCTGGTGATGGATGGAGACAGAGACAGAGACCCACACTGGAGCACTGGACTGAGCTCCCAAGCATTTTCTTAATTAGTGTTTCATGGGTGATGTCCAGGTAGGTAATCGTGGATGGTATGATCCCTGGACTTGTGGTCCTTGTTCTATAACAAAGCAAACTGAACAAGTCATGAGGAGCAAGCCAGTAAGCAGCACTCCTCCATAGCCTCTGCATCATCCCCTACCTCTAGGTTTCTGCCCTGTGGAGTTTCTGTCCTGACTTTCTTTGATGATGAACAACAATGTGGAGAGGAAGTCAGGACAGGAACTTAAAAGAGGAACCTGGAGATAGAAATGGATCCCTCCATATTAATAATTAATCAGGAAATTGTCCCCCAAACTTACTTAAGATCTTATTTGATAGAGACATTTTATCAGTTGAAATCTCTCTTCCCAGATGATTCTGACTTGTGTACAGTGGACAAAAGAACCTAAACAGGATGGATGAAAGTATTAAATCAGTGAAAACAAGCATAGGAAAAATTTGTGTGCTTACTATGGATATACCTGCACTACCATCTTTATTGGTATTCACATTAGTTGAAATATAGAATCTCTTTGGTGTTCAAGAATAAATATATGAGTAAACAAAATGTAGTTGATAAATACAATGTAGTTTTTTTCAAGAACAAACAGTGAACTTTTGTAATTTGTAACAAAATGAAATAAAACGGATTATTATCATAAATGAAAGCATCAATGTTTTTCATCATACTTAAAATTAATGGAGACAGAAAGCATAAAACTAAAAGGGTGTTGTTGAAATTAGGGTTAGCACTTGTGCCCTGGCATCCTTAACATTGATCTTGGACATTCTTACAGGTGTAAGAAGGAATCTCAGAGATGTTTTGATTTGCATTTCTCTGATGGCTAAGGATGCTGAGCATTTCCTTAAGTGTCTTTCAGTCATTTTAAAATCATCTGTTGAGAGTTCTCTGTTTAAGTCTGTACCCCAGTTTTTATTGGATTATTTGTTCTTTTGATGACAAATTTCTTGAGTTCTTTGTATATTTTGGAGATCAGCCCTCTGTCCCATGTGGAGTTGATAAAGATTTTTTCCCGTTCTGTAGGCTGTTGTTTTGTCTTATTGACCATGTCCTTTGCTTTACAGAAGTTTCTCAGTTTCAGGAGGTCCCATTTAATAATTGTTTCTCTCAGAGTCTATGCTACTGGAGTTATATTTAGGAAGTGGTCTCTAGTGTCCATGTGTTCAAGTATATGACCGTTTATGCTGGAGAGGATGTGGGGTAAAGGGAACACTCCTGCATTGATAGTGGGAGTACAAACTGGTACAGCCTCTTTGGAAATCTGTATGGCATTTCTCAGAAAATTAGAAAACAGCCTACTTCAAGAACCAGCAATATCACTTTTGGATATATACCAAAAGGATGCTCAGTCATACCACAAGGACATGTGCTCAACTATGTTCATAGCAGCATTATTTGTCATAGCCAGAACTTGGAAGCAACCCAAATATCCCTTTGCTGAAGAACTGATAAAGAAGATGTGGTACATTTACACAATGGAGTAGTACACAGTGGAAAAAATAATAACATCTTGAAATTTGTGGGCAAATGAATGGGTCTAGAAAGCATCCTATTGATTGAGGTTACCCAGATTTAGAAAGACAATATATAATATGTACTCACTCATAAGTGGCTTTTAGACATAAAGTAAAGAAAAATCAGCCTACAATTCAAAATCCCAGAGAATCTATATAACAAAGAGGCCCCTAAGAGAGACATACATGGATCTAATCTACTTGGGAAGTAGAAGAAGAAAAGATCTCTTAAGTTGGGAGTGTGGGGATTATGGTAGAGGGTAGAAGGAAAGGGGGAGGAAAGGAGGGGGTTAACAAAAGATACATAACTCAACAAAAACCATTTTAAAAAAACTAAAAAAAACAACAGAAGATAACATTGGATGTTTTGGACCTAGAGTTACCGATGGTTGTGTGTCCCTATATGGATACTAGGAACCAAAATTGGGCACTCTCCAATATCAGAAATGTAATTAACTGTTGGGCTAACTCTCCAACTCCCAATTCAAGAATAATCACAACTTTTTTAAAACTCTTCTATGAACTAGAAAGGAAAGGAATGATTTGAAGGTTATTCTGTAAGTCAACATTACCATGATATGAAAAACAAGTACATGAGAAGATGAATATTATAGAACAGTTTCTTTGATATACCAAGATGCAAAATCCTCAATAAATGTATTTCAACTTGAATTCAACAACACATTATAAAGATCACACACCATGATCAAGTTGGTTTCCTTCCAGTTCAACATCATAAACATAAGTAAAAATTAAGGATTCAAATCGAGTTCTTATCACAATAGATGCATAATAAATATGAAGCAAAAGTCCCATCATTTTATGAAGGAGTCCCTGAAGAAACTAGAAATAGAAGAACTATACCTAATGTAATAGTGGTTATATGTGACAAATCAATAGATAACAATATACTTAATGGGGAAATCTGAAAGAATTTCCTCTGAGGTCAGGAAAAGGGGAAGTGTCCACTCTCAGTACTCTTAAAAAATTCGCTATTTTTCTTTAACAATTTCATATGTATATATAATGCATTGATTATGCTCATCCCTTCTCTCTCTTAACTCTCTTCACCATTCTTCTCTATACAAGTCCCTTTTCAATGTTCATGACTTTTTGTTTTATCAACTACTGAGTTTAACCAGGGATATCAGTATGACCATGGCTATAGAACTATCCAATGGAGCATGGTGTGTTCACCATTGAGTATACATTTGAATATGACTTCTCTTGCTCAGAATACATCACTAGCCAATAGTTTGTAAGGGAAAAGTAGGGGCCCATGAGATCCTCTCCTTTCTACAATTGGATGTTGACAGGTTCAGTCTTGGGTAGGTTCAGTGCAGTCATCTGTAGTTAGGGTAAGTTCATAATTGCAAAGACTGTATCATGCCCAGAAGAAAGTATTTTACAACCCTTCTACCTATCTTCCAGTTCTTACATTCTTTCTGATCCCTTTATGTGATATTTCCTGAGCCCTAGAGAAGGTAATATAAATGTTCTGTTGTGGGAGTGATTTCTTATTAATGAAGAAACTGCCTAGGCCCATTTGATAGGCCAACCCTTATCTAGGCAGAGAAAACAGAACAGAATGCTGGGAGAAAGAAGCTAAATCAGGGAGTTGCCATGATTCTCCCACCCGACACAGCCGCAGGTTAAGATCTTCCCTGGTAAGCCACCTCATGGGCTACACAGATTATTAGAAATGTGTTAGATCAATATGTAAGAGCTAGCCAATAAGAGGCTGAAACTAATGGGCCAAGCAGTGTTTAAAAGAATATAATTTCTGTGTAATTATTTTGGGTAAAGCTAGCCGGGTGGCGGGAAGCAGCCCGCCGTTCCTATTACAACATTCTGTTTAAGGATGAGTATTTAATCATTCTCAACACTTTGAGCAACTAAGTGTCTCTATTTTCATTGCCCTTCATTGTAAAGACAAGTTTCTGTGATTAAGGCTGAAGGTAGAAACACAGATCTGTATATGCTAGTGAATATGCCAGAAGATAAATATGTCAGGTGATAAATAACTTCTGGAAATTCATGGGACATAAAGCAATCATACAAATTCATTAATCTTCCTGTACATCACTAAATAACATGCTAGGAAGAAATCAGGATAATAATTCCATCTATAATAGTTTCCTCAAATCATCTAAGAATAAACCACTAAAAAGTGGATAAAATTTATAGTGGAAACTATAAAATAAAAGAAAGATATTGAAGAAGACTGTAGAAGATGGGAAAGTCCTCTCTCTGTGTTCGTGGAGCAACAGAATTAAAACTGTGAAAACAGTGATACTGTGAGAAATATATACTAATATTATGACTCAGAAAAATCTCTATCAAAATTCCAATGAAAATCTTCACAAAACCTGAAAAATCAATTAAAAAGTTGATATTAAATCATAAAAGATACTAAATAGCCTGAGAAATCCTGACAAAAAGAAATTCTGGAGTAATTGAAATATCTGATAACAAACTACAGTACAAAACCATAATAAGCATTATACTGACAAAAAACAGAGGCATACTGACAAGAAACAGAGGGACCAGAAATAAGCCTTCCCAACTACACACCTGTGGTTCTTGACAACGATGCCAAAAACCAGGTGTTAGAGAAGAGGTAGACGCTTCAGTGTTGGTAAAACTGTATATCCACATGCAGAAGACTGAACTAGAACACTACTCTCGAGCCTGTAAAAATGTCAGCTAACGATGGACCAAAATCCTTAATTTAAGACTTGAACTTTTGAAACTGCTAGAGGGTGGTGTAAGAGATTTACTTCAAAAATAAAAATAGAGGTAATGACTTTCTGAATATGATACCTACCTCTGTGAAAATAATAGCAAAAACACACAGTTGAGATTTCATCAAGTTAAGCTTTCATACAGCAGAGGAAGCAATTACGAGTGTGAAGAAACAGTCTACAGAATGGAAGAAAATCTCTGCCAGATACTAATCCAAGAATGAATTAATATCCAGACTATACAAAAAAACTAAAAGAATAAAAACCCCAAAGAACCAATATTCTAATTTATAAATAGCTGGGCAAATCAATGGGAAAACTTTTCAAAAGTGTAGAGGCACAAATAGCCAATAAATACACTAAAAATGTTTGATAGCTTTAACCCAAAAAAGTAAATTGAAATTATATTGGTACTTCATGCCACCCCAATAAGAATAGCAATTTTCAAGACTACAAACAAGACCCCCACTACCCGACTTCATCCCTTGTTTGCCGCAGTGAACTTCGTTATGAAACCAGCTCCTGCACAGCCTATGCCAGGGCCCATCCAGATGAGTATTCTGATACTCACCTCCATATACCATCCTCAATCTGCACGGACCTTCCCCAGGTCCTACATTCAGACCTGTCCCAGTCTGGCCAGCCCTGCTCATGCCATCCCCAAAGACCAGGCTTTGTCCAGAACATGGGCTGCCTCCAATCTTCAGGCTTTGGCTAGGACCCTCATCCTATGCAACACTTCAGAATCCATCCTACCACCTAACTAACCCTACCACATCTAACAACCAGACCCCTGTCTACCTACACACGTTTTGTGCCTATCCAGCCCAGTGAATAAACTATATTCTTCCCTCTGTGTACCCTCTCAATACCCAGATCTGACATGGGTCTAATTCCAGTCTCCTGGAATACTCTGAAAAGCCCCATACAAGCTCCCCTAAACTCCAGGCTTGGACTAAGATGTACATTCTGCATACCAGCCCAGCCCCTGTGTCTATTTGACTTCATACCAAACTTTCAGGCCCAGTTCAACCTTTACATTCTGCTGTCCTTTTATTATTTGGAATGGTTTTAGCTATCCTGGTTTTGTATGGGGGGTGTTTCTATAAAAAGCTAAATATTGTACTTTCAGTGTATGTGTGAATAATTTTGTTGGAATTTTGATGGGAATTGTATTGAATATGTAGATTGCTTTTGTAGGATGAACATTTTAAACTGTATTAATCATACCAATTTATGGTCCTGAGAGGGCTTTCTATCTTCTAATATCATCTTCAGTTTCTTCAACATTTTGAAGGTTTTATCATATGAGTCATTATAGGTGCTTTGTTATAGTTACCCCAAGATAATTTATATTATTTGAGTCTATTTTAAAGGGTGTTATTTCCCTGATTTCTTTCTCAGTCCATTTGTAATTTGTGTACAGAGGGTTCCTGATTTTTGTGAGTTCATTTTATGTCCAGTTATTTTGCTGAAAATGTTTATCTGCTGTAGGAATTTCTTGGTGGAATTTTTAGGGTCACTTATATAACTATCATATCATCTGCAAATAAAGATACTTTGACTTCTTCTTTTCCAACTTGTATGCCCTTGATCTCCTGCAGTTGTCTTATTGTCTAGCTAAGACTTACAGTACTATGCTGAGTAAGGATGGTAGGACAACCTTCTCTTTTTTTCTGATTTTAGTGGAATTGTTTTGAGTTTCTCTCTAAGTTGATATTGGCTATGGGTGTTGTGGGAGGCTGCTTGGTTGTTTGGGCTGCTCGTTGGTTCCCGGCTGCTCAGAACCAAACTAATTACACAGAAACTATATTATTTAAATCACTGCTTGGCCCATTAGCTATAGTTTCTTACTGGCTAACTCTTACATATTAATTTAACCCATCTCCATTAATCTGTGTATTGCCACAAGGCTGTGACTTACCAGGTAAAGTTCTGTCTGGCTCCCGTATGTCTACATGGCTTCTCTCTGACTCCACCCTTCTTTCTCCCAGCATTTAGTTTAGTTTTCCCTACCTACCTAGGTTCTGCCCTATCACAGGCTCAAGACAGTTTTCTTTCTTCATTAATGGTAATCACAGCATACAGAGGGGGAATTCCACATCATATGGGTATGCTGTAAACTGCCTTTATTATGTTGAGGTGTGTTCCTTGCATTTCTAACCTCTCCAGGACTTTGTACCATGTTGGCTTTTGTCAAAAGTCTTTTCTGCATCTAATGAAAAGATCCTGAATTTTTTATCTTTCAGTTTGTTTATATGATTTTAATAGAAGTCAGAAATACACTCTGGAAAAAATATAGCATCTTCAAATAATGGTGCTGGTCAAACTGGACAGCTGAATGTAGAAGAATGCAAATAGATCCATACTTGTCACCCGAAACAAAATTTAACTTCAAATGGATCAAAGACCTCAACATAAGGCCAGATACCCTGAACATGATAGATGAGAATAGTGGGGAATAGCCTTGAACTCATTAGCAAAGGAAAAGACTTTCTGAACAGAACACTATTAGCAGAGGCACTAAGATCAACAATCAATAAATAGGACCTTATGAAACTGAGAAAATTCTACATTGCAAAGGACACATTCAAACAAAGCAGCATCCTACTGAATGGGAAAACTTTTTTTAAACCAATTACACATCTAATAGAAGGCTAAAATCTAAAATATACAAAAGAACTCCAGAAAGGGAAGGAAGGAAGGAAGGAAGGAAGGAAGGAATGAAGGAAGAAAAGGCAGATATCAAGAAAACAAATAACTCAATTAAAAATAGGGTGCAGGTCTAAACATAATTCTCAAAAGAGGAAACTCAAATGGCTGAGAAATACTTAAAGAAATGTTCGGCAATTTTAGAATTAGTATTTCATACTCAAGATTCAGAGGATTTGAGATAAATCTGACCTCCTCCCAGAAAACTAGCTATCATAATACTAGGCAAGCTGCCAAAGGGAAAGCAATCCACAGTCCTAGCCAAGAGTGAAACTTATGAACCACAGGAATGACCAGCCCTGAAATATACTCCTAGAGATGCAATAGTGGTACTCAATTCTTGGTAATAACCAAGATCTTTCTAATTGTACTTAAGATCCTTTAATAGAAGAGAACTAATAGTTGGTACTGGAAACCTCATCACCTACCTAGGGCTAGTGAGATCATGGATCTCAGAGTAGTACCTACTACTGTTGTTGTACTAGACCAGCATAATTCCTAGCTGCATTCAAAATACTTATCCTTATACCCACAGGTAAGTATCTCTCATTTTCAAAGAAGCTTCTCTTTGCAGTAGACATAGACCATTACAGCAAGCCACAACTGTTTAAAATACAGAGAACAATTGATCATGGAGTGCCCAGTTCCAGCAGATACATTTACAACACAACTCCTATACCTCAGGTTCAGGGAATATTGTCAAGGAGGTGTAAAAAGATTGTAAAGTTCAGAGGACCAGGAAGTCTGCTGTGATATTGTATCTCCTAAAAATTATAGGAAAGCTACATGCATGATACTGCAACAATGTTACTACCTAAATAAGACCTGAATATTGGTAACATCAATAGACATGCTAACAGGCAGGAGAAAATCTCATGGGGTTCTACCTCTTGACAAAGAACTAATAGGCAGCTAAAAAGTGCAGAGAATGAGAGCAATAGTCTTCTTCAGGGATGAGCACCCTAAATGATTAGCTGTTGTTGGTTGATTCACTATTCTTTATTCTTTGGCTCTTTGGGGGTGGGGCTGCTCCACAACAAATCACACAGAAGCTTATTTTTACTTATAAATGCCCAGCCTTAGATTGGATTGTTGTTATCCAACTTTTCTTAAATTATCCCATCTACTTTCTGTCTCTGGTCTTTTTCTTTTTCTTGCTTCAGCGTATCTTAATTTCATTCTTACTCCATGGCTGGTTGTGTGTCTGGGTGACTGGCCCCCAGTGTCCTCCTCTCCTTGTTCTTGTTCCCCAACCTCTCTTGCTGCCTGATTCCTCTTTTTGTCCTTCTATTTCTTCTCACAACCTGCCAGCCCATCCTGTCCTTTTTCCTGCCTTGCTATTGGCCAGTTTACTCTTTATTAGACCAATTAGGTGTTTTAGACAGGCACAGTAACACAGATTCATAGAGTTAAACAAACGTAACAAATATTTGCATCATTAAACAAATGTTCCACAGCATAAACAAATGTAACACATCTTAAAATAATATTTCACAACAGTTAGCCAATAATAAATTGTCAGCCCTGAAATCATATACATACAAGCAACATTAAATGGACTTAGCAGGTTTTGTGTAATATATTAATCACTTGGAAAGAAGCTATGAATTTAAGAGTAATTAAAGAAGGCATGGGAGGGATTGGAGTAGGAGGACACAGGAGACATTGGAGGGAGGAAAGGGAAGAAGGAAATGATGCAAATATACTTTAACTGATTTTCTCAAAACTTGAAGTTCTTAAAGGAAATTGATGAATTTCTAGATGCATATGATATATCAAAGTTAAATCAAGAGGAAACAAATAATTTAAACAGATATGAACAAGCAGCAAGATTGAAATAGTAATTTTAAATCTACTGAATAAGTTTTTTTTCTGGGATATGGACAATGGTAGGCACCCATGTTCTAGTGGGTAGCCTAACACCCATCCAAACATAGGTGCCACTAATTGAACTTGGTGCATTATTTCTTAAAAAGAAGATGGCACGATGTTGGGAGGGATGTGTGGAAGGTCTTGTGAGGAGTTGGAGGAAGGTGTGGGATGAATGTAATCTAAATACATTGTATAGATGTGTGAAATTACCAAAGAATAAATGAAAATGAAACTTCTGAATAAAAAAAGCCCATATCTAGATGGATTCATCACAGAATTCTATCAGACCTTCAAAGAACTAACATTAATACTTCTCATCTTATCCTGCAAAATAGAAAAGGAAGGAATACGTCCAAACTCTTTTAATAAAGCCAGTATTACCCTGCTACCAAAACTAGGGAAAGACACAACAAATAAGAAAATTACAGACTGAATCTCCCTGATAAATATAGACACAAAACTTCTTGATAAAATAGTTGCAACCCAGTGCAGTTGAGATGGCTCAGAAGGTAAAATCTCAAAGACCTGAGTTCAATCCCTTTGACCCTAATGGTGGAAGGAGAGACCCTACTCCTGCAAGTTGTCCTCTGAACTCTGCAAACATGTACCTCCCTTCATGCATAGATACACAATAAAAGACTAATTTAAAAAAAGTTGAAAATGGAATCCAATAGTACTTGAGCATGATCAAGATGGCTTTACTCCAGACATGCAGGAACAGTTAAGTATATGTAACTCAATATATGTAATTCATCAAATAAATAGCCTCGAGGATAGAAATCTTATGATCATCTCAATAGACACAGAAAAGGCCTTTGACAAAATCTACCAACCTTTGTGATAAGGTTGGAAAATAATATAGTAAAGGCTATTGAGAAAAAGAAGCCCATAGGAATTAACAATAAAAAGACTGTGATGTTCATTACATGAAGATATTTTTATGAACACAAAGCATTTATGTCCTATTTTAATAACCATGACTGTTAAAAAAATCAAATAGGGTTGGTAACTTTTTTCTTCCAGAACCTGTTTAGAAAGGAAATAATGATCAAAATCTATGTAAACAATGTCAAATTTCATAGCTTAATGAAACTTTTATGGTTCCAATGAATGTTGTTTGAGATAAACAAGTACCATTTTAAGGTTTTATAAAACATTTAATAAACCACCAAATATGTTCTCCTCCAGCATTATTCTAATATCTTTTATTGGTTTACTAATTGTGCATGTGTACCAAGACTGGATAAGTGAATACAGAGATGATAAAAGGAGAACATACTTCTTAGTCAGAGAGGAATTGTAAGTGAAAAAGAAAAGGAAATATGAACCTTGTTTAAATGGATTATAATTAGAATATTTGCTTTGATTCAAGGTGTGCAAATAAATGGAAGCATGGTTTGTATGGATGTAGTAATAGGAGTAGTCTGGCTGCGTCCCCGGCACCCGGCCACCCGCATGGCTAGCTTTATCCGAAATAATTACACAGAAACTGTATTCTTTTGAACACTGCCTGGTCCGTTAGTTCCAGCCTCTTATTGGCTAGCTCTTACATATTGATCTAACCCATTTCTAATAATCTGTGCAGCCCACGAGGTGGCTTACCAGGAAAGATCTTAACCTGTGGCTGTCTGGAGTGGGAGAATCATGGCGACTGACTGACTCAGCTTCCTTCTCCCAGCCTTCTGTTCTGTCTATTCCACCTACCTAATTTTCTGTCCTATCAGGCCAAGCAGTTTTCTTTATTAGTTAACCAATGAAAGCAACAGATAAGATACAAGACCCACCTCCATCATTTCCCCTTTTTCTGTTAAACAAAAAAAGAAAGGCTTTAACTTTAACATAGTAAAATTACATATAACAAAACAGTTATCAAGTAAGAATTACAGTTACAATATTTATATCTACTTTATCTTTTATCATAACTAAGGAAACTATAACTATCCATTCTTCAACTCCACAGCACAGACAATAAGAGCCTCATTGAATAAATGGGACCTCCTGAGACTGAGAAGCTTCTGTAAAGCAAAGGACTCTGTCACTAAGACAAAAGGCAACCTACTGACTGGGAGAAGATCTTCACCAACCCCGCAACAGACAAAGGTCTGATCTCCAAAATATATAAAGAACTCAAGAAACTAGACTACAAAAGGCTAATCAACCGAATTATAAGATGGGGCACTGAGCTGAACAGAGAATTCTCAAAAGAAGAAGTTCAAATGGCCAAAAGACACTTAAGGTCATGCTCAACCTCCTTAGCGATCAGGGAAATGCAAATCAAAACAACTTTGAGATATCATCTTATACCTGTCAGAATGGCTAAAATCAAAAACTCCAATGATAGCATTTGCTGCAGAGGCTGTGGAGGAAGGGGTACCCTCATCCATTGCTGGTGGGAATGCAATCTTGTGCAACCACTTTGGAAAGCAGTGTGGTGGTTTCTCAGGAAATTCGGGATCAACCTACTCCTGGACCTAGCAATACCACTCCTGGGAATATACCCGAGACATGCCCTATCATATAAAAAGAGCATTTGTTCAACTATGTTCATAGCAGTACTATTCGTAATAGCCAGAACCTGGAAACAACCTAGTTGTCCTTCAATGGAAGAATGGATGAAGAAAGTGTGGAATACATACACATTAGAGTACTACACTGCGGTAAAAAACAATGACTTCTCGAATTTTGCATGCAAATGGATGGAAATAGAAAACACTATCCTGAGTGAGGTAACGCAGACCCCAAAAGATGAATATGGGATATACTCACTCATAATTGGTTTCTAGCCATAAATAAGGGTCAGGGAGTCTACAATTAATGAACCTAAAGAAGCTAAGTAAGAAGGTGAACCCAAGGAAAAACATATAGTTATCCTCTTGGCTATGGGAAGTAGACAAAATTTCCGGGGAGAAAATTGGGATCTTGGGGGTGGGGTGGGATGGGGGTAAGGGGAGATGAGGAGAGAAAAGGGAGAAGGGGAGGATGGGGGGAACTGGGGGAAAAAGGATGATCGGGATAAAGGAAGGGTGTATAGGGGAGCACGGAAGCACAATTCTTAGTTAAGGGAGCCACCTTAGGGTTGGCAAGAGACTTGAACCTAGAGTGGCTCCCAGGTGCCCAAGCTGAGGTCCCCAGTTAGTTCCTTGGGCAGCTGAGGATAGGGAACATGAAATGACCCTATCCTATAGCAATAATGACGAATATCTTGCATATCACCATAGAACCTTCATCTGGTGATGGATGGAGATAGAGACAGAGACCCACACTGGAGCACTGGACTGAGCTCCCAAGGTCCCAATGAGGAGCAGAAGGAGGGAGAACATGAGCAAAGAAGTCGGGACCACGAGAGGTGCACCTACCCACTGAGACAGTGGAGCTGATCTATTGGAAGCTCACCAAGGCCAGCTGGACTGTGACTGAAAAAGCATGGGATAAAACCGGACTCTCTGAACATGGCGAACAATGAGGGCTGATGAGAAGCCAAGGACAATGGTTTTGATCCTACTTAATGTGCTGGCTTTGTGGGAGCCTAGCCAGTTTGGATGTTCACCTTCCTAGATATGGACGGAGGGGGAGGACCTTGGACTTACAACAGGGCAGGGAACCCCCACTGCTCTTTGGACTGGAGAGGGAGGGGGAGGGGAGTAGTGGGAGGGGGAGAAGGGTGGGAGGAGGGGGAGAAGGGTGGGAGGAGGGGAAGGTAAATGGGAGGCTGGGAGGAGGCGGAAACTTGTTTTTTTTTTCCTATTCTCAATAAAAAAAAATTTATAACAAAAAAACCCCCCAGATCCAAATGGATTAAAGACTTCAATATTAGTAACTTTCTTTTGCATAATGAGAAAACTTGTGAGTTTTTAATAGAGTAATATGGTAGCCACTCCTCTAACTAGATGATAATGAATAATCTCACCAATGATAACACACTCCTATCATTTAACTGCTGATATAATATGATAAAAGAAACATGTCACCTTTAACCAAATCTTTCTTTAAACAAAGAAACCAATTATGGTCTCAGAATAATCAGGAAAAATGACAAATCCAGATTGGGGATTATTCCACGTGATATGAGAGCTATATTCCTTCAGACTTTCAAAATCACAAGAAATAAGGAAAGACTTAAAAACTGTGAGAGATCAAGGGAAGTGGGCAGATATGGCAATTAAACATAATCTGCAACTCTGGGCTGGATTCTAAAAGACATTTTAAAATAAGAAATCTGACAAAGATCGAGTTTGTTTATTTAATAGTAATGCACTACTAATATTTGGTTCTCAGTTTTGATAAATATAGCATGATGTGATGGTCAGTTTTAATTATCAGTTTGACCGATCCAGAATCAACTGGGAGATGGGCCTCTGAGCATATCTGTAAGGTTTATATTCATTATATTAATTGAAATGGGAGGACCTGTTTGCAGTGGGTAGCAACATTTTCTAGCTTTGATCCTGATCTATATAAGTGGGGAAAGGGAGGTGAATAGCAGCATGCAGCATTGCTCTCTCCTTCCTTGTGGATGTTATGTGACTGGATTCTTCATGCTCCTGTCTCTTTAACTTCCCCATCATAATTGGATATATCCTTGAACTTTCTCCCTGAAGTTATTTTTGTCAGGGCATTTTATCTCAGCAATGAAAAAAGAAACATGGACACATAATAATATAAGATGATGACATTAGAAAAAACAGAAAATGAGTAGTAGATATTTGGAAATTCTGTGTTACTGTAACATTTCAGTAAATATATTATTATTTCTAAATAAAACACATGTATTAAGTAAAACAAGTATTAATGTATTCAAGATAACTTCTAGTTGTGATTCTGGAATAGATAAAGTTTGAAAGCTATCAGGCTTGTCATCAAAAGAAGGAAACAAATGGAAACAATAAAAATGGAGATATGTAAATTATCTGCAATGGATAATCAACTACTTACAATAAACAAATCTCGAAACAAACATATCACAGAGATACTTGCATATTCGTGCTTACTGAAGTACTAATCACAAGAGCCAAGTTACAAGATCACCTTGGGTATCTGCCAATCAATGAATTAATAAAGAAGTGTAGAATATATAGAGTAGTGTTTTTATTAGGTCATAAAAAAGAATGAAATTATGTTGTTCGTTGGAAAACATCTGCAACTCTAGATAATCATATTAAGCACAATAAACTAAGTTAAGAAAGACAAATTTTGTACATTCTCTCATTTGTGGATTCTAGAGTTTACACATTTATGTAAAGCTACAGGTAAAAGGATAAATATAGATATAGATGTTACATGAAAGTAGAAGATGAGACTAGGGGAAGGGAGTAGTCTAGTCTAAGTGGGAAAGAGAAAAGGAGAGGAGCATGAAGGTATGGGAAGATGAATATGGTCAAAGTACATGACATACTTCAAAGAAATTATCTTTAGGGAAACCACTCTGTATAGTAAATACATGTCAATAAAAAATACAAGAAGTGACTATAATATCTGAACACTTTTGGAAATACCTCTTCCAATGACTCAGAAGTATCTTTACCCCTAGAGGCTTCAGTCTTTCCACTTCAGTCTGAAAAGGTTGTCTTCACTGCCTGATGAGATGGTAATGACTTCCCAGGGTGGTTGCCACCCATAACAATAAATTTTCTCCCCAGAATACCACTAAACATCATTATTTCTAGACCTATAGTTAAATTCATGATCCATCAGGCTTCTAAAGATGCAGTAGTTTGTGTGACTCATGAGGAGTTACATTGTACTCAAAATGACCTGAAGTAAGTTTCCTATTATATACAGATAGGTATTTTGGAAACATGTAACAATAGATGCTCAGCATATGGAAGTATGGAGATGGGGAAATAAAGTTAGAGTATACTGAATTTATTTATATAGGCCCACTAAGAAGGTCCTATGTTTATATTGAAGTTCAAGGAATAAGAAGGGGGGGTCTGCCTGCTTGTTTGGTGGAATAAATAAAACTTGTGGAGACACAGAATGGGCTCAGAGTGCAGGCTTCTTCTGGGACAGATGAGACAAGTTAGGAAATGGTTGCTTGGCAAACCAAGCATAGACAAAAGCATACTTTCTCTGCCCATTTCTCAAACGTTCAGTCAGAATATGTACCCTGGATAAGGAAGTGGCCTCTGAGCTCAGTTCTTCATGCTCTACCAGATATAAAGGAGTGCTTTGCTTCTGTATACTTTTTGACTTGTTTCTATGTACTTCTTTTCATTTTTCTTACTATTATTTATTGAGGTATTGTTTCTCGCAAGGTGAGGTAAGAGTTTCTCATGATCACGTAAGTGAGTAAAGGGGGGGTTCAGAGTTGAGGAAATGATTTTTAGTCTGTATAAATAGTCATTCAAAATAAAGCTTGTTATGCAGTAGTTCATACCCTGCATCCCCTGTGTCCTGATTTGTGCAAAACCCTTACCCAGGGACACCAATACATTAGACATTGACAAAAACTGAAAAAAAAAGGTGGTCCGTAATGCTAAACATACCTTGATTTCATGTGGACAAAGAGGTTCAAGGGCTTACTTAGGGAGCCTGAGATGGTAGAGTGTAATCCTTCAAGATTTTCTCTCCTATACTGGGAAGATACAGTGTTGTGGAATATTATTTTAAGATGTGTTACATTTGTTTATGTTGTGGAGTGTTTGTTTAATGATGCAAAGATGTGTTGCATTCTTTTATGCTGCATTGTTTAATTCTGAAGCTGTGTTACTTTGCCTAAAACACCTTATTGAGCTAATAAATAGCTGAATGGCCAATAGCAAGGCAGGAGAAAGGATAAGTGGGTCTGAAGGCAGAGAGAATAAATAAGAGAAATCTGGGAAGAGAAAATGAAGGAATAAGAAAAGAAGGAAGATATTAGCGGCCAGTCACCCAGCAACACAGCAAACCATGGAGAAAGTAAAAAGGGTATACAGAAATAGAAAAAGATAAAAACCCAGAGGGAGAAGATAAATGGGATAAATTTGCTTTGTTTTGTTTTTTGAAACAGGGTTTCTCTGTATAATAGCCCTAGCTGTCCTGGAACTCACTCTGTAGACAGACTGGCCTTGAACTCAGAAAGATCTGTCTGCCTATGCCTCCTGAGTGCTAGAATTAAAGATGTGCACCGCCATGCCCACCACCAGACAGAATAATTTAAGTTAAGAAAAGCTAGGAAGAAACAAGTCAAGCTAAAGCTGGGCATTTATAAGAAAGAATAAGCCTCCATATGGTTTTAAAGAGCAAAAGAGTAAGAGGTGGGAAAAAAACCACAACTACAATGCAGAAGAAATCTGGGAGGAAGAGGAAATGAGCTCAGAGGCCATGCTCCCTCTCCCGGGCAGACGCTGAATCTTCCCGGTAAGAGCACCTTGGGGTGCTACACACACTATTAGAAATGGGCTAGTCCAGGTGCAAGAGTTAGCAGAGAAGAGGCTAGATATAATGTGCCAAGCAGTGTTTAAATGAATACAGTTTGTGGGTTGTTATTTTGGGTAAAGCTAGCCGGTGGCGGGAGCTGGGTGGCGGAATGCAACCCGCAGCTCCTACAACAGAATGGTGCCCAAATGTGTGGACAACTGAATCCATTGAAAGCTTGGGAAAGAGTAAAGCATGTTTTCTTGGTAGCAGCAATTTTTCGGGTCTGCTCCACTTGCTAGAGGCAAGCAAGTGCTCTCATCTAAGAGAGGCTTCCTGACTCAGCTTTAGCTGCAAAACCCTCCATCTCTGAAGAGGTCCTGCTTACGAAATACTTAATGGTATTGATAAAAGCTGACTGCATGCTTGTTTGTTTTCAGTCGTAGCAGGAAAAAACTTGTGCTGTTTTAAAATGCCAGCATTCTGAGCTGTCCTGCCAGTGCAAACTCTGACTCTTTGAGGGAGAAAGGCTGGCTACAGAAAGAGGACTTGAGTGTTGTCTGTTGCAGCTTACTTGCTGGCAGGGAACTTGAAACACCATAGACTTTTGGCAATAAACATGGCTACAACCGGTACATTCACCATGAAGCTGGAAACCTAAGGAATGTGCTGGATCTAGCTGCCAAAGCCACGGCTTTAATCCTACCCATATCGTTCTGTAATTTAAAGGCTCATGTGTTCAGAAAAAGAGAGAGAGAGATACAGTAAAGAGAGATTCAAAAACAAAGAAAACCTCTAAATGATTTACAGCATGTTGAAAATACATGCAGACTAAAAGTTAAAGTTCTTAAAGTAAAAAACAAAAAAGGAATAAAGAGAGTAGTTGGGTGTGGTAGGACACACCTTTAATCCCAACACTTGGGAGGCAGAGGGAGATTGACCTCTGTGACTTCAAGGTGTGGTAGCACACGCCTTTAATCCCAGTGTCGAGAAGGCAGAGACAAACAGATCTCTGTGAGTTCAAGGTGTAGTAACATACACCTTTAATCCCAATGCCTGGGAGGCAGAGACAGGTAGATCTCTGAGAGTTCAAGGACAGCCTGGTCTACAGAGTTATTCCAGGTCAAAGATATACAGAGAGCCTTTCTCAAAAAGCAAAAAGTTAAAAGTAAAAATAAACAAAATAGAGGTTAAAATAAAGCCGTACAAAGATGGAAAATACACAGAAAATTTTGATACTGTATGCTATTATGCTCTCTTTGAATTGTTTGAATGCTGAGGAAGGAGCAAAAGCTGCTAAAAGATATTTGTTTATAAATGCTGCTGAACTAATCCAACATAGATATTTTGAAAATGCTTTGACTTTGAAATTTGGATCTAAGGACATGATGCTTTGGAAAGGAGTTTCTTATTTTGTTTTCGCAGAGGGTGAGAGTCTGTATATTGCTTCTATCCCAATATGGTATGATGGACCACGCCCTCCTGAAGGGCTGCTGTGAACACCTTCAGAAAATTGCTTCGCTCAACTGCCAACTGAGATGAAACTAGCACACAGGTTATACCATGAAAGACCTAATTAATGACGCCCCCATTAGCAGGAAGCAGTTTGGAGAGAAAAAACTGTGCCCATGTTCCCAAATATGGTTTATAAACGTTCTTTTACATTTAAAGGGAGATATGATATAGATATGAATAATTTGCATTAGTATAGATTTTTCTTTATTGATAGAGATTTCAGGTCAATTTTGTTATATGTATATGTATTTCTGATCTTGATTAAGGTATTGTGATTGTGTAGTTCACTTAAAATGTAATGTATATAGGTTGTTAATAGAAAATCATAATGGTCAATTTTGTAGTCATGTTAGTTAAGATTTTCTAGATGTACATAGATATATTTTAGATAGGTATTCTTCATATCTTTCAAAGACTGCAGAATATGGCATTTAAAATATTTTAATAACTTAGGGTTTTGCATGGCAATGAGACACATCTGCTCCTGGCAACACCAGCAACTTCAAGAGGCATATGGGCATTGAAGAGGATCCTTATGGAGTTTGATAGCCATTTGGGCAAGAAACTGCTCTTTCCTGGACTATTGCATAAACTGGACACAGAGAACCCACAGAGAGAGGACTGCTGAACTTGTTTAAAGGTGAGATGATCTTTTGGGGTTCCTGATTCATGAAAGAGTCTGCGAGACATTCTTCAGGACACAGCAGATAGTGACTGAACTGCCTTTGAAATTTCCTGCTCATTGAAATGTCTGCTGGAAACTATGGACCTGTAGGCCGAAGATGGATGCCCCAACGGTACGGAGGAACTTTGGGTGGCTGTCCAGGCAGCGAGATGTCTCTGTGATTTCTAGAGTTTTGTAAGTTGCTTACTTCTCATTTACTTAGGTAATAGTATATCCTTCTGGAGTCTTTGATGGAGTTGAAGAGTAGATAGTTAGTTAAAGTTGTTTTCCTTTGTTATGATAAAAGATAAAATAGATGTAAATATTGTAATTGTAATTTTTACTTGATAACTGTTTTGTTATATGTAATTTTGCTATGTTAAGGTTAAAGCCTTCCTTTTTTGTTTAAACAGAAAAAGGGGAAATGATGGAGGAAGGTCATTGGTTAATTAATAAAGAAACTGTTTGGCTTCATAGGTTAAAACACAGGTGGGAGGAGTAAACAGAACAGAATGCTGGGAGGAAGAGGAAGTGAGCTCAGAGGCCATGCTCCCCTCTCCCAGGCAGATGCAATGAAGCAAGCCACCAGGTCAGACATGCTGAATCTTCCTGGTAAGTGCACCTTGGGGTGCTACACACGTTATTAGAAATGGCCTAGTCCAGGTGAGAGAGTTAGCTGAGAAGAGGCTAGATATAATGGGCCAAGTAGTATTTAAATGAATACAGTTTGTGGGTTGTTATTTTGGGTAAAGCTAGCCGGTGGCGGGAGCTGGGTGGCGGAATGCAACCCGCAGCTCCTACAACAATTCAGCCTTTGATTACACCAATCCGGTGGCTTATACAGGCAAAGTAAAACGTGTTTTACTAGTTAACGTAATATTCCACAAAACTGACCACTATGGGGTAAGCAATTTTTTTTTTGTCATACCCTTCCTCCAGGATGTATTGCCTTACCACTGGCCCAGAAACCAGAAAAAAAGTGACAAAATCCAAGTGACTATGGATTGACTAAAATCTCTAAAAGCATGAACTAAAATAAATACTTCCAAGTGTAGCACAAATAATAAAAACCCAGAGACAAATATAGGGGTTAAAGCTGAAGATCAGAGAAACAGAGCAGTAAGCCACTAGAAAGATCTTTTACCTCAACCAATGCTCAGACCATAGGGGCTGATGGCCTAGACAGCACTGTGCCTTTACCAAAACTCAGACCCCACATTCCAGTAAGTTCCTATCTCTTCCCCTTTGTATTCCTCTCACCATTCAGCCAAATTACCCCTCTCTCCACCTCCCTAGTGCTGGGATTAAAGGTGTGTGATTCCCAAATGCTCAAATGATTAAAGGTATGAGCCACCACCACCTGGGATTGTTCCTGGATCAATCTTGTGTAGTCCAGGGGAGCCTGGAACTCAGAAATCCATCTGCCTATGTCTCCTGAGTTCTTAGATTAGAGGTGTGTGGCACCACTCCCTGGCCTCTAGTGACCTAACTTTGCACTCTGATCTTCAGGCAAGCTTTATTTATTAAAATACAAATAAAATATCACTACAACAACTTTAAGTTGCTGTTGCTTTTTTTCAGGTATTTTATCACAGCAACAGAAATATAACAAATACAGCTGCCAAAATACACCACAGAGTTAAATCAGCAATCAAGTCTGATCCACATGGACTACCATCCTTGGCTAATTGATCATATATCTAGATATGAAATAGCAAACCTCTTATATTCTTAATTGATTTGTCTAATTATAAATAAATGGAATACTGGGTTTCTTTAAAGACTCCACTTAAACTAGAAAAATATCATGCCAGCTTTATTCCAGCATTGCCCAGAGGAACTTACAGCCTTTTTACCAAAGTAATTGTGCATTGGAGAAAAGGAAATAATTAAAACTTTTCATGGATGACTAGACACTAGCTCTAAACTGATATTGTTTCCAGGAAACCCAACACATCAATGAGGCCCTAAAATCACAGTAAAGAATGTCAGGCAGTCAGTGGAGCTTTTGCTCAGATGTATACCACTGTGGGTTTAGTGGTTCCCTACATTCATCTTTTAATACTTTTCCAGTACTTTCCTAGTTCTAGAATACATAATTGAAGCAGCCATATTTACCAGGAGGTTGACACCCTTCATTTGTTTCCTGACTCATGGAGTGAAATCTATTGTAATGGCCAAAGATAAAAGAAAGCCATTAGAATTTCTTCCATTTATAAAACTCATAAATGCCAACGCCAATCCCTAGGACTGTCATGATTAGTGTTTCCATCAAAATTTTCAATGATGCAAGGGTGGAAATTCCCACCATTTCTCTGACTTGGCTGTGAAAAAGACAAAAGTATCATAGACAGAGTTTTTTTTTTCCTTTGGGATGCCAGCTCACCAAAAATTGACATGGTGACTTATTATTAATTATGAAAGTTAGTCCTATGGCTTACGCTTACCCCACTAGTTCTTATAACTGAAATTAACTCATTTATATTAATCTGTTTGCCTCGTGGCTTTTTACATCTCTTCCACCATGAACCTCCTATTTCCTTTTCATGCCCTCCAGCATCTGCCCATGCCTAGATTCATTTGCCTCTCTCTGCCTGGAATTCCCACCTAATCTCTTCCTGCCTATCTATTGGCCATTCAACTCTTTATGAAACCAATCAGAAAGTGTCATGGCAAAGAGACATCTTCACAGTATACAAAAAGATTGTCCCACATTCCCCCCCCCCCTTGGGGCTAAATAAAAAGAAAAGATTTTTAATGCTAAATAATAAAACTATAAACAATAAGGACAATTATCCGGTAATAATTACACTCAGGAGTGTCTGCTATTATAGTGTTGGGATTTGAGCTTTGGCAGTATGAGCCCAGGATCTTGACCAAAGAGAGGGAAGTAAAGTTTAACAGAGTCAAGATGGGACTAGGTACAGTGCTCATCAATGGCAGGGGACCCAGGACAAAGATGCTTCTGGGTCTTTAAATCTAGAATTTTGTTATTTTCCTTGGAGGGAGCCCAGGAGAGCAATTTCTCCCAAATGAGGTTTGCAGTTTCAAGGTGGATTAAAAAAGAAAATACAACAGGGTAAGAATACACTCAACAACATAAAGAGCAATACCAGAAATTAGTGGTTCTACAACAGCAAGGCCTGAACATCGCAAAGCAGATGAAACAGAAAAAAAACCTTAAAAATAACTTTATGAAGATGATTGAAGCCCTTATAAAGGAAAATAAAAATTTCCCTTAAAAAGCGGGGGGGGGGGGGGGAAGAAAAAACCTGGAAGAAATAAACAAATCCCTTAAAGAAAATCAAGAAAAAGGAACCAAACTGGTGAAAGAAATGGTTCAAGACTTGAAAACTGAAATAGAGGCAATAAAGAAAACACAAACTGAGGAAAATCTGGAAAAGAAAAATCTGGGTAAATAATCAGGAACTACAGATACAAATATAAGCAACAGAATAAAAGAGATGGAAGAGAGAATCTCGGTCATTGAAGATACAATAAAGGAAATGGATACATTGGTCAAAGAAAATATTAAATCCAACAAATTCTTAACACAAAATATCCAGGAAACATAGGACACCATGAATAAAAATAAATATAAGAATAATAGGAATTGAAGAAATTGGAGTCCAGTTCAAAGGCACAGAAAATTAAAATATAATTAAAATAAAATACCTTTCCCAACCTAAAGAAGGACATGCCTATGAAAATACAAGAAGCTTACAGAACACCAAATAGACCAAAAAAAAGTCCTTTTGCCACATAATAATCAAAACACTAAACATACAGAATAAAGAAAGAATATTAAGAACTGCAAAGGAAAAAGGCCAAGTAACATATAAGGCAGACCTATCAGAATTACACCTGATTTCTCAATCGAAACAATGAAAGCCAGAAGGTCCTTGCAGGTATTATGCAAACATTAAGAGACCATGGATCTCAACCCAGACTACTATACTCAGCAGTTTTCAATCAAGACATTCCATGACATAACCAGATTTAATCAATATCTAGCCACAAATCCAGCCTTACACAAAGTACTAAAAGGAAAACTCCAACTCAAAGTAGTTAGCTATACCCACAAAACCACAGGAAATAGATAATCTCACACCAGCAAGTCCCAAAGAAGAGAAACACAAACACACACACACTACCACACACAACAACGAAAACAAAAATATCACGAACTAGCAATCACTGTTCATTAACATCCCTTAATATCAATAGACTCAATTCGCCTATAAAAAGACAAGGCTAGGCCAGGACGTAGTGGCACATGCCTTTAAACTCAGCATTCAGGAGGCAGAGACAGGTAGATCTCTGTGAGTTCGAGGCCAGCCTGGTCTATAGAGTATAGTTTTCCTTAGTTATGATAAGAGATAAAGTATTTAAATGTTGTAACTGTAATTATTGCTTGATAACTGTTTTGTTATATATAATTTGTTATATGTAATTTAACTATGTTAAAGTTAAAACCTTCCTATTATTTAAACAGAAAAGGGGAGGTGATGTGGGATTCCCCTCTGTATGTTGTGAATATCACTGTTTAATAAAGAATCTGCTTTGGGCCTGTTGATAGGGCAGAACTTAGGTAGGCAGGGAAGAATAAACTGGATTCTGAGAGAAAGGGGATGGAGTTGGAGAGAAGCCATGGAGCCGCTGACAGAGACAGACATGCTACAGCCTTGTTGGTAGGCCATGAGCCTCATGGTAAAATATAAAATACTGGAAATGGGTTAAATTAAGATGTAAGAGTTAGCCAATAAGAATCTAGAGCAAATGGGTCAAGCAGTGATTTAAATAATATAGCTCCTGTGTGGTTGTTTCAGTTCTGGGTGGCTGAGACAAACAAGTGGCCTTCTTCCAAAAGTTTGTCACACTAAATGCTTACATAAAGAAGCTGGGGAAACTGTGCACTAGTGAATTAACAGAAAACCTGAAAGCTCTAGAACAAAAAGAAACAAACTCACCCAGAAAGAGTAGACAGTGTGAAATAATCAAATAGATAGCTGAAACCAATAAACAGAAACAAAAAACAATACAAAGAGTCAATGACAAAAAAAAGAGTTGGCTCTTCAAGAAAATCAATAAGACTGACAAAACTTTAAACTAACCAAAAGGCAGAGAGAGAATATCCAAATTAACAAAATCAGATATGAAAAGTGTTACATAACAACAGACACAGAGGAAATACAGAGTAAAATCAGGTCATACTTCAAGCACTTGTACTCCACACAATTGCAAAACATAAAAGAAATGAACAATTTTCTGGATAAGTACCACATTCCAAAATTAAATCAAGACCAGATAAGCAAATTATATAGACTAAGGAAATAGAAAAAGTCATCAAAAGTCTGCTAACCAAAAGAAAAGCCAAGGTCCAGATGGTTTCAGTGCAGAATTCTACAAGAACTTCAAAGAAGAACTAATACCAATACTTTTCAAATTGTTCCACACAATAGAAACAGAAGGAACATTGCCAAACTCTTTTTACAAGGCTACATTTACCCTGATTTCCAAACCACAGAAAGATGCAACTAAGAAAGAGAATTCCAGACCAATATCACTCATAAAAATTGATGTAAAAATACTCAATAGCATACTGGCAAACTGAATCCAAGAACATATCAGAAACATCATCCACCATGACCAAGAAGGCTTGATCCCAGAGATGCAGGGATGGTTCAAAATACAAAAATCCATCAATGATCTCCACCATATAAACAAACTGAAAGAAAAAACTACATGATCATCTCATTAGATTGCCTTTGACAAAATTCAACACCCCTTCATTAACAGTCTTGGAAAGAGCAGGGATTCTAGGAACACACCTAAACATAGTAAAGGCAATACACAGCAAGCCAACAGTCCACAACAAACTAAATGGAGAAAAACTCAAAGTGATTCCACTAAAATCAGGAACAAAACAAGGCTGTCCCCTCTCTCCATATCTCTTCAATATAGTACTTGAAGTTCTAGCTAAAGCAGTAAAACAACAAAGGAGATCAAGTGAATACAAATCTGAACACAAGAAGTCAAATTGTTGCTATTTGCTGATAATATGATAGTATCCATAAATAACCCCAAAAATTCTACCAGAGAACTCCTACAACTGATAAACACCTTCAGGAAAGCAGCAAGATACAAGATTAACTAAAAAAAATCAATGGCCCACCTATATGCAGATAATAAACAGGCTGAGAAAGAAATCAAAGAATCATCACCCTTTACAATAGCCACAAATGGCATAAAATACCTTGGGGCAACTCTAACCAAACAAATGAAGAATGTGTATGACAAGAACTTTACATCTTTGAAGAACAAAACTGAAGAAGACACCAGAAAATGCAAAGATCTCCCATGCTCTTGGGTAAGTAGTATTAACACAGTAAAAATGGCAGTCTTACCAAAAGCAATCAACAGATTCAATGCAGTACCCATCAAAAGTCCAGAAAAATTCTTCCCAGACTTCAAAAGAACAATAAACTTCATATGGAATAATAAAAATAAAACAGTATAGCCAAAACAATCTTGGACAATAAAGAAACTTCTGGAGGCATCACCATTCCTTGCTTTTAATACTACCGTAGAGCTACAGTAATGATAATAGATTAGTATTGGCATAAAAACAGATAGGAGGACCAATGGAATCAAATTGAAGACCCAGATATTAATCCAGATATCTATAAACACTTGATATTGACAAGAAGTTAAAATTATAAAATGGAAAAAAGAAAGCATATTTAAAACATGGTGATAACATATCTGGTGTTGGCATGTAGAAGAATAAAATAGTTTCATATCTATCACCATGCACAAAACTCAAATCAAAATGACTCAAATACCTCAGCATAAAACCAACCACACTGAGCCTCATAGAAGAGAAAGTGGGAAGTACCCTTGACTGTATAGGCACAGGAGACCACTTCCTAAACATAACCCCAGTAGCACAGACACTGAGAGAAACAATTAATAAATGGTATCTCCTAAAAGTGAGAAGCTTCTATAAAGCTAAGGACATGGTCAACAGAACAAAATGGCAGCCCACAGAATGGGAAAAGAACTTTACCAACCCCACATCTAAGAGAGGACTAATCTCAAAAATATACAGATAACTCACAAAACTACACCACAAAAGAATAAATAATCCAATAAAAATGGGATATAGACCCAAACAGAGAACTCTCAACAGACTGAAAGACACTTAAGAAAATGTTTGATATCCTTAGCCATCAGAGAAATGCAAGTCAAAAGTGACACTGAGAAACCCCCTTACACCTGTCAGAATGGTTAAGATCAAAAACACTGATGATAGCTGATGCTGGAGAAGATGTGGAATAAGGGCAACACTCCTCCATTGCTGGTGGGAGTGTAACCTTGTGCAGCCTCTTTGGAAATTAGCATGGCAGTTTCTCAAAAACATAGGAATCAATCTACCTCAGGACCTTGCAATACCACTTTTGGGCATACACTCAAAGAATACTCAATCATACCACAAGGACATTTGCCCAGCATTATTCATAATAGCCAGAACCTGAAAACAACCTAGATGCCCCTCAACTGAAGAACTGATAAGGAAAATGTGATACATTTATACAATAGAGTACTACTCAGCAGTAAAAAAATGGCATCTTGAAATTTGTAAGGAAGTAGACAGAGCTAGAAAATATCATCCTAAGTGAGTTAAGCCAGACCCAGAAAGACAAACATAATATGTACTTTCTCATACGTGGATATTAGACATAAAGAAAATAATAACCAGCCTACAGCCCACAACCCCAGAGAATGTAGACAAACAAAGAGAACCCTAAGAGACACATACATGGATCAACTTAGGAAGGCAAAAAGACAAGATCTCCTGAGTAGATTAGGAGCATGGGGGCAGAGGGAGTGTGGAACATGAGATGAGTGGAAGGAATGGAAGTGGGGAAAATGAATAGCTCAATAAAACAATGAAAAATGTACTACATTTATAATGTCTAATCCATTAGTATTTGGCAAATTCAGAGAAAATACTCTATTATCTGTCTTGGTAAGTCCAAAGTTTTTACCTAATTTGATTTCTATTATAACCAAGAAAGACTTTAACTATAACTATCTAGTCTCTAACTCCTTCAGAGACCTGAGAAGGATATAATATTACCTGAGTAAACAGGAATTGAAGAGTAAGAAACTTCCAAAACCATAAAATCATAGAGGCATCTGGGTGCATGGACACTCACTCCAAGGTTTTTCTGTAATGTTGGGGCATCCATCTTTAGCCTACAGTCCTAGAATATCTGACAGACTTTTATGTAAAGCAGGATTGTCCTACATTATCTTGGCAAAGTTAGGCAGTCACTTTCTTTTGTGCTCTGTTTATCCAGTTTGGACAGCATATTGTCACTGGTCAAGGCAAGGGAAGTTTCTTTCTAAAATGGGTATCTTTGCCACGTATTAAAGCAAATTCCAAATGGAGTTTTTTTATGTCTGCCATCCTCTTTTTGAGCAAATTGGAACAGATGTGTTTCACTGTAATGAAAAGACCTATGTTATTAAAACATTAAAATGTCATATTCTGTAGGTCTCTAGTGTTTGAAAACCATCTATTTATTTAAAGTATGTCTCTGATTGACCTTGAAATTATACCTAACATGATTATAAGTTTGATTGTTATAGATAACTAACTACTAACATGTATTTCTTTATTATCCTAAAAAGCTTTCAAGGAAAGAACTTGAAATTATATTTTTAAAAGAGCTGCATAGGTACAATACCTTAAACAATAACTAGAAACATATAATACAGTGTAACAAAAATAACCTTAAATTTGTATCAACATACAAAAATATCTTAAACAAGAATAGATTCACATATAATATGTTAACAAAAATAACCTTAAATTTGTATCAATAAACAAAAATCCATACCAATGTAAAATATTTGAGATTAATAGTTGTTTTTAGTTTAAAGTAGATTCAATAATCTGCCCTTTTATCCTATCATTTTCATGCAGCCTTTTTTTCTTTTCAGAATGAGATCCTTGAATCCAACCTCCCTTGTTTAGTTTCCTCCTTGACCATGACCAATAAAAACTTGTAACTGACTCCCTTAAATGATGAGAAACATCCATAATACACCTATTTACCAAAAACTACCCTCTCAATCTCTTGGAAATTTCGGTGTTGTGTTCTTAAAATTACTTCCTGTTGTTTAGGGGTGACAGTATCTTTTTTCCAGACAGGGTTTTTCTGTGTAACTAGCTGTCCTGGAACTAGCTCTGTAGACCAGACTGGCCTCAAACTCACAGAGATCTGCCTGCCTCTGCCTCCCGAGTGCTGGGATTAAAGGTGTGTGCCACCACCTCCCAACTGGCTGACAGTGTCTTTAAGGAACCCTGAGAATATTAAGATGATGGTCAAGTCCTGGGAGAGCTATCCATAACATTTGTTGTGTGGTCTTTGTGCAAAGGGAAAGCTCAAGGCTTATCTGTAGTCTTATTTGGAATAGTCTCTGAGACTGGACCATCTCAACTAGCAGCTTTGTAGTTGTTCTGGAATACAGACATTCTAAGAGGCTGGATCATTTGGGCTATTTTTCTTGTCTTTATTCATGTCTAGTCCTTTTGTTCTGAAAGCATATAAACTTTTAAAGATAACATAATACCAGTATTAACACAAATATGAAATATGCAGTATATGCAAAAGTCAGCTAAAGAGTTGTTTTATGTTTGATCAGATAAAAGACATCTGTCAACTTTTTTTTGAGACAAGGTTTCTCTGTAGCTTTGGTGCCTATCCTGGAACTAGCTCTTGTAGACCAGGCTGGCCTCGAACTCACAGAGATTTGCCTGCCTCTGCCTCCCGGGAGCTGGGATTAAAGCCGTGCACCACCATCACCTGGCAATATCTGTCAACCTTATAATTCTGTTTTGAGTTTGTAACCAAACTGTTATGAGGACTTTGTAGTCAACAAGATTTATCATGTCTCATTTCATCTCAGAGATATTCCCATGAGAGAGATCACCATATACATCACCTGTTGGATAGTCTTTCTTAGCTTTCCCCCTCATATCTATAGCTAAGATCCTCAGGAGGTCTCTCCTAGTCAAATATGATCTCAATTAACTTTGAAGGAACCATAGCTTTTCATTTTCAGTAGAAACAAAAGCATAACCTCTACCACAATGCAACACATTGTTCGACTTCCATTTTGAAAGCAAGTTATTCCTAAAGTATATAGGCTTGTTTAATTCAGTAGTCCCTCCCACAATCCAATGTCTCTCAGCAGCTGTCATTCTTTGTTCATTAGCATTCACAAAACTCAGTCAACTAAGCAGCATACAGGATCCAGATTCTTTGTGTATTTGCCATCTTTATATGGCTTTTAAAAACTGCTATTTTACCCTTTCTTTAAAGACTACATTGTTTTTAAACTATTTTTCTACAACTGTCTATCCTCATTTTTTCCTTCTTCAGCATCTAAGTACATTTTAAAAATACTCTACCATTTTAGAGTTTTTCTCTGTCTGGACCTGGCTATACTAAGCATTTGCAGTGTTCTCTGACAGAATGAAAACAAATCTCTCCCTTCCTTCCTTCCTTCCTTCCTTCCTTCCTTCCTTCCTTTGGATGCTTCATGATTTTAAATATATATCTTTCAAAAACACAACAGTTTCTATTTTCATTACAGTAGAGGTTTTCAGAAATTCATCTATTTATTTTATGTCCTGGCCGCATCCTCCCCCCATTCTTCCCTCCCTGTCAGTCTCCCAATTCCTACTCCCACCCCCAATCCTCTCCTCCTTTGTCTTTATCCAGGAAAGTACAGGTCTCCTATGAGTATTAATAAAACATGGTAGATAAAATTGCAGTAAGACTAAATACCTCTCCATGTATTAAGGCTGGGCAAGATGACCCAGTATGAGAAGTAGAATACCAAAAGCCACTAAAAAAGTTGGAGTCAGCCCCTGTTCCCGCTGTTAGGAGTTCCACAAGAGGACCAAGTTACACAACTATAGCATATGTGCAGGGTGCTTAAGTCAGTCTCATACATGCTCCCTGATTGTCATTTCAGTCTCTGTGAGCCCCTATGAGCCTAGCTTAATTGATTGTGTGAGCTTTCTCATGGTGTCCCTCTGGCTCCTATACTCATTTCCCCTCCTTTTCTACAGGACTCCCAAACTCTGCTTAGTGTTTGAATATGGATCTCTGTATCTGCCTCCATTAGTTGCTGGCTAATGCTTCTCTGATGACAATTGGGCCAGACACCAATCTGGTCATAGAAGATGGCCAGTTCAGGCTACTTATTGACTATTTGGTGTGGGAGAATTGTCTGTATTCCGTCAATCATATTATAAATAAATGCTAATTGGCCAGGCAGGAAATATAGGTAGGAAAACCAGACAGGAAGTAGAAATGATGTAATGAGACAGGAGAATTTTGGGAAGGAGGAAGTTAATTCCTCCCACTCTTGCCCAGACCACTGAAGCAGCAGGATGAGAGCTGCCCCACTGAAAAAAGGTACTGAGCCACATGGCTAACATAGATCAGAAAAATGGGTTAATCAAGATGTGAGAGTCATCCAGTGAGAGGCTAGAGCTAATGGGCCAATCAGCTTATAATTTATGGAGACCTATGTGTGATTTTTCTCTAGGGCTAAACAGTTGTGGGTGACCTGGTGGGAGGACAGAAACACAAACAAGCAGGCCTGACCCCTGCTCATGTTACAGATTGGCATCCACGTGGATAACTGCATCCACAAAAAGCCTGAGAAAGCTTGGGAAAGACTAGAGTAAAACATTTTGGTTTTGAGCCGTAGCAGGAAAAAGCTGCCGTTTTAAAATGCCGGCTTTCTGGGCCTTCCTGCCAGGGAAAACTCCTGACTCTTTCAAGCAGGCAGTCCAGACTATGGAGCTATGGACACAATGTTGCAGCTTGCTTCCTGGCAAGGACCTTAAAAAACACCATAGAGTTATGACAAAAAACTTCTCCATATTCCTTAGCAAATTAAAGACCCATGTGATCAAAAAAAGAGAGAGATACAGTAAAGAAAGATTCAAAGAGTAACAAAACCTCTAAATGGTTTACAGTGTGTTAAAAATATATACAGGCTAAAGATTAAAGTTCTCAAAAAAGAAAAAAAGAAAAAAAGAAAGAGTAGCCTGGGAGGCAGAGACAGATGGATCTCTATGAGTACAAGGATAGCCTGGTTTACAGAGGAAATTCGAGGACAAAGATACACAGAGAACCTGTCTCAAAAAGCCAAAAGTTAAAAGTAAAAATAAAAGAAATAGAGGTTAAAATATAGCCACGTAAAGATGGAAAATACAGAGAATCTTGATACTGTATGTTATTATGCTCTCTTTGAATTGTTTGAATGCTGATGAAGGAGAAACAGCTGCTAAAAGATACTTGCTTATAAATGCTGCAGAATTAATCCAAGATAGGTATTTTGAAAATGCCTTGGCTTTGAAGTCAAAAGGTATGTTACTTTGGAGAAGAGATTTTGCTTTTGTTTCTACAGAAAATGAGAGGCTGTGGATTTATTCAGAGTTAAGAAAAATCCAGTTTGATCAAGGAAGACCACCTGAGAAGTCTCTGACAGGAATAAATGGCCCAGATGTCTGAGTTCTTCATCCAAAACAGGTTCAAGACTGCTGCCTGAGATGATCAAGACTCACAGGATACTTCAGTCAGGACTTGATCATAACTCTAAATTTTCTTTAGGTCCCCATAAGATTATCAGTGCCCCCCACCAGCTGGAAGTAGCCTGAAATACTAAGCCCACATTCCCAAAAAATGGACTGTGGATATTTTCCCTTGTTTTCTTTTTTCTTTTTTTTTTTTAAAGAGGGGGAAATGGTGCAGGAGAATTGTCTGTATTCTGTCAATCATATTATAAATAAACGCTAATTGGCCAGGCAGGAAATATAGGTGGGAAAACCAGACAGGAAGTAGAAATGATGTAATGAGAACAGGAGAATTCTGGGAAGGAGGAAGTTAATTCCTCCCATTCTTGCCCAGACCACCGAAGCAGCAGGATGAGAGCTGCCCCACTGAAAAAAGGTACTGAGCCACATGGCTAACATAGATCAGAAAAATGGGTTAATCAAGATGTGAGAGTCATCCAGTGAGAGGCTAGAGCTAATGGGCCAATCAGCTTATAATTTATGGAGACCTATGTGTGATTTTTCTCTGGGACTAAACAGTTGTGGGGTACCTGGTGGGAGGCCAAAAACCCAAACAAACTAGCAGGCCCCTTCCTGTTACAACTATTGCTAGATGTCTTAGCTGGAGTACTCTCCATACACTTCTGGGAGAGTCCCCTGCATCAGGATTCTGCCAAACACCAAAAGGCCTACCCCCCAACAGTTCCCCTTAGCACTCTCCCTCTATATTCCTCCCCAACATGATAGTTCATGTTTCCATCCCCACCTGCCCTCAGTCCACTCATGAAATCTCTTCTACTTTCCTTTCCCAGGGAGATCTGGGTGTCCCCCCATGAATTCTTCTTGTTGCCTAGTTTCTTCGGATCTGTGAATTACAGCATAGTTATCCTTTATTTTACAGCTAATATCCACTTTTGAGTGAGTCTATAATGTGTTTCTCTTTATCTTCCTGGGTTTCCTCACTCAGGATGACTTTTTTTCTAGTTCTATTCATTTGCCTGCAGATTTCATGCCGTCCTTGTTTTTAATGGGCGAGTAATACACCATCATGTAAATGTACCACATTTTCTTTATCTATTCCTTGGTAGAGGTACAACTAGGTTGTTTCCAGGCTCTAGACAAATAAAGATGCTACAAACAAAGTTGAGCAAGTGTCCTTATGGTAAGTTTGAGCATTCTTAGGTAATGCCCCAGAGTGGTATAGCTAGGTTTTGTGGTAGATTGATTTCCAATTTTCTGAGGAACCACTACACTGACTTCAAAAGTGGCTCTACAAGTTTACACTTCCACTAGAAATGAAGGAGTGTTCCCCTTGATTCATACCCTCTCTAACATGAGCTGTCACTTGTGTATTTATCTTAGTAATTCAGAGAGCTGTAAGATAGAATTTCAGAGTCCTTTTGATTTGTATTTCCCTGCCTGATGACAAGAATGTTGAACATCTCTATAAGTGTGTTTTGGCCATTTAAGACTCTTTTGTTGAGAATTCTGTTTAAATTTGTACCCAATTTTTAATTGATTTGGTTTGTTGATATCGAATTTTTTGCATTCTTTATATATTTTGGAAATCAGCCCTCTGTTAGATGTTGGGTTGATGAAGATCTTTACCATTGGTTAATAAAGAATCTGCATAAGCTTATTGTAGCACAGAATAGGGCAAGACAGCAATTCCAAGAAGGTAGAGGAGGGGAGAGCAGGCGGAATCAGAGAGAAACCATGTAACTACCATAGGAGAAAGATGACAGACAGATGGAACCTTACTGGTTGGCCACAGCCATGTGGTGATACACAGATTAATAGAAGCGGGTTAACTTAATATATAAGAGCTGGTCATTAAGAAGCATGAGCTAATATGCCAACCAGTGTCATAATAATACAGTTTCTGTGTGATTATTTCAGGTCTGGGTGGCTGCAAAACGAACGAGCAGCCTCTGCCAACAGAATGACACCACCATCTGGGGTCATAGATCCACATAAGACCTAAAAAAGCTTAAGAAAAAAAAGGGCTTCTAGACCCAAAGAAATGGGGGTCAGTTGGAGCTTGTTGGTAGCCACATATTTTTAGATAATCTCTGTTTGCTGGTGGCAGTCAGAGGTGCAGCTCCATTAAGAGGTTTCCTAATTCAGCTTTAGCAACACAAACATTGCATGGCTTCTTTAAGATCCTGCTTCCTGGTTCATGCTGATGGAACAAACTCTGCCTTTTTAGGGAAGTCCTGTACTTAAATGGGGTCTGTGAGCAGTGTATTACAAATTGCTCAATGGCAACATAGACCTGCTGCATCCCTGGAGCTGAGGCAATGTTCATGGTGCAGAGAAGCAGTGAACATGACTCTGCCATGTTGGACTTGTTGAAGCAAACATCCAGGGGGGCCAAGGTTGGTCCTACCCATGCCTGCTTAGAATTTAAAAAGAAAAAAAGCACATCTGGTCAAAAAATAATTACAGATACACATGCAATAAAGACAAATTCAGATGGAAAAGATCCCTAAGTACATCATGGTGTTGGCTAAATATACATAGGCTTGGAAGAGAGAAATAGTTATAAAAGGAAGTAAGTGCATTTTTCAAAAAAAAAAACAAAGTCTTTAAAGAGACTGAGTACAGACAGTCATAGATCAAAGGAGTAAAGTAAAATAAGTCATGTAAGGATGGAATAGACACAGAGAGTCTGGATTATATATATTACTCCATTTTCTTTAAATGTTTTGACTGTGAATGAGCTATTTACAGAGAGACATTTCATTTTACGGGTTGCTGAACTAAACCTATATACATACATATATATATATATATATATATATATATATATATATATATATATTTAAAGATAGCTTGACTTCAAAATTTGGGTCTCAGGATATGTTGCTTTGGAAAAGAAGTTATTCTTTTGTTTCCACAGAGGATGAGAACCTGTGGATTACTTCCAGACTAATGTGGTTCAATGGAACAAGACCCCCTGAAAGGTCTCCATAAACCCCTAAAATTAATTTGCCCAACAAAAAGCAGGAAATTTTTTGGAGAAAACTACACCCAAATGCCCTAAATGATTGTTTATGTTTGTTTACGTTTAGAAAAGGATATTCTATAGAGATAAATACTTGGCATTTGTATGAATCTTGGCCTATTGATACAAATTTAAGGTCAATTTTGTTACATGTCTATTTTTGCCCTTGATTAAGGTATTGTATTTGTGCAGCTCATTTAAAAATGTAATGTATAATTAAGAAATACAGGTTAACAGTCATCTATAATAGTCAAGCTTATAGTCATGTTATGTTTTCTAGATATACAGAGATGTATTTCAGATGGATAGCTATTCTTCAAACCTTTCAAGGACATATAGAATATGGCATTTAAAATATTTTAAGAACTCAGACTTTTCTCAACAGTGAGACATGTCTGCTCCTGGCAGCACCAATTACTTCAGAGAAGTTGATGGGCATTGAAGAAACTTGTTATGGAGTTTGCCTTCAATGTGACAAGGCTAGCAACTTTGGTAAGAAACTGTTCTTGCCTGGACTGCTTGATAGTATGCTATATAAACTGCACATGTAGGACCCACAAAAGAATGACTGCTGAAGTAGCTTAAAGAAGGTTAGACAGTCCTTCAGGATTTCTGCTTCATGAAAGAGACTACCAGGCATTTTGCAGGACACAAAAGAAAGCAACTGATGAACTTAGCCAATAAAAGGCATAAGAAATGTTTAAATTTCCTACTTCATGGAAAATTCTGCCAGGTACTATGGACCTATAGGCTGAAGATGGATGCATCAATGTTACAGATGAACTTTTGGTGACTATACAGATAATGAGATGTCTCTATCAATTCTAGAGTTTTGGAAGTTGCTTACAATGCACTTCTTGTTAACTTAAATAATATTATATCCTTCTGGGGTCTTTGATGGAGTTGAAGAAAGATAGTTATAATAATTATAAAAGATAAATTAGATATAAAACTTTAGACCTACAAAGATAGGATAGATGATAGAGTATTTTCCTTAATTTGTCAATTGTAAATGGACTAAATATTATAACTATAATTCTTGCTTTATAACTGTTTTGTTATATGTAATTTTACTTTATTAAAGTTAAAACCTTCCTTTTTATTTAGACAGAAAAGGGGAGGTGATGTGAGATTCCCCTCTGCATGCTATGAATAAAGAAACTGCTTTGGGCCTATTGCAGCACAAAATAGGGAATTCCAAGTAGATAGAGGAGGAGGGAGTAGGCAGAGTCAGAGAGATGCCATGTAACCACCACAGGAGGCAGACATGCTGGAATCTTGCTGGAAAATGACAAACCTCATGGTAAAATATAAAATAATGGAAATGGGTTAATTTAAAATATAAGAGCTAGCTAGCAGTATGCGTAAGCTATTGACCAAACAGTATTGCAATTAATATCATTTCTGTGTGATTATTTCAGATCTGGGTGGCTGGCAAACAAACAAGCAGTCTTTGTCTACATCCATCCACTTGACTAGAGTTTCCTGGTAGAGTTTTGGGGGGGCACTTATGTATATTATTATATTTTCTGTAAATACTGATACTTTGACTTCTTCCTTTACAATTTGTATCCCCCTTGATTGCTAGACTTTAAAAAAGGTATGGAAAAGAGTGGACAAACATGTCTTGTTCCTGATTTTAGTGGAATTGTTTTGAGCTTCTCTCCATTTAATTTGTGGTTGGTAATCAGCTTTCTGTTTGTCGCTTTTATTATGTTTACGTATGTCCCTTGTATCCATGATCTTTCCAAGACTTTTAACATGAAGGGGTGTTGGATTTTGTCAAAGGCTTTTTTAGCATCTAAGGAGATAATTATATGTTTTTTCTTTCAGTTTGTTTATATGATGGATTACATTGACAGATATTCATATGTTGAACCCTTCCTGCATCTCTGGGATGAAACCTACTTGGTTATAGTGTTATGACCTTTTTTTTTTTTAACATGTTCTTGGTTTCATTTTTGCCAGTATTTTATTGAGTATTTTGCACCAATATTCATAAATGAAATTGGTGTCTAATTCTCTTTCTTCATTGGGTCTTTGTGTTGTTTGGGTGTCAGAGTGACTGTGGCCTCATAGGAAAAATTTAGTGATGTTCATTCTGTTTTTATTTTGTGGAATATTTTGAAGACTATTGTTATTAGCTCTTCTTTGAAAGTCTGCTAGAACTCTGCACTAAAACTATCTGGCCATGGGCTTTTTTTTTTTTGGTTCAGAGATATTTAATGACTACTTCTATTTCTTTAGGGGTTATTGGTCTATTTAAATTGTTTAAATGGCCCCAGCAACCCCCCCCCCCAACCCTGCCCTGCTGTATGCTAGAACCAGTGCTCAAGAATAGTTTTCTGTTCCTACACTAAGGCTACTCACCCAGAGCGGTGAGTGCCTGCCTATCGGGCAGGCCTCAAGGACCCCCGAAAGGGAGCCCGGGCACCTTCAGCTTGTGCTCCAGGGGTGCCTGTGCTCTCCTGGATCTCGCCCGGCCTGCCCCATTTTTCCTTTTGTCCCCAGATAATCGGGCTGCCAGGCGGCCCTGTTTAGGTACTGAGGAGTTCCATCTGGACAGGTGAGTGTGTGCTACCCAGGGGCAGATTGACCCAGAAGAGACCACAAACCCCCCTCCCCCAGCTCCTTCTGCAGGGCTGTCTTTCTTACACACGACCCCCCCCCCTCCCACAAGCCTGCGTTTTCTGCTAGGTCCTTTGCTCAGGAACAGTTTTCTGCTCCTACACTAAGGCTACCCACCCAGAGCGGTGAGTGCCTGCCTACCGGGGCAGGCCTCAAGGACCCCCCCACAAAGGAAGCACGCACACCTTCAGCTTTTGCGGCAGGGTGTCCTGTGTTCTACTCGTCCCCGCCCTGCCCCCGCCCCAAGTTCTCCCTTTTGTCCGCGGGTCATTGGACTACAAGGCGTCTATGTTTCGGTGCTGAGGAGTTCCATCTGGATGGGACGGTTCCTGCTTCTACACTGAAGAGTTACACCCAGAGAGTCAGTCACAGCAAAGACTGGACCAAGACACCAGGCCTCTCCTGGCTCCATTTGAAGGAAGAGATGGGAAGGCACCAAGGCAAGAATTCCTCCAACAACCTGAAAGGCAACATGACATCACCAGAATCCAGGGATCCCGAAATAAGAAGAATTGTACACCCTACTCTAGAAGAATTAGAGGAAATCGACTCAAAAGTGAATTATATGAAAATAATAGAAGACCTTAAACAGGAGGTGAAAAACTGCCATAAACAATTAGAGATCACAAACAAAAAGGTAGAGGAAATGAATAAATCGCTCAAAGATACCCAAGAAAACCAAGAGAAACAAGAAAAAGCAATCAAACAGGTAAGGGAAGAGGTTCAAGACTTGAAGAATGAAATGGAAGTAATGAAGAAAACACAAACCGAGGGAAGGATGGAGATGAAAAATCTGGGTAAACGAACAGGAACTACAGAGACAAGTACTACCAACAGATTACAAAAGATAGAAGAAAGAATTTCAGACACTGAAGATACCATAGAGAAAATAAACACACTGATCAAACAAAACAGCAAAACCAACAAATTCTCATCACAAAACATTCAGGAAATCTGGGACACAATAAAAAGACCAAACCTAAGAATAATTGGGATAGAAGAAGTATAAGAAGTACAGCTCAATGGTCCAGAAAATATATTTAATAAAATTATAGAAGAAAACTTTCCCAACCTAAAGAAGGATATTCCTTTGAAGGTTCAAGAAGCATACAGAATACTGAATAGACTGGACCAAAAAAAAAAATCTCCTCGCCATATAATAATCAAAACACAAAACATACAGAATAAAGAAAGAATATTAAGAGCTGCAAAGCAAAAAGGCCAAGTTACTAATACAGGTAAACCTATCAGACTTACACCTGATTTCTCTATGGAATCAATGAAAGCCAGAAGGTCCGGGATAGATGTACTGCAGAAACTAAGAGACCAAGGATGCAAGCCCAGACTACTATATCCAGCCAAGCTATCGTTCACTATAAATGGAGAAAACAAAATTTTCCAGGATAAAAACAAATTTAAACAATACGCAGCCACAAATCCAGCCTTACAGAAAGTAATAGAAGGAAAATCACAAACCAAGGAGTCCAACAATGACCACAATAACTCAAACATCTAGAGACCCTTCACGAGCACAACTAAAAGAAAGGAAACACACAAACTATACTATTAAAAAAGTGACCGGAGTTAACAACCATTGGTCATTAATATCACTTAATGTCAATGGACTCAACTCACCTATAAAAAGGCACAGGCTAAGAGATTGGATACGAAAACAGGATCCAACATTCTGCTGTTTACAAAAAACACACCTCAACCACAAAGACAGGCACCTACTCAGAGTAAAGGGCTGGGGAAAGGTTTATCAAGCAAATGGACCTAAGAAACAAGCAGGTGTGGCCATACTAATTTCTAACAAAGTTGACTTCAAACTTAAATTAATCAGAAGAAATGGAGAGGGACATTTTATACTCATAACAGGAACAATTCATCAGGATGAAGTCTCAATCCTGAATATCTATGCCCCTAATATAAAAGCACCCACGTACGTAAAAGAAACATTGCTAAAACTCAAGGTTGCCATCAAACCGCACACACTAATAGTAGGAGACTTCAACACTCCTCTCTCACCAATGGACAGGTCAATCAGACAGAAATCTAACAGAGAAATAAGATAATTAATAGAGGTAATAAATCAAATGGACTTAACAGACATCTATAGAAAATTCCACCCAAATAGGAAAGAATATACCTTCTTTTCTGCAGCTCATGGAACCTTCTCGAAAATTGACCACATACTTGGTAACAAAGCAAACTTCCACAGTTACAAAAAAATATTAGTAACCACCTGGGTCTTATCAGATCACCATGGATTAAAGTTAGAATTCAACAACAATGCTACCCCCAGAAAGCCTACAAACTCATGGAAACTGAACAGTCAACTACTGAACCACACCTGGATCAAGGAAGAAATAAAGAAAGAAATTAAAGTCTTCCTTGAATAAAATGAAAATAAAGAAACAACATACTCAAACTTATGGGACACTATGAAAGCACACTGAGAGAAAGTTCATAGCACTACGTGCCCACTTAAAGAAAACAGAAAAAGCACACATTGGAGACTTAACAACCCACCTGAAAGCTCTAGAAAAAAAAAAGCAGACTCACCTAGGAGCAGTAGAAGACTGGAAATAAACAAACTGAGGGCTGAAATCAACAAAATAGAAACACAGAAAACAATACAAAGAATCAATGAAACAAAAAGCTGGTTCCTGGAGAAAATCAACAAGATTGATAAACCCCTATCCAAACTAATCAAACGGCAGAGAGAGAATATGCAAATTAATAGGATCAGAAATGAAAAGGGGGACATAACCACAGAAACAGAGGAAATTCAGAGAATCGTTAGATCTTACTACAAAAGCCTGTATGCCACAAAATTGGAAAATGTAAAAGAAATGGACACCTTTTTAGATAAATACCATATACCAAAGTTAAACCAGGACCAGGTGAACAATCTAAATAGACCTGTTAGTCGCGAAGAATTAGAAGCTGTTATCAAAAACCCCCCTACCAAAAAAAGCCCAGGACCAGATGGTTTCAATGCGGAATTATACCAGAACTTCCAAGAAGAGCTAATACCTATACTCCTTAATGTATTCCACAATATAGAAACAGAAGAGTCATTGCCAAATTCCTTTTATGAAGCTACAGGCACTCTGATACCAAAACCACACAAAGACTCAACCAAGAAAGAGAATTACAGGCCAATCTCACTCATGAATATCGACACAAAAATCCTCAACAAAATACTGGCAAACCGTATCCAAGAACACATTAGGAAAATTATCCATTATGATCAAGTAGGCTTCATCCCAGAGATGCAGGGCTGGTTCAACATACGAAAATCTATCAATGTAATCCATCATATAAATAAACTGAAAGAAAAAACCATATGATCATTTCATTAGATGCTGAAAAAGCATTTGACAAAATTCAACATCCTTTTATGATAAAAGTATTGGAGAGATTAGGGATACAAGGGTCATACCTAAATATAATAAAACCTATATACAGCAAGCCGACAGCTAACATCAAATTAAATGGAGAGAAACTCAAAGCCATCCCACTAAACTCAGGAACACGACAAGGCTGTCCACTCTCGCCATACCTCTTCAATATAGTGCTTGAAGTTCTAGCAATAGCAATAAGACAACATAATGGGATCAAGGGGATTCAAATAGGAAAGGAAGAAGTTAAACTTTCGTTATTTGCAGATGATATGATAGTGTACATAAGCGACCTCCATAACTCCACCAAATAACTTTTACAGCTGATAAACAGCTTTAGTAATGTGGCAGGATACAAGATCAACTCCAAAAAATCAGTCGCCCTCTTATACACAAATGATATGGAAGCAGGGAGGGAAATCAGAGAAGCTTCGTTTTTTATGATAGCCACAAACAGCATAAAATATCTTGGGGTAACTCTAACCAAGGAAGTGAAAGATCTATTTGACAAGAACTTTAAGGCGTTGAAGAAAGAAATTGAAGAGGATACCAGAAAATGGAAGGACCACCCTTGCTCTTGGATTGGGAGGATCAACATAGTAAAAATGGCAATTCTACCAAAGGAAATTTATAGATTCAATGCAATCCCCATCAAGGTCCCATCAAAATTCTTCACAGATCTTGAGAGGACAATAATCAACTTTATATGGAAAAACAAAAAACCCAGGATAGCCAAAACAATCCTATACAATAAAGGATCTTCTGGAGGCATTACCATCACTGACTTCAAACTCTATTACAGAGCTACAATAATGAAAACAGCGTGGTACTGGCATAAAAACATAGAAGTCGACCAATGAAATCGTATAGAAGACCCAGATTTTAACCCACAAACCTATGAACTCCTCATTTTCGATAAAGGAGCTAAAAGTATACAATGGAAGAAAGAAAGCATCTTAAACAAGTGGTGCTGGCACATCTGGATGCCAACCTGTAGAAGAATGAAAATACACCCATATCTATCACCATGCACAAACCTCAACTCCAAATGGATTAAAGACCTCAATATCAGTCAGAACACATTGAACCTGATAGAATAAAAGTGGGAAGTACTCTACAACAGATGGGCACAGGAGATCGCTTCCTAGGTATAACCCCAGCAGCACAGACATTAAGGGCAACATTGAATAAATGGGACCTACTAAAACTGAGAAGCTTCTGTAAAGCAAAGGACACTGTCACTATGACAAAAAGGCAACCTACTGACTGGGAGAAGATGTTCACCAACCCCGCAACAGACAAAGGTTTGATCCCCAAAATATATGGAGAACTCAAGAAACTAGACTTCAAAATGCTAATTAACCCAATTAAAAATGGGGCACTGAACTGAACAGAGAATTCTCAAAAGAAGAAGTTCAAATGGCTAAAAGACACTTAAGGTCATGCTCAACCTCCTTAGCAATCAGGGAAATGCAAATCAAAACAACTTTGAGATATCATCTTATACCTGTCAGAATGGCTAAAATCAAAAACTCCAATGATAGCATTTGCTGCAGAGGCTGTGGAGGAAGGGGTACCCTCATCCATTGCTGGTGGGAATGCAATCTTGTGCAACCACTTTGGAAAGCAGTGTGGTGGTTTCTCAGGAAATTCGGGATCAACCTACCCCTGGACCCAGCAATACCACTCTTGGGAATATACCCAAGAGATGCCCGATCATATGACAAAAGCATTTGTTCAACTATATTCATAGCAGTACTATTTGTAATAGCCAGAACCTGGAAACAACCTAGTTGTCCTTCATTGGAAGAATGGATGAAGAAAGTGTGGAATATATACACATTAGAGTACTACGCTGTGGTAAAAAACAATGACTTCTCGAATTTTGCTTGCAAATGGATAGAAATAGAAAACACTATCCTGAGTGAGGTAACCCAGACCCAAAAAGATGAACAGGGGATGTACTCACTCATAATTGGTTTCTAGCCATAAATAAGGGTCATGGAGTCTACAATTGGTGATCCTAAAGAAGCTAAATAAGAAGGTGAACCCAAGGAAAAATATATAGTTATCCTCTTGGCTATGGGAAGTAGACAAAATTTCCGGGGAGAAAATTGGGATCTTGGGGGTGGGGTGGGATGGGGGTAAGGGGAGATGGGGAGAAAAAAGGGAGAAGGGGAGGATGGGGGGAACTGGGGAAACAGGATGATTGGGATAAAGGAAGGGTGGATAGGGGAGCACGGAAGCACAATTCTTAGTTAAGGGAGCCACCTTAGGGTTGGCAAGAGACTTGAACCTAGAGTGGCTCCCAGGTGCCCAAGGCGATGTTCCCAGTTAGTTCGTTGGGCAGCTGAGGATAGGTAACCTGAAATGACCCTATCCTATAGCAATAATGACGAATATCTTGCATATCACCATAGAACCTTCATCTGGTGATGGATGGAGATAGAGACAGAGACCCACACTGGAGCACTGGGCTGAGCTCCCAAGGTCCCAATGAGGAGCAGAAGGAGGGAGAAGATGAGCAAGGAAGTCAGGACCACGAGGGGTGCACCCACCCACTGAGACTGTGGAGCTGATCTATTGGGAGCTCACCAAGGCCAGCTGGACTATGACTGAAAAAGCATGGGATAAAACCGGACTCTCTGAACATGGCGAATAATGAGGGCTGATGAGAAGCCAAGGAAAATGGCACGGGGTTTTGATCCTATTTCATGTTCTGGCTTTGTGGGAGCCTAGCCAGTTTGGATGTTCACCTTTCTAGACATGGACGGAGGGGTGAGGACCTTGGACTTTCCACAGGGCAGGGAACCCCCACTGCTTTTTGGACTGGAGAGGGAGGGGGAGAGGATTGGGGGGAGGGGAGAAGGCTGGGAGGAGGGGGAAACTTTTTTTTCCTTTTCTCAATAAAAAAAATTAAAAAAGAAAAAAATTGTTTAAATGATCTTTATTTAACTTAGGTAAGTGGTATCTATCAAGAATTTTTGTCTGTTTCTTTTAGATTTTCCAGACTAGTGGAGTACATGTTTTGGAAGTATTATCTAATGATTCTCTGTATTTCCTTGGAGTCTGTTGTTATGTTTCCCTTTTTCTTCTGATTTTATTGATTTGGATATTCTCTCTTTGTCTTTTAGTTAGTTTGGATAAGGGTTTATCTGTTTTGTTGATTTTCTTGAAGAACCAGTTCTCTGTTTCAGTAATTGTTTGTATTGTTCTCTTTTCTATTTTATTGATCTCAGCCCTCAGTTTGATTATTTCCTGCTACCTACTCCTCTTAGGTGTGTCTTCTTCTTTTGGTTCTAGAAGTTTCAGGTGTGCTGTTATGTTCCTAGTTTGAGATCTCTCCAAATTCTTCATGAAGGCACTTAGTGCTATGAACTTTCCTTTCAGCACTGCTTTCATTGTTTCCTACAAGTTTCAGTATGTTGCACATAATTTTCATTGAATTCAAGGAAGTTTTTACTTTCTTTATTTCTTCCTTGTCACAGTTGTAACTCAGCAGAGAATTATTCAGTTTCCATGAGTTTGTATCCTTTCTGTTGTTTCTATTGTTGAAATCCAGCTTCAGTCCATGGTGGTCTGATGAGATAAGATATAGGGGGTTATTTCAATTTTTTTATATCTGTTGAGACTTGTTTTTTGGCCAAGTATATGATCAGTTTTGGAGAAAGTTTCATATATTACTGAAAAGAAGGCATATTCTTTTGTGTTTTGGTGCAATGTTCTGTAGAAATATCAGTTTTATTTGAGTCAAAATAAGTTATTTCTGTTATTTCTTTGTTTAATTTCTGTCTAGATGACCTGTCCATTGGTGATGATGGACTGTAAAGTTTCCCACTATTATTGTGCCAGGTTCTACATGTGATTTAAGGATTAATAAGGTTTCTTTTCCAAATGTAGTTGATCTTACATTTGGGACATAGATTTTCAGAATTGAGACATGACCTTGGTGAATTTATCCTTTGATGAATATGAAATGCCCTTCTCCAACTCCTTTGATTAATTTTACTTTGAAGTCTATTTTGTTAGATATTAGAATAGCTACATCAGCTTGCTTCTTAGGTCCATTTGATTGTAAAATATTTTTCAAACCCTTTACTCTGAGGTAATGTTGATCTTTGATGTTAAGGCACAATTTTTGTATGCAGCAAAATGTTGGATATTATTTCTGTATCTAATCCTGTCTTAGTTAGGGTTTCTATTGCTGTGACAAAATGCCATGACCTTAAAAGCAAAGAAGAAAGGGTTTGTTTAGCTTATACTTCAGCATTGTTGGTCTTCACTGAAGGAAGTGAGGATAGGAACTCAAACAGGGCAGGATCCTAGAGGCAGGAAATGATACAGAGACCTTGGAGGGGTGCTGTTTACTAGTTTGCTTCCCATGGCTTTCTCACCCTACCATCTTATAGAATCCAGAGCCAGCAGCCCATGGAAGGCACCACCCACCATGGACTGGGCCCTCCCCCATTGATCACTAACTGAGATAATGCCTTGCAGCTGGATCTCATGGAGGTATTTCCTCAGCTGAGGCTCCTTCCTCTGATGACTTTATAGCTTGTGTCAGTTTGACACACAAAACCACCCAGTACAAATCTGTTAGCCTGTGTCTTTTCATCAGTAAGTTGAATCCACTGGTATGGAGGAATATTAATGACCAATGTTTGTTAATTCTTCTTTTGTTGTTAGTAGTGTGTGTGTGTGTGTGTGTGTGTGTGTGTGTGTTGTTCCAATTCTTTGAGTTTTGCTGGTGTGAAATTATCTATTGCCTGTGTTTTATGGGTGTAGTTAACTTCCTGGAGTTGGAGTTTTCCTTCATGTACCTTCTGTCAAACTGGGTTTATAAAAAGAATTGTTTAAATTTGACTTTGTGCTGAAATATCTTGTTTTCTCCATCTATAGTGATCGATAGTTTTGAGGGCTATAGTAGTCTGGTCTGACATCTGTGGTGTCTTAGGGTCTGCAAGACATCATGCCAGGGCTTCTGAGATTTAGGGTCTTCATTGAGAAGTTGGGTGTGAGTCTAATAGGTCTTCCTTTATATGGTACTTAGCCCTTTTCCCTTGCCACTTTTAATATTCTTTTTTTGTTCTGTATGTTTAGTGTTTTATTAGGTGGTAAGGAAATTTTCTCTTCTGATCCAATCTATTCGGTGTTCTATATGTTCCTTCTACTTGTATAGGCATATCTTTATTTAGTTTGGGAAAAACTTCTTGTATGATTTTGTTTATTCTCTGTTTTTTTTTAACTGGGTTTCTTCTTCTTCTATTCCTATTGTTCTTATGTTTGGTCTTTTCATAGTGTCCCAGATTTTCTGGATATTTTGTGTTAGTAATTTTTTATATTTAACATTTTCTTTGGCTGATGAATCTATTTCCTCTATTGTGTCTTCAATGCCTGAGAGTCTCTCTTTAATTTGTGTTTTCTTTATTGCTTCTATTTCCATTTTCAGGTCTTGAACAGTTTATCTGTTTGTTTTTTCATGGTTTTCTTTTAGTAATTTATTGATTTCTTCTAATTTTTTTGTTTCTCTTTTCCTCAATGTCTTTAAGAGATGTGTTAATATCCTCTTTAAGGACTTCTATTATCTTCATAAAGTAATTTTAAGGTCATTTTCTTGTGTTGAATTGTTCAGGTATTATTGTTGTAGCATAACTGGGCTATGGTGATGTCATAATGCTTTTTCTGTTATTGACTGTGTTATTACACTGGCATTTAGGACTTATGATTTGAAATGATTTTAGGTCTAGGTGATGATTCCTGCATTTGCCTTTGTTGGATGGGTGTTTTTTCCCCTTGGTTTCTCTGTCCTTTCTGGTGTTCTGGCTTAAATCACCAAGTATTCTGCTGACTAGTATGTTTTCAGGTTCAGTAGGGTGTCCCTTCTGGGATTTGGGAGGCTAGGGGTTCCCTAGATCCACCCCTCTCCTTTCCTAAAGCCAAAGTACTCTTCAAAAGTTGTAGACCAGGATATGAAGAGCAGGGGAGGGGGTGTAGACTGGCATCCCTAGATCTGGTCTTGCCTCTGTGATCCCTAGGATCAGCCTGGCTTCCAGTACAGCTGCCAGCCTGGGGGTCCCTAGATCCATCCTGTGCTCCAGTAAGGCTGAATTCTTCTGAAGTTGTAGACCTGGGGTTTCTAAATCTGGACTGGCCTCTGGGGTTCCTAGAATCAGCCTGGCCTGTTGTAAGAGTGCGGGGCTGTGGGTGCAGTCTGGTGTTGTTGGGAAGGCTTTAAGGAGTGTTAGCTGGCAGCAGGCAGTGCCTTACCTGAGGTTCCTTGAGTCTGCCTGGCCTCTGGTAAAGCCAAAGACCTCTTCCAAAGTAGTCATCTGAGATATGGGGCCCAGGGATGGGTCTGGGGTTTTACTGGATGGTGGGTAGAGTTTTTTCCCCTGGGGTCTCTGGGACCACTCTGGCCTCCAATACAGCTGCCAGGGGCTGTGAGACTTAATGTTGAGTCCAGGGGAGGGAGTGCAGTCTGAGTTTGCTGGACAGGCTTTGAATAATGTTAGTGGGCAGTGGGTGGTACCTGAGACAAATCTTAAACTGCCATGTCAGTTGCTATGTGGCTCAGTTTAGTGCATGGTGTTGGTTCCTGGTGCTGGTGCTGGTGGTTGGCTCCAGCCCACAGGCAGCAGCCAGTAGCTGTGTCTCTGTCTGGCTAGTTTGCCTGAGAGACAACAGGAGTAGGAAGCTACATCTGACTCCTTGTCCCGAACTTTTCTTAACTTTCTCAGGCCATGTGTTTGTATATTCAAGCCTCCACATTGGTTGCAATATGTAGACAAATTTTTCTTTAGGCCACCAGCTCACAAAAAAATATACAGAGACTTATTAATTATGAAAGCTCAACCTATACCTTATGTTCATCCCACTAGCTCTTATAACTTAAATTAACCCATTTATATTAATCTATGTCTTGCCCTATGGCTTTTTACATCTCTTCCATTTTGTACCTCCTGTTACCTCCCCATGTCTTCTGGCACCTAGATTCATTCTCCTCTCTGCCCAAAAGTCCCACCTAAACTCTTCCTGCTTAGCTATTGGCCATTCAGCTCTTTATTAAACCAATCAGAAGATGCCTTGGCAAAGACACATCTTCGCAGTGTACAAAAAAAATTCTGCAACAGTGTGCTTTGGAAAATAACATTGGGTTATCACAAGCTTAACCATGTTGTGACTCCAATTGCAGCTTCCGTATAGTACATGATTTCATTGATTGAGAAAATTAACATATTCAGCACACAGCTACTGACATAGCAAATTCCCTTTTCCTCTCCTACATCAGGCCCACCAGAGGCAGTTTGATTTCAGGTTACAAGGCCACCAATAACCACTGGTCTATCTCAGATCATATTATCTGTGCATATGTACAAACAAACTTAGATTTTTAAGATTCTTTCATCCTCTGAGATTATGTGCTTGCATCATTTCCTCTTTCCTTTTCTGTTTCCAAAGGCACCTACATACCTTCCTTTTTCTTTTTCAAACTTATGGCCTCTTTTTTTCTTTTTTTATATATTTTTATTTTTCGATTCAAAAATTTCCACTTCCTCTCCTCCTCCCATTCCTCTCCTGATCTCCCACTCACTCTCCTCTCTGCCCCTCCAGTCTTAAGAGAAGGCAGGGTACCCTGCCCTGTGGGAAGTCCAAGGCCCTCCCCACTCCATCCAGGCCTAGGACGGTGTTCATCAAAATAGACTAGGGTCCCAAAAAGCCAGTACATGCAGTAGAAACAAGTCCCAGTGCCTTTATCAATGGCTTCTCAATTAGCCCCATTGTCAGCCACATTCAGAGAATCCAGTTTGATCACATGCTCATTCAGTCCAGCTGGATTTGGTGAGCTCCCATTAGATCAGGCACACTGTCTCAGTGGGTGGACCAACCCCTCACGGTCCTGACTTCCTTACTCATCTTCTGCCTCCTTCTGCTCTTTAACTGGACCTGGGGAGCTCAGTCCAGTGCTCCAGTGTGGGTCTCTGTCTCTATCTCCATCCATCACCAAATGAAGATTCTATGGTGATATTCAAGATATTCATGAGTGTGGCTTTGGGACAAGGCCAGTTCAGGCACCCTCTCCTCTGCTGTCCAAGGACCTAGCAGGGGACATCCCCATGGACACCTGGGATCCCCTCTAGAGTCAAGTCTCTTGCCAACCCTAAAATGGTTCTCTTAATGAAGATATCTTCTTCCCTGCTCGTATATCTGTCCTTCCTCTATCTCAACTCTCCCACTCCCCAAGCTTTCCTAATCCTTCCCTTCTCCCTTCTCTCTCCCCCTCTCTCCTTTCCCTCATCCCACCCCCACCCCCGTGCTCCCAAGTTTTGCCTGGCGATCTTGTCTGCTTCCAATTTCCAGGAGAATCTATAGATGTCTTTGTTTGGGTTCACCTTATTGTTTGGCTTCTCTAGACTTGTTAACTATAGGCTCAATGTCCTTTGTTTATGGCTAGAATCCACTAATGAGTGAGTACATACCATATTTATCTTTTTGGGTCTGGGTTATCTCATTCAGGATAGTGTTTTCTATTTCCATTCATTTGCATCCAAAATTCAAGATGTCATTTTTTTCCACTGAGTAGTACTCTAATGTGTATATGTTCCACACTTTCTTTATCCATTCTTCCATTGAAGGGCATCTAAGTTGTTTCCAGGTTCTGGCTATTACAAACACTGCTGCTATGAACATAGTTGAACAAATGATTTTGTAGTATGATTGGGCATCTCTTGGGTATATTCCCAAGAGTGGTATTGCTGGATCCTGAGGTAGGTTGATTCCCAATTTCCTAAGAAACCGCCACGCTGATTTCCAAAGTGGTTGCACAAGTTTGCATTCCCTCCAGCAAAGGATGAGTGTACCCCTTACTCCACATCCTCTCCAGCATAGGATATCATTGGTATTTTTGATTTTAGCCATTCTGACAGGTGTAAGATGGCATCTCAAAGTTGTTTTGATTTGCATTTCCCTGATCGCTAAGGAAGTTGGACATGACCTTAAGTATCTTTTGGCCATTTGAACTTCTGTTGAGAATTCTCTGTTCAGTTCAGTACCCTATTTTTTAATTGAGTTATTTAGAATTTTAAAGTATCTTGGGGTAACACTAACCAAGGAAGTGAAAGTTCTATTTGACAAGAACTTTAAGGCTTTGAAGAAAGAAATTGAAGAGGATACCAGAAAATGGAAGGATCTCCCATGCTCTTGGATTGGTAGGATCAACATAGTAAAAATGGCAATTCTACCAAAGGCAATCTATAAATTCAACGCAATCCCTATCAAAATTCCAACAAAATTCTTCACAGACCTTGAGAGAACAATAATCAACTTTATGTGGAAAAACAAAAACCCCAGGATAGCCAAAACAATCCTATACAATAAAGGTACTTCTGGAGGCATTACCATCCCTGACTTCAAACTCTGTTGCAGAGCTACAATAATGAAAACAGCTTGGTATTGGCATAAAAACATAGAAGTCGACCAATGGAATCAAATCGAAGACCCAGATATTAACCCACAAACCTATGAACACCTGATTTTCAACAAAGGAGCCAAAATTATACAATGGAAGAAAGAAAGCATCTTCAACAAATGGTGCTAGCGTAACTGGATGTCAACCTGTAGAAGAATGAAAATAGATCCTCTATCACAAGGCACAAAACTCAAGTCCAAATGGATTAAAAACCTTAATATAAATCCGACCACACTTAACCTGATAGAAGAGAAAATGGGAAGTCGACTGCAACACATGGGCACAGGAGACCACTTCCTACGTATAACCCCAGTAGCACAGACAATAAGAGCAACAATGAATAAATGGGACCCCCTGAAACTGAGACGGTTCTGTAAAGCAAAGGACACTGTCATTAAGACAAAAAGGCATCCTACTGACTGGGAGAAGATCTTCACCAACCCCGCGTCAGACAAAGGTCTGATCTCCACAATATATGGCCTCTTTTTTCATTAATTGTTTCACAATATGCCTAAAATACACATGTACAATTGACTCAGTCTGTGTTATTTGCACATATGTTTTCTGGGCTGACCATTGGGTGCTGAATAACAAATTGGTGTGCTCTTCACTAGGGAAGATTATTTTGCCTACTCTCAGCATTCCTAATTGTCCATAGTTTTTTGTTTTTTGATTTTTGTTGTTGTTGTTCAGTGGTGAAGTCCCCTGGCTCTTCCCATCCGCTTTAACATGTCTGTCGTTGCTTTCCTTGTTTAGCTCATGCTTTGGCAGTCAGGTTGATGAGATTCTACAAGAGTAGCTTCTGACATTCCTAGCGGACACAATTTCACAGTAAATTCCCCATTTCTCTGGCTCTTACAGTCTTTCTCCCCCCTCTTCCACAATGATTTCTGAGCTTAGGTATGGGAACTGTATTGTAGTTGTTTCTGTTGGGACAACTCTGGAGTTTGCTTAGTTGTAGTTCACTGTAATGGTCTCCTTCTGTTGCAAAGAGAAATTTCCTTGATGAGCAGTGATGGCTTATCCATGATATGCATGTGGATATTAAGATAAATATTTAAAATGCAGTTAGGGATTATGCTGGTTTATTAAATTGGTAGCTGTAGGTTTTTCTCTAGGATTCATGAGTTGACTAGCCCTGGGTAGTTGACAAGATTTCCAGTATCAGGCATGATTTCCTCTTGTTGAGCAGGTCTTAAGTACGATTAGAGAGCTCTACCACCAAAGTATGTGTGCCACTACTGCACTATTATATTTATCATAGGTTGGGCAAGACTGTTGGTTGCTTCTTCCCTTTGAAAGCTTGCATGGTATCTTCTGGTACCATGAAGCTATTAGCCTTTAGGTCAGTTCCAGCTCAGGGGCCTTTGAACTCTGTATTTGAAGTATATGGTGTCTCTAATGATTGGAACTTACCTTCTACTTCTGGGGATAAATACTGGCCAATAGCAATAATAGTCTGTGGTGTTTGAGGAGTCTCCTAGAAAACAACGACAAACGATTCAAAAGAGGACATTTTATGTCTGCTGTTGGGGTTTTTGTTAGATAGTCTTTGGCTTTTGGACTGTGCATTAACAGCCCAGATGGGGAAACTTTCTTTAAACTATACAAATATATTTATACACTAATTTATTTGCATTATAAGTATTTTATGTAGGTAATTAAATATGATTCCCTATGACTTTTTCAGACATCTTTAGTCTTATTATATCCTCCTCCCTTCTCCTTCTGTATTTACCTCATTCCACCCTCCTAATTACAGAGCCCATTTTCCCATTTCTCCCATAAGACTCCTTATACCCTGCTATTCTACTCTCCATGTCTTATCCCAGCAATGGTCCCTTATCATTTTCTTGGTTCCTGGATTTGCACCTGAAGATTTGGAGCTAAGGAGCCACAGATGAGAGAGAACATGCTACATTTGTATCTCTGTGTATGAGCTCTCTTTTATACTCCATTTACTTGAAAAGTTCATGATTTCATTTTTCTTTACAGCTGAGTAGTATTCCATAGTGTATATGTACCACATTTTCATTATCCATTCATAAGTTGAAAGACATTTAAGTTGTTTCCATTTCTTAGCTATTGTGAATAGAGCAACAATGAACATGGCTGCGCAGGTACCTGTGGAGTAGGTCAGATCTTTTAAGCACACGAGTGCTGTGGGATCCTGTATACTGTGAATATGTATTGTTCTCATTGGTTGATAAATAAAGCTGCTTTGGTGTTGAAGGGAGCTGCGGGCTGCTTTCTGCCACCCAGCTCCTGGCCACCTGGCTAGCTTATGCCCTGAAATAACAACACACAAACTGTATTCATTTAAACACTGCTTGGCCCATTTCTATTAATGTGTGTAGCACCGAGGTGCACTTACCAGGAAGATTCTAGCCTATGTCCATCCTGGGTTGGAGCTTCATTGTGTCTGCCCCAGAGAGAAGAGCTAAGGCGTATGAGCTCACTTTCTCTTCCTCCCAGCATTCTGTTCTGTTTACTCCACCCACGTAAAGGCTGGCCTATCAAATGGGCCAAGGCACTTTCTTTATTAGCCAATGACCTTCCTCCATCACTTTGGCCCATGGCAAGGCAGGATAGTACCAGGTGGAAAATCCGAGCAGAGATACAGATGAAGAAGGGCAGCGTCTGAGAGATGCCAGTCATCCACCTAGGAAGCAAGACATGTAGAAAATGAGGCAACACCACAGCGATGTGACAATGCATAAATTAATAGAAATGGGGTAATTTAAATGTATGAGCTATTATAGTAATAAGCCTGAGCCATCAGTCAAACATTTATAATTAATATGAAGCCTCTGAGTAATTTGGGAACTGGCAGGTGGGAGAGAAACCTCCATTTACATATGCCAAAGAATAGTTTAGGTTTTCCAACTTAGGGAATACACCTTAAAGTATTGCCTTAAAATGTTCTTTTTAAAAATTATTTATTTATTTATTATCTATACAATATTCTGTCTGAATGTATGCCTGAAGGCCAGAAGAGGGCACCAGACCTCATTGCAGATGGTTGTGAGCCACCATGTGGTTGCTGGGAATTGAACTCAGGACCTTTGGAAGAGCAGGCAATGCTCTTAACGGCTGAAGCCATCTCTCCAGCCCCGCCTTAAAATGTTCTTAATGTCTTTTTTGTCTATTGTAATGTTTTCATGTTCATTTATGATTCTGCTAATTTGTATCCTCTTTTTCTTTCTTTTGGTTAGTTGAGCCATTGAGAAATCAGCTGTTATTTTGTGGGTTTTCCTTTATATATGCCTCATGTGTTTTCTCTCATAATGTTCAAGTACATTCTTTGTTGTATATACTTAGTGTTTTTACTATAATATAATATTCCATGGAGATTTTCTTTTCTGGTATTATCTATTTGACTTTATGTGTGCTTCTTGTACATATATGGTTATATATTTCCTTAGTTTGAAAAAGTTTTCTTCTATAGTCATTTTAAGATCTGTTGTGTCATTGACTTGGGATTCTTCTTCTTTACCTAAGCCTGTAATTCAAAGATTTGGTCTTCTGAGGCTAGATAGCCCAGTGATCTAAGGGAAACTCAAAAACTACTGTACTAAAAAGAATATAGCAATAAAATGACTCCTAATGACATTCTGTTATACACATAAAGATCAGGACCTTGTTTAGCCACCATCAATGAAGCTTTCTCCTACAGCAGACAGGAATGAATACAGTGACCCACAGCCAGACATTAGGCAGAGAATGTGGAACCTTGGAATACTCAGCCCTGTATTGGATGTTTCTTCACCAGAAATCTTCCCTCAGGGCTTAGAGAATCCCCCACAGAAGAGGAGGCATAAAGAATGGAAGAGCCAGAAGAAACAAAGATCTCTAAGTCATCAAGATTAGCATGTATATTAACTCACAGAATTTGCATGGATCTGCACCAGATGGGGCTCTAACTCATAAAAAATCTCCAATTGATAACAACTTGCAAATGAAAATTTAGTTTCTTCCAAAGGGAGTGTCACTAGGGAAACAAACTATTCTTAAGGGCAGGCTGCATGCAGTAGTAGATGACCTACAGAAATGGTCAACAGAAAATGAACTCAATAGCATCTTTGAGGGGCTTCCTTATCTTATAATGTCATGTCAGGGCTTTTATTTTTTAATTCTCTCTCTCTCTCTCTCTCTCTCTCTCTCTCTCTCCTACAGATCCTCTGCATATATATTATGGCTTCCAGTTTTATGTTTCTATGGGATTCCTAAGTGTGTGAATGAATGAATCTCTGCATCTATAGCTGTTTTTTGTATCTTTTCTTGGTCTCTTTTCCTTCTGTTTGTTTATATTTTATTGTTATCCCTTAGGGGCCTGTTAGGGGTTTTTTTTTTTTAGTTTTTCAAGACAGGGTTTCTCTGTAGGTTGGAGCCTGTTAGGATTTTAATGAGAAACAAAAAGAGTGGATCTAGATGGGAGAGGAGGTGGAAAGGAACTAGGAGGGTAAAGGGAGGGAAAACTGTAATCAGAATATATTAATGTGATGAAAAATCTACTTTCTTATAGAACCCAGAATTACAAGCCCAGAGGTGGTACCCCCTACAATGGGCTGTGCCCTCCCCTATCAATCACTAATTAAGAAAATGCTCTATTGACTATATTACAGCCCAATGTTATGTAGGCATTTTCTTAGTTGAGATTCTTTTCTCTCAGATGACTTTAGTTTGTATCAAGATGACATAAAACTAGCCAGTCCTGGATTGTCTTAGTCATTTCCATAAACTTTATCTTTGTGTTTTCTTGGATATCTCTCAAGCGTTTATTCTTCTTAGTTTGAGCTGTTTCTTTGTGTCTTCTTTAAATTCTCTGATTACTTTTTAACCTTTTGTCTTTTAATTTACTCTTTTCTTATAGAATACATAGCAACCACAACCTCCCTGCTGTGAGAGCTCCTTCAGCCAATAGCCTTTAAGAGACCAACCCACTTGAGCACAGTCTCTTATACTATAAATGCAGCTGTAAAACATTTGCTCTCTCTTGCTCTCGGCTCTCTATTCTGGCTGCTAGATTCAGTTTCTGTTCCCTGTTCATGCAGAGGACTGTGAGTCTACCCCAAAATAAAGAATCCTTTATTATATGTAGTTCTGAACTAGTGTGGGATTATTTTGTAACTTCAGTCATCATCATCTGGCACCCAAACTTTGGGTTTTCTCTTTATCTTGGGCCCCCAACTCAGAATCATTTGATTGCCTTAATAACTGCTCTTAATTTGTTAAACAAAGGATTTTTTCAGTACCTAAGTAAGCAACACGTGCTATTCACTGCTGCTAGCATCTCCCAGCCACGTGGCTGCAACTGTGAAACCTGGCCAATAATGATTATTACACCTACTCCAATTCATTGTAATTGCCTTATAACAAATAAGACAAAAATTACTGGTAACATAACGAACCAGGAGTTCAATAATTATTTTGCTTATACTATGAATGGTATTCTACAAAGCTTATGTGATTTTCCTTCTACATATCATTATTTGATTCTAGGAATTAGTTTTGTTTCTTATATTATCTCATTAAAAGTTGTTTGATAATAGGACTAAGATTGAGGCACTTTCAGAAATAATAGTCTTTACAGATTAACAATGAACGGCTAGTTGAGAAGATCAATACTATAGAGAGGGATAGCATCATTTTGACAAAATTATTGGAAAGAATTTGTGTTGTTGAATTTAACAATCATAATCTGTTGAAAAGTCATGATAGATTAATGGATAAGGTATCTCTCCAGGAAGGTAGTAGGCTAACAATCAAAATTATGTTCAAGGATGAGACATCTTTATTGGACAAGTTTCATGCCCTGGAATCCTCAGTTAGAACAGAACATTGGAAAAGAGATTCAGACATCACAAAAGGCAGTAGTAAAAAGAATTGAAAAGATTGAAGAATTTATTGAAATTGGTGATCAGGGACAGAAGGTACAAGGGCAGGATTTAGCTTTATCAGTACATGGCAGACTCTGGGATGACTTACACAAAGTTTTGACTGCATATCCAGTAATTTCCTCAGAAAAAAACATCTGGCACAAAGTGCCCTAAGGTAGTCAAAGAATATGCATGAGAAACAATACATATGTGCAATCTAAAAGAAATTAAACAGGCAATAGTTTCATAAGGGCTACATTCACCTTTTGTCACAGAAAGGGTGATAATGTGGGCTTCAAGCACTAAGGCTACCCCGCACGATTGGCTTCAATTAGTCTCAGTGGTCCTAGAAGATGTACCTCAGCTGCTTTGGAAATGTTATTGTAGAGAATAGGCCAAAATTTTAGAATAACAGGGGAAAGCAAAAGGATTTGAGACTTCCCAAGATCAAATTCTTGGTGAGGGTCATTACTCTGATCATCAGGAACAGGCTCACTATGATGAACACACCTTGTCCCTATGTAGCAAGCAGCCTTAAATGCTTGGGAAGGATTTAGGAACTATGAAATAGAATTGAATCATGTATTATGGTTAAACAGGGTCAGAAATAATGCTTTAGTGACTTCTTACAAAGATTAACTAAGGCCGTAAAAATAGAAGTGACAGACCCTGAAGCTAGACATGCACTTATTGAATCTTTGGATTTTCAAAATGCCAACATAGAATGTAAGAAGACCCTTGAGCTTTTAAAGGCTAGATCAGAACCCATAGATGAATGAATATTGCATATAATAAATGTTGAAATATTTGACTATAGTACTGAGGCTTGGGTAGGAGAAGTGATTTCCAATGGTATGAGGAGATACCAAAATGCCAAAAGTTTTAATTGTGGTAAAATATGACATCTAAACATGGAATATAGACAAGAAATTCCTAGGAATAATGTCTCTTCTAGGAATGAAAAGAATAGGAGGACTCAGTCTTCTGGTATATGTAGGAGGTGTGACAAAGGCTGACATTGGACCAATGAATGTAGGTCAACAAAAGACAGACAAGGCAACCCAATACCACTGGGAACTCCTTGGGGAAGCCTCTCACAGGCTCCCATATCAAACAAGGTCCAGTCATTCTCAGTCACTGTGAAGAATATGTCTCACCAGGAAAATTAAACAATCCAGTGCCTAATTTAAAAAAAAACCATACTATTATGGATGATGGAATAGACATGGAGGATGAATCAAAACTCCAGTAGTAAATATATATTTTGGAAGAGTTCTATAAATGATCAAAGACCAAAGCTAAGGGTGCATATAAATGACATTGTAATTGAGGGATGACTAGACATAAGTGTGGATGTGAGTATCATTACTCCAGAATCTTGGCATACAGATTGGCCTCTTCAAGAGGCAGATATTTAATTTCTAGGAATTGGAACCCTATCTCAAGTGAAACAAAGCATGAGGTGGGTTGAATGCATAGAGCCAGAAGGACAGAAAGGGAGGCTAATGCCATATGTAGCTAATATTACAGTGAATTTTTGGGGTCATGGCCTATTGCAGCAATGGAATACCCATAGTAACACTCCTTTCATCTCCAAAACTCATGTTACTGAGAAGGATATTATAAGATATTAGAAACAAAGGTCACAAGCCATTCTTGCTGTACAAGAACATAAAGCAATAGCAAACCTTTAGAGTTACTGATAGCCTTGCCTTTAAAATGGTTAACTGAGAAACCCATATGGGTTAAACAATGGCCTTTAACAGAAAACAAACTATAGGTTTTAGAACAGATGGTACAGGAGCAACTAGATGCTTGCCATATCAAAGAATCTACCACCTCTTAAGATTCTCCCATATTTGTTAAAAAGAAATCTCGAAAATGGAAAATGGTGACAGATCTAAGAGTGGTCAACAAGGTTATTCAACCTGTGGGCTCTCTACAATCTAGAATTTCTGTCTTCTCTATTACCAAAAGGATGGCCTCTCATAGTTATTTATTTAAAAGATTGTTTCTCTCTTTCTCTTCCGGTCGCAGGTGCTTTGGGAGCCGCCGATTACCGTCCAGCCATGGCCAAGTCCAAGAACCACACCACACACAACCAGTCCTGGAAATGGCACAGAAACGACATCAAGAAACCCCTGTCACAAAGATACGAATCTCTCAAGGGGGTTGATCCCAAGTTCCTGAGGAACATGCGCTTTGCCAAGAAGCACAACAAGAAAGGCCTGAAGAAGATGCAGGCAAATAATGCAAAGGCCATGAGCGCACGTGCGGAGGCCATCAAGGCCCTGGTGAAGCCCCAGGTGGTGAAGCCCAAGGTGCCAAAGGGCCCCACCTGCAAACTCACCCGTCTGGCTTTAATTGCTCACCCCAAACTTGGGAAGAAGGTTAGAAGCTACATGGCCAGGGGTCGTAGGCTCCAAAAAACAAAGCCCAAGGTTCAAGCCAAGGCAGAGGCCTCAGCTGCAGCTCAGGCTCCCAAAGGTGCCCAGGCCCCTGTGAAGGCCCCATAAAAAAGGTCGCAGTCTGCCAGTGTGAAGACAGATGGACTGGTGTGAACACCTACAAAGTATTTGCAGATGTTCAGGACCTTATGCTGTTTTTACAAATAAACTTGAGGCAAGTTCTGTCAAAAAAAAAGATTGTTTCTTCACTATACCTTTAAAAGAAAAGGACATATAAAAATTTGCTTTCACAATGCCTACTTATAATAATTCTCAGCCTACTAGGAGATACCAGTGGACTATCCTCCCACAGGGAATGCTCAATATCCCCACCCAGTGCCAATACTTTCAAAGGCAGCCATTGAAAGTTATATGTAAGCAATTTCCAAAGTCTGCAATGACATTTTTATCTGACCCAAATGCAGATACTTTAGAAAGAATGTTTTAAGAAGTAAAGAAAGTTTTACCTAAATGGGGATTACAAATTGCTCCTGAAAAAAATACAAAGAGGAGATTCTGTCAGTTACCTATGTCACAAAATAGATTTACAGAAAATTAGAATACAAAAGGCACAAATTAGGGGAGACCAATTGTAGACTCTTAATGACTTTAAAGATTGTTAGGAAACATTTCCAGTCCACGACTGACTGTTGGGATAACACCTGACCTAATAGATCATTTAAACAAAACCTGAGATGTTGACAAAGACAAATAGTCCCAGGGAATTGACAGCTGAAGTGAAAAAAAATTGTTGATGATTGTTGAGGAGAAATTACAGGAGGCACATGTCGATAGAATGAATCCAAATCTTAATTGTATTCTAGTCATATTGCCTTTCAGAATTTTCCCTACAGTAATTTTTATGCAGAAGGAAGGTATTAACTTAGAATGGATCTTTTTACCACATAAACCAAGTAAAAAATTAGACTTATGTGGAAAAGTCTCTGAATTAATTATAAAAGGAAAATGGCAACTTCACCAACTAGCAGGTATAGACCCAGCAGAGATTATAGTGCCTTTTACTACTAATGAAATTTTTAAAAAAAAAATATGGGAAGACAATGAACCCTGGCAAAGGGTTTGTAATAATTTTTGGGAGAAATTAATAGCAATTATCCAAAAAGCAATAGACTTAACCTTATAGAGAGAACTTCTTGCATTCTTCCCCAAATTCTACGTGATGCACCAATAACTGGAGCCATACATTTTATACTGATACAAATAAATAAGAAAAGGCAGGTTACAAATCAGAAGAATTAAGTAAGGTGGAACAAGGCCCTTATAATTCTGTCTAAAAGGCAGAGTTGTATGCTATTCTCAGGGCACTAAGGAATTTTAAAGAATCTCTCATAATAGTTACTGATTCACAATATGCAGAAAGAGCTGTCTTGCATGTTGAAACTGCTGAATTTATACCAGATGATACAGAATTGACTTCATTATTCATTCAAGTTCAAGAAATAACCAGGAATAGGCTATGTCCCACATACATTAACACACATCCAATCCCATACGGGTCTGCCGAGTTTTCTAGCACAATGTAATGCAGAAATTCATCAATTATTGATTAGAAGTGTGCTGAAGGCCTCAGAATTTCACAAGAAACATTATGTCAACAGCAAAGATTTAAAGAAAGAATTTTCTATTGCGTGGCAACAAGCTAAGGAGATTATAAAGAGATGTCCTACTTGTTCTTTCTATAACCAAACATCATTACCTGCAGGGAGTAACCCAAAGTGTACTCAAAGGAATTAAATCTGGCAGATGGATGTGTTCCACTTTACAGAACTTGGCAAATTAAAATAAGTACACTACACCATTGACACTTATTCGGGTTTTCAATGAGCAACTTCCTTGAGCTCAGAAAAGGCTGATTCAGTAATAACACATTTATTAGAAGTTATGGCCATTATGGGTATACCTGCACAAATAAAAACCGACAACATGTCTCTAAGAAAATGAAAGTTTTTTTGCTTTTTATAATATAAAGCATATTACAGGTGTACACCAAACAATCCTATAGATAAGTTAGTTGTACACACATCAAATCGAACTATCAAGGATATGCTAAACAAACAGAAAGGGATGGAAAATACCCCAAGAAATGAATTTCATAAGGCTTTATTAACCTTGAATTTTCTTGACGCTAGTAAGAAAGGAATGATGGCTGCAGAGAGACATTGGATAATAGAAAAAAAACCTTCTGAATTAAATCAGCCAGTATATTTCAAGGATGTGTTTACCTCACAATGGAAACCAGGAGATGTGTTATATTGGGGAAGGGGTTTTGCTCTTGTTTCTACAGGAGAAGAAAACCTGTGGATACCATCAGAATTAATATAGATTCGGCTTGAAAAAGAGAAACCTTTTGAGAAAGAGAAATGCCAGCTCATCCACAGAGGTGACAACCAATCATACTCATCTTCAAATACTCGAGAGACCTTGGACATCTAGATGCTTAGACATGAAAAGGTAGCTATCCAGAAAGAATCAACAAGCAAAGAGAAATCTGATTTATGATGCTGTATCATCTACAAGGTAAAAATCTGGACATGTTTACATCTCTAATTAAAATAAGGCTTTGGAATTGGGCAATGGCTATTCTTCTCTACATCCAAGCATGTTTTTAAAAGAAAAAAACAGTATTTCTGTCTCATGTCAGGAGCCATCTGGTATGGGACAGAAACAAAATAGATTTTAAGGAAATATTTTACTTTTCTCCATGCTCATTTTGCATATATTGTATCTTTCATTGAATATATGTCTATATGAATCATGATTAAGTTTTCAACAATGAACAGTAGATTTTCCTGAAGTAAGTTTTGAAGCTTCCAGGAATAAGATGGGGCCCCACAAGAATGACTCCACCTGGTTGATATGATGTCGTAATGCTGATACCGCGACTGTGAGATTGGTTTTGGGGTAACAGCTGTGTAAATGGTGCACCTTCTTACAACATTCTGTCCAGAACTCCAAATAAGAACTAAAAAAAAGGCAAAAAAAACCCTATTGACTACTCAGAGACCATTTGCAATTATACAAAACATCAATCTTGAAATTCAACCATCATTTTGTTTTTACAGGATCCCATAGAAAGAATATCGCCCCCGTGACAGCTGGAAGCAATTCTAGAAGATGACATCCTCTCTCCCAACAAAGTTTGTCCTCATGATTAGAGACATAATTTAGGTGTTGATTATTACTTGTATAGGGTTAGGGGTTGGGGTGAAAATTATGTAGGCCCAGAGATCTCAAAAAACAAAAACAATGACAACAAAAACAAAACAAAGAGGGAAAACTGAATGGGATAATAGGTAGATTAGTGTGAATATACTCACACTAATAATAGTGAGTAATAGAGTGAATACTTGTGAGCTATTTTTTATGGACAATTTACATTGGTATAGATTTTTTATATTGATACAAGTTCAAATTATATTTGTTATATTGAATATGCTCCTATTTCTGTTTACAATGTTTGTACACCTATGCTAAGTTATTTTCTCAGAATGTGTGCTTACATGTTTCTACCTCAGTTTAAGACATTTTGGATATTGATACAATTTTAGGATATATTTATCATATTGCAGTATATATTTCTACTTCTGATCAAGATATTTATACATTGTTTATATTTTGAGGTCATTGTCCTCCTTTACTGCACAGATTTTTTTAAAGATTATTTAATAGTATTCTACTATGAAGTCTTAATCTTTAAGTTATATAGGTATTAAGTATTATAGGTCAATAGTCATTCATGTTTGTTATATTTTTAGTCAGACTAATTAGGTTCTTTAGATACACAGAGATTGGTTTCTGCATAGATAGATAACCTTCAATCACTTCAAAGATCTGTAGAACATGGTATTCAAATAACTTAGGATTCTGTTGATGTGGGACACAATTGCTCCTGGCAGCACCAATCTATTTCCAAGAGAGTATTGAGCACCAAAGACACTCCACTTGGAGCTTGTTTTCTTCTTGGCACAACTGGCCTTTGGGCAAAGAACTGCCCATGCCTCGACCACTGACAAAATATATAATGTCCAGACTGGTCAAGCAGGATAAGAGAAAAAAGACTGCCAAACCTTGCCAAGACAGGGTAAGATGGTTCTGTAAATTTTCCTGCCTCTGAAAATAGTCTGTCAGTTACTCTATGCCCTAGCCAAAGTTGGTTGCTCCAACACTGCAAATGAGACTTTGGGTGATTACCCAGGTAGCCAGTTGTCTCTGTCATTTGTTGCACATTTTGGAAGCTGCTTGATTGTACTTCCTGCCTACTCAAGTAATATTATCTCTCTTCTCTGGCCTTCAATGGGGTTGAAGATTAGACAGTCATAGTTACCTTCCTCTTGTGATTTATCCAAGCTCTTTCTAATACAAGATTTAGACTTCATAGGATAGAATGTTTATTAAAAGATTAGAATATGTTCCTTGCTTAATATTGTTTATGCTGGTTGTAATTCTAACTTTGTACATGATATCTGTTCCTAGTGTATATAGTTTCTATTGGGTTCGGAACTCTCTTATTTAAACAAAAAGGGTAGGTGCTGTGGGAGCTCCTTCAGCCAATAGCCTTTAAGATACCACCCCACTTGGGTGTGGACTCATCCTATAAACACAGCTGTAAAGCATATGCTCACTCTCTTGCTTCTGGCTGCTAGATTCTGTTCCTGTTCCCCATTTGTGAGGAGGACTGTGATTTGTGAGTCTACCCCTAAATAAATAACCCTTTATTATACATAGTTCTGAACTAGAGTGGGATTATTTTGTAACTTCCATCATCACCTCCCCTTCCTCCACTCCTCTCATCTCCCCCTACACACACACACCTCTCTTCTTCCTCAAGTCTACTGCTATTCTGTTTTCCTTCAGAAAAGAACAGTCCTCCCAGTGATATCAACCAGATGTGGCATAACAAGATGCAATAAGACTGGGCACAAACCCTGATATCAAGGCTGGCCAAGGCAACTCAATGGGGGAAAGGATCCCAAAAGCAAGCAAAGAGTCAGAGATACCCCCACTCCCATTGCTGAGAGTCCCACAAGAACAGCAAGTTACACAGCCATAATATATATGCAGAAAACCTAGCTCAGACCTATACAGGCTCCCTGATTGTTGCTTCAGTCTCTTTGAGCACATATAAATTCTGGTTAATTTATTTTGTGGGCCATGCTCTTGCAATGTCCTGGAAACGTCTGACTCCTTCAATACCTCCTCCCCCTCTTCTGCGGGGTTCCCTGAGCTCTGCCTAATGTTTGGCTGTGGATCTCTGCAGCTGCTCCCATAAATTGCTTGGTGAAGTGTCTCTGATGACAAATTGGACTAGGCACAAATCTATGAATATAATAGATATTGCTAGGAAATATTTCATTAAACTTTTAATTGCCAGTCTTGTTTGATTTTACCCTAGGTCTCTGAGCCATCAGGCCATCCTGGTACTGTCAGGCATTGGGCTCCCTGTTGTGATCTGGGTCTCAAGTTAAACCCACAAGTCATTGGCTGGCTATACCCACAAGCTCTAGGTCACCATTCCCCTGAATTCTTCCATGAAGTCTGTTCTTTATAATTTTGTTTTCTGGAGTTCATCTAGGTAATTATTAATGACAAACATCTGTACAGGACTGATAGGTTTTAGAGGGGAGATACTGGTTTTATATTGCATTTTTATGGTGAGGTTTTGTTAATTCTTTCTGATATGAACAGGTTGGGGCAGAAGAGAGGATGTGTGAGTTATTGGAAATGGTTTAAGTGAAATTAAATCAGATTAACAAAGAAGACTGAGTTGCTGTGCAGGATGTACATCCTGGTCAAAGCCTGGAGGTAGGGATAGATCTGCCTGGATAGAGAATTTAGATTTGGTATAGAAGGATTCTATGGATCAGGGACAGGCAGGGTAGGTTCTGTAAGAAGCCTAGTGGGTGATTGCACTGCAGGCAGGGGTGGACAGGCTAGGCAGGAGCACTAGATGTGGGGCTGGGATAGATCTGGAGAACTGGGAAGAGTACATGGAGGATGCAGTCAGGCATATCTACTGGGATAGACCCTGAAGAAGGATGTATATGATCTGGCTGGGTGGGGAAGTTGGATCAAAAAATTTAATTTAATCTTGAATTATTTTCTCTTCAAGTTACATTGATAACATTATGCTAATGGCATCTAGCAACATCTCTTGACTTAATGTTAAGACACCTGTCAGAGACTGGAAAATAAATCCAATTGAAAAGTCATTTCTATTTTCATGAAATTTCAGCGAATCCAGGGATAATGGGACATATTGGGATAAACTGTTACATCTGGCCCTTCCCATAATTAAGAGGTACTATGGTCATTGGAAGTATTTAGATCACCAAGGCAACACATTCTTTACTTGAATGTGTTACTCTTGCCAATTAATTAATTTACCTAAAACTGCTAGTTTTCAATAGATACCAGAATAGTAAACTTTTAAAGCTTGACTTATGTTTTATCCACTGGTAGTATAGCAAAGTCAAAATTAAATGTAGTAGTTGAGAGCCTTGTACAGAAAAATGTGTACATTTAGATAGGTAAGAATGACACAGAATATAAGTAAATCCAATCTTAAAAGCAGAAATTGGGCCACAAAACTAACATTCTTTTAAAATGCACTATAATATTTTTCTGTTTGTTATACAAGCATTTGCTGTAGAAATGATTATGGAAGTAACTATGAATTAAAATAAAAAGTCAGCATAGATGTTTTAAACTAATGCCAAATGGAGAAGAAATAAAATTTCTGACAACATGAAAATGAAAAATGAGTTAATATACAGACACAACAAAATTTGAAAGACCACTTGAAGTGATGTGAAAAAATAACAACAGAAATGCCAGGTGTGCATTACTGAATAAAGATTGTGAATCAATGTAAAAATGTAAGCATGGTTTGATATTTTACATACAAGAAATATGTTAATTATAATATACAACAAAATATGTATATATTTCTGGAAATACATTGTACAGAACTAAGTAAGAATCAAAGTATAAGAAATTGCTAATGTTTGTCCTCTATTAATAGAACTATATGAAATTAAAATCACTATATAACAGTAATGTGAAACTCTAAACTTGTCTATAAGAATGTGCAGGGACTAATATTAAATGACAGCCATGAATATTCTTAGCATCTTTGGTTCAAATGAGAAAAACCGAAATAACAGACATACATTTTAATTCAGAAAAAAAATGGGGCCAGACAAAGATCAAGCTTATCAAAATAGGGCTTTGGCATAGATCAAAATATGATACAAATAGATATACAAATACAAATAGATATACATCATATAAATAGATAGACTAATCATTGATTTTTACTTTTGTAACTTTACCTATATTTTAAAACTAAGTTATTTGACTTACAAGAAAAAAAGTGTATATAAAATGAAAGCAAACAAAAAGGAGGTATAGTTTTCATAGAATGATATTAGTAAAAACAGTTTCTAATAACTGGGGGGAAACTTGTGCAGGAAAATGGACATTCATCTAACATGTTAATATAAAATGATACATCTAGGTTGGAACAGTTAATGGCATTTAAAAGACCCCCACCCCTCTTTCTCTCTCGGCTTTTTGAGACAGGGTTTCTATGTGTAGCCGTGGCTATCTTGGAACTAGCTTTGTAGACCAGGCTGGCCTCGAAATCACAACAATCTGCCAGCCTCTGCCTCCCAAGTGCTGGGATTAAAAGTGTGTACTACAACTGCCCAGTAACCTCTACTTTTTAATACTTTTAGGCATTTATCTGAAGCAAACAATACAAGGCTACTACCTAATATATATATATATATATATATATATATATATATATATATGTACGTATGTATGTTCAGGTGTTCTGAGGAAATTTTAGAAACTACTTTTATGTCCAAGGTAAAGAAACACTTAAAAAAATAATGATATGCCTATAGAATTAGCGAGTTTTGAAAAAATATTAAATAGCAAAAAATGTGTTTTATGTGTGTTTATATGTGAGAAATTCCACATAATATATTCAATATAAATATTTAGAATACACATTTAATATTGAATATATTCAGTATTTGATATTTGCTTTAAAATGTACTAATAGGCAGTAAAATAAATGCTTATTTTAAAGCAGTTGGTGTGTTTAATAGTTATGTCATTTTCTAAAAAAAGAACTCTATTTGTAAAATAAAAGAAAAATATCTACAAGTCTCATCAATTACTTATGACTTGAAAATACTAACACAAGAAGAGAAATATGTAATATTTATACTGTTGACAGGCATAAATGTTATGGAAATAGCATTTGATAAAAGTGACTAATGTATATAAGCCAAATAAATATCCCTAGAAGTACTAGAAACACTTAAAAGTACTTTCTTCATAATACTGAGCATACTGGAGCTTCAAAGACTCAAGCCATTGAAAAGTATGGTAGAAATTATACCTCATCCATAAAAAGGAAATTTTAAAACATGTATATTTAATATGTGGAAAGTGTGTGCTACTTGTAAGTATCAATAACATTATTGATACTAGGCTTTTGTAAGTATCAATAATATATGCAATATATTATGTGGAATTTCTCACATATAAACACACATAAAACACATTTTTGCTATTTAATACTTTTTCAAAACTAGCTAATTCTATAGGCATATCATTATTTTTTAAGTGTTTCTTTACCTTGGACATAAAAGTAGTTTCTAAAATTTCCCCAGAACACCTGAACATATATGTTTTTTTTTTCAGGTAGTAGCCTTGTATTGTTTGCTTCAGATAAATGCCTAAAAGTATTAAAAAGTAGAGGTTACTGGGCAGTTGTAGCACACACTTAATATAAAAAGCCTCAAATAGTGAAAATATCTCAAAGTAAAACATATTTCACTTTAGGCTTTTGTAAGTATCAGTTAGTTTTATGCAGATGTTCCACATTTCAAAATTTATGTTGTCAAGTAGTTCAGTAGTTTTTGATTTTGACTTAGTGAGGATACTTTAAGTACTTCTATGAATTTAATAAAGATATATAATTAAATAAATAAAACAAGGTCTCCAATTGCCCTAAAAAATAATAGGTATACAAAAGTGAATGTCATACCCACTCTAGAAAATTGACCAGATGCTTAAAACTTCTGGCACTTGTGTTATTCTGAGAAGAAAATATGACTACCTTGATAGAAGGACACTTACAAAAAGCATTAGACCTCCCTTTATACTTTTTACTTTGGACATTTTATCATTTTACTTTGGACAATATATGATCAGGAAAAATATCTTAAATATAAGGAAAGTTCCTTTGGGTTTCATTTTTAAGAGCATTGATGTAGATAAGGAAAAAAAGGCAAGTGGATAAAAGAGGAGCAGTGAAAATCATAATATTCCAAAATCTGTGTGGAAATATTGATATAGAAGCCTGTATAATCTGAAGCCCATATTTGCCTCATTCATACACTGACACTACACAAGCACAAGAAGTATTTTAAAAGAATATTTAATGACAATGAAGGGAAGTTCAAGAATATCTATACATCTATGTCTATAATCTATATATTTATGCATGAAAAAGCAGATATTGAAATATCATATATTAAATACACATTTATATCACATGAAAAACACTGCGCACATACAGATCAGTACAATTCAAGAAGGCATGGGATTCATTAGCATTGATAGCTGAGAGCGTTCAGTTTCTTCTGTTAAATGGTCTGCTTAGTGATTTTTTTTTCCTGCAACGTAGCTGATTTATTTTTCTGGCAAGAAGGAAAAGGAAAGGAAGCGGGAATGCAGAAAAGGGCGATTAACAGCTTTCAGTTCCAGTGAAATAACGACAGTGAAATACCATTGGCAGCAGCTCATGATGCTGCACGCGCGCCTGCAAGCGCGCCTGCAAGCGCGCAAGCACACACACACACACACACACACACACACACACACACAAACACACGCACAATTACAGTGGACCATGAGACTGTGCAGGGGAGATGGGCATACTCTTTTTTTTTCTAGCTGCACTGGCTGGCTGGCACAAATACAAACTGGCACAAGGCTTATGAAAGGGAGCCTTTTGGCAACACACAGGGAAAGTCATTGAAACGTCTATATGTGAATCCTGCAAGTCCACAGTTAAGGAGAGGCCATCCAGGATGCTAGCCTAGATTTGGCTTGACAAGGAAGGAGTCACTCATCAGGGCACACAGTGTTGGTTTTTAAACACAGGGAAAGAACTAGGCACCTGAATGTCCAACAGTGCGGGAATGATTACAGAAATGTTAAGGTCCATGGATAGATACACAGGAGCACTCTGCAGGCACTGAAGATGATATTCCATAAGCCTGTTGAATAGCATGGAAAGAAGTTCAATGCGTTGATTTGTTTGGTTTTCATCGCTGAAGAAAGCAGGTTAAGAAACACCACATATATGAACCACTCTACAAGAATATGTTAAAGGGGAAGGTGGGTCTGGGGTGAGAGGGGGAGAAAGGGGTAGCAGAGAGCCTGGGAAAAGGGCACACCAAAGAAGGTAAAAGAGGTTCTCTCTGAGTATTAGGATGATGGGAAGCAATTGCACTCTTGGTTCTTTCTCCCACATCAGACTTCCTTCTCCTTCCAGATATTTCTACCAGGAAATTGCATCACCTGTGCAGTAAACAAAGAGACAGAAAACGCTTTTAAGAATCAGACCGACCACGGGGAGAAGAGGCAGCCTTTACCCTCTCAAATGGCACAGATTAGTGGGATTATTGGCAGGGTGGGGGGAGTTGACTGGGGGTGGAGAGAAAGGAGGGAAGGAGAGGATAGAAGAGGGAAGGGGGGCTGAGAGCAGAGAGGGGATGGGGAAGCTAGCTTGCACTGGCTGGCGGGGGGGGGAAGAGAGGGGAGGGAGAGAAGGCAAGAGAGGGGAGGAAGGAAATAGGAAATGGGGAGGGGAAGGGGAGCGGGGAGGGGTGAGGAGGGAGGGAGGGAGGGAGAGGGAGAGAAAAACCTGCACTCCCAATACAATACACTGCTGGTGGGTTGGGGGATTGGGGGGTGGGGGCTGTAAACGGGGTGGGAGCCAAGCTTTGGCTCTACTGGCTGGGTCCTGGGATGTCTTCATCGAAAGGTGGCCTCTTCATCGGAGTCATCGAAATCCTTGAAGTCGGCGCTGGTGGACTGGCGGGCCCAGGCTCCCCTCTCGGCCTCTCTCTCCTTGTGGGACTTGAATCTCCCCACGAAAATCTTGCGGTAGTTGAGGAACATGCCATTCAGCGCATCTATGGCGCGCTCGGCCGACTCCTCCTTCTGGAAGTGCACGAACCCGTAGGCCTTGGGCCCCTTTTCGTCACAGGCCACCTTGCAGGACAGGATGTTGCCAAAGGCCGAGAAGATGTTGTACAGCGCCTTGTTGTCGATGGTCTTGCCCAGGTTCTTGATGAAGACGTTGCCCACTCCGCTCTTGAGGAGCGATGGGTCCCTCTGGGACCACATGATGCGCACCGGCCTGCCATTGATAACGTCAAAGTTCATGGTCTCCAGGGCCCGCTTGGCATCCAGCGGTTGCTGGTAGTTGACATATGCGTAGCCCAGAGAGCGTCGGGTGACCTTGTCCCTGCAAAGGCGGATGGACAGGATGGGCCCGGCTGGGCTGAACTTCTCATACAGCATCGACTCGGTCACCTCGGGATGCAGGTCGCCCACGTAGAGCGAGGCATTGGGATAGTCTGGGTTCCCATCGGAGGAGCCCCCGGCCGCCGCCTCTTCCTCTTCTGCAGCCAAGGCCGCCGCCAGCTCTTCATCCATGTCCACCCTCCCGTAGGAAGGCGACGCAGCGGCCCCCGTGGCCTCCGCCAGGCTGGCCTCCTCCAGGCTGGCCTCCGTGGCTGCCACCGCCGCGGCCGCGCCGGCCGCCCCCGCCTTCTCCCCGGCCAGGGCCGCCGCCTCCACCAGGCTGGCCTCGGCCTCGGCCTCGAACTCGGCCTCCATCTCTGCTTCCACCTCCGCCACGGAGGCCTCCGCCACCGCCTCCGCCACGGTCGCCGCCGCAGCCTCGGCCGCCGCAGCCGCCGCAGCCGCCGCTGCGGCGACCTCCGCCGCCACTGCTGCCGCGGTCGCCAGGGTCACCGCTGCCGCCGGGTCGCTGCCGCGACCTCCCTTCCTGCGAACTGAGGGCACGGAGAGGCGGCGAGAGCCGGTGGGCGCCGGAACCCGGGCCGGGGGCTCGCGCGGGCGCTGCGGACAGGGACCCCGGTCTGGCCGAGCAGGCGGGACCCGGTCACCCGGGGTGGCGAGCACTGGCCGCTAGTGCGCACAGCCCGCTCTCCGCAGCCTGCAGCCGCCGCCGCTGCCGCTCTCTCTGGGCTGGCTGGCGTGCGGGGCGCGGGCGGGAGGGCGGCGTGTGGTGGGGGGCCGGGGGGGGGGGGGGGGGGGGGGTTGGCGTCTGTGGTCCGGGCAGCTGGGAAGGCTTCTGTCTCTTTGGTTCCCCCTGTGGCTGCTGCGGGGCAGCGGGGCTGCGGGGGCGGGGTGAGCTTGGGGTGGGGGTGCCAGTGCGCAGCCTCTGGGGCGCCCACGCGTTGGGGAAGAGGATGCCAGGGACCGGACTGCGCTCTGGACCAGCGGAATTCGGGTTCCATGTCTTCAGCTGGCGCGGGGTGGTGGCGGGGGGGGGGGGGGGGGGGGGGGGACGGGGGTTGCCCCTTCCCCCATAAAGGAAGGTTGCCATGATTCAAGCAAGAACCTTGCAAGGGTGGGTGGGGTGGCCTTGAAGCCAGGGTAGTCCTGCCTGATGGAGCCTAGAAGCAGTGTCTCAACATCCAGGGGGTCTCCAGCCCAGCAAAAAGAGGCAGGCACATACTCATGCACACACACACACACACACACACACACACGCACACGTGGGGGAGGGAGGGAGAAAGGGAGAAAAGCGACAGCATTTCTCTCTCTCACACACACACATACACAGAACACACACACACAGAGCTAGAGAGAAGCAACAGCATTTCTCTCACACACTCACACATACACAGCACACATGCGCAGACACACAAAGGCAACAGCATTTCTCTCTCACACACACTCACACATACACAGCACACACACACACACACACAACAGCAACAGCATTCTCTCTATCTCGTGTGGTGTGTATTTGTGTGTCTCTCTCTCCCTCTCACAACACACACACACACACACACACACGCACTACCTAATGTCACAGCCACCCCTGACACCCAGGAAAGCTTGAGTCTTCCCAGCTCCCCACGCAGCCTGCTGAGCCATTTTCTGAGTCGGCTCCCCCTTCCCACTCCCCACCCCCACTCTGCAACATTTCCAAAAGAGAGAATAAAGAATGTGTGCTCATTCATAACGCCCTGCCACAAATACTCTACATGGAGCCTGTGCCAGTCCCTGGGGATGCAGAGGTCTGGAATACAGAGGAATAGGCGCTGCCTTCAAGCTTCTCCTGGGGAGCACAGAACCTGGACTGGAAATTGCTCCCCACTCCACCCTCAGCCTCTCCATGTCTCTCCCCAGCCCCTGGACTACTGTGGACCTGGGGTTCTGCAGAGCCTCAGCTCCCCCTGCCATGTGGGGAGTGAAAATCAAGAGCACCTAGTCTCTAGGGGAGCCCTCAATGGCAAGTTAAAGCCAACTGGAGGGGGGGCACTGGGAGGGGTGTGCTGGGGGATGGGAGGGGTGCTGAGAAGGGCCTGGCCCAGAGACAGGAGGTGCTATGCCTTTGAGGTGCTGAGGTCCCTGACCAGAACCAGGAAGTGCTCATCCCTGCCCAAGAAGGCAAATGAGACAGGACCTGAAACATCTCTTTAGGGTGAGATGCTGAGTCCCCAGTCAGCAGCTAGTCCTTCTGGCACTGGGGGCTGGGACTGTGGAAAGGCAGTAGTGACTGCTGGTATGTTAATGTGTGGAGAGAGCAATGGGGGCACACAGAGCCAAATGCTGAGGGAGCAGGCAAGCTGGCAGCCTACAGAGTGTGGACCAAAACAGGGACTGGAGTCCCAAGTCCAGAAGGAGGACCAGATGTTGAGAGTTCTGATAGGACTCAAGGGCAGCTGTGCTCAAGAGGGAATGCACAAGTGGGTTGGGAAAGGAAGTGGAACTGCTCCATGCCTAGGCAGGAGGGAAGGAATCCAGGCAGAGGAATCACTGTCTATCTGAGGGTCAGTGGTGCAACAGCACCCACATGGTCACTGGTGCTCATACCACATGACCTAGCTTGGATAGTCTCCAGGGCTATGCATAGAGTGGACGGTAGCTAGGAGACTGTATCAGTGGGCTTGCTCCCAACTCAGCCCATGCAATAAAGGGGTGAAGAGATCAAAACGGCAGAGAGTGATTTGAACATCAGTGCAAATACAAGTGTGGGTTCCCCCACACAAATCTGTGGCACAACATGAAGAAAATGGTCAGACAGAACTAGCTCCAAGAGAGTCAGAACCAACTTGCCCTCTGACTGCACTGCCATTTCAGACATGTGGTCTCGTGTTTACCACAAACCAGTGGCATCATGTGGATATGTTTTAAAAATTGAAATGCCCAAACCATGGTGCCTTTCTTTGAGACTTCTAGACTTCCCTACAGTGACTCAAGGTGCTTCTTTACATTGTACAATTGCCCCCCAGAAGACTGCGTGTTTTCAGGGTTTTTTTTTTTTAGTGAAATTTGATGGAAAACAAAATGTAATAAGTTTGATGTTGACTTCTTCATACAGGATTCCTTATGCCTTGTTCTCCTTCATCATCACCCCTGCCATCTGCCATGCCCAGCACTGCTCCAGCTTATCCCCTTCATTCTCCAGTTAGCCCTTCCCTTTGCTTTGTATTCCTCTAGTCTAGTTCCTGGCTACATTAAGATCTCTTTGCACTCATGACCCTCCTGTTAAGTCTGATCTTCGTCCCTCCTTACTTCCCTCCTTCCTTCCTCCTCCCTCCGTCACTCTCTCTCCCTCTCCCCCCTCCCAGACACACACATACATGCGTGCGCACACATATACACATATATATGCTCTTGCAGGAACACTAGCCCCCCCCCCCCCCCCCCCCCGTTCTATATCTTCGCTGCACGCTTGCTGAAATATGGGTGTTTTTCTGAGTCTGGGTCTCCAGTTGCATCCATTTTCTTGTAAGTATTATGATGTCAATCCTCTTTAGAGCTTCTTTAAATTGCATCCCATGTGTGTGCACACTGCTCTGTTCATGTGCGCATCCCCAGAGGTTCATCTAGCTTTTTCCACGTACAGCCATACCCAAGGATGCAGAAATACCTCTGTGGTGTGTAGATTTAGAGTCTTTGGTGTTTATGACCATGAGTGACAAAGATAGGTCTAATTTGTGAGGAGTCACCATAATCAGTCACATGGTGGTTTTCCAGGTTCACACTCGGCCAGGCAGTGAATAAGTGTTCCCCTTTCCCCATATCCTCATGGCCACTTGTCCTGTTTTTCCTTCAGTGTCCATTCTGACTTGGGTTAGATGGACTATGGGAGGTTTCGTATGTGATTTCCCCCAGATGAGGTTGAACACTGCCTCAAGTATTTATTCGCCATTTGTGCTCAGCATCTCATCAGGTCTGTGTGACCAGACTATGGTGACCACGGAATTTCGCATGCCAGCACAGGGTCCTGCCACCGCAACCCAGTCCACCTTGTGTATACAAGGCTTTCTGTGTGGCTTTCTCTATTGGCAGAAGCTACTCAGGATAGGAGAACATGAACTTGAGAATGAGACCTCGTCCCTGTGGGGTGAGGCAGGACTTTCCATCTCCTCCTGAGAAGCGGGTATGGAGATAGGATTCTTGCCTTGTGGAAAAGCCCAGTTCTCTACACCTAGACAGAACTTGAACCGGTAGAAGCAAAAAGCAGAGAGAGACCTAGGACTTGGGAGTCAGGTGCCATCCCTTCCTTGCCCTCTGGATATGCCCAGCTCTCTGCACCTAGACAGAGCTTGTCCCAACAGAGCGAGGGGCAGGGACCTAGGGCTTGACTGAGCTTGTCCCAGCAGAGGCAAGGGGCAGGGAACCATGGCTTAGGAGTCAGGGGCCATCACCTAGTGGTCTGGGGTGGGATGCTTGCAGGCAGAGGGAACAGACAGATGAGCTGCGCCTCAAGTTTTCAGGTGTCTGTCCACGATGGCCAGGATAGGTAAAGCCATGATTGTTGTGTAGGGCTGGATGATATGATGGCGCCTTGTGCCCATAGCAGAGGATCTGCTCTTCATGGGAGCAGGAGACCTATGAGAAGGGAAATGAACTCCAGACAATCCAGGACCAGGGTTCCACAGGATCCTACTCGGCCTTTGTAGATATGAACACTGACCCAAAGACATCAGTGGCATAGATGGAGAAATGGGTACAGGGAAGTGCCACCAAAGTCTGCACCCTGGTCCTAGAGACAGTCCTTAAAATCCCCAACCACAGTAATATAGTGACCAGTACAGTAACCAGGACAGCAGCTGGAGACTGTCCAGGTCCTTTCTCTGCAGGCTTCATGATGTCCCACATTCAGTTCTGCACATCTTCTGTGTGGAGTTTATCCCACCTGTAATCAGTAGTGTTCAGAATACTAAGCACTGTGATGGGGTAAAGAAAAGAGCCTTGTGGAGTGTTCCTAGAGGGAGGAGGGGGCCTTTCAATGGGACAAAGTGCCAGTGATGCCCCTCATTTTATGATTCACGGGTATTCTTGAAGGGTCAGGCTAGATACCATGTCCCCCTTTCCTGGCTAGGCTGTCGTCCCTGTACTCCGGGAGCTTATTTCACACCGAAAATGTGACAATATAGACTTGTCAGAAAACATGGAAAATGATAAGGAAGAGGTAAAACTCTCAGGGCCATCAAGGAGATGCTTGCTTGCACACTTTTCTAAGATCCAGGAGGCTGTAAAGGAGCACCATGGAGCCCAGGGAAGGCTTCTCTCAAGTCAATGGCCTGCCAGTCTTGCATGGAAAGCCTGCCTAGCAGACAAAGCTATAATGTGCCCAGTCACTGGGGCAGGAGCACCAAGTGGTAATGGAACTTACAGGGTATCTGGAGCTTAGTGTAACAGAGGGGAGACGGAAGGAACTAGGGAGGAGGAGGGCACAGGGGTGGGCAGCTGCCCAGGTCAAGGTCTGGTCTTGTTCAGATGGTGTGGGGAATCAGGAAGATCCCCAAGTCTGGGCAGTGCCCAGAGCCACACTGACTCATTTCTCTCCCTCTGGCTGCTGTGTGTGGGAGGTATTGCTGACGAGAAGGGCAGGAAGATACGCAGATAGAGAAGTTGCTAGGCTCCTGCCACCTGACAGTCTTTCACCCATGAGATTGCAGTATGTTGTTCCAGACTGACGCATGAGTCTGTGCATGCTAGGACATGGCTTCCCAAGGAAATTTCCAAGTCAGGAGACAGCTTTCTCTAGTGCCTTAAAGGGAGTCACTGACCAAACCTCTGAAATGCCAGACAGAATGAGTGAGGCGTGGGTCAACAAATAACACTGCACCTTCCTCTTCTTTGAGTGTCCTCCAGAAGTCTTCTCCAAAGGATAACGATAGCTAGCATTCATCCAGGATGATGAGGAAACCGTGGCGGAGAGACCTCACTATGTCCTCCTCCCTCTCCTCATGTACCTGGAGATACCATCCAGAGTCTAGGCGGTTTCTGCGGCCACCGACTATCAAATGCCAGTGGACGTTCTTAAACTCCACTGCCATCATGGTCCCTGCATTGCCGCTATAGTCTTCCAACTGGTCACTTCTTTCCTCCAAATTCCCAGCTCGAGTGAGTGGCGGGACTCATCCGTAAAGGTGAGTTATTACATCCTTGGCTTGTCCTAAATGACAGAATGGCAGCCTGTTTCGTTTTGACTCAAGGGTAAACTTCTTGGCATGGCTGAAACAGGATGGACCCTTGCCAAAAGACCCGCCTCTGTCTTCTCTGGCCAAGTGGAGCTCTCTGAGAATCCCATTATGCTGCTCTGAGCTGTGAGCCCTGCACTTCCTGAGGGCTCCCACCTTCTTGAAATAGTAGATACTTTGTTTAAAGCTACATTGTTACAGCTGGTCTCAGAACACATGCTCAGACACCTGTCATTCAGAACAGAGCAACAACAACAAAACACTGTGTTTTTAAGTCCAGAAATTTTGGTCCTTTGAGATGACAAAAGTATAATAGATACATAATCAAATAACTACCCCTTTGTGATTCTTTGCAATTCATTCTCAGATGCTGTTTTTCACAGAATGGACCCTGGGTCTCTTCTGGGTGTGTCTATAACAAGAAGTAAGATCTTGGCCTGTCACTATCTAATCATTCTATTTCTCTCCCCCTTTCTCACCCCCCTCTCTTACTTTCTGTCTGTGCTCCCCGCTCTACCCCCTCCCTGAAGTTGGGAACCCCTTTGGCTCTTTGCTCTCTGTCATTCCTGAGTAGTCAGGTCTCAGGAGGGTTGGCCTTTGATCTCAGCATGGGCTGGAGATATTGAGAAGCAGTTCTTGCAGTTCTGATGCACCGCTGGCCACCTGCTTCCTCAGGCATGTAGAAGGTGGACCTGGGAACAAAGCTGACTTGGAAGCAGAACTTAGAGCTAAGACTTACGCCTCTGCACTTTCGTTCCTTCCTGAAGTTGGTATGTTTGAAGCTCTCTAGAAGGGTTCTGGCAGTTTCCTTCAGGGTGGTCCCTTTGCCTTAATCCCACTTTGAAACCAACAGCCAAGAGGGATCAGGTCTCAGGGTTGGGTCAAGCCTCTCTGTATGCTTTTTTTCTCTGGTGACACCCTTTTATCTGGTAACCAATTCACCTTCCATCACGTTTCAAGTTTTCACGGGGCCTGTCGGTCCTAACCATGCGCACTCCTCAGGAGTGTCACATAACTGTGCCTGAGATGCAGCAGTGGCTTAGGAGAGGGGCTCACCTTGGACACGTTACTGTATTCTCTTTTCTTTTTTTTTAATATTTATTTATTTATTTATTATGTATACAATATTCTGTCTGTGCAGGCCAGAAGAGGGCACCAGACCCCATTACAGATGGTTGTGAGCCACCATGTGGTTGCTGGGAATTGAACTCAGGACCTTTGGAAGAGCAGGCAATGCTCTTAACCTCTGAGCCATCTCTCCAGCCCCTGTATTCTCTTTTCTTTTCCTTCCCTTTGGAGTCCTAGGCTGTACAAAGAGGTATTTATGAGCGTGAAAATTGGTCATGCACGACCCATGTTTTTTGAAATGCCCAGTACAATAGACTGTTTCTTAATCTCTTCTCCCTCTGTCCTGAGGATGTCTTATTCATCTGATTTTCCTTCTTGTACCCCTGGATATCTGGACATTTCTCTCTGTCCAGGATCACAGTGTCAGTATGAAGGGAGTCTGACCTCCTGGCTTTAGTCATTGGTAACGGCCACATTTCACTCCAGGCCACTGCCTGATTCTCTGACATGAACTCGCATAGCTAACCCCCTCTGTAGACCATCTCCCAACTAGAGCAACTTTAGGATCCACTGAATTTTGTCAAGGGGGTCCAAGGGTTTTCAAATGAGCATATGAAAGCCTGGTGCTTCTGTCCCCAAGAAAAGGACCCCAGATGTGTGAAGCTACCTACCTGCCCAACAAAATGTTGAGTCAGGAATGTTTTCCGTCTTCTCTTTCAGAATCTTTCTGGGACACATCTGGACACACTTCACAAAAGGTATTGCTTTGCTGTAGCGCAAATGTACTGGGTTCCTTTGGATGCTGCCGTGCTATCGTTGGAACAATATTACTGGTGTCTAATAAGTCTATGAAGTGACAGTTCGTGGGTTTCTAAAGTGTGAGTTCTATAGGTTGTTGTCAGTTCAGGTTCTGCTCTGCCTAACAGACAGACCATTGACTCCCCCTCAGTGTGGTAAGTAAGGTCTCAGTCAGTCAAGATGAGGAGCCTCCCCACCTCCTCAACACCTGTATTGTCCAGAAGGCATAAAGGAGGTGAACCCTCTTGGGGGTTTGTATCTTATCCTTTTTATTGTCCCAGGATCTTCTGACCGTGCTGTACATGTGAGTTCAACTTGGACTCAGTGCATCAATCACCAAATACATTCTGTTTGTCAGTGCCCTACACATGCAAGTCCTCAAAGGGCAGGCAGACAAATGATCATTAAATATTCAGCCTGTAATCGTCTAGGGATTCACACTATCTCCATTTTACCCTTGACAACATGTTGGTACAGTGCTATTCAACCGAGTGTCCAGAGTGCGGAATCTGGGTTATGACTCAACACAAGGCAGTCCTGTCACACTGTTGATCGTAAAAAGCACCATGTGTGCTTGGAGCAAACCTATGCTGTCACTACAGAGGCCACGGCTGCACAGGTCGTTAATGATTAACAGTCCCCGCAGAACCCACATATTCTGGGTCACAGAGAACACAGGGATCCGTAGTGTTGAGCTGCTTTTCCTGCCCACACAAATCCCCAGTTGGCCCTTTCTGTGCCTCTTGCTAATGGATCAAGATCTTAGCTCCTAGCTACTGCTCCAACATCATGCCTTCCTGCCGCTGCCTTGCTCCTGACCATTGTAGTTATGGATTAATCCTCTGAAACTGCAAGCAAGCTCTAGTGAACTCTTCCATAAGTTGCCTTGGTCATGGTGTTTTGTCACAGAAGTAGAAAAGTATCCAAGACACACGCCTTGTAGTAGCAGTCTGTCTGTCGTTTGGAAGCCGCTTTCTCTTTGTCAGCTTTTTGTATAGGTTTGCTTGGCGTTCATTCACTTCCCGGAGCTGTGCTTTCCTCATCTTGCCCCCCCCTCCCCCCCCGTTTGTACCGTTTCTAACATTGTTTCTTCTGATAGTGTTTCAACACTGAATCCCTCTTTCTTTGTATCAGAGACGACAATGTCTAACAAGTTTAGCGACTTCCTGTTTCCAGGCAGTTTAAATGATTTTCTAGGTGATTTTTCTTCCCTTGGCTTTTTGAGGCTATATTGAGATAGATTTCTGGTCCACGACAAAATGTTCATATTTCAAGTATGCAACTGGGTAGGTTTGACACGTGACGGGTAGAATATTCACCACAACTTGTTCTCAAGCCCTTGGCAACACTTCCCTCTCCCTCACCCTGACACTCTCCTCCCTGTCTCTAGGCAAACACAGATATGCTTTCGGGAAATGAGAGCTTCTTTGTATTTTCTGGAATTGTGCACAAATGCTGACTGTCCAATCCCCACAGAGACACACATGCCATGGTATGGGCCTTTTGAAGCGGCTGGCTACTTTCAATCCTAATAGTGATTACTTTTGAGATTTTGCTGGCTTATTACTCTTATCTTTCTGCCTTGGTTAAGGTTCTGTCTGCTTTCTTTGCTGTCTAGTGCTTTCCTGCTTAGTTACATGGCAGCTTGTTTATGCTCTCAGCTTCTGATGGACATTTGGAAGTTTCTAATCTATGGCTACTTTAAATCAAGCTTTTCTGGGTATCTGTCTACAAGGTTTCTGAATGTATGCTTTAACCTGGCCTTGGAAGACACTTATACATAGAATGATCTAATTTTATTGTAGGTTCAAGTGTTTAAGTCCTTAATAAAATTTCATAATATTTTCCAACATGGTTTGTAAACTAAGCATTGCTAACTGGATTTCTACCCAACTGTTCATTTAGCTCACCTGACTGTCTGTATTCACAATAATCAGAGGAATGCATTTGCTTTTATAACTACCAATTTGATGACTAGCAATTAGAGCTCAGGGCCGCCATCCTGTAGTTATGTATGTCTCGACCACTTTGGGTGTCAAAGGATCCTCTCACGAGGACCATCTAAGACCATCAGAAAACACAAGAAAAGTACATTATGATTCATAACAGTAGCAAAATTACAGTTAAGAAGTAGCAAAAGATAATTTTATGATCAGTAGTCACTGCAAAATGAGGGACTGTATTATAGGGTCAGAGTGTTAGGAAGTATGAAAAGCACTGCTCTGCCTGTTGTTTTTGTAATATGGTACAAGCTGCACTTACGGATGCAAGTCAGTAAGAAGAATAAACTTAGGAAGTAATGATCTTTGTTCTTGAAATTTGCTGAACTGGAAAACATCTTGTGCTTAGGAGATCATGTCATTTTTCCAGAATATTTCACTTGTCTGTGATGATCCATGTCATAAAGTATGCTAAATCAAGGTGTCTATGGTCGCTTTCTTCAGCAGAGATAGCTCATACTAATGATGTCTTTTTCTTTACTACCACCTTACCTCTGGGCCAACTTGTTTCTGTCATCCAATGGCAAGACTGATGAAGTGCATGATTCCAAATTGGAGAGCCAGCCAGGAACCTAGAGCTCTTCCTAGGGTTAGCTAACCCAAATTGGCTATCTTTTTTGATAAACCTGTAGCATCTTCCAAGGCAAGCTGCCAAAGGCAGCCAAAATAGGATGTGTATGAAAAGGGTAATGGAGGGAAGTGCTGAAGAGGGGAGAGAATGAGCCCCAACTTCAAATGCCATTAGCATATGACTTTGAGTTTTAATTCTAAGTGATATAATTTCTAACCATGGTCCTGTTTTTGTTTTTTTTTTTTCAATTGAGGCACATGTTAGAAGCTCTAATTTGGTTTAGGTGTCCACAGTGGACACCGAATAATCTGAATATAGAAATGAATTTTAGCCGGGTGGTGATGGCACACACCTGTAATCCCAGCACTTGGGAGGTAGAGGCAGGTGGACCCCAGTGAGTTCGAGGCCAGCCTGGACTACAAAGTGAGTTCCAGGACAGCCAGGACTGTTATTCAAAGAAACCCCATCTCAAAAACAGAAAAGAATTTCAATCATTTCATAGGAAGAGCAATAGGATAAAGGGGGCTGGGCGGTGGTGGCGCACGCCTTTAATCCCAGCACTCGGGAGGCAGAGGCAGGTGGATCTCTGTGAGTTCGAGACCAGCCTGGTCTACAGAGCTAGTTCCAGGACAGGCACCAAAGCTACAGAGAAACCCTGTCTCAAAAAACCAGAAAAAAAAATAGGATAAAGGGGAGGATGAGCACTGGAAACTCTCTTTATTAATTATGAAACTATATACTGTTAACTTTGTGGTCAGCTAATGATCATTCAGATTGCGGTGCGTGCATGTGTGTGTGTAGTATTGGGGATTTTTTAAATCCAGGGCTTCACCTGTGCTAGCCTAGTGCTTGTCCTATTTACTATTGTATTGCTGTGATAAGACAGTATGACCAATGTCATAAATAAATTAAAGCATTTAATTGAGAGGTTTCCTCCAGTTTTAGAGTGAGTCCATGACCACCGTGGTGGGGACCATGGCACAAGGCAGGCAGGCAGGGTGCTGGAGCAGTAGCTAAGAGTTTACATCTGATCCAGTACATGGCAAAGAGAAGACTGGGCCTGGCATGGGCTTTTGAAACCTCAAAGCCGATCCCCACTGACATACCCTTCATCAACAAGGCCACACCTCCTAATCCTTCTGTGTTGGTTGGGGGGGGTCTTTCTAGAGGAACAGTGTGTGTGTGTGTGTGTGTGTGTGTGTGTGTGTGTGTAGAGAGAGAGAGAGAGAGAGAGAGAGAGAGAGAGGATTTATTAGAATTGCTCACAGGCTGCGGTCCAGCTAGTTCAACAGTGGCTATCTACCAACAGAAGGTTCAAGAATCCAGTAGTTGTTCAGTCCATGAGGCTGGATACCTTGGTTGTATATGCCAGAATCCCAAAGAAGTCATCTGTAATGCAGTGTTAGGAATGGACTTGCTGGTGAGAGCAAGAACAAGGAGCCAAAGAGAGGGCAAGTTTCCTTTTTCAATATCCTTTATGTAGACTATCGACAGAACGTGTGGCCCAGATTAAAGGTGGATCTTCCCACTCCAAAGATCCACGTTAGAAGTGTATCTTCCCACTTCAATTGATTTAATTCAGAAAAAAAATCCCTCACAGGTGTTCCCAGCCATTTGGGTTTTAGTTAATTCCTGATGTAGTCAAGTTGACAACCAAACCATCACACATTCCAAAACAGTTCTACCAAATGGGAATCTATGGGGCCATTCCCTCTCAAACCACCTCAGTACTCTCCCACTGAGTTAGGCTTAGACCAGAAACATGCATTTCCTTCTATCCATGGAACCAAAGAAAACCTTTCAGAGCTTGCAAAAGGACTCATATTCAAGACTACTTGCACTCTTCCCCAATCTTCAGAGCTTATGGGTCAATCCTCTGAGAAAGCTTTGGGCTTCTGCAGCTCTCCGTATTCTTCTAGACTCTTCCAGAAAATTTTCATTTGGTTTCTCTTTAACATTAGCTTTGATTCCTGTTCCAGGCACTAGTGACTAATACTAATTAATGTCTTTGTCTTTAGGTGGGATGGTACTCAACCCTGCATTCCAGTTCTCTGAACACCCGCAAGCATCACAACCAGCTGCAATTTTTTGTGTCAAGGTTTGTGCTCTCACTTCTGATTCTGTAGCTGTTGTAGGTATTTGGTCTGTTGTCTGCCTGCCACCATCAGTTTAATATCCTCTTTTTTCCGTGAGCTTTTAATTAGTTTCTGAAGCTCCAAAACAGTTGACTAACATTTTGGTTGTTTCTTATCTGCTTTTGGAACTCCTTTCTTTGCCATTTTTCTGCTATTCATTAATGGCTTTTGCTAAATTTTAAATTGACTTGACTAAAAATCATGAACCTCCATTAGGTTCCCATATATGGGAAGGAAAATGGTCCTGAAAGAGAGTAGATCCAAAATTGGCATTAAGTGTGCACTCAGTTAGTTGGACAGTTATCTACCTTGAGTCTCCATTGTTGATAGTGGAACATCCAAGGCTGCAAGCTCAATCTATGACTCTCATTCTGTTATCAGAGAACTAGGAAGGAAAACTTTATCATGTTGTATTAGTTTTTATGATTTTATGTATTAGTCTTGATGATCCCCAATCCCTTCTGAGGCACAGCAGTAGGGACTAGAACCAAAGAGGTTTTCAAGACCATAGATGCTAATTGGGCCACCTGATTTCTAATGGTCCCCCACCTTAACAAGTGTCTAACCCTGCTGCCCTCTCTTTTCCTAAGCTTTGTATTTGGGACACTCCTTCTGGGTATCTACTGCACGATATTGCTGACAGGAAGTTACTCCACTGTATTCTGATTCCTCATGCTGATCTCTTAGCCCCAGAGCTGCCATCTTTGTACCCCAAGATCAGGTATTAGTGTTGTCTAGTTTCCCCTCTATATATTCCAGCTGTAGATTTGATTGAGGAAATTTGCCGAAAGTGGTTGTGGCTTATGTTGGTTAGTTTTTGTCAACTTGAAACAAGCTGGAGTCACCTGGGAAAGAACTGAAATTGAGGATTTACCTCCACCAGACTAATATGCGGAAATGTCTGTAGGCTATTTTCTTCATTAATGACTGATGTAGAATAGCCCAGACTACTGTTGGTGATGTTGTGCCTGGACAGGTGGGTCTGGGATGTATAAGAAAGCAAGTGGAGAAAGCCAGTAGGAAGGGTTCTTCCACAGTCTTTACTTCCATTCCTACCTTCTAATTCCTATCCTGAGTTGATGTCTTGGTTTCCCTTGATGATAGATTATAACATGTAAACCAAATTAACCCTTTCTTTCCCAAGTTTCTTTTGGTTGTGGTGTTTATCACAACAACAGAAAGTAAACAAGAACAGAAATTGGTACCAGAAGAGCAGAGTTGTTTCTGCAATGGACCTGACTATGTTGCTTTTGGCATAGACTCTTGTGGGAGGAAGGTGGACAACTTGAGGCTTTGGGATGGAAAAACCATTTGAGTACTCAGGCTATTTTGTGGCAGCTTAGTAGATAACTTGAGACAAATTAGATGAAGGAAGCACAGTTTGTCAAATGTAAAATGGAAGTTTAAGAATCCCTCAAAAATCCTATTCATGGTTCATTCATGTGATATATTTGAATTAAGAACCTGTAGTTTCTGGTTCTCAGCTGTGATTTGCAAGAGTCCAATACCATTGAAAAGAAACCTTTGCTTTAACTGTGACAGTTGTTCACGTGTGATGCTTGTTAGGTGGGACTGAAAAATCTGTTGTGATTAATAAGAGACAAGCATCACTGGGGAGAAGTCTTCTGAGAGGTGTTTTCCTAGGCTCAGCACACAGAACTGTGGTCTGGGGGAGGCAAAGCTGCCTCTTAAACCAGAGGTCAAGCCTAAAAATATAGTAGAGTGTCCTCCATGTGGTACTGGTTTTGAAGGTCAAAATAGTCATGATGAACAGCAGCTGAGACTTGGCACTGTAGGAGGTCACTGGTGAAAGTTTAGCTTCAGTTACAGTGAATACCCAGGGATATTGGAGATTCCCAGACCGTAGGACAGCCACGTGAGATACTCACAGGTGTAGAATGGAGCTGACTGGCATGAGCCTACCAGATAAACTTTCTCTGCAGATGGTAGAACTGGAGTAGTAGAATTTCCTAAACCTTTTAGAGTCCAGAAAACCATGAGTGAGTTCTGAAAAATTGTCTCTACCAGACTGATCTTTGGGCATATCTATGGGTTCATATATTGAGTTTCTATACTGTTGATTGATATAGGAGGGTCAGCCCACAATGTGTGGTACCAAAATTGGGTAAGTGATCCCGAATTGTACAACAAAGGTAACTACTAAGTAAACTAGGGGAAGCAAGCCCACACACAACATTCCTCCATGGTTTCTGCTTCAGTTCTTGCCTTCTGGTTTCGGCCTTGAGTTCTTACCTTGGCTTCACTTGATGATGAACCATAACCTGTAAATCCTCTCCTCCCTAATTGCTTTTGGTCATGTTTATCACAACAACAGAATACAATCTATAATATGACTGCTTAAGCCCATTATTCAGTTAGTCCTGGTGATCTTCCATATGTGGTTTACATGTATGTCAAACAACAGTGCCACTGGAATGACACCCTTATTGCTATCCTGAAAAGACAACTAGTATGTGGCCCCATTGTGAGTTCCTGAATCCACTACCATCCTGTCCAGAAAGCTCTGCAGGAGCCCTGTCCACCCTAACCCCAACACGTCTCCAAAATCCTAATCCTGGCTGTGTTCTTCTTCCTCTGAGAACCCATTTCTCTAATTCCAGGCTTCAATTCTCTCACTGTTCACCCATGGCCTCTGTGGTGGTTTCAATGAGAATGGCACCCATATACTCATGTGTATGGAATACTTGTTTTCTCAGTTGTTAGAACTGTTTGGGAAGGATTAGGAGTATGGCCTTGTTGAAGAGAGCAGTGTCACTGCAGACAGGCTTTGAGGTTTCAAAAACCCATTTCATTCCCAGTTTGTCTCTCTTTCTTTTTGTGGAGGTTTAAAATGTGAGCTCTCTGCTGTTCCTGCTATCATGCCTTTGTTCTGTTATTGTGGATTTTAACCCTCTGAAAGTGTAAGTTGAATTAAATGCTTATTTTATACATTGCCTTGGTCATGGTGTTTTGTCACAGGAATAGAAAATTAACAGTCTCCTTCCTCATTGTGTTCTCCTACCCAGTACCCCCTTTCTCCCATTTGTTCATATGTCTTATATATTTCACACTTCTTCAAATTCTCAAATATTTCCCAAAATCTGGTGGAGGAGTTAGTGCAGCACAAATCCTGTCTGTCACTAATGATGCTACCAAGGCCTAGACTCTAGAGCAAGCTCTTTGGAGAACCCATTATCTTCTCTTGTATACAAGGAATACCAGATAGCCAATTTGTGAGACAACCAAGGTGTAGGCCATATGTATGGCTCCTAGCCCTTAGTCAGATTATGAAGTTTATAGATTGGCCTCAGGTTCCTAGTTAATCATAGTGGTAAGTTACGCCCTACCATTTCTTCTGGAGAGGAATCTAAGAGTGCCTGGTCAGTCCTGAACATTCAGAGGGCCCCTATCCTTGAAGATCGCCTTATTTTATGAGATTGGAAAAAGTCTTGAAAAATCAGATGGATGATGCCTCTGCAAAATATAATGTTTAGTTGAATTTCTGTTTAGTAGGACGTTTGCAGAGTTTGCAGAGCATTTCAGAGTGTCTGCTCTATGGCTGAGGGCAATTCCTCACAGGAATGGTTTCACGTCATTGTTCATCCTACCACCCCCTTTCTCCCTGGCATAGTGTTTTGGACTAGTATCAGATGAATCAACAAATGGAAAATTATTTAATTGCCAGGAGGGCCCCAAATACAATGCCGCAAAAAATATGGACCCTGTGGTTCTCCAGTTGTCCACTAAATAGTGGTGTAGGCACTTAGGTTGAGAATACAGATGTGGACAAGAACACTGCTAACAGCATGAAGCCTGTGATCAGTTGAAACACTACATGCAGTACCTGTGCCTGGAACCAGATTCCTTCCCAGTTCTTAGTCCTGTTTGTTTTCCTCTGTAACCCCCCAGATTCCTCCCCAGGATTTTCCTGTGGTCTCAGAGCCCATTATCATATAATGATATTATACTCTGAATGTCCCATATTGGCAATGCCATATGTACTTGCACAGCCCTATGATCCTGGGATACTATGGAAGGCTCCCAATCTGCCTATTCCCTTTGTTCCTGTGAGATTTACCAAGGCAGCTTACCTAGCCTGAACCCTTCATGTCCTCACCCTTTACTCTGCACACACAGATCACAGTATATGTGCTGAGGCTTCTGGAGCTTATCTTGCAATGGGAATGGGGCTGATGTCCCTCTACGGCTTCTGAACAAACGGTTTCTCTTTTCAATGGGAAAGTGAGTCATAATTTTTCAATCAAATGACTCTTTGCAATAGCTGATTTATTTTTAAATGTCTGCCAATGTTTCCATTGCACCTAGACTCTAAAACCCCCCTTGAAGTGTGCTCATGAGGCTTTAGCGGATATTGCATCTTTTGGGGCCAGAGACCTATCCTCAGAGCTCTGTACTGGAGAGATCACCATGGCAACCATATCCGGTCTTTGGGCAGTGTGGCAGATGGGGAAGAGGATGACTCAGACACTGCAGAACAACACTTAGCGTGGTTAAGGCCAGGAATATGGCTTTATTAAATGCGTCAGGAAGGCCCCTGGTGAGGAAAAGCCTAGTAAAACAGTCCCAGAGTCATGGATCTGGGTCCCAGGATGCAGAAAATGAGGTAATGGGAGTCCACACTATATATGAGGAGGCTGTGTCTGGGCTCATAGTATGTGTCTGTATGGAGGGTGAAGATTTCCTGTAGACATTCTCCCACCTCACTTGGGTCATGGTACATATGGAAAAGTCAGGGCCAGTGCCTGGCCAGAGTGGTGGTTTTGATGGCTGGGGTATGCATTAGATTATAAGAATACTCAATATTATCATCAGAGATATTCAGACTGCTGGCCGGGAAATCTGTGAGGTTGTCACTGCCATGCTTAAGCCCAATACTTGGAATTATCAGCTGACTTCCCTCTATACTCAGGAACTGGGTTTTCCAGAACAACAATAATCTTTGTTTTCTCCATTTTCATAGAAATTTCTCCTTACAAAATGTTTGATTATGGGCCTCAACCAGCAGAGGTCCTCTACTACAAAGCCTTAACACATGATTCAACTAGTTTCTAATAAAAGGTGAACAAATGAGACAGCTGATTGTTGAAAGGAAGAGGGAATGTTTCTTCATTAATTTTTAAATATTTGTTTAGTGCTGGAAACCAAACCCAGAAGCCATCCACAGGCTAGGTAAGTACTCTAATGTTACTAAACCATATACCCAGCCATCTTTTTAATTTACTTTGGGCAGAGCCTCACTGAGCAGGCTGGCCTTGAACTCAGTTTATAGCAAAGACAGGCTGTGAACTTGTGACCCTCCTACCTCAGCCTCCCAGATAGTTGGAATTGCAGTCCTATACGACCAAGATCTCTTCATATTTTGAACAAAAGCCAAAACAAAGATTCTCTAATTAATTAAACTTTATCCAGGCTCCCGAACCTCTCTTAAACTCACCTACAAGTTTTAGAAGATTCAGGGTTAACAAAGAACCCTTGCTAAGTCAATTTATCAACCATTCTCTACTCTGCAGTATCTAATGTTCCTCAATTTCAGATGAAGTTCTTCTTCCTCTACATAACTTCAATGATAACTGAGAATCCTGACCTGTTTTCAGTAAGAATCCTCTTAGATAGGTTTAGCCATATCGCCTTTATTGCCCGTTTCTTCTTAGTCATTTTCCATCTATTGACATGTATCAATATGCTTCTTGGGTATGAATTCCATTTTGCCCAAGCTGTGTTTGGGGTGGAACCCAATGTCCCTTTCAGATGTTCCTTCCCAACTTTAATAATCTCTTGCAAAGCAAATTTGGTTATGTTTTAATAAACAAAGTTGAATAATTACTTCTCTAAAACTATTCCAAGGAGCACCAAATACTGTTAGCAACATTTGTGGACAGGCGGCTCAGTAGTTCAGAGTAGTTAATAGTTGGGTGCTATGCCCAGCACCCAAACAGTAGCTCACAATCATCTATAATTCTAGTTCCAGGTGATTTGACTATCTCTTTGGTCCCTGTAGGCACCAGGTATGCAAGTTATGCAAAGATATAGTGTAGGCAAAAGACCCCTACACACAAAAATAAAATAATAAGAAAATTGTAGTATGAGCTGTGGGCCTGCTTTTCGTCCCGCCCGGCTCCCACACGGCTAGCTTTACACCAGAAATAACAACACACAAACTGTATTCATATAAACACTGCTTGGCCCATTATATCTAGCCTCTTACTGGCTCTCATATCTCGCTTTAACCCATTTCTAATACTCTGTATAGAACCAGTCTTACCGGGAAAGATTCAGCATGTCTGACCTGGCAGCTTGTTTCATGGTGTCTGCCCAGGAGAGGGGAGCATGGCCTCTGAGCTCACTTCCTCTTCCTCCCAACGTTCTGTTCTGTTTACTCCTCCCACCTATGTTTTAACCTATGAGGGCCAAGCAGTTTCTTTATTTTTTAACCAATGACCTTCCTCCATCAGAAAATTTTAGAATAAGTAGATAAAATTTCAACTAAAGAAAAGCCAGGAACTAGAGGAAACAAGAAAAGATTCTCGTAAGCAACTTTCAGGGGAAGCATGGCCTTATTGATGTTTTGATTTTGGAATTCTAGTGTTCAGACCTATTTGATAATGAATATCTGTCTTGAACTGTATGATTTATGGCATTTGTGACAGTAGCCCTAGGAAATAAATGCATACATAGCCCGTCTCTTTAGTAAAGATATCATTTATTTCTTCTACTTCATCACTTTGCTTATCACATCAAGAGGACTAGGAGATTATTCTAAATTTGAAGATACAGACTTTAATCAAGGAAGAAGACTAAGGAAATTGAAAATGGCTTTGGGAAGAATATTCGAAAAATCACAGTGGTGCATGGCCTCAGACCAAGTCAGAGATAGGTGTACAGCTAGTAGTTGTGGAGCTAGTAGATGTGTAGCTAGGAAGGAAACTGACTTGATTTTGAACAACTATCCTCCCTATGCCCCCTCTCCTTTTTTCTGAGTCTGCTTCCCATATTATCATGCTCTGGGATCATTTCAGGCTGACAGTCTTGTGTCATCAGAGAAGTGATCCATGTCCAAGATTCAGGAATGAACTCTTATTCTACAGGCAGAAAACAATGACCCCCAAATATTGAGGCCATTTGTCCTCTTCTTTGCACATTTCTGTTCAACTTTTTCCTGTAAGGAAAACTTCAGCACATTTTCATCCTGTTCTACTGGAGTATGAAAGGGAGATCTGATTAAAGCCTATGCCAGGAGCACAAAAAAGGACTGTAGTAGTAGGGGTTGAAGACTTCTCTGTAGGACTGTAGCCATGATGTCTCTGCCCTCCTGAGCTGGGCTGGGTCCTGACAGAGAATTATGGATTTTAGTAATGGGCAAGCTGTAATGCTAGTTCTTTTTATGTTCTTTCTTAAAGAGGACTGGTGGGTTTTTTTTGTTCTTAGATTGTGTTTCTTTGTACCATGATTAATAAAAAGCCCAGTGACAGATATTGGGATTCAGCCTGGAGACCAGAAAAGTAAAGCAGTCATCCACTGGCTCTTACCTCTACCTCAGTCTGAAATTGCGATCCTACCTCCAGGAATCCTCAGAATGAGACTGACTGAGAGCTGTCTCCTCCCATCTTATATTCTGCGCTAGTGCTAGGATTAAAAGTGTGCACCACTACTGCCCAGTTTCTATGGCAAACTAGTGTGGCTATTGGGATTAAACGTGTGTATCACCACTGCCTGTTCTGTAAAGGCTGACCAGTGGGGCTGTTTTACTCTCTGATCTTCAATACTCCAGGCAGGACTTGACCATAATCCTAAATTTTCTTTGGGTCCTCACAAGATTATTAGTACCCCCAATCAGCAGGAAGTAACCTAGAAAACTATGCCCACATTCCCTAGAAATGGATTATGCATGTTTGTTTGTTTTTTTAGAGTGTTGGTTACAAGTTGTTATGGATAATGCTCAGGAAAAAAAAAGCTAAACAAAGAAAATTAGATTCAAAATAGGTTCAATTAGTTCTTGTTTTGAAAAGAAAAGGGGGGATATAGATATGATAGGATAAAAGGGTAGATTATTGAATCTACTCTGAAAATAAAAAGTGATGATATAGATTTGATAAGATAAAAAGGGTAGATTATTGAATCTACTTTTAAAAAGCTACTACTAGTTTTGAATGTTTTACAGTGGATTGGACTTTTGTATCTTGTATACAAATTTGAGATTAATTTTGTAAAAACTTACTGTACATACATTTCTAATCTTTTTCAAGGTATTATACCTATATAGCTCATTTAACAATTTAATGTAAATTTCCTTGAATGTTATTATCATCAATTATTTAGGAAAAAAAAGGAAATGTGGGTTATTAATTAGTCTCCTATTATAACTGAACTTGTAGTCACATTAGGTATGTTTTCAAGGTCAAAGAATATATATTTTAGATAGACAGGTCATCTTCAAAACTTCAGAGATCTACAGAATATAGCATTTAAGATGTTTTAATAACATAGGCTCTTTTTTATGACAATGAGGCGTGTCTGCTCCTGACAGCACCATTCTACTTCAGAGAAGATAGTGGACATTGAAGAAACTCCACATGGAGTTTACTTTCTTTTTGACAAAAGTAAGCCACTGGGCAAGAAAATGCCCTTGCTTCAACTGCTGACAGTATGCTGTCCAAACTAGACAAGCGGGACAGAAAAGATAGTGACTGCCAAACATTGTCAAGACAAGGAGGGACAGTCCTTCAGAATATCCTGCTTCACAGAAAAGTCTATCTGATATGATAGGCCTATAGACTGAAGATAAATGCCCCAGAATTTCAGAGAAACCGTGGGTGACTTCCAGGCAGCCAGATGTTTCTGTCATCTCATATTTTTTGGAAGTCAGTTGCTCGCACTTTCTGCTTACTCAGTTAATATTATATCCTTCTTGGATCTCTGAGGAAGTTGATGGCTAGATAGTAATAATTTTCCTTGTTTACCTGATGTAGAAAACAAGTTATGATAGAAAATAACTTTGAACTCACCAAGATGGGATAGATGTGGAATATTTTTACTGAATTTGTCAAATACAAATGGACTAGACATTGTTGATGTATTTATTGCCTGTATATATTGTATATAGTCATTGTATTTATTGAATATAGTTTTCTTATATTAGTTAAAGCCTTCTTTTTATTTTTGACAAAAAGGGAAAATGTACTGAGTGATATTTCATTTGTATTTTAGTAAATAAAGCTTGCCAAAAGATCAGAGGGTAAAACAGCCCCACTGTATGCCATGTGGGCTCCCATTTTCTAATGTCTTCCTTAATGCCTTTCTTTAGAAATTTGAAGTTTTCATTGTAGACATCATTAGTTTCTTGAGCAAGAGCAGGATCAGTGATCAATAATTTCACAAAGAGGCAGGATACAAAACTAATCTTATAAAATTAGTAGTCTTTCTATATACCAACAAGAAAAATGCAGAGAAAGAGATCATGGGCATACTCCCATTCACAATAGGCTCAGAGAAAATAAAATATTTTGGAATGAACCTAATCAAGGAGGCATGACTTTGTTGGAGGCTCTATGTCTCTGCTTCTAGTACTCTTTAGGCTTGGTTTGGTAGACATAAAATTTTTGAGGCTGTTTATACCACAAACAGTTTTTCTTTCTCCTTAAACCATAGTGGATGGTTCTGCTGGGTACCACAATCTAGGTTGCCATCCTCTGTCTGTGTCCTGAGGTTCAACTGGGTAGTTCTCATTAGAGACCATTTCTACAGGACTGGAAGATTTGGAGGGGACATGCTGTTTTGACCTTTCATATTTTGTGATGTGTCCTAAGAATGTGGGCTTTATTTTTATTGGTTCTGTATCTGTTCTGGATACAGGTTGCTTGACTATGCACGGAATGTGTGTCTGGTCCCAAGTCTGGAGGTTGGAAAGGTATGGGCAATGTTCCTCAGATTGGGCTAAATTACTGGGCATGGGACTCAAGTTCTGGCTGAGGGTTAGGGTAAGTGTAGGAAGCTTATGGATAAGAAGATGGAGTAACTAGGCTGGGCTGGGCAGGTTTGTTGGCCTGGCTGGGAAAATGTAAGGGGTCAGGAGACCACCTCTAATGCTTCTAAGAGTTGTGAAATGGAAGTGTAAAGGACATTCTTCTATGTGATGCTTCACTCACACTACCTGAAAACATCAGCCCCCTTTCCATATGTCCCCTCTGGTACATAATATGTGACTTATTAACAAGTCTTGCACACACACTGCTGATAGTATATAGCTACTTTTTCTCTGTGTTTCTAGTTCCACTCTTGATAGATAATGTGCAAAATTTCTGATAATTCATCTATGGGCTCTGTTTTGCCACTAAAGGAAGTGATTGATTCAAGGTAGAAACTGTGAAGCTGTTTACACTTACAGCTCTCTTATCCCATCTTCCTACCTCTTCCCTTAACTATGCCCATGTCCTGTGTAACAGGCAATGGTTTCTGGTGTTTATAATACTTCTGGAATCCTGGCTGGTCCCTAGATTCCTTACTTTGTGGCTATGGTGGAGTGATTGGCCCATCTTAATACTTTGTGCAGCTTTCTGGTACCATGACCCACAAGTGAATCCTGTATGTTCCTACTGGATAAAAAAAGTTGCCATGGTTTCTCCCTCCCAGTTATGAGTTTCTGAGTAGCTTCTGGACAAGAATGACCCGGTTCTTTCTGAAGTCCTCCCTAATTGGCAACTTTGACCCTCTTTCCATTCTCCGGGTATGGACATTGTCTTGACATTTTATCAGTGTCCAGAGTATTACACAGAAAACTTGATTTTTTTCTTTCACAGGAAATCTCGCTTTCCCAATTTTTATTCAAAATGTTACTTAAAGATTAAAACTGAGCAACTGCTTTTTGACATCTTCCTCCAGAACATTGGATGTGACTCTCAAGAACCCAAATAGTTGAAAGTAAAGGCTGAGTGGGACAATAGTTGTGATTGGTGCTTTGGATGTGCCTTCTCTGTTGTAGGCACTGCAAGCCTTCTCTGCAAAGACATAATAGCCAGTGGCTTTTTAGATCTACATCTATCTAGTTTAGTGCCATGCATCATCTCTCTAGTAGTAGCCCAATGTTAGGGGGCTTGAAGTATGCATGTGTATATGTGCCTTGGAAGGTATATTTGGTAAAATTTCTTGGTCCCACCAAGATAACACCTTACTTTTGGTGATAGGGATTTCCTGTGTTTCTGATGGATATTGATCACATCTTCTATTTATGTGTACAAGTGGAATTTAAGGTGGAACTATTCAGTCTCTGCAGCTGCAGAAAGACCCAAGTCAGGATGCTTTAAGGATTTATTTCTTTGGCACATATAAGAATCTGTATACTAATTTCAGCCTCTGTGAACAAACAGCTTTAAACGAGGGTATCAGTAAGTTTCTTGATGGACTCAGTAGAGTCCTGTGCTGAAGGTAGAGTGGCACAAGATAGTAAGAGAATATTCTGAACAATTATGTTGTTGCATGTTCAAGAGGAAAGTCAAATACAAGCCAAAGTTCCACTATCTAGAATCCTCAGTGGGCTCAGTGTCTAAGGGTGAGAGATACACTGATACATAGGAGTGCTATATGTAAGGGAGGAATTTTTGATCTACCACTCCCAGATACTGCTGAAAAATTCACTTCTGAACTTTGTGTTCTCTTCATTTTGACACTGACAATACTGGCTGTCTTAGTCACTGTTCTATTGCTGTGAAGAGACACCACAAGCAAGGCAATTCTTATAAAAGACAGAATTTAATTGTTTGTGAGCTTGCTTATAGTATTGGAGGGTTAGTCATTATCATTAAGGTGGGGGCATGGCAGGGGCCATAGTGAGAACATGGTGATATTCATGATACTGGAGTCACACCTCCTAATTCTTATAAATCCTTTCAAAGAGTTCCACTCCTTAGTGACTAAGCATTAAAATATATGAGCATATGGGGGTCATTATTATTCAAATCACCACTCCCTGGCTTCTTATAAAAGAAATAATTTAATTCTGGGTTTGCTACAGTTTTGGAGGTTTAGTCCATCATGGCATGGACATAGAAAGATCATGACAACACTCATGGTTCCTGAACAGTAGCTGAGAGCTACACCCTGTTCCATAGGCAGAAGTAGAGAAAGACTCTGGGCCTGGTACAGTTTTTTGAAACCCCCCACTGACACACTTCTCTAACAAGGCTACATCTCCTAATCCTTCTAAAATCCTTTCAAATAGGATTATCCTTTCAAGAAATTCCCTGATGACTAAGCATTCAAATATATGAGCCTAAGGGGACCATTCTTATGCAAACCACACTGGCATTGGTATTCTTGAAACTCATGATCCTAAATGGGGCTAATGAGTAGAAAAGACATTCCCTCTTAAAGACTCTTCCCTGGGACCTTAATGTTGGCTTTCCTTTTCTATTTCTATTTCTAAGGCATAATTGTTGGTCACACACTTTAGCAGTGTGCAGTTGCAGGTCGCTATTCTGACCTGCTGTGTTCATATTTTACGGCATTACTTTTGAACTCATGAACTGTGGAGGTTAAAATTTCTTCTGAGTTTGAGGATAAATGTGACTGACTACCAGTAAAGCCATCAGAACAGACTTGATTCAGTAAGGACTGACAATAGAGGAAAGGGATGAGCTCCATTCTGGTTTGTGTAGAGGTGATTTGCATATTGTAAGCAGAGTATGAGGAAGGGGAAAGTATGAGGACTCATGACAATCAGTGAAGTTAAAAATAACAAAGTTGTGGCCAGTGTAAATATGATTAGGTTATCTATTTTTGTGGCAGCCAACTGTGTGCATTCAATCTTCCTGCAGAATGAGAGACAGACATTATCCTCCTTTCTTTTTCTTTCTTTTTTTAAAGATTTATTTATTAGTTTGCGTACTGTGTTCTGCCTGTGTGTATGCTTGCATGCCAGAAAAGGACACCAGAGCACCAGGGCACCAGATCTCATTAAGATGGTTGTGAGCCACCATATAGTTCCTAGGAATTGAACTCAAGACCTCTGGAAGAGCAATTAGTGCTCCTAACCTCTGAGCAGTCACTCCAGCAGCCAGTGCTCTTAACTTATGAACCATCTCTCTAGTACATCTTCTCTTCCTACCTCCCTCCCCTTCTTCCTTTCTTTTTTTTTTTTTTTTTTTTTTTTGGTGTTTTCGAGACAGGGTTTCTCTGTGGTTTTGGAGCCTGTTCTGGAACTAGCTCTTGTAGACCAGGCTGGTCTCGAACTCACAGAGATCCGCCTGCCTCTGCCTCCCGAGTGCTGGGATTAAAGGCGTGCGCCACCACCGCCCGGCCTTCCTTTCTTTTAAACAGAATCACGTTATATAACTCTGACTGTCCTGGAACTCACATTGTAGACCAGGCTGAACTCAGACTCACAGAGATCAGTCTGCCTCTGCCTCTGAGTGCTGGAGTTAAAGGTGTGCACCAATTGCCTAATAGACCTTACTATTTTTGATGATCATATATCAGAAAAAAAATGTTCTCAGGCTCACAGAGAAGTCCTTCTGAGCTACCAATTATACATATTTCCTATTTTGGTTGTTTTTCAGTATATGCTTCAAGACGGAGCGTGCCACAGGCCTGTCTTAGGCTATAGCATGATAAGGCTTTTGGCAGTGCTGAAATTTTCTTAGGCATTTTTTCTCATAATTATATGTGGAATTTAAAAAAAATATTATATATTTATAATACAAAATAGTGGGTTTTGTTATGGCATCTCATACATGTATATCATGTAACTTGGTCAGATTCACTCCACATTACCCCCTTATTGTTCTCCTTCCAATTGGGCCTTTTCCTCTTCCCAAATAATCTTCCTTGTGCAGTTATGCCTTCTTTTTTTTCTGGATGGTTCTTTTTTCTTTTATTGAAAATAGGCCCTTTTTTGTACAATATGTTCTGATTACATGGAGGGAGGGGGGCTGTGGGAGGGAATTCAGGAAAAGATAGATAAAATAAGTGGCATTTGAGGGGTAGTATGGGAAACTAATACAGTAGAAACTTTGTAAAATATATACATATATGAAGGCCATCTAAGTAAAATCACCAAATAATGGAGGAAACAGTGTCCTAATGAACTATCTTTTGTAACCAAACAAAGCATCCAGTATCAAAAGTAGGTTACATCTAATTGAGTTGTTGGCCAAAGGGCACCATGGAAATCCTCAAACAACCCAGGCTGTTGCCAAGACTATAGATTGTTCTCTAAAAATTGACAGCAAGGCCCCATTGCTGAAGACAACACCTGTACAACTCTTTGAACATGGAGAAGTCCTGCTGGTGTTTATATAGAGCCTTTATCCCTATGTTCTGGCATCTTTGGTACAGAAAGGTACTCTGAATGCTGCCAAAGGAGAAACATAAGCACCAACCCAGCCACAAACCCTTTAATCTACAATGCTGTGTTACCTGCAAGATAGGCTCAGGTAATGGTGGCACAAAGGTTGTGAGAGTAACCAACCACTATCTGATTTGACTTAAGGCCTGTTTCACAAAATGGAATTCATACCAGACACTGCTTGGGTGACCAAGAACCTGAGACTAGATAGTCCAGGGACTCAGGGTTAAACAAAATAATACTAGTCTAAAAGAAGAAAAATGTAATGATAAAATTACTCCTAATGATAGCCTGTTGTATTCATAGATCAATGCCTTGTTCAGCTATTATCAGAGAAGCTTCCTCCTGCAGTACATGAGAATACATAGAGACCCACAACCAGGCATTATGCAGAGAATGAGAGACCTTGGAATGCTCAATCTTATACAGGATGTCTCTCCATCAAGTACCTCCCTTCAGGGCTCAAGGAACCCTGTAGATGAGGAGGCAGAGAAAATTTAAGAGCCAGAGGGGCTGAAGTACACCAAGAAAGTAAGGCCCTCTAAATCTACATGATCAAAGCTCATATGACATAATGACCTCACAGAGACTGAGGCAGCATGCATAGGACCTGCATAGGTCTATATTAGGTCCTTTGTGCATATATTATGGCTTCTAGTTATTGACTGAGTTTTCTGTCCCACCTGGTCCCTGTAGTCATTAAGTTCCAAAGAAATCACACAGAATTCTACATTAGTTATAAACTGATTGGCCCATTAGCTCAGGCTTCTTATTAACTCTTATAACTTATATTAGCCCATTATTCTTGTCTGTTAGTCATGTGGCTCGGTACCTTATTCGGCGGGGCAATTATATCTTGCTTCTCCTGTGGCTGGGACAGGAATGCACACTAGGACTTCCTTTTTCCCAGAATTCTCCTGTTCTCATTGACCCACTCTACTTCCTGTCTGGTTGTCCAGCCTATACTTCCTGCCTGGCTACTGGTCAGTCAATGTTTATTTAAAATATAATTGACAGAATACAGACCATTGTCCCACACCATCTAGTTTAACGTTTTTATTTGATTTCTGAGTGTGTGAATGAGTGGGTCTTTGATTCTTGTGTCTTCTCTTAGGCTCTTTTCCTTCTGTTTGTTTGTCTTGCCCAACTTTAATGTGATAGTTTTTGGTTTATCTTATTATATTTTATTTTGTTACACTTTTTGAAAAATTAATGAATGAATGAAAACCTAGCCACTACGGTGAAGGTTAACAACTGAACTGTTATTTATACCCAATGGGAGAAAGAAAATCAATTTTCAACAATGGAGTGACACTGGGTATATCAACCATTCCAGGACAGGCCTAATGTTTTAGAGGAGTACTTGACCAACATGTAATGGACTCCTTGGGTTTTGGTGTTGTTGTTTGTTGTGCATGTATGTGTGTGCTTTTACTTGGTTAGAATTAGATTTTATCTTTTGGGGGCATGTATTTGTTTGGTTTTCTTGGTTTGGGTGTATTTTATTGTTGTATTGGATTTTTGTTTGTTTTTTTTTAGAAAGAACTTAAAGTTGTGTGGGTAAGGAGGAAGAGAGGATCTGGAAGGACTTGAGGGGAGGGAAGAATATAATCAGAATATATTTAAAGTTAAAATTGTTTTAAATAATAAAATGTAATAATAATAGCAATGAAAAAGTATAAACTAAAATATAGATTTTTGTCACATAATATATCCTGATTATGGTTTCTTCTCCCTCTTTTCCTCCCAGCTCCTCCATATCTCACCTCCCATCCCAATCTACTCCTTTCTGTATCAGAGAGCAAACAGGCATTTAAGGGGTAATAAGAAAACAAAATGTAAGCTAAATAATAAACAGACAAATTGGAATAAGGAAAAACAAACAGAAGGAAAAGATCCCAAGAGAAACATATAAATGCAGAGACACTCAGGAATCCCATAAAAACACAAAACCAGAATTGATAATATATATGCAAAACCTTTAGGGTTAAATAAATAAATAAAAATAAATAAAAGTAAAAATAAAACAAAAGAAAAAAGCCCTGGCTTAACATTGTGAGACAAGGAACTTCCAAAGATGCTATGGAGTTTGTTTTCTGTTGGCCATTTACTGCTAGGCAGCCTACCCTTAAGAGTAGTTTATTTTTGCAGTGAGACTCCCTTGGAAAAGTTAAATTTTCATTTTCAAGTGGATATCAGTAGGAGGTAGCTTCTGGGTTAAGAATGAGGGTATGTGTTCACCTTTCAATTCGAGGACTTCATCTGGTACAGACCCATGCAGGCCCTGTGCATGCTGTGTCAGTCTCTGAATATGATCATATGTGCATCAATCATGTTGATTTAGAGGGCCCTGTTTTCTTGGTGTCTTCCATTCCCTCTGGCTCTTACATTCTTTCTGCTTCCTCTTCTGGAGGGGTTCCCTGAGCTTTGAGGGGGAGGTATTTGATGGAGACATGCCATTTAAGAGTGAGTGTTCCAAGGTCTCTCACTCTCTGAATAATGCCTGGCCATGGGTCTCTGTATGTATTCCCTTCTGCTACAGGAGGGAGCTTCTCTGATGGTGGCTGACCAAGGCACAGACTGATCTGAGTATAACAGAATGTCATTAGGAGTCATTTTATTGTTATGTCTTTTAGTAAAACAATAGTATTTGGGTTTCCCCTAAGTTTCTGAGTTATCTAGTCTCAGGTTCTTGGCCACCTACACAGCATTGGGTATGGGTTCTATCTCATGGAGTGGGTCTTAAGTCAAATCAGATATAAGTTGGTTTCTCTCACAATTGTGTTATACTGTCTAAAAAGTCAGTTTCTAATAATTTTTTTACCATGGATTATAGGATAAAGACTACTAAAAGTGACTAATGTTGAATATTTCCTTAGTGTAGAATAACCCGTGAAAACATCTTTTCTGTCTAATTGCACTTGTAAGCGATTAAATAATTTATCTCATTCTACTGACAAAATGATTTCTCGTGTTTTAGATAATTTATAGCTTTAAAAATTTTACTTTTAATAGCAAGATGTTAAGATATTTCTAAATCAGTTTTCTAGTATCAAATTCTTAAATGAGAAGGAACAAGAGGTAAACACCATAAAATTTAGCTTCCTCAATTCTCAGAAAAAACAACATCTCTCTTAAAATGCAAGAGCATGCTCATTTTCTTATAACACAACTAGCTAGTTTTTGTTTCATTCCCTCTGCAATGTCCTATAAAGTATTAAAGTATCCACTGCCTCTCCCCAAATAAGATAAGGAGGCAGCAACTTGTAGCCTTTTGAGTTCTCAGTAACAGGAAATTTCTTACTCAAAATATTGGAGACCAGAATCAGATCTGATGATAAGTGGTGCCTCTGTACTTTTGATACTATTAAATGTCTTAGGTCTTCACCCCACATTTTCTTACACACTTTGTAAATGCCATAGCTCTGCTGGCCATAGACTGTTCAAAAGTATCTTTTTCAAGGTCTTTCCGTGAAGTTGGAACAGAACAGGATGGAACAGGTCTTGTGTTCTGTATTATTATCACAATTCCTAGTACGGTAACTGTTTCTTTCAAGTTAACCAAATAAGCAAGTGCCCCTTCCCTAGAAATCTCTTGTAAAGAGACTCCTCTGTAGTCAAAACCATGTAACTTGTTTTCCAGACCATTCAAATTAGCAAAAGTTTCTAACAAATATTTGGTCAGTCTTTTCTTCTTCTGTCTATAACTTGTGGCCGCTTTGACCAGATACCAGGGACTGAACAAGAATAGTCTCAATTCAGTGTATAAGCAGGGAACAGCTTTTTTTTTTTTTGATGGGATGTGACCATCAAAGTCTAGTTCTCATGAGCAAAATTTCGTTTTTTCTCATTAAAGACATCATATGGGACATGCTCTTTGTGCACTTCTTTGACTTCCTGGATTTTCTCTTTGGCCACTACTTTACCTTTTAAGTATTGTTGCGGGAGGTCCTTCCGCTCCTACAGCCAATAGCCGCTGAGATACCAGCCCATTGGGGCGTGGTCTCTCTCCCTTTAAAAAAAAAGCGACTACTTCCCTTCTCGCTCTCTTTGCTTCCTGCTCCGGTTCTGGCGACTAGACTTCTTCCTGATTGCGCAGAGGGCTGTTGTCTGGGACGGTTATCTGTAAGTTTTTTCCCCTTTAAATAAATACCACCCTATTAATCATAATTCCAAACTGGTGTGGCATTGTTTGTGACTTACGCCTTCAAAGTATTTATGAAGAAAAATAAAATTGTGTTTCCTCATATTTCACCTTCTTCATATTGTCGTTTTCTGCTTCTTTTTATGTTTTTCTTGTGTTGGGGGTTATTGTTTGTAGAGAGTAACCTTGTATGAGGCAGTCAGCGACCAGCAGGATGTTGAACTCTGCTTCTGTCACGGCATTTGGCTCCAGCTAGAGCAGAGGCTCCATACTGTGTGCAGCTGCAAGGGAGAAGAAAACTGGGCTTTGCTGCGCTGAGTTGTTTAAGTCACCATCCTTCTACCAGGTTTTGGGACAAAGTCCTCCATGAAAGTTGATCTTTCTACTTCAGCCTCCTGAATGCTGTGCCTCTTCTTCTTTGTTTTCTTTTTTGGTTTGTTTTGTTTTGTTTTGTTTTGTTTTGGAGACAGGGTTTCTCTGTGTAGCTCTGGCTGTCTGGATCTCACTCTGTAGACCAGGCTGGCCTCAAACTCACAGAGATCTGCCTGCCTTTTCCTTCTGAGTGCTGGGATTAAAGGCGTGTGCCACCACTGCCCGGCAAGTGCTGTGCTTCTTTTCGGTTATCTAACTGCATTTCTTTTTTATTTTTAAAATTGCATTTATTTATCTATCCATGTATTTATATATGTATTTGTTTGTGTGTTTGTTTTGTGTATGTGGGCTCAAATGCCCCTGCATGTATGTGCAGATCAGAGGGCAACTTACGAGAGTCATTTATTTCCTTCAACTATGTGGGTTCTGAGACTCAAACTTAGAATAGAGTTCCATATTTATACTGATGGGGATAATTTATCAAAGAAGACAGAGACAAGGTAGCTAAGGAGTAACAATAACAGCAATCATCCACCATCATTATCATATCATCATCAAAGTTCCCTTAAATTCTTGTTTATATATCACCTTATAATCATTGTTTATAATCTTGTTTTATAATCTTGGAGGAGGAGAACAATTTCCTCCTCCTCCTTTTTCTTGTTCCTCCTCTTCCTACTCCTCCTCTTCTTTCTTCTATTTTCTTTTCTTCCTTCTCCTAAAAACAGTATTGGAGACTGAACTTAGGACCTATGCATGCTAGGTAAATGCTCTAGCGTTGAGCTGCATCCTCAGCCTTTTTTTACTTTTTATTTTGAGATAGGGTCTCACTGAATTGTCCAGGCTGGTTTTGAACTTGTTATTCTCCTGCCTTGCAAGTAACTGGAAGTGCTTGCCAATGCCATCAGCCCAGTTTCACTACTTCCCTGAATGAATACTAAAACTTTAATGAACTGATCCAACCAAAAGATATCATTTATGTCCTGGTTGACCATTGTCTCAATTATTTTATTTTGTTTTTGTTTGACACATAATAACTGTTTATATTTAGGAGGTATAATGTATTTTGATATATGTGGTCATTGTTGTGATGCTAAGATTCTATCCATTTGTTGTGCAATTTAGTGAAGCCTGACAGAATAGGATTCCTACAAAATGGTGCTTCCTTAAAACAAAGAGCTTTTTAGTTTTAAATTTATTTTTATTTTCTAATTTAACATTTTTAATTTTTTGAGAATTTCATATGTGAACACATATTGTCATAATTTTTATTCCTCTCCACTCTCCAACTCCTCCCATGTCTTCAATAGTAGGGTCTTATCTTCAACCTCTGGGAGGCAACCAGTGGTAACAGCAATAGCCTATATTGTTTTGGAAGTTGCTTAAACTCCCCTGAAAAACAATTCAAGAGAGAGTTTCCTTATTTACACTGTGGTTTTTGTTACAGAGTCTGGGGATCCTTGGGAGAAAATTATTGTCCCAAGAGGCATAATGTCTGCTCTCTCTCTCTCTCTCTCTCTCTCTCTCTCTCTCTCTCTCTCTCTGTGTGTGTGTGTGTGTGTTTGTACACTCATACACTTACATATATTATGTATGTATTTCTAAAGATTTATTTTTATCTTATGTGTATTAGTGTTCTGTTTTCATATGTACTGTGTGCACACCTGGTACCTGTGGAGGCCAGAAGAGAACATGTGATTCCCTAGAACTGGAGTTACAGAAGCTTGTAAGCTGCCGGGTGTGTGGCTGGGAACTGAACCCAGGTCATCTGAAAGAGCAGCAAGTGCTCTTAACTTCTGAGCAACCTCTCTAGCCACCTATACATGTATTTTTGTTTTGTTTTGTTATGTTTTCAAGACAGGATTTCTTTTTGTAATCTTGGCTGTTCTAGAACTAGCTCTGTAGTCCAGGCTGTTCTCATTATATATGTATTTTTAAGTGATGATAAAATGTTTTTATATGGCTTTCTCAAACATGCTTAGTATTATTTATCTCTTCTCCCTTGCCCTCCATATTTTCCTTCTTTCCCAATTAAATCCTTCCACGCATTTGTTCCATTTCCACTTTCATAGCACCTGTGTCCTACTAACTCCCCCTCTAGAGCTTTACCATCCACAGACCCATTTTGCTCTCCTGGTTTCTGCAGTTACGCCAGGATGTATACTCACTTCTAAATGTTCAGAGCTATAAGCCACAAATAAGAGAGAGCATACAAAACAACAGCCTACAGAATGGGAAAAGATCTTCACTAACCCCACATCAGACACAGGTCTGATCTCCAAAATATAAAAAGAACTCACAAAATTGGACACCAAAAGATCACATAATCCAATTTAAAAAATGGAGTATAGACCTAAACAGAACTCTCAACAGAGGAATCTAAAATGGCTGAAAGACACTTAAGAAAATGCTACACATCCTTAGTCATTAGAGAAATGCAAATCCAAACAATTCTGAGATTCCGTCTTACACCTGTAAGAATGGCCAAGATCAAAAACACTGATGACAACTTAGGCTGGAGAGGTTGTGGGGTAAAGGGAACACTCTTGCATTGCTGGTGGGAATGCAAGCTGGTACAGCTTCTTTGGATGTCAGTGTGGCAATTTCTCAGAAAATTAGGAAACAAACTTCCTTAAGACCCAGTAATACCACTTTTGGGTATATATTCAAAGGATGCTCAATTGTGCCACAAGGGCATGTGCTCAACTATGTTCATAGCAGCATTGTTTATCATAGCCAGAACCTGGAAACAACCTAAATACCCCTCGACCAAAGAATGGATAAGGAAAATGTGGTACATTTACACAATGGAGTACTACACAGCAGAAAAAAATGACAACTTGAGTTTTGCAGGAAAATGTATGGAGCTAGAAAACATCATTTTGAGTGGGGTAACACAGACCCAGAAAGACAAATATCACATGTGCTCACTCATAGGTGGTTTTTAAACATAAAGCAAAGAAAACTAGCCTACAAATCACAATCCCAGAGAACCTAGACAACAATGAGGACCCTAAGAGAGACATACATAGATCTAATCTACATGGATAGTAGAAAAAGACAAGATCTCCTGAGTAAATTGGGAGCATGGGGACCTTGGGAGAGGGTTGAAAGGAAGAGGAGAGGCAGGGAGGGGAGCAGAGAAAAATGTAGAGCTCAATAAAAATTAATAAAAAAATAAAAAAGAGAGAACATTTGTTTGTCTTTCTGGGTATGCATTGTCACACTCAATATGATCTTTTTTAGTTCCATCCTTTTATGTGCAAAGCTCATGATTTAATTTTTCTTTATATCTAATTAAAAATCCATAGTATGTATTTACATTTTTATTATCCATTCATCACTTGTAGGATATTTAAGTTGTTACCATTTCCCAGCTATGGTGAATAGAGCAGCAGTGAACATGGCTGAACAAGTACCTGTGGAGTTGGATGTAAGAATCCTTTGGGCATATGCCAAGGAGTGGGACAGCTGGATCATATGGTAGGTTTACTTTTTAGCTCTTTGAGCGTTCTTCACACTGTTTTCTATAATGGATGCACCACTTTGTAATCCTACCAATAGTGAATGAGAGTTCCCATTTTCCCACATCTTCAGCAGCAGTTTTGTCAATTATTTTCTTGATTTTAGCCATTCTGAATGATTTAAGATGAAATCTCAAAGAAATTTTGATTTGCATTTTCTTAATCGTTAAAGATGAGAAACACTTAAAAGATATTTTGTAACTATTTTTATTTCTCTTTGAAAATCCTTTCTTCAGATACATAGACCATTTTCAATTGGGTCATTTGTTTTTTTAGATTCTTCGTGTTTTCAGTTTTTTGTGTTATGAATATTTATCCTCTATAAAATGTACAACTAACAAAGATTCTCTCCCATTCTGTGGGCTTCCTCGTCATATGACTGATTGACTGTTTCCATTGTTGCACATAAACTTTTTTGTCAATTGCTGGCCTTAATTATTTCTGGACAAATGGAGTCCTATTCAGAAAGTCCGTTCCTAACACCTATATCATGTAGGGTGCCACTTCGTTTTCTTCTAGCTGTTTCGGCATTTAGGTTTCAGACTAAGGTCTTTTATCCATTTGAAATTAATTTTATGCAGAGCAATCACTAGGGGTTTAACTTCACTGTTCTACATGTGGACATCTGATTTTCCCAGCACCATTTGCTGAAGATGCTGTCTTTCCTCCACTGGGTGTTTTTGGCATCCCATTAATGGTAGTTATGTGCACTTACCATTTGGGTCGTCTATATTTTCCATTGACCTACATGTCTGTGTCACTGTCATGTTGTTTTGTTTTTGGTTTCTGCTGTTGTTTTTTATTTGTTGTCTTGATTTTTTTTAATTATCACTCTAATATAACTTGAGATCTGGAATGGCAATCCCTCCAGCAGTGTTCATTTTGTTCAGGATTGCTTTTACTATGTAGGGTCTTTTGTGGTTTGAGGATTTTTTTTCTCTTTCTATGAATGATGGTCATGTTTTCATTGGAATTTCATTCAATCTGTACATTGCTTTTGATAGAATGACCATGTTCACAATATTAATTTTAGCAACCGTGACTACAGAAAGTCTTTCCATCTTCTAGTGTCTTCCTTAATTTCTTCAGAGATTTAAGGTTTTTATTAAGGTCTTTTGTTTATTCATAGATAACTGACCTTTTTGAAAGTTGTTGTCAATTTGAATGTTTCCATGATCTTTCTCGTGGTGTTTGTTATTAGTATAAAGAAAGGCTATTGAATTTTGCTAGTTGATTTTATATCCTACTACTTTGCTCAAAGTATTGATCATTTCTAGAAATGTTCTAGTGGAATTTTGGCATATGTTTTGTGTCATATATCACCTGCAAAACGATATGATTTGGTGTATTCTTTTCCTAGTTTTATTCCTTTATTTTCCTTCTCCAGTTGCTAACCAGTGCTTGCAGCACTATATTGAAAAGGAGTTTGGATGGTGCAAAGCTGTGTCTCAATGTTGATTTTCATGGGGTTGTTTTGAGTTTTTCCCACTTGGGATGATGTTGGCTGTGGGATTTGTCATATATAGCCTTTATTATGTTGATATATTTCCCTTCAGCCCTATTCTTTCTATGACTTTTATCATGAAGGCATGTTGTGTTTTGTCAAGGGACTTTTCTACATCTATTGAGATGATCATATATTTTTGTTTGAAAGTACATTTATATGACATTACATTAAATGATTTATGTGTATTTATAAATCCTTCATGTTAAGTTAGGGTAACTATTAAGACAAATCACCATGACCAAAAGCAATTTGGAGAGGAAAAGCTTTATTTCAACTCAGGTCACACTTCATCACTGAGGGAAGTCAGAACTGCAGCAGAGGCCATGGAGGAGTGCTTCTCACTAGCTTGTTTCTCATGGCCTTGTCAGCCTGCCTTCTTATAGTACCCAAGACCTCCATCTCAGGGTATCACCACCTGCAGTAGGCTGCACCCTCCACACATGAATCACTAAATAAGTAAATACCCCACAGACTTGCTACAGGTCAATTTATTTTCTCAATTAGGATTTCCTCTTCCCAGATATGTCTATTTGTGTTGAATTGAGAAAAGCCAATCAACACAACTGACACATTGTCAACTTGACACACATTATTATCAATCTTATATATTAATAACACTTATTAATCTATAACCTTTTCTTTCTTGTTCATCCCCAAGATCTCATATTAATATGAATATCAAAATATAAAGAATTCCAACTTTTAAAAGTCCCACATTCTTTTTATTTATTTATTTATTAAAGATTTCTGTCTCTTCCCCGCCACCGCCTCTCATTTCCCTCCCCCTCCCCCAGTCAAGTCCTCCTCCCTCATCAGCTCACAGAGCAATCAGGGTTCCCTGCCCTGTGGGAAGTCCAAGGACCACCCACCTCCATCCAGGTCTAGTAAGGTGAGCATCCAAACTGCCTAGGCTCCCACAAAGCCAGTACGTGCAGTAGGATCAAAAACCCATTGCCATTGTTCTTGGGTTCTCAGTAGTCCTGACCCATTGTCAAATTGACACACATTATTATCAATCTTATATATTAATAACACTTATTAATCTATAACCTTTTCTTTTTTGTTCATCCTCAAGATCTCTTATTAATATTAATATCAAAATATAAAGAATTCCAACTTTTAAAAGTCCCATATTCTTTAAAACCTCGCTTTATCTCTTTAAAACATTCAAAGGCTCTCTCAAAGTTCAACATTTCTCTAAAATGCCCAGTCTTTCTGAAATGTCCGAAGTTTCTCTAAAATTCCAAGGTCCCATAACTGTGGACTTCTGTGAAATTAATAAGTTACATATTTTTTAATTTCAAAAGGGAAGAATCAAAGTATAGATACAATAAAAAAATCAAAGGAGACCCAAATTCCAATAGTATAGAAAGGTCAATCATTGATGCCTTTGACCCAGTCATGATACTCTGGTCTCCAAAGACTCTGTACCATCTGTCTGGCTCTTCCTTTTGCAGCACACACAAACTTGTCGCCTAGGCTCAGAACGACTCCAATCCATGACTGCTACTGTTCTTGGCTGTCATCCCATAGCACTGGCATCTTCAAAATGCTGGCGTCTCCACTCTGACTGAGCTTCACCATTACCAACAGCCTTTTGTAGGCTCTCTTTGGGGACTCTAAGCCTGCCACAGATGAAGTTTCAACTTCTCTCCATGACCCCTTTAGTCCCGGGGATTGTATTGCAACTCAAGTTGTACCTTCACCAGTGGCCTTTCCTGGCTTCTCAGTGCCAAGCCTCAGATGCTCTCCATGACCCTTTCATTCTTTCAAACCCAGTATTACCAAGTTTGGCTGCCAGCATGAGGTACAACCTTGGATACTTCTGGAACACTGCTTCTGTATGCTGACTCTGAGGAAACACTTCCCAGAACATACCACCTCAATGATGCTGGTCTCTTCCTAATCATAATTGATTCTTCAGCCCCAGGTGACCAGAACCACAAAATTTTAATTTAAAATATCACATTAATAGGCCTTATAGAGTCTTTGCTTTCCTCTGAAGCTTCACAAATCAGGTCTTCATCTTTTTTGCATAGCTCTCAACATTCTTGTCTTCCAAGTTCCCACAATAGCTCAGTAAGCTCTGAGCAACCAATGGCTTTTCTAGCCCCAATTTCAAATACTACCACAGATCCTCCCCCAAACACATGGTAATGTCTGTCACAATGAAACACCCATGAACCTGTGACCTATTTCTGACTTAGTTAGGGCTTCTATTGTGATGAGAGCATAAAGGACCTTGTTCTAGTACTAAGGAAACCAAGAATGTTAAACAATTTTCAAAGAAAAAGATGCGTAACCTGTTTTCAGCCCAGAAATCTGAGAATGGAATCTGAGAGTAGCTAATAGTCTAGATGATCCTTGCATTATCTGTAGGGCCAGGCCATACCAAGCTCTCAGAAGTAGGACTGGAGGTGGCTAATAGTCTAGGTGACCTTTGTATTATCTATATGGTCAGGGGTTCCCCCAAACTCTCACAACCAGGACCAGAGGTAGCTAATAGCTCAGATGACCTCTGCACTATCTGCATGACTGAGACCACACCAGATCCTCTCCCAGGTCCTTAAGATAACACATGTAGCCTATCTCTAGAACCCATCTTCATGGAAAAAGTGACATGTACTTTGAGAAAAGTTTCTGTGTAATTGTGCCTCATTGTTCACTCAAATCTTTTTTCCCCAAAATTTTCTGTACTTAAATATGCTTACAATAAATGGCTCAGGGTCAGACTCTAGAAGTTTGAACCAACACCATCTAACTAAGTGATATTGAACCAGATTTCCTTCTTGCCTCACATGGATTGTTACTCTGCCTGCCCTGGTGGTCACAGAGACCCCCACACCGTGGCTGTGAGAAAAACAACTTGAGGAGGAATAACGGGTCTATTTTAAATCTACAGTTCCACGTCGAAGGAAGTCAGGGCAAGCACATGGAGGCAGGAACTGAAGCAGAAGCCACAGAGGAGTGTTGCTTACTGGCTTGCTCTCCATGGCTTATCACCCTGCTTTCTAATATTCCCTAGGACCACCATCCCGGGGTGGGAGGTCACTATACACAATGGGCTGGGCATGTTCACATTAATTACTGATTATTAAAATGCCCCATATGCTTGCCTACAAGGCATTCTGGTGGGGGTGTTTTCTCAAATGAGGCATCCTCTCATTTCCACTCTAACTTGTGGAAAGTTGACATAAAAATTAGCCAGCACATTTGGGCAGGCTAAAGTCAGACAAGCTGATTAGACCAGAATGGAACACAGGGTGTGTAACTTGGACCAAGTTTCCAGATTGGGAATAGCACAGGCAGAACTAGCCAGACTCTGTTGGCAACAGCACAGATGGGATTAACTAGATTCAATATCAGTACATTTTAAAAGTGTAATTAGCAATCATCTAATAGTAAAACATATGGTAGCATCATTTAACCATCATTTTAACAAGGTTGTTGCTTTTTGATTTACATAATTATATTTATAGTGGATTGAATGAGAATGGCCCTCATAGGCTCGTATCTTTAAATCCATGATCCCCAGTTGGTGGAACTATTTGGAAAGAATTATGATGTATAACCTTCATGGATGTGTCACTGGGGGAAGGCTTTGAGGTTTCAAAAGACTCATGCCAGGTCTGGGATGTCTCTATCATTGCCTTCTACTTGTGCATGAAAATGTAAAAACATAAGCCAAATGAAATATTTTCTTTTCTAACTTGCCCTGAGCTTATGGCTTCAGAGGGCTAGAGAGTCCATAGTGGTGGAGCAAAGGCATGGTGGCAGGAATAACAGAGAGCTTACAATGTCATTCGCTCTATTTCCCTCATGGCTGTTAGCTCAACATGTAATCTCTCATCTGCTTCTGTAAACCAGCCTCATACTGGATGCTTTCTTTTATAAGTTGTCTTGGTCATGGTATCTCTTCACAGCAATAGAAAAGTAATAATGACACCCTCCAAGTTGTCACATTCCAAATTCTTCTTGGACCATACATCTAAGCCCCCTCACTGGAATTATAGTATAAAACTTTGCACCTCACATTTTTTATGGACTCATACAAAATATTGATGATCTGGTTTCTTTTCTCCAATAAGGGCCTATAGATCTTAGCAAATTTCCTCTTTATAAAACTAAATTCCCTCGGGTATTTGGAATCTAGGCCAGAGAATTTGGCCCGAAGCTTTTGAGAGCATACTTAACCATCAGAGGCTTCAGTTCCGAGGGTAAGGATTAGCCCCATCAAAGCCTTCAGAGAAACAGAGGATGTCATAGCATTCGGTAACTGGACCATTTTCCATGCTTGCTATAATCTCCAATCCCTTGTACTATTAGCTTTGGGGGCCAGAAAAGACTCACTGAAATGATGGATATAGTTTGGACTGGGTGAGATTTAGGCACAGGCAGAGGAGGGCCTAAGAAAGGCAAGAGGAAACAGATTTTGGAAAAACTGGCCCAAGATGGAGACAGCAGCAGAGGACCTGATCAATATTATCGGGTAGAAGGCTTATTGAGCTGGAGCAGTCCACTAAAGAACGTTTGCGTTAGCTGTTGTGGCAAAAGGAAGCAGGGCCCCAAATCAATTGTACAAGATGATCCTGTAATTTTCCCTGCCTTCACAGATGATTCTGTGTGCTAAGTAGCTTTGAAATGGAATAAGGTAGAAAAGAGTAATAACTAGATTCTGATTGATTTATTTAGTTAGTAATTTACTTAAAGCACTGCCTGTACTGTCTGTTTGCCAATGACGTCACTTGCTACCTGAAACAGAATGATCTGGAGAAATAGCTGAAATAATGGACCGTTGCCCTTAACAACCAGCTGTCTGTTGCCCTTAACAACCTGCTGGCTGCCACGTAAGCGTCTGTAAAATTTTCCTAGCTTGCTTGCCCCACCTTGTGGTTTTACAGTATAAAACAAGAATACAAATGACCTTTCTGAAGTCTTTCAGAAGCTCTCGTGGCTTTGGTCCTGTGGTGACATTTCCTCTCTTCCCCTGTCACGGTGCTGGAGTGCTTATTCCAGAAAGATTTCCACAACAGCTATAATCAGCAAATCTTCATGCACAAGTGACTAAAATCTATTACATGTCAAATGCCACTCACCTTCCTAGCAGTGGCAGCTCCCCAATCTTTATTTAATCTTTATTCCTGTGTTATTGAGTTTAGTTGCTTTATATATTTCTACTTAAAATATTATTACATAGTTTTCTTTTTTCCCTTTACTGCCTTCAGCCCCTCCTAAGTCTAAGCCCTTCTTTCCTCCAGCTCCCTCCATATTTCCCACTCCAAAATCCATAGCTTTTATTTCCAGATTATTATTGCTATATATATATATATGTGTGTGTGTGTGTGTGTGTGTGTGTGTGTATTCATGAATACATAAATATAACCTGCTGAGTCAGTTCTTGTAGTGTGTGTGTATGTGTGTGTGTCTGTGTCTGTGTACGTGTATGCATGTGGTTTCAGGGCTGACCACACTATACTTAACAACCATCTGGGGAGCTGTTATCAGTTGCTTGTCCAGGGATATGACTCTGCAAGATTTCCACCTTCCTTTGTTAGTATTTTCCATTGATATTACCATTGTTCCCATCTTGTTTATGTAGCCGTTTGTATGAGAGACTTTTACACCTTACTTCCTGGTATCCTGGCTCTTAACAGTCTTTCTGCCTTCCCTTTCTCAGTGCTTCCCAAGCTATAGGTGTAGATGTATCCATTGGGACTGGATGATGACACACTGATCTCTGCATTGTATTCATGTATTAGTTGGGGTTCACCGGAGAAACGGGATGGATAGAATGAATGTATATACATTAAAAACAAGATTTATTAAAATGCTTACAGTCTGTGGTCTGACTATCCCAACAAGGCCTGTCTCCTGACAGAAATTCTAAGAATTCAATAATTGTTTGGCTCATGAAGCCTGGATGTCTGAGATGGTCTTCAGTATATGTAAGGATCCAAAAGAAGTAGGCTCTTCTATGCCAGTTGAAGGAATGAACTTGCCACTGTATGCCAGTGAAGGAATGAACTTGCCACTGTATGCCAGAAGAGGGCAAGCAAGCAAAAAGCAAAATCTTCCTTCTTCCATGTCCTTTATGTAGGCTGTCACCAGAAAGTGTGATCCAGATTAGGGTGTCTTATAACCTCAAATGATCTGGATTCAAGGTGGGTCTTCCAACCTCAAATCATCCAATCAAGAAAAATACCTCACGGGTGTGCCCAGATGCTTAGACTTTAGTTAATTCCACATGTAGTCAAGTTGACAACCAAGAATAGCCATCACAGTCCAGTTGTGGTTTTCTGTGATGACTTCCATTTGTTGTAAAGATAAACTTCTTTGATGAAGGGTGTCTTAGGGTTTCTATTGCTGTGAAGAGACACCATGACCACAGCAAGTCTTATAAAGGAAAACAGGCATACAGTTTCAGAGGTTTAGTTCATTATCATCATGGCAGGACGTGGTGGCATGCTGGCATACATGGTGCAGGAGAAGGCCTGAGAATTCAACATCTTAATCAGAAGCAGAAAGAGTCTCTGTACCACACTGGGTGTGGCTTGAGCTTATAAGACCTTAAAGTCTGCCCCTTTAGTGACACGCTCCCTTCAACAAGGCCACACCTACTCCAACAAGGTTACATATCCTAATAGTGCCACTCCCTATAGGCCATTGAATGCCTATAAGCATTCAAACACATGAGTCTATGGGGACCATTATCTATTCAAACCACTACATTCCACTCTCTGGGTCCCAAAGGCTCATAACCATAACAAATGCAAGATGCATTTAGTCCAATTTCAAAAGTTCCCATTGTCTATAACAGTCTCAACAATGTTTTAAACTCTAAAGTTCAAAATCTTCTTTTCTGCTGTTACTGTGATACCCTATAAAATTAAAAAAAAAAAACAGACCACATGCTTCCAAAATATAATGGCATGGGATATACATGACCCTTCCAAAGCATAGGGAAAGGAGCATAGTGAGGAAAAACTGGACCAAAGCAAACAAACAAACAAACAAAAAAACAACTGGGCAAACTCCAGACGCTGCATCTCTATGTCTGATGTCAAAACACTCTTCAGATATGCAACTCCTTTCAGTTTTGTTGACTGCAACACCTCTCTCTCTCTCTCTCTCTCTCTCTCTCTCTCTCTGTCTCTGTCTCTGTCTCTATCTCTATCTCTATCTCTTGCTGGTTCCACTCCCTGTTAGCAGCTTTCCTTGGCAGATATCCAGTGGCTCTGGCATCTCCAACATCTTGGTGTCTCCAAGGCAATCCAGGCTTCACCTTCACAGCTTCACACAATGATCTCTCTGGCCTACACTTAGGGACACACCTGACACATGTCTGGCCCCAACAGCTTTTCTTAGTCACAGAGAAAGATTCCATAACCCTGTTTTTGTATCCTTGACTCTAACGTCAGAACCATGTGGCTGAAGCTGCCAAGTTCTGTTGCTTGCTGGAGTTGGAACATGGCTCCCTCATTCAATTACATCTTTACCAGCTGAAACCTCTTGAGCCAGGCCACCACAGCTCAAATCACCCTCAGCACCACTATCTTCAATGTCCTTTTAGTTTGGCCCATCAGGCAGCACTTAAAGCATTCCACCGCTTTCCTCACCCAAACTTCCAAAGTCCAAATTCCTCCAAACAAAAGCATGGTCAGGACTATCTCAGAAATACCCCAGTCTCTAGTACCAACTTCTGTCTTAGAGATTCTATTGCAATGATCAGACTCCATGACCACAACTCTCATAAGGAAAACATTTAATTGGGGGCTGGCTTACAGTTTCAGAAGTTTAGTCCATTGTCATCATGGCAGGACATGGCAGGGTGCAGACAGACATGGTACTGGAAAAGAAGCTGAGAGTTCTACATCTTGGTCTGCAGGCAGTGTCCTACACTGAGTGTAGCTTAAGCATATAAGACCTTAAAATCTGCCTTCACAGTAAGATATTTCCTCCAACAAGGCCACACCTACTCAAATAAGACCACACCTCCTAATAGTGCCATTCCCTATGGGCCAAGCACTCAAACACATGAGTTGGTGGGGGCCATTCCTATTCAAACCATAACAAGAGGCAATAGCTATTCATATCTGTGGGGAAAAAGGATAAGATTTATGAGGTAATTAAAAGTTATGCTAGGTGTAGATATCTTCTAAGATCCATGATGTCACTAGCCCCAGGGAGTTAGATAGGTTTCTAGTACCAGATATTGTTTCCTTCCTGTTGAGTGGGCCTTAAGTCCAACTATATAGCTGCTGATTACCACCACCATTTGAGTGCAGTAAGTCGACATTTTGCCATGCTGAACACTATCTGTTGTGGTTCATAAATGTCACAGCTGATTGGGACTATTAAATGACTTCCCAAATGTCCTTACAAATATAAATGAATAGTGAAAATATGCTGTATGTGTACAATGGAATCTATGTATAAAGAAAAATAAAATCATGAAAGTTGCAGGTAAATGAATGAACTTAGGAAAGATTATATTGAGTGAGTAACCTTTGCTCCAAATCCTCAGATGTGAGTATATGACATGGAGTACCACAGAAACCAGGAAAGTATGATGGGGCCATAGGGAAAGGAAATGGGCTCAAAAGGGGGGATAGCAGGATACAAGTGATGTGAGGTGGGAAATGGGGAAACAGGAAGGGGTCTCCAAATGGGCAGGATGGAAGTCAAAGCCTAATGAGGAAAAATAAATAATATTAAGGTTGTTTGATAAGGCTTCAATTCAAGGAATCTTTAATATTTACCTTAAAATTATACCCAATACATATAAGAAAGTTATGACACATGGCAATGCTCCCCACAAGAACCATAGACTAACCAAAACCCCAGTACCAGGTACCAGAAACCTCCTTTCAAATGGTTGGTCAGGGTAGACCCAAGTGACTCCCCAAACAGTATCAACCATGGCTCTTGCCCTTAGTTGCCTCTCAGAGATTACTGAGGACACTGAATATTTGGACACATGGCTCGGATTATATGAGCTGAATCTAACCTGAAAGCCTCATTCCTGTAGTTTAACTTCAATGCTACCAGTTTCACAAATTTTTAGACCCATAGAGTTAATTGAGAAAGACTTAACCAGGAGGAACTCCTTCAAACTACTCTAATGTTGGTCTTGAGTAATCCCAAGAAAGTCAAGCAAAGAAAGGAGGTGAGAGGAGTTTTTAGGGGTCAAAACTTATATTCAAATGGACCATAAACAAAGGGGAAAGAAATGCCAAATGCTGACAATAAGCATCTTTAAGTGATAAGAATTTCTAGACAGTTTTTATTTTCTACTACTGATTTTTTAAAATTTCTATGAAGGGTATGCATTCTTTTTTATATATTACATTTTAATGTACTTCCTGAGGCCGCAGGCACAGAAGGTTTTTGGTTTTTTGTTGTTTGCTTTGTTTTAAACTTTATTTTTATTTATTCTCCTTGATCCAATAGGATCAAGAATACATTTCTGCATCCCTTTGTATTCACCCTCTGCCCTTGCAACCTCTCAATAAAATAAAATTTGTCAGGAAAAAAAGAAGGCAAAATCTCGCCATGGAAGCTGTACTATCTGGCACAGTAAACTCTTTTCTCCATACATCTTTACTTGCAAGACTTCATTGCAAAGAGTCATTGGTCTGGTTCCTGCTACACTGTTGATGCTGGGTCCTCACTGGGACTCCTCTTGGCTATCCTATTGTTGCCCTGTGTCATGGAGACCCTGTAACTTTGGGTCTGCAGGACCTACCCCTTCATTTGTTCTAGCAGATCATAGACGGGAGGGCCAACTCATAACCCTGGTTCTGAGCCTGGGTAGTTGCAGGGCTGAGCCCGCCAGCTCTCCCCTGTCCTCACCACCAGGTAAGCTCTCCAGCACTGCCCCAGCTAATTCACCCCTCCTTGCAATGAGCAAGGGGCGGGGCCAGTTCTCCTGCTTTCACGTCTTCAGGGTTGGCTCTCCCACATCTGAACCATCAGAGCTAGCTCTACTGTGTTGCCCAGGTGGGGTGCAGGCGCCACGAGTGCTGTAGCTAGTGAGGGGGCAGGAACAACTCTCTTGCTGTTATGACTTTAGGGCTATTACGACCTTAGTGCCAGCTGTCCCACCTACTACAGATGGCTAGCATCTCTCCCCCACCTACACCACCGTGTGGCAGATGCGGGGCAGGACCAGATCTCCCATGCTCACATTCTCAGGGTGGTTCGCCTGCACACCCCTGTCAATAGGGTCAGCTCTACTGTGCTGCCCAGGTGAGGAGCAGGGCCCGCTTTCCTGAGTGCTGCAACTAGTAAGGGGGGTCACTTCCCTTGTCACAGGCAGTGAGAGGTGAGGGAGACATTTCTCCCCCGACCCATGCTGCTGCATGACAGATGAGTAGTGGGGACAGCTCTCTTACATTCACAATTTTGGGGCTGGTTCACCCACATATCCATCAACAGGGTCAGTGATACTGTGCTGCCCAGGTGAGGTGCAGGGCCTTCTTTCCTGAGTGTGGCAAATGATAAAGGGGAGGGTCAGTTCCCTCAACAGGTGGGGGTAGTAGGGGCAAAGAGGGAGGGCATTTTTCCTTCGCCTCCACCACCACACCACAGATGAGGGAAGTAGTACCAGCTATGTCCCTCTCCTGTTTTCAGGGCTGGCTTCCCTGCACCCCTGTCTACAGGGTCAATGCTACTGTATTGCCCAGGCTAGGTACAGAACTCATTCTCCCAACTGCTGCAGCTGGTGGGGAGTTGAGTCAGGTCCCCCACCTGCTGTAGATGGCAAGGGGAGAAGGGCATCTTTCCCTCAATCATGACACCACATGGTATATGAGAGGGGAGCGACCTGCTCTCCCATTTTCATGAACTTAGGGTTAGCTGTAACCCTGCAAACAGAAACAGCTCTATTGTGCTGCCCAGGTGAGGTGGAGGACCCTTTCTCCTGAGTGCTTGAGTCAGTGAGGGGCAGGACCAGTTCTCCCTAGGGATGCAGCCACCAGTGTGGGGCGAGGCCAGTTCTGTACAGACATATCCTTTCTGTCTTTGGTGGTATCAGGAGCCATAGATATCAACAGTGACCACAGCTGCATCAAAACCATGAACCCAGACATGGACGCCAGCAGAAGCCCAGACCCAGACATCAGCATGGGCCTGTTCCTCATTTCTTTTGCCTCTATCTTTTTTATCCACATTTCTTTTGCTTCTATCTACAGTACATGAACCATTTTGTAACTCTCTCTCCCGTAACACACCATAGTAGTGCCTGTCTGCCTGACACCTCAAGGTGCCGGTGGGTCTGTGTTTCCTCCTCAAAACCCAGGGCGAACTGCCTCAGGGCCTTCATGTGGATCTCCTTACCCCTCTCAGTCCATCCTGGCACTGGGTAAGACTTTTGCTCACTCCTCACAAAGCAATCATAATAGTGCCCAACTGCCGACTGGATGCCTGGTTGGTGCAAAGGTGTTGCTGGGGTCCTCTCATGGGCCTGGACTAAAAAAAAAATGGGTTTGCATTCTTTTTGGTTAAATCAACCCTTATAATACTTCTGGGGAAGAGTGGAATGAGATGAAATGGGGGAGGGAAAAGAAAACCTACTTTCTTTTAGGGGTAATTGGTGCCCCTATTCATGTATCTGACCAGTTAATCAATTACATTAAATTACCAATCAGATTACTGTTGCCTATCTGCCAATTACCCCTTGTCAAGCCTGGCTTTTTTGAAGTCTTAATAGAAGTATGCTCAAGTGTGAGATGTTGTAATATGAGCCGTGGGGCTGAGTCCCACCACCCCGGCCGCCTGGCTAGCTTATGCCCCAAAATAAGAACACACAAATTGTATTCTTTTAAACACTGCTTGGCCCATTAACTCTAGCCCTTACAGGCTAATTCTCATATCCCAATCAACCCATCTCTAATAATCTGTGTAGCATCAGTCTTACCGGGAAAGATTCTACCCTACGTCCATCCTGGGTCTGAGCTTCATGTGTCTGCCTCAGAGAGCAGAGCTATCGCGTCTGCCCTGGAGAGGGGAGCATGGCGTCTCTGAGCTCACTTCCTCTTCCTCCCAGCATTCTGTTCTGTTTACTCCTCCCACCTATGTTTTAACCTATCAGGGCCAAGCAGTTTCTTTATTGCTTAACCAATGAAATCAACAGATTGATATATGACACTCCCACATCAGTGAGATTGCTGGAAAGAAAAATATTTACCTTAAATTCTGAACAAATTGTAAATATTCAATGGCCCAGCACAAAGGGAAAGGTTAAGGCACATAATATATTCAGAAGATGGCATGCCATGTTGCATTGCAAACTTTTTAAGAAAGGGAAAACAGGACAGGATTCAGTGATGGCTCAATATAGCACATAAAAATAAAAGCTGTTCATTTGTACAGAAGGTTTATGATATTTCAGATCTAACAGTTTATGGTTCAGTGGCACAATCACAGAAAAATCTTACTTAAGATGTTAATGCATTCTTTCCAGGTTTTTAGATATGTGAAGTGTAGTGTATTTTTAGTTTTAGAAAATGATAAATATAGATTTGATTCAGGGATTCTCCTCATTTTACCTCACAGCCTCCCTTTTAGATGGCAGGTTTCTAGAGACTGGTGGTGTTATCTTTGATATGGTGCCAGTGCCACTTCTTTTTTTAAAGTGTGCTACTTTTAGCTAATACAGATTTCCACTAAATAAACTGTTTGACAACGAGAAAGGGGGAGGGCAGAGAATGAGAAATTAGAGCAGAAGAAAAAAAAGAACAAAGTCGTCTTACTGGGTTAAGAAGCGCATGTTAAGTAGTTACAAAATGGGTAGGCCCCCACACCATCTTGTATAGGGGCTATAGCAAAAAGGCTGAATAGGTCTGGGGGGCGGGAAGTATATGTTTTCCTTAGTGAATAGCATCTCCACGGTTAATTACTCCTATTGTACTTGTAAATCTTTTTAAAATACATCTCATTTAAAACAGATTGAGGTGTGCATTCAAACTGCCTAGGCTCCCACAAAGCCAGTACGTGCAGTAGGGTCAAAAACCCACTGCAATTGTTCTTGAATTCTCAGTATTCCTCATTGTCTGCTATGTTCAGCTAGTCCGGATTTATCCCATGCTTTTTCAGACCTAGGGCAGCTGGCCTTGGTGAGATCCCAATAGAACATCCCCATTGTCTTAGTGTGTTTGAATGCACACCTTACGAGACCTGGATAGAGGTGGGCAGTCCTTGGGCTTCCCACAGGTCAGGGAAGCCTGATTGCTCTTCGAGCAGATGAGGGAGGGGGACTTGATCGGGGGAGGGGGAGGGAAATGGGAAGCGGTTGTGGGGACGAGGCAGAAATCCTTAATAAATAAATAAATTAAAAAAAACATATTGAGGGACTGGAGAGATGGCTCAGTGGTTAAGAGCACTGGCTGCTTTTCCAGAGGACATGGGTTTAATTCCTAGTACCCACATGGCAGCTCACAACTACGTGTAACTTCTGTTCTAAGGGACCCGACACTCTCACACAGACATACATACAGGCAAAATACCAATTCATAAAAAAAAATAAAGTATTAAAAAAGGATTAAAATCAAAGGCTCAGACAAACATGTGAATAATTGATTAATCAGTCAAGGTTCAAGTTCAAGTATTAGTCTCATATTTCCTCAGTTGAGCCCTACATTGCTTCGAGGGGGGGTGTAGTATGTGTATTGGTAGATGTGTTTGCCCATGTGAGTGCAGGTCAGACATTCATGGTGGATGTCTTTATTTATCATAATCCAAATTATATTTTGAGCCAAATTCTCTCACTGAAACTGGAGTTCACAAATTTGGCTTGACTGGCTGACCACAAAGACCTAAGGACCTTCCTGTCCCTGCCTGTATTACAGGCATTAACTTCCATGCCTTTAAAAGATGAGTGCTAAATTTGAACCCAGGTTCTTATGATTGAGCAGCAAGTACTGGTTGAGTTATCTCCCTAGCCCCATTTGCTTCATTTTTAAAGCAACTTCTAAAATGATAAAATCTATTTTTCTTTTCTGGTAATGTATATAACATATATGTGTGTGCATATATATATACATATGTATACACCTATACATACATATATATACATACATATATGCATGTGTATACATATATAATATGGAATGGGGAAATCTCACAGGATCCTACCCTCAAATGAGAACTATAGGCAACTGAGGAATGCTGAAAACAGAAAAAAATAGTCTTCCCAGGAATAAGCCCCCTAATTGGTTATCCACTACTAATTGGTCATATTTGAAACAACATACATACAACTAACACTAAACAGACTAAAAAAATGTAGGTATATATTGATGCATTTATATATGTAAATAGTATATGTGTAACAATATCAAAAAAGAGGCCATGAATTTGAGAGGAAAGATATGAGAGGGATTGGAGAGGAAAAGGAAGGGGTAATGATGTAATTGTTTTAATTTAAAAAAATAAAAGTACACATAATTAGTTTAGTATGATTGAAAGTCAAGAAACTTATAGTAAATAACAATAACCACTAGCAATATAACCATTATGATGAAATGAACAAGAATCTGAGTTACTCACTTATTTTTTGTATATTTAAAACATATAAACTTTTTTAAAATTATGATCATATAGCATGAACTCTTTCAGAACTTTTGAATTCCCCTCTCAGATGCCTATCATGACATATTTCCATTAAAATGAGTATTGAAAACTATGAATTTAGCATACAGAACACTTTCCAGTACCATAAACACTAGTGAGTAGGGGCGAAGGCTCTAAGTAGGCAGCATCTCTGACTTCTCCATTGTGATGAGTTATGCAGCTGTTGTCTTCAGTAATAGTGTTATGGAGTATTCACCAAAGAGTGCTCATGCATGAGTTTAAGCCAACAGAAAGTCTTTATTAGCTGGCCAATGACTATACTGGGTGTTCAGGATCCCAGTAGAGCCCTGAGTCTTTCTCAGGGTGAGCTTTTAAGCACAAAAATCATGTTCTTGGTTGACATACTTCAGTTAACAAGAACCATTAGCCAGAAGCAGAACTACAGAAGCCAATAAACAAAAGTAGTACATATAGAGACTTTCCCAGAACTATGGACTTTGGTGGATTAGGCCTTTGTTTTAGTTTTGGCAGCCTGAATGATACTTCCATCATGGAGTCAGTTGTGTTAAGGTCTATGGACCTGCTAAGATTTGGGCCCTGTTACATTCCCCAATGATCTTAGTGAATGAGTTAAATCACAGATGGATTCATTTTAGTTTAAGATGCAGAGCCTCAGTGTTAATCCAATCAGAATGAGAATTAAAGGCCCAGCCAGTGTTATCAGAGTAGTTAGCAGGGGGAGCAACAGAACAGAGAGTGGTACCAATTATTTCCCCAATCATCACAATATTTTCTCTAATTATTCCTGACCAACTGGGATAGAAACAATAGGTTTCTCCCAAAGTCATACATAATTTATCTCTTGAGAAATCTAAGCCTTTCCAATTTTGTAGGAACATTTTCGCAAGGGAATCTAACTGTTGTTTTAATTCAGAAACTGAAACTTTCAATATCTCTAGGTCTTGATCAACCTATCTACTTAGTTTAAAGTGTCAGAAGGGTCACATTTAGTTGAAACATTGTTACATGTCTACCAAGTAGTCTCAGAGGCCCAGTAATATTGTTGTTGTCAATATGAATTAACCAATAAGGCAGAATAAGGGGAAGTGCTTAGTGATGTGGGAGTCCCCTCTGTGTGCTGTGATTACCATTAATGAATAAAGAAACTGCAGTGGCCTGTTGATGGGGCAGAACTTAGGTAGGCAGGGAAAACTAACCGCCTCCGGAGATAGACTTGCTGAAACTTTACCTAGGTTAAGTCTTCTAATGTTAATTTGGGCTGCTCCCAGTCACTCACTGGGCTGGTTTGTTCCTATCCCTATGTAGCACAGAGGCCAGGTATCTATTCAAAACCAGCAATCCTGGCTGATTTCTGGCTATGAGTGATTAGCTCTACCCTCAGAGTCCCTTCCTGTGATATAGAGTCTGACTTCCCAGGGTTTTTTTTTTCTGTTTCACAAAGTTCAAAATCTTTTCTTAAAGAAATTTTAGGAAGCCTCAGTTTTAAAAACCCAGTTTTTGTAATGAAAACTACCTTATTTCCAGCAATAAGGGGGTCCACCATAGGACATACATCAAAAGATAAACCCCATATCTTTGCTTTCTTCAGTAAATTTAAAGTGGGCATCAGTGAGCAAAGGTCACTAATACCTAATACCTTCCCTGTATCTGTCTTTCTCAGTTTCCAGTCCAGGCCTAAGGACAGTGGGAGTTGGGCCATGATCCTGCATTTATACCCATAGTATAAAACACAAAACTCAGGGGCTGGAGAGATGGCTCAGTGGTTAAGAGCATTGCCTGCTCTTCCAAAGGTCCTGAGTTCAATTCCCAGCAACCACATGGTGGCTCACAACCATCTGAAATGAGATCTGGTGCCCTCTTCTGGCCTTCAGGCATACATGCAGAAAGAATACTGTATACATAATAAATAAATAAATATTTAAAAAAAAACACACAAAACTCAGGAAAAGATAGAAGGAAACCTTAATTTCAACGGTCTATTTGGCAACAATGTATGTTGCTTCCCCCTTTTTTTCTAACCTGGTATGGTGGAACTATGGTGTAATGTCAGCCACCTTCACAGCCATAGGAGTAAGTAGAATCACTGTGTAGATCCTTTTCAAGTTGGTTTCAGAGCCATTTGGCTACCTGCCCTACCCAAATAGTATCACTGAACTGGAACAAAGGGAATGTGGTGGTGGACTCAGGGGTCGACTGTCTCTCGGATAGTCCAGTGAATAATAACCTTTCTGGAGAACTGGAGGGCCTGTTGAGAAACAAATGGTTAGAGAGTTCTGCCAACTGCTGGTCTCTGTGCCTGGGAAGCAGTGGGGAGGTCTTCCAATCATAATCTCATAGGGGATAAACCCTTTCCTATATGGAGTGCAGAGAGTCAAAGCAAAGGAAGGAGCCCTGTCCATTCTTCGCTGGACTCTAATGAGAGTTTTGTTCTAGTTTCTTTCCGTGCCCTGTTTATCCCTTTTACCTGGCCACAGCTCTGTCATCTGTATGCACAGGGAAGTTTTAAATCTATGTCTAAAGCTTTAACTATTAACTGACAGGTTTTGGCTATGAAAGCCAGGTCAGTACGGGGCCTCGGATGAGACCAAATCAGGGGATGAGTTCCTGGAGGAGCTTTTAGCTACTATTTGAGCAGTTTCAGTCCCAGTGAGGACCGTTTCTACCACCCAGAAAAGGTATCTATTAAAACTAGCAGGCACTTTTATCTTTCTCCCACAGGCCGGATGTTGGGGAAGTCAGTTTTCCCAGAGTTTGTGGGCCTGTTAGTCCCTCATTGGAGCCCTGCCTGGGTAAGGGCTCCCTGTTCTGTATTGACTTGAACACAAACCTGGCATCTGGCTGAGGCATCCCGCACTAGGTCGTCCAGTCTAGGTATAACATACCTTGGTCTGAGCAACTCAGAAAGTTTGTGGACCTGAGCTGAGCAACCTGGTGAAGGTCAGTTACCAGAGTCCTGCCTGGTGTTTCTGGGAGAATGACCTTTCCCTCTGCTGTCCTCCATCAGCCTGTGGATTTGAGCTGTCCGTGACTTCTTTACCGTGGAGTCTCAGGCAGCACCGGGTCATGCTATGTCATTAGTGTATCAATAGGCCCACTGGTCTTGGGGCTGTTTGTCGGGCAACCAGGTCAATAGCCTGGCAGTGGAGGACAACAGTTTGTAGGGAAAGCCAAATAGCCTCTAGGAGGGCCAAGATTATTTAATGTCCCTTTTCTCTAGCTGTGAGAAGCTCCCTTTCTCTATAGATCATACTCTGGGCATGGCCATTAGTAAAAGCACACTGGCCGACAGTCCGTATGTATGTTGGTGGTCTTTTCTATTCCCCATCTGAGAGCTTGACTCATTTCATTAGTTCTGTTCTCTGGACTGAGGTACCTCACTTGGGCCCAAATCATTTTCATTAAAGTAGCCACAGTAGCTCCCACAAAGCTGGTTTCATCTTTCATCTCCAACAGTCATGGATGAACACCTGCATCATCAGGTGAGAGTATAGCCAAAATTGATAGCAGGGGGTTTCTCAAACTGGACTTGAGGGGGACAGAACAGGGCTTGGTACTGGGTCACACAGTCATTAGACAGCCTCTGGTGTTCCTCAGGGAGGGCCACTGTGTTGTGGGGTGCTGTGAGTATAAGATCTTGACCCAAAGTTAACTGGTTTGCTTTCTTTCATTAAACTAGCAGTAGCCCCCACAGCTCTTAGATAGGCTTGTCATAGGGCATTTTCTTGGCTCTGAAGTTTGGGTTAAAGCCCCTTATGTCTAGAAATTCTAGGGCTGGAGTGGAAGTTTAAGCTATTTTTAAGGCCTCAAATGCTTTTTGTTTAGTCTCAGTCCAGATCAGGGGCTCAGTTTCCCCCCACTTTGTGCTGCTATTTCCACAAACTCTGGTATGCAGAGACAGCAATACCCAGCAGTACCTAGGAACTCTGGAACCTGTGTCTTGGTCTCTGAAGTAAGGATCTGAAGGACGGCAGCCATCCTGTCGTCAAGATAGGTAACCTCTGACGTACAAAGTTAGGCTTTCTTAGCCGATGACACTGTTCTGTAGCCCAAGGTCTGTAACTCTTGCAGCAGTTCCGAGGTGGCTATTTTATAATCGAGTTTTCCCAAGAAACCTCTGACAGAAGGGCAAGAAGTCTACATCTAGTGTCTTTAAATCCTGGGGCAACCTGGTCCAGGAATGCTGCCTACCATAACCCCTCTCTGGGTCCGCCCATTTAAAATCAAAGATGGGTTAACTCACCTATGCCAACAAGAGGATAAAAAATGCATCTTTCAGGTCTAAGACAGTGCACACCTGTTTCTCTGGAGGAATCAGACTCATGAGAGTGAATAGGTTTGGTACTATTGGGTGGATAGTATTGATCTCCTTACTCACTTCCCTCAGATCTTGGACAGGTCTATAATCCAAGGTCTCAGGATTCTTCACAGGCAGGAGAAGTGGACTCCAGGGAGACTGGCAGGACACCAGGATGCCTGTCTCCCTAATTCAGGCAATATGAACTGCAATTTCCCCTTTTGCTTCCAGGGTCATTGGGAATTGTTTAATCTGAGTGGGGATAGCTGAACTGGTTTGTTGAACAAGTATAGGAGTTTGTTGTTGGGGCAGTCCTGGGGTTGGTTTCTGCCCACATCCCCAGGAATCTTTGTTGTCAATCTGAGAGATAGTCCAACTGTATCTTTCGATTGGAGGCAGAACTTTCTGCTAGGATATATTCTTATGACCGAGGGTGAGACATGACAATTTTTCTGGGTATCTGTAAGTCAACTGTGTCTCATCATCAGAGGTGATGGTGGCTTTCGGTTGATGCAAAAGGTCTTGTCCTGATCAGCTCTGTGCTGTTAAACACCCTTTGAGCTACCTCCAGCAACTGGGACTTATTTTTTTTTAACTTTTATAACATTTTTTCCTAATATCTGGGGCCAACTGGGTAACAAAGGAAATTTTTTTAGCAGCTGTCTTTAATCATTTAAAAAGGACCTAGTGAAAATCACTTAAAGTTCCCTTGGTCAGTGTTGGACAGATGGGAAAATCTGTTCTGTCCAGCTGTGTTGTCTAGTAGCAATCTTCTTGCTCAGCCCAGGGCAGTTGGTGTAGGAGGTCCTTCTGTCTTTGTGTTGCTTTAATTGGTTAATGAATAAAGAAACTGCCTTGGCCTGATAGGGCAGAACTTAGGCAGGCCAAGAAGACAGAACTGAATTCTGGGAGGAAGAAAGCAGAGTGAGAGAAAGACACGACATGGATCTGCTACTGGCGATAGACGTGTTTTGCCAGTAAGCCACTGCCACATAGCAATATACATATTAATAGAAATGGGTTAAATTAATGTAAGAGTTAGCCAATAAGAAGCTAGAACTAATGGGCCAAACAGTGATTTAATTAATAGTTTCTGTGTAGTTATTTAGGGGCTAAGCTAGCTGGGTGAACAAGTAGGCCCTGTCCTTGAAACAATTGGTGTTCAAACGTGGTCAACTAACTCAACGTAAAACCTAAGAGGGCTTAAAAATAAATTCTAGAATATATATATATATATATATATATATATATATATACACACACACACACACACACACACACACACACATAGTTTAACATAGCTTTTTGCTGTTTGCTGGCAGCATGCTGCAGCTCCTTTAGGAGAGATTTTCCTGACTCAGCAGCCACAGCATAAAATAGTGGTGGTATTAAAATGCCGGCTTTCTGGGCTATGCTGCTAGCATGACCTCTGTCTCTTGCTGGAGACAGAGCATTTGGATGGGGTTTGTGAGTAAAGTGCTATGACTTGCTGGATGGAAGCGTGGAATCACTGAGTGCCTGGAAGTAGGGCAGTGTGTTCAGCTCAGAGACACAAGTGGCTCTGAGGCACAAGTGGCTCTGCCATGCTGAACTATGCAGAGTGCATGGAGGAACTGCCATTTTATCATAATAATAGCACAGCTTAAGTTTTGGACTGGGCAGGCAAACAGGTAGTACTATATTACCCCTACTAATGGAACAACTTAAATTTTTAAGAAGTAATTAGCATTTTAAGAAGTGCTTCTGGACTGTAAAGAATTACAGATTCACAATAGGACAAATTCAGACATAAAAGACCTCTAAATGTGTCACAGTGTTGGATAAATGTATGTAGGCTTGGGAGAGAGAAGAAAAAGATAAAGTTAATGCTTTAAAAACTGTTTCTAAAGATACAAAGTACAGATAGTCATAGATTAAAAGGAGTAAAGAAAAATAAGCCACGTAAAGATGGAAAATTCACAGAGACTTTGGATTATGTATATTGTTTTATCTTTGAATTTTTTGACTGTGAAGAAGTTAAGTACAGAGACACATTTCATTGTATGGGCTGCTAAGCTAAACCAGCATATATGTTCTAAAGCTATCTTGGTTCCAAAATTTGAGTCTAAGGATATGTTGCTTTGGAAAAGAAATTTTTCTTTTGTTTCCACAGAAGATGAGAACCTGTGGAATACTTTCAGACAAATATGATTTGATAGACCATGCCCCCTGAAAGGTGGCCGTAAACACCCTCAAAAAATTACTTTGCTCAACTGCTGACTGAGATGAACCTAGTACACAGGATATACCATGAAAGACCTGATTAACAGCACCCCCAAACAGCAGGAAGAAGTATGGACAGAAAAATGCCCATATTCCCAAATATATTGTTTATAAATGTTCTTTTACATTTAAAGGGGGATATGATACAGTTATGAATAATTTGTATTAGTATGGATCTTCGTTTATTGATAAAAATTTAAGGTCAATTTTGTTATATGTATATTTCTGCTCTTGATTAAGGTATTGTGATTGTGTAGCTCATTTAAAAAATGTAATGTATAATTAAGAAATACAGGTTAATAGAGAGTCGTCTTTAATAGTCAAGCTTGTAGTCATGTTAGTTGGATTTTCTAGATGTATAGAAATATATTTCAGTTGGGTATTCTTCAAATCTTTCAGAGATGTTCAGAATATAGCATTTAAAATGTTTAAGAACTTAAGACTTTTCATGACAGTAGCACCAAGCTACTCAAAGAGGATGATGTGCATTGAAGAGACTCCTCACAGAGTTGGCTAGCCATTTGGGCAAGAAACTGCTCTTTCCTGGACTGTTGTATGATTTGGAAATACAGGACCTACCAAGCAATGACTGCTGAACTTGCCTAAAGGTAAGACAGTTCTTTAGGGCTCCTGCTTCGTGAAAGAGTCTGCCAGACATTCTGCAGGACACAGAAGAAAGTGACTGACAAACTGCCAATATAGGCAGAACTGTCTTTGAAATTTCCTGCTTCATGGGAAAGTCTGATGGATACTATGGGCCTGTAAGCTGAAGATGGATGCCCCAATGGTACAGAAGAACTTTGGGTGACTGTCCAGGTAACGAGATGGCTCTGTCAATTCTAGAGTTTTAGAAGTTGTTTATAATGCACTTCCTGTTTACTCAGGTAATATATTTTTCTGGAGTCTTTGATGGAGTTGAAGAATTTATAATTATAGTTTTTCTTAGTTATGATAACAGATAAAGTAGATATAAATATTATAACTGTAATTCTTGTTTGATAACTGTTTTGTTATATGCAATTTTACTGTGTTAAAGTTAAAACCTTCCTTTTTGTTTACACAGAAAAGGGAAAATGGGTAGGAGGTCCTTCTGTCTATGTGTTTCTTTCATTGGTTAATGAATAAAGAAACTGCCTTGACCTGATAGGGCAGAACTTAGGTAAACCAAGAAGACAGAACTGAATTCTGGGAGGAAGAAAGCAGAGTGAGAGGGAGACGCCATGGATCCTCTGCTTGAGACAGACACCTGTTAGAATCTTTGCCGGTAAGCCACTATGTCTGCATGCATGCTGCCATGGCCTACAATGATGATAATGGACTGAATGTCAACTGAGGTTTCTGTCCTGCCCAGTTCCCACAGTTGTTAAGTCCCAAAGAAATCACACAGAGGTCTACATTAATTATAAACTGGTTGGCCTAGTAGCTCAGGCTTCTTATTAACTATTACATCTTATATTAGCCCATTATTCTTGTCTATGTTAGCCACGTGGCTTAATACCTTTTTCAGCAAGGCAGTCACATCTTGCTTGCTCTGTGTCTGGCTTCCTCTCTGTCTGGGTGACGACTGAAACTTCCTTCTTCCCAGAATTCTTGTTGCCCCACCTCTACTTCCTGCCTGATCGTACCACCTATACTTCCTGCCTGGCTACTGGCCAATCAGTGTTATTTAAAATACAAGTGACAGGGTACAAACCATTGTCCCAGAGCACTCTCCCTTTTTAAAACAAGAACTCTGAATTAAATCTCTTTTGTTTAGCCTTTCTACTGACCATTATCTATAACAACTTGTAACCAACATTATAAACAAAGGCAAATATTCATAATCCATTTTTGGGAATGAAGGTTAGTTTTCCAGACTACTTCCTGCTGATTGAGGGTGCTGATAATCTTATGAGGACCTAAAGAAAATATAGAATTATGGTCAAATCCTGACTAGAGTATCCTGTGAGGCTTGGTCATCTTAGGCAGCAATCTTTGAACTGTTCTGGATATAGAACTCAGACATCTGGGCCATTCCTCCTAGCAGAAATTTCTCAGGTCAAACCTGATTTTTCTTAATGAAGAATGAATCCACAGTCCCTCATTTCCTGTGGAAACAAAAGTCAAACCTCTTTTCCAAAGTAACATACCTTTTGACTTAAATTTTAAAATTAAAGCAATATATATATATATATGATTAATTCAGTGGCATTTATAATCAAATGTCTTATAGCAGCTTTTGTTCCTTCCTCAGCCATCAAACAATTTAAAGACCACACAATAACATACAGTGTCCAGACTCTCTGTGTATTTTTCATGTTTATGTAGCTTTATTTTAACCTTTATTTCTTTTATTTTTAATTTTTGGCTTTTTGAGACAGCATTTCTCTGTGTATCTTTGGCTGTCCTGGAATTCACTCTGTATTCCAGGTTGTCCTTGAACTCACAGAGATCTGTCTGCCTCCCAAGTGTTGGAATTAAAGGTGTGTGTCACCACACCCAACTACTCTCTTTTTTTTCTTTTTTCTTTTACGGACTTTATCCTTTTTTTCTCTCGAGCCTACATATATTTTTAAACACACAGTAAACTGTTTAGAGGTTTCCTTCATCTTTGAATCTACCTTTACTGCATATCTCTCTTTTTCTGATCACATGAGTCTTTAATTTTCTAAGTGATATGGTTAGGATTAAAGCCATGGCTTTGACGACTGCATCCAGTCCATTCCTTAGCTTTTTTTCTGAGAGTCTAGCCTCATGGCAGAGGTGCTGGTTGGAGCCATGTTTATTGCCAAAGCTCTATGGTGTTTCAATGTCCTTGCCACCACCAAAAAGTATGCAGTCAGCTTTTCATCAAGACCATTTAAGTGTTTCGTGGCAGGACCACTTAAAAGAGCTGTAAGGTTCTACAGCTAAAGCTGAATCAGGAAGCCTCTCTTAAATGAGAGTGCTTACCTTTAGCAAGCAGAGCCCACCTGAGAAAAGCCATGCTAAACTCTATTCTTTTCTATCTAGAATAACTTCCCAAGCTCTCTTGGGCTTTATGTGGATGCAGTTGTCCACACATTGGGCACCATTTGTTTGAGGGAGGCCGCTTGTTGTTTCCCAGCCACTTAGCCCCAAAATAATCACACAGAAACTATATTATTTAAATCACTGTTTGGCCCATTAGTTTTAGCTTCCTATTGGCTAACTCTTACATCTTAATTTAACCCATCTCCATTAATCTGTGCATCACCACCAGGTCGTAGCCTACCAGCAAAGTTTCAGCACATCTGTCTCCGGCAATGGCTCCATGGCTTCTCTCTGACTCTGCCTTCTCTCTCCCAGCATTCAGCTTAGTTTTCTGTGCTTAGCTTTGTTCCTCTACAGCTCTGCTATAGGCCCAAAGCAGTTCCTTTATTTATCAATGGTAAGCACAGAATAGAGAGGGAAATCCCACATCAACTGAACCTCTGAAACTATAAGCCTCTCAATTGTTTTCCTTTATAAGAAGTGCCATGGTCGTGATGTCTCTTCACATCAGTAGAAACTTTAACTAAAACAGATGGATTAGGTCTTTGTTTTAATTTTGGCAGGTGGTATTGTCTACATGCTGAGGTTCACAGCCTTGATATTACTTCCGTTATGGAGTCAGTTTTGCTAAGGTCTGGAGGCCTGCTAAGGTCTGGGGCCCTGTTACAATAAGGCCTTACCATTAGTTTGTAGAGAGAAACAATAGCCTTGGTTATTTGAGGGTTTCTGTGAGGGCCCTTTGACCAGAGACTTGATTAAACATAACCCATTCCCAGAACTGGAGTTTTTGTCACAGTAGAAAGGTAATCACTAGCCTAGCAATAAACCCTTTGATCTATAATAGTAACCAGCCTACAAGATACACTGGTAAAATAGTGCCACAAAAGTAGGATTAACCAACCACTATCTGATTGGAATTGAAGCCCACTCCATGAGATGAAACCCATGCCTAACGCTGCTCAGGTATCCAAGAAACTGAGACTGGATATCCCATAAATTGAGGGGAAAACCAAATACTACTGTTCTGCTAGAGGAATGTAGCAATAAACTGATGCCTAATGACAATATGCTATACTAATAAATCATTATCCTGCTCAGCCATCATCAGAGAACTTTCTTCCTGTGGTTGTTTGAAACAAATACAGAAACCCACAACTGGACAATGTACAAAGAGTGAAAGAGTTTTGGACATTGAGTCCTAAATAGGATGTCTCCATCAAATTCTTCCCCTCAGGAGTTAGGGAGCCCTGCAGAAGAGGGGACAGTAAGATCAGAAAGATCATATGAGCCAGTGAGGATGGAGGACACCTATAAAACAAGGCTTTCTAGGCACAGCAGGACACATATGAAATCACAGAGACTGTAGCAGCATGCATAAGGCCTACATAGGTTACACCAGATGGGATCTCAGCACTGAGAAAGGAAGTGGACACAATCCCCCATCCCTAACCCAGAAGCTATCCCTAGTTGATGCTTTTGTAATGGAAAATTAGTTTTTACAATGGAGTCTCACTGGGTGTACAAATCACACTTAAGGGAGGCCCCATGCCTGGCAGTAGATGGTAACTCAAAATGAACACAGTACTATCTTGTAGGGCGCTATCTGTTGTTGGTTTTGGTTTTGTCTCAGTGCTTTGTCTGGACACTTTTTAAAAAAAAATGTACAGGTCTTTTGCTTATAGCTTACAGTTTCTAGTTTTGTACTTTATTGGGATTCTTGTGTGTGCATTTATGTCTCTGGGTGTATATGTATTTCTTGAGCTTTTACTTTTGATCTTTTTGTTTATTTTTCCTATTTTGATTTTTTTTTTTTTTTTGGATTTTTCGAGACAGGGTTTCTCTGTGGTTTTGGAGCCTGTCCTGGAACTAGCTCTTGTAGACCAGGCTGGTCTCGAACTCACAGAGATCCGCCTGCCTTTTTATTTTAACTTATTTTATTTTTTTAGATGCCTGTTTGTCTTCTAATGAGAAAGAAAGTAGGACAGGGTGGAAAGGATTTGGGTGGGAAGGATCTTGGAGGATTTCAATTTTGGAAAAAAAACTGATTTTAAAAAATTACTTATTGTATTTAGCTGAATTAAATTTCTGGACAAGTAATAGGTTGCTGTGAAAACTAATACTAGTATATATTTAGACTTTTTGATTACTTATGATACTATTGACAGCAATTACAATAATGCTGTGAATAAAGTCTCCTAGCTTTAACAAGTATCATTCTGACTTCTTTCTTAATAAAGTTTCACTTCACAAAGCCTTTAGTTGTTCCAGATGGAACTGTGAAACTAGGGACAATTTCAATGCCATTTTCTTTTTTACATTTGTCAGATTTTCTATTATTTTCATAAGTCATATGCATGAGCTACAGAATGAACACATGAATGAGTTAGAGAAAAAGAGAGGTGAACCACTGTTTCCAAAAATAAAACCCACCAGGGCTGAGAGTATAGCTTGGACCTAGAGCATGCATCTTGCATGCTTGAGGCTGCAAGATCAATTCCCACCCATGTAAGGAGCAAACAAAAGTATTGCCACGCCTTAGAAGCTGCTCAGTTTTCCAGAGACTTTGAAGAAGTTTGGTCATAAGAAAAGTAGTTTATTAATTACTTTTAGTGTCTTCTATTCATCAACAAGTTCCACTGAATATCCATTTTAAACATATGTTTGTATGCCCAGAAATTTACAACTCTTATAGTTGTGATCATCTAATTTCTAAAAGTCAAGCATTCAAAAATTGAGAATCTCTATTGGCTTAGAAATATGTTACTATATTAGTCAGGGATCTCTGGAAAATTGAGATCAATATGAGAGCTGATCAACAAAAATGATTTATTAGCCATCAAAATATGGAAGAAAAATATCCTTCTAAACCTAGCCAGTCCCCATATCTTTTGCCAGGACCCCACCTGGTGAGTCCTGCCCCCCCAACTGCTGCCATATTTCCCAATCCTCAGATCTAGCTCAGCTCCTACATTTAGTGCCCCAGACTAATCTTGTCAACCATGACCACAGTGTTTCTAAACTCCAGGTGTGGGCCAAGACTTATATCCTACATGCTAGCCCAGCACCCTGACTTCATCCTGCTTGGGTCATTTCTAGCCTCCAGGCCAAGGCAGGCAACAAGTAGATGAAAATAATAAAGAGAACTCAGGAGAAAATATTTTAGGTAGAATGAAGCAATAAAAGGCAGGCTATCCAGACTCAAAATTAAAACATAGGAACTAGATCATACAAGCAAAGAATATGGGAGGGGAACCACAGTAAAGAAATATGAAGAAGTTGTGGAATACCGTGAAAAGACCAAATCTTCAAATTATAAGCATAGAAGTGGGAGAAAAATTCTAGAATAAGTGGCATAGACCATATATTCAACAAGATCCTAGAAGAAAAGTTCCTCAGACTAAGGAAAGACACACATATAGATACAAGAAGCACACAGAACCCCAACTAGACAAGAGAAGAAAATAAAATACCCATGGCATATCATAGTTAAAACACTAACTATACATAAACAAAGAGTATTGAAAGCTGCAAGAGAAAAATTCAAATCACATATATGTTGCTAGGTCCCAACAACTCCTTCACGGAAGGGGATGAGAAGGTGCAGTATCAACAGCACAGACACTGAAAGTCGGGTAAAAGGCAGACAGCAGACTTGTTTATTCAGCAATGGGGAGAGCCTTACATACCCTCCTCCCAGCACCCAGGCTGCCTTCAGATCTGTTGACATTACCTGGTCGCCCTTTATTGGCTAGGCATGATCAGGACCTCTGATATTGCCTGTTGCTAGGCCCTCAGGCAGCATTGCATGGTCCCTCATTGTCTAGGCACAATCAGGACTTCTGGCAGCATCTGTTCTTAGGCCCTCAGGCAGTCTCCAGGCTAGCTCATCTCTCAGCCTTGTAGGCCTTATCTTCCTATACTTATACAGGAAAACTCATAAGAATAATATCCGATTTCTCAATGGAAACTCTGGAACAATGCACTACAAGTTTTAAATGACCAGGGATGCTGTAGATCTTTTCATATTGAAGACCCACTGACTCTGTAACTGCCTTTTATGCTTAGAGATGTAATGGAAAATAGATAAGCTGTTGACAAATGGGCAAGTAGATGACAAGTAGCAATGGCCTGAATGTAAGCACATGTCTGATACTTTGCTGGCTGAGTCTAGAAAGACCCATGTGTTGTGTGTAACCTGTTTAAGTTGGGTGATGTTGGGGCCAAATCAGAGGTGCGAAGATTAACTAACCTGGAGTTGTCTCCCCAAAAGGCCTCCAGCCTGCCAATTGGAGGACTAGATAGGAATATGATAAATATGTGTGAGCTACCTGTCAGCCATGACTGATAATAGGACAGTAGGCATGGCTTCTGAAGATTCAGAGAGAAAAATCTTCAGGTTTCAGATCCCGTAAATACTTTATCAGGCTGTGAATGTGATCTGTGGTCTTTTGGGTCTGAAGAATCAGCTGTGATTAATAAGAGACCACTGAAGTAAAAGTTTTTGCTTTACTGGGACAATAGATACTGGTTATCTGGGGCTGGATAATCAGCTGTGATTAATAAGAGACCAGTGTCATTGAGATGAATCATCGGGGAAGTATTTCCTCAGAAAGCTGTGGTCCAAAGGGGCCAAAGCTGCATTCCACGTTGTCAGACTAACTTGGTCAGATGTAAGAGTCCCTCACAGGGTACTAATTTTGGTGGCATAAAAACTGCAGGAGGTCAGAGACCCAAGCCACCAACCCAGGAGCATCAGAGGTGAACGACCACCAGGAGACAACAGCAGCAGCTTCAAGCAGTGGCTTACAGAAGCTATCATAAGAAGTTCCTCTGGGAAAGAGCACCTGTGCCCTAGCCAGCATCTTCTGCCATTCTTGATATAAGATACTCCACTGCTGTAGTGACCACTGGCAACTCAGTCCCACCTACACCTAGAGGAGCAATCACCAGAACCTTGGCAGCACTTCCATCTGGAAAAGTGACCACTGGAGCTGTGGCCCTGCCTCCACCTTGAGGAATGACCATCTGAGCCTTGAGCCTGCTCGTACCTGGAGGGATGATCGCCAAAGACTCTGCTTTGCCTGCACCTGAAGGAGCATTCAACAGCCCCCAACTACACCAAATAGAGGAAGAGGGAACCCCTGAAGCATAGGCTCCACCTATACCAATTACAGGAAGAGAGGGGTAAACAACAAGGTTAGAATACATTCAACAACATAACGAACAATTCAGCACCACCAGAAACTAGTGGTTCTACAACAGCAAGACCTGAACACCCCAATGCAGATGAAGCAGAAGAAAACAACCTTAAAAAATAACTTTATGAAGATGACTGAGACACTTAAAGAGGAAAAGAAAAATTCCCTTAAAGAAGTGAAGGGAAAGACAAACAAAAAATTGGAAGAAATCAACAAATGCCTTAAAGAAAACCAAGAAAAAGCAATCAAACAGGTGAAGATAATGATTCAAGACTTGAAAACTGAAATAGGGGCAATAAAGAAAACACTAACCAAGGGAATTATGGAAATGGAAAATCTGGGTAAATGATCAGGAAACACAAATGCAAGCATAAACAACAGAATGTAAGAGATGGACAAGAGAATTTCAGGCGTTGAAGATACAATAGAAAAAATAGATGCATTCATCAAAGAAAATGTTAAATGCAACTAATTCTTAGCACAAAATATCCAAGAAATCTGGGACACCATGAAAAGACCAAACCCAAGAAAAATAGGGGTAGAAGAAGAAGTCCAACTTCAATGCACAGAAAATATATTCAACAAAATAGTAGAAAAAAACTTTCCCAACCTAAAGAAAGATATGCCTATAAAAGTACAAGAAGCTTACAGAATAACAAATAGACTGTACCAAAAGAAAATCCCCTCACCACATAATAATCAAAACACTTAACATATGGAATAAAGAAAGAATATTAAGAGCTACGAAAGAAAAAGGCCAAGTAACATATAAAGGAAGACCTATCAGAATTACACCTGATTTCTCAATGGAAACAATGAAAGCCAGAAGGTCCTGCACAAGTGTTATGCAGACACTAAGAGACTACAGATGCCAGCCCAGACTACTATACCCAGCAAAACTTTCAGTCATCATAGACAGAGAAAACAAAATATTCCATGACAGAACCAGATTTAAACAATACCTATACACAGATCCAGCCCTACAGAAAGTACTAGAAGTGAAACTCCAAACCAAGGAAACTACATTCATAAAAACACAGATAACAGATGATCTCAAGCTGGAAATCCCAAAGAAAGGAAACATACACACACACACACACACACACACACACACACACACACACACAATGCCAACAACAACAGCAAAAACAAAAAATAACAGGAACTAGAAATGATTGGTCATTAATATAAATGGACTCAACTCACCTATAAAAAGACACAGACTAACAGATTGGATATGGAAACAGAATCCATCCTTCAGCTGCATACAAGAAACACACCTCAATGGTGTGGGAGGTTTTTCTATATATGTATTGCTCTTGTTGGTTAATGAATAAAGAAAATTACCTTGGCCTGTGATAGTGTAGAGTAGAGCTAGGTGGGGAAAACTATACTGAATGATGGGAGAAAGAAGGCATAGTCAGGAGATGCAATGTAGCTGCCACAGGGAATAGACATGCCAGAACCTTGCCAGTAAGCCATAGCCACATGGCAATACACAGATTAATAGAAATGGGTTAAATTAAGATGTAAAAGTTAGCCAATAAGAAGCTAGAGCTAATAGGCCAAACAGTGATTTAAATAATACAGTTTCTGTGTGGTTGTTTGGGGGCTGAGCAGCCAGGAACAAACAAGCAACCTCCTATACACCTCAACCTCAAAGACAGAAATTGCCTCAGAGTAAAGGGCTGAGAAAAAAATTTCCAACAAAATGGACCTAAGAAACAAGCTGGTGTAGCTATCCTAATATCTAAGAAAATAAACTTCAAACTAAAATCAATCAAAAGAGATAAAGGACATTTCATATTAGTTACAGGAAAAATCCATCAAAAGGAAACCTTATTTCTGAACATCAGTGCCACCAAAAAAAGGACACCCTCATATGTAAAAGAAACATTACTAGAGCTTAAAGCACATCTTAAGCCCCACACATTAATAGTGGGAGACTTCAACACCCCACTCTCACCACTGGACAGGACTGCCAGACAGAAACCTAACAGAGAAATAAAGGAACTGACAGATGTTATGACTCAAATGGACCTAACAGACGTCTGTAGAACATTCCAGTGCCTCATGGAACTTTCTCAAAAATTGATCACAATCTCAGTAACAAAGCAAACCTCAACAGATTAAAAAAAATGGAATAAGCCCCTGTATCTTATCGGATCACCATGACTTAAAGTTAGAATTCAACAGCAACACTAATCTCAGAAAGCCCACAAAATTATGGAAATTGAAAAAAATACTCAACTGAATCACCACTTGGTCAAGGAAGACATAAAAAGAGAAATTCAAGACTTTCTAAAATTCAATGAAAATGACCGCACAATATACCCAAACTTATGGGACACAATGAAAGCAGTGATAAGAGGAATGTTTGTAGCACTAAATACCTACATAAAGAAGCTGGAAAAATTAATTTGCCACATTGGCAAATTAACAGAATACCTGAAAGCTCTAGAACAAAAAGAAGCAAACTCACCCAGAAGAAGTACACAGCAGGAAATAATGAAATTTGAGGGCTCAACTCAATAAAATAGAAACAAAAAATAAACAAAAAAGAGTCAATGAGACAAAGAGTTGGTTTTTTTGACAAACCTTTATTCAAACTAACCAAAAGGCAGAGAGAGAATATCCAAATTAACAAAGTCAGAAATGAAAAAGTGAACATAAGGACAGACATGAAGGAAATCCAGAGAATCATCAGGTCATACATACTTTAAAAACCTATACTCCACAAAATTGGAAAATTTAAAGGAAATGATACCACATACCAAAATAAATCAAGACAATATAAACAAATTAAATAGACCTATAACCCATAAAGAAATACAAACAGTCATCAAAAGCCTCTGAAGGAAAAAAATGTCTAGGGACAGATGTTTTCAGTGCAGAATTCTACCAGAATTTCAAAAAAGAGCTAATTCCAATACTCCTCAAATTGTTCCACAAAATAGAAGCAGAAGGAACATTGATTGCTAAGCTCTATTACAAGGCTGCAGTTACCCAGATACCCAGACGAAAGACACAACTAAGAAAGAATTACAGACCAATCAGACACCGATCAGAATGGTTAAGATCAAAACCACTGATGGCAGCTTATGCTGGAGAGGATGTGGAGTAAGGAGAACACTCCTCCATTTCTGGTAGGAGTGAAAATTTGTATAGCCACTGGGGAAATCATTTTTGGCAATTTCTAGAAAATTAGGGATCAAACTACTCCAAGGTCCAGCAATACCACTTTTGAGCACGTACCCAAAGGAGGCACACCTACACCACAAGAATATTTGTTCAACTATGTTCATAGCAACATTATTAGTAATACCCAGAACATGGAAACAACCTAGATGCCCCTCAACCAAAAAATGGATAAAGAAAAGCCTGGGATAAAACCAGACTCGCTGAACATAGCAGACAATGAGGACTACTGAGAACTCAAGAACAATGGCAATAGGTTTTTGATCCTACTGCACGTACTGGCTTTGTGGGAGCCTAGGCAGTTTGGATGCTCACCTTACTAGACCTGGATGGAGGTGGGTGGTCCTTTGACTTCCCACAGGGCAGGGAACCCTGATTGCTCTTTGGGCTGACAAGGGAGGGGACTTGATTCGGGGAGGGGGAGGGAAATGGGAGGCGGTGGCGGGGAAGGGACAGAAATCTTTAATAAATAAATAAATAAATAAATAAATAAATAAGAAAGCAGGCTGAGCAAGCATGAGGAACAAGCCCCCCCCCCCAAAAAAAAAGAAGAAAAAAAAAGAAAAAGAAAATGTGGTATATTTGCACAATGGAGTTCTACTCAGCGGTAAAAAACAATGACCTCTTTAAATTTGCAGGCAAATGGACAGTACTAGAAAAAACCCTCCTGAAAACCAGTCTACATCCCACAACCCCAGAGGAGCTAGAACCCTATTGCAGTAACATATGGAATCAGATTCAGTGATCCACAACCCACCACTGGGCTGAGTTCCTGGAGTACAAACGGAATGAGGGAGGAGTTAAAATATGAGCAAAGGAGTTAGGACCATGATGGGGAAATATACAGAAATCAGCTGACCAAAGCTTGTGGGAGATCACTGACTCTGGGCTGACAAATGGGGAACCTGCGTAGGACTGAAGTAGGTCCCTGAATACAGGTGACAATGGTGTGACCTGGGCAATATATAGGGCCACTCGTAGTGGGACCAGGATCTACTCTGATGCAAGAACTGACTTTATGGGGTCCATTCTCTATGGAGAGATACCTTGCTCAGCCTAGGTACAGCGTGGGGGGCTTGGTCCTGCCTCAATGAGGTGATAAGTCAGACTTAGGTTGACTTCCCAGGGAGGCCTTACCCTCTCTAAGGAGCAAATAAGGGGTGGGATGGAAGGAGGGGGTGGAACTGGGATTGGTATGTAAAAAATAAGCAAAATTATTTTTAAAAAGAAAAAAGGTCAAATTAAATTAAATGCATAGTCATAAAAAGCTGCAGGAAATGGCAGGACTGTAGGATGAGCTCCAAGTACAGCAGCAGTTGTGCAGGGGAACTGACCCAAGCCTATGAGATGAACTGAGTGATACTGAGAGCAGAGCCAAAGAAGTGAAGCTGCCAAGGCCCTTGAGAGCTCAGAAAATCAGGAATGCATCCCAGGCACCAGACACTAAGTTATTTCTGTTGGTAATTGCTCCCTAGCTCTTCCCTCTTGGAACTATAATTTTAATTGTCAGCTGATTTCTTCAAATAATTAGAACTTCTGAATTGGTAGGTGGATGGGTCCCAGAATGAGACAAGGTTAAGTCTTGAGTCCTGGGCTTCCCCCTAGTGTATCAATGGGCTAATGAGCAGGAACCTACATGCCTTTTTTCTGCATCTGATTCTGTCTCCAGTATGTGTCTGATCACTAGATTATGTGAGGCTGGAGCATGGGCAAATGGGGTGTCCGATTTTTCTCAGAGCTAGTGTGATTTACTAAAGGAGGAATTGGGAGACGCTCAGAGATTGAGCCATGGGTAAACTGTGGAAATCCCACTACTTAGTAGGACCTTTCCAGAGGCAGCATAGACCACATCAGCTGCTCCTTGATGACAGACTGGACACGCCCATCCAAGTAGAAATGAAGGTAGGGAAAGGGCAACTCTGAACTAAGACTTCTCTATCTTTCCTCCTATGTGATTTTGAGGATTCGGAATATAAAAAGGAGGGATCTGGGATATGGTAGAGGACTGGGCCATGGGTAAGGTATGGATAGCCAACTATCTAGTCTGGCCTCACCACAGGGAAGACTAGACCATACTCACTGCTGCATGCTGACAGACTACACATGGCCATTCAGGTGGATCAGGGAATCAGAGTGGAGACAGAACAATTCTGACCCAAGACTGCTCTCTCTCCCCTCTTTTATCTTTGTTATAGATGGGACAAATTGGTTCCAAAAAAGTCACCACTTAACTGCTTTCTCAAACACTGCAAAGAATTAGATCCTCAGACATTCAAATAAAAACCTGACTGTCTTTTGTAAGGAGGCATGACCCCAGTATTCCGTGGGTTGGTTTCTTGAAGGAATTCAGATCCACCTGTACTCACAGAGTTTTCTTGTTAGCACAGCCTTAAAGAAAAATCAAGGTTATTAAGTTCTTCAGGATATCTGACTCCATTTCCAGGCACTCACAAACTAGTTGTGGATACAGGCTTCCAAGTATTTGTTCACCTGAAATGTAGCCAGGATCTCAGGTTAGACATTGGTAAAGGCATATATTTCTGTCAGCTTGGTCCTACTTTTCATAGGTACTATCTGCCATTCACCTATGAACTTATAAAGTGTAAAGACTTGTTCCCAATGCCTGACCCAGTAGATAAGAATCATCTGGACAGATCTATATGGGTTATAAGCGTAGTGGTTGTTTTAGGTTCAGTTAGTCATCACAGAACTCAACAGCAACTCTCTCATTCAGTGTTAACAACTAGGTTTGGTTTTATAGAATTTTATTAAATGCCTTTGGTGTATATATTAAATTTTATGTGCAGTTCAATCTCTCTGAGGTAGAATTTGGCCTTTCCACTTCAGACCAGAACATGTTTTGTCTCAAAATGTTCTTTAAATTCCCCTTTCATGGGTCAGGCTGGCCCTCTGACTCTGTGACATGGAGAAAGAAGAAAAAGAAAGCAATCAAAAGTAAGGAACTGTGATTATCATTTATCTCATGATATAAAACTCTATTTCTGTTACTCATTAAAAGCCAAAAGAACGGTTACAGTAGATCACTTTATGTACTATATAAAGATAATCTTGTGTTTTCTATAAGGTTTACCTGGGAATTTTGCAAGTCCAATACTTTAACAGTATGTACACAGGTAGTATTAATTTATCATGTATGTATTTTGGGTTCAGCTCTCTCTTATTTTCTTTTCCTTTTGAGACAGGGTTTCTCTGTAGTTTTGAACCTGTCCTGGAACTCCCTCTGCAGACCAGACTGGCCTCAAACTCACAGAGATCTGCCTGCCTTGTCTCTGCCTCCTGAGTGATGGGATTAAAGGCATGTGCCACCATCGCCAGCTCAACACTCTCTTATTAAGGTAGTGGTAATGTTTTGCTGTTTCACAAGATGGCTAGATGTTTTTTTTTTTCAAAATGGAAAACAAAGCTAGAAAACTTAAACAAGTTGCAAAGGTCTGAGCAACTTATATAAGATATACAAAAAGTCAAAGTTCAATATACTACTGATAATTCTCTGCTTAAACCAATGGAGTTATTGATCCTTCCTTCATAATAATTACAATGATTGGATTAACAAATAAAAACATAAGTGTAATCAAAGGTTATTTATTTAATTTTTGCCTAAGTAGTTAAAAGCACCAGACTGGTGCATACCTTCTGGTACACAGAATTACCTTCTGGATGTTTAATGTCCACATATAGAAGCTATACTAATATGGTCAGAGGGACTAAAATCGAGAATAGGTCCTCTCTTGCCTTTCAAGGTCAAGTAGGGTCTGGAGACATCTCTTTAAAAATATTCTGTACTTGTGAGAAATCACCTGTTTTCTTGTTCAGGGAAGCTATGGAGACTCCAGCTAGTGAGCTGTAACCAGTGTCCCGCCTACAAAAGAGGAGGGTTAATACAAAGGAAAAATTTCTTCCAGGCTTCCAAGTGAAGCTATGGTCAAGCAGTGTCTTTGAATTATCTTCAGATAGATATAACAACTGATAAAAAGGAAGGCTTGGGGAATCAGAGGTTTCTCTTAAACTTAAGTGCCCCCTAAGGACCAAATCCTAAAGTGACATTGACAGATTACTTTTGGCCACCTGCGTGGTATTAAACACCCAACAGTAAAGTATGTCATAGAATAAAATTATTACTGTCTCTTTAATGGTTAAAGGAATCACATTCCCTGGACATTAAGCTTAAATCCATATGAGATGTTTTACACAACTACTTCTTTTTGATAAGAAAAACTCTGCCCAGATATAGGACCGCATGACCTCTCCTAAATTAAACATTGTAACACCTACCTGCAGTCAAGAGAAACAAGCATACTATTGTTTTAAACTAAAAATCAAATGGTGGTTAAATTTCTTTTCTCTCCCTCTCTATAATCAATATTGTGATAACTTCACACTGATTCTAGCCATTCCAACAGCTATCAAAGCCTTGGAACAACTGCTACAGTACAGGACTTTTCTGGGAATGGTGACCCTATGGATATAGTCTTGGATATAGTAAAGTGGCTTCTAGCATCGTCCTTTTCCTTCCTTCTTCCCCTCTGCTTCTGCAGATAGTCCTACAGATGGAGTACCAGGTGCACTGCTTGCCAAAATTTGGCCAGAGCACTCTGACAAAGCCCCAGGAGCCTGCCTCATTAGAGTCCTCTCTCTCTCTTGACTCCCTATCACCAAGAAGCAGCTAAAAGAGTCACTGCCCCCTTTTCCTGACAGCAGCCATTGTCAATTTTTGAGGGGGGGGGGAATAAAGGAGAGTTAGAGAACATAGAAAGATTAGGAAAACAGAACAGGCTTCCTGAGATGGATGCTTCTTGTTCCCAAAATATATTGTCAGGAGAAACTACGGGAAGGCATGGGGGCAGATATCTAAAGAATAGTAATAGGGAACAGGAAAGGATCTGGAAGTCCTATAAAATACCCAAGCCACTGTCTGTTTAATGGAATTCCAGCCTTAGACTTCTCCCATCCTAAATGTATAAAAGTTTTTATTTCTGCTTTCTCCATCCGTTGGCCTTTTGTTTGTCCTGATCAATCAATTCTTTATTAATGCCGGGAAACAAACTCAGCAATCCCCTAGACAACTGCTGACACCTCTGTTTGATTACATAAGGGCTAAAAGAATACAACCTACCAAAACAACTTGACAGAGAATGCTGGAACAAGACTTTGAAATGAAGAGAGAACTAGGCATAGTCAGGAAGGTTGTAGAAAGAAAATAAATGGAGCTATAATTACTGCAACAAAAATAAGATTAAAGTACAAAGACATCAAAAAAGACTACAATCAACACACACTTTTCAATAATAACTTTAAATATTAATTGCCTCAACTCTTCAATCAAAAGATGCAATTTGGCTGAATGGAATATAAAATAAAACATGTCTTTCCATTGTTTATAATAAATTTACCTTAACTTTAAAGGTAGGGACTATTTTAAAGTAAGTATTCTAAGAAATTTATGACTGGGAAACAAACAAGCTTTGAAACCTTAATATCTGACAAAATAGACTTCAAACTAAACTAATCAAAAGAGATAAAGAAGGGTACTTCATTCTAAGCAAGGAAACAATCAAGAAGACATTATAATCCTAAACATATATACACTAAATGCTTGTGTACCCAATTTCATAAAAAGTGGACCACTGGAAATTACAACAGGGGTCCTCTGAAACATTGGATCATCCAGACCATCTGCTCCTATCAGAGATTTTTCAGAGGGCCCTCCTTGATCAAACCGTATTTTTCTTATCCAAGAATGAATCCACAGCCTCTCACTTCCTGTGGAAACAAAAGCAAAACCTCTTCTCCAAAATAGCATATCTTTTAATTTAAGTTTTGAAATCAAGGCATTTTCAAAATATATAGGTTGGATTAATCCAGCAGCATTCATAATCAAATGTCCTTTAGCAGCTGTTGTTCCTTCTTCATCAGTCAAACAATTCAAAGACAGCACAATAACATACAGTATCCAGATCTCTGTGTACTTTCCCTCTTGACATGGATGCTATGCCTGGGCAGATGGGAGCTGGGAGCACTAGTTTTTCTCCTGAACCAAGGTGGCTAGGTTTGTGTCCTTGTCTGGCCTGTGCCAGCAGCTAAAAAGCCTCAGGCAAATGATTTTTTTCATGAATTTGTATCCCAAAAGTTGGGTGACAGACGGAGCACAATTAATAAAAACTTAGAAACAGAAATTAGGGTTCAACCTGAAGGTCAGAAAAGCAAAAGAGCCAGCCACTGGCTCTTACCTCTACCTCAGTCTGAAATGGTGATCCTGCCTCCCAGAATCACAGAATGAGACTGAGACTGAGAGCTGCCTCCTCTTATTTTGTAATTCTCTCTAGTTCTGGGATTAAGGGCATGTACCACTACCACCTGGTTTCTATGGCAAGCTAGTGTGACTACTGGGATTAAAGGTGTGTGTCATTGCTGCCTTGTCTGTAAGGCTGGCCAGTTTGGCTGTTTTACCTTTCTGATCCTCAGGCAAGCTTAATTAAGATACAAATGAAATGCCACTACAGGCTTGCATCCCCTGGCTTACTTAACCTACGTTCTTACAGAACCAAGGACCACCAGCTCAGGGGTGGCACCACCCACCATGGGCTGGGCTTTCCCTCATTGATCACTAACTGAGAAAATGCCTAACAACTGAATCCCATAGAGCCATTTTCTCAATTGCCTTTCTCTCTAATGATTCTAGCCTGTGTCAAGCTGACCTAAAACTAGTCAGCACATTCATCATCTATAAAATAGATGCAGTTAACAATGTTCTCAGGCTAGGTCACCTTAACCTGAGAACAGCTCCTAACATTTTTGTTGTTCAAATGTAGTTGAAGGGGTTATGCCATCTACTCCCAATCACCAAACCCTTGCCCTCCAGCTCCTGGGATTGTCCATGCCAGCAACAAGAGATAATAAAAATGTAACTACTGGATGGTTATTCAGCAATGATTTTTTAAAAATAAAAGGGAGGCATGTAGAAGAAATGTCAAAATAATCAGAATTAAAACCTGAAGTGACCTGCCAAAAAGTAAGTAAAGAAAGATGGTTGTGAAATAATAGATATCGCACTGTAAATCTGCACAGAGACCACTACAACCTTCTACAAAAAGTAGTTCCTGTGAGAATCCTTGCACAGCAATGATCTATTCAGTCTCAGACTAATGCTACTGTCTTTGGTAACCATTGCAGCCGCAATCAAGGAGAATGGCTGCCTCTACCAGGGTGGTGACAGACAGCTAGCAACAGAAAAAGCAAAGGGGCTTGTAAAGGTCTTCTTAGGGGTGGGGTTTTCTCAGAAGATTTTCTGCTCAGGGATTAGTTAGTTTTTCTGCTCAGGGATTGGTTAGTTTAGTTGGTCAGGGGCAGAGTTGGCTCTGGTTTCAGGGCCAAACTGTGTTTCTTTCACTGGCCTTTTTTAGCCTTTTGACTCAGTTTTCAGGGCTAAGGCATATTTCTTTCACTGGCTCTGGTTCCAGGACCAAAGTACTCAGGGGTTGGTTGGTTTCCTGCTCAGGGACTGACTGGTTTCCCTGCTCAGGGATTGGCTGGTTTTGTGTCCAGTTGGTCAGGGACAGAGTTGGCTCTGGTTTCAGGACCAATCTGTGTTTCTTTCACTGGCCCTTATTTATTTATTTATTTATTTGTTTGTTTGTTTGGGATTTTCGGCTCTAGATTTGGAGCCAAGGCATATCTCTTTCACTGACTCTGGTTCCAGGGCCAAAGTGTGTTTCTTTGGCTCTGGTTTCACAGTCAGGGTGCTTTTCTTTAGCTCTGGGTTCAGGGCTAAAATGTTTCTTTCACTGGCTAGGGTTTCAGATCCAGGTTCTGGGTTTAAGGTCAGGGTGTTACATTTCATGCTCAGGGGTTGGTTGGTTTCCTGTTCAGGGATTGGTTGGTTTCTTTGGCTAGGCCTTTTACCCTACAGCAGGCAAGGATTGTTGTTCATAATATCTGATATAAATCTTATAATTTTCATCTTTACAAACTCCTTTTTGTCTATGTAGTCTTTTTTCATGTATTCTCCTTTTCATATTAAAACACAATATTTGTATATCATATAGGGTACATTACAGTATTATAGTACATGTATATTAACTAATATTTTAAATAAAATTGGTAAGCCTCTTCAAACACTAATCATTTTAATGTGTTGGAAATTTTGTAATCACTTTTAATTCATTTCATTTTTAATACATTTTCAAATTTGAATATAATGACATCACTTCCCCCTTTCCTCTCTTTGTCCCTCATATGTCCCTACCCTCTAACCCCTGCCATGTTTTCCCTTCACTCTCGAATGATAGCCTCTTTCTCATACATATATGCAAGAATTCTGCCCATTATTCCATGATGTTTCCTGAGTCATAGATGCAGATCTTTTTATCTGTGGGTATTATAATAATAAGACTTACAATTTAGTTAGTTAATAATTTAGAATTTTGCTGGTCTAGCAAAGTGAAGGTATTAATTTCTCTTCCAAGATCCATGACCTCACTAACCCCAGGTAGTTGACTAGGTTCTGTTACTAGGCATTGTTGACAGAGGTTTCTGTCCCACCCTGTCCTACAGCTGTTTAGTCCCAAATAAATCACACAGAGGTCTACATCAATTATAAACTGATTGGCCTAGTATCTCAGGCTCTTCTTATTAACTCTTTCTTACATCGTACATTAACCCATTATTCTTGTCTGTGCTAGCCATGTGGCTTGGTACCTTACTCAGCGATGCAGTCACATCTTGCTTCCTCTGCATCTAGGTCATGAGTGCAGACTGCAGAATCCTCTTCCCAGAATTCTCCTGTTCTCATTGCCCCATCTCTATTTCCTGCCTGGTCACCCTGCCTATACTTCCTGCCTGGCTACTGACCAATCAGCATTTTATTAAAAATAATACAAGTGACAAGATAAAAGACCATTGTCCCACAGCAAGGCATTTCTCTCCTGTTGAATGGAACCTTACCATAAGAGTCACTGTTACACCTTTAGAAATATCTTACCATGCTGTCCATTGTTGTTCTTCATAGGTGTATCTGGGTAGGACTATTAATTGCTTCCCTTACATGGCAGCTTGTACTATAGAAGCTAGACCACAGGAAAGAGGCTTTCAGGAGAGGTCCTGCTCAGTCTAAGACCCATGCTCTGTGTGGTGTGTGTGTGGTCTTCAAAAATAGGGGTTTATCTTCAACTTCCAATAAGCAACCAAGGATAACAGCACTAGCCTACATTGTTTAAATATAATGGCATTACTCCCCCTTTCCCTCCCTTCAGCTCCTTCCATGTCCCTGTCCTTCAATTCTACCCATGTACTCTCCTTACCCTCAAATTGATCTATCTATCTATCTATCTATCTACCTACCTACCTACCTAGATCTCAATCTATCTCTATATATGAAATATTTATGAGGGTATTGATATATATGCAATCATTTTTGTCTCTGTAATCCCAGCTTCCAGCCTCCATCTTTGGAGGGCCCCTTTTCTGAGCCCACCAAACCTTGACCTCTCCCCAGGAAAGGTCAAGATCACTCCCACAGTATATTTAAACTGCTCCCCAGAAAATAAACACATGGTCTTTGTTCTTCCTCTGTGGTGTCTTGTCGGCTTTCTGTTACCCCCTCGGGGCCACCCGAGAGCACAGGCATCCAATTAAACCTGGATATCTTTTAATTTGGTCGATTTGGTCTGATTGGGATTATTTGAGTTGGCAGAGAGGCTCATTTTTAGGAATATCCCTAACATTTTGAAGGTCCTGCAAGGAGAGGGTCCCATGGGTTCAAGGCCACACATGTTGGAAAGTGCCCTTATTGCCCATGTCTTCTGCCAGGCTCAAATTGGCTTCCAGGCTAGATCAGCTTCATCTTGGTGAGTCCCCCCCCTTTTTTGCTTATGCTACTAGGGTTTGGGGGACCCATTCGTGTTTACTTTTGTTGATTTTCGGGCTTTTTATTGAAGTTGTGATCACACGGTGAAAGTCCAGTTCAAGTGACTGAGCCAGGCTTAGCTGAGGTGAAATTGTGTGGCCAGAGATGCTTACCAGTCAATTTTCACAACCCCATTTTTGACTCAAGAGTTGTCCCAGTGGATGCACTGTGATAGACTTGAGCCCCACAATTGAGCATAGGCTACAGATGGGTTCATTCGAAGCCAGATTTGTTATCACCCCTGGGCTGCCTCCTAAAAATCTTTATAAATTGGGGCTGTCTGATACAATCTGTCCTAAAAGGCTTCTTTCTCCATGCACTAAGATTTGTCCTCAATACGACCTTGACAATGGGATGGGATGGCCACCAGAGGGAACTCCTGAGTTTTTCATCTTCCAGGACCTAGAAAAATTTTGCCACTGTGGAGATAAAAGGACAGAACTCTCATATGCCCACGGTTTCTGGGCACTGCACCCTCGTCCCTCCCTCGGTAGCCAGTGTCTTACAGCATTAGTTTTGGTTGCCATGGTCACAGTGCCTCCAAATTCCCAGTCATCTGGAAATTGGGATCCTGATAGTTCTGCCATGACTGGGCATCCAGAGTCCCTGGCCCCTCCCCTACTCCCTCAAAGCCTTGCTATCCAACCCCCTCCTATGGAAAAACGTTCTCCACATTCCCCCCTTACCCACCCCTACCTACCCCCTCCCCAGCCAAACAGGAAGTTCAAGGTTAATTTTCTCCCTACCCACCTTCCTCCCCTCCCCTCCTTCCTACTGTTTTTCTCTACCCCCCTATGCCTCAACCTACTTCTTGGACCCACTCTACACACTGGACTAACCCCTCCTAATCCTCCCCCATCTTCTCCCTTACCAGATCTCATCATAACTGTAATTCTTTTAGCCACCCATAAGGCTGCACTTCCGGGTTCTAAAGCTGGCGCATGTACCCCCTGTGTGTGAATACGTGGGTTGCCCGCCATCTACGTCATCAGCATCTGATGCAAAAGCCCCTGAATGCATGTGCAAGGCATAGCATCGCCCGTCATCAGCGTCTGACGTAGGCACGTCTTTCCCCTCGCGCACATGTGCTAGGAAGCCTTTAAAAGCTGGGCATGCCATTTTTAACCCCCCCCCTTCTTTCCACACCATTTCCCTCGGCCCGTGAGCACAAACCCTCTTAATAAATTCCTATGTCAGTTTGTTTGCATCTCATGTCCTCTTTTCATTTCTGCCTGACATTTTTATCTGGTGCCAAGACTCGAGAGATTCGCCCTCCCCAGGCCCCTATCCCAGGGCCGGAATTTCCAGCCACTGGCCCCTGTCCTGGGGCCGGGACCTACCCTGGACTCCTGGGACCAGAATCACAACCAGGGATTTCTCAAAAACGACCCATGTGATCCATCTGCCTGAGCACGGCCCCTCCGAACAACACTGGTGAGTGTTCCCATTCCAGCCAGTTTAACCGTTTCTTTGAACCTAAGGAATTGACCATTGAGCTCCCGGCAACCCTCTGGTGTTCCTAGAGACATGGGGACTGCCCCCAACCACGGTCTTCAAGGCCTTGGTTGTTCCCTTCACTGGCACTCAACTTCAGCTCGCTTCCCTTAGTTAAGCTCATGTTTGGGATACCCCGGCCAACCCACCCGTGACTGAAGGCCCAGGGTCCTTCAGGTCTTCATCTTTTCTCTTTTTCTTCTCTTTTCTTTTTTCTTCCCTCATCGTAAATGCCGCTCGGAGTGGCCCTAGGCCTCTCTGATTTCTGAGTCACCCAACCAGATCCAGCTAGGCCATAACACCCCACTCGTGGTCAGAGGACGCTCGTCCATGAGTCCTGGGTGTTCGCACCGATTTGCACGCCCTATATAATTCTATCTAATAACCTACTTCCTGAAGAGAACAGGCGAGTTTGGGAGCAGGCCAGGCAACAAGCAGACGAGATTCACCAAACCCTTGCCTCCCACCCTCCCGGGGCAGAGGCAGTCCCAGAGCAAGAGCCACACTGGGATTAATTAATAATACTCCAGGTGGAATCGTAGCTAGGGACTGGTTTTTGATTTGCCTCCTGGCAGGTCTCCGTAAGGCTGCCCTCAAGCCAGTAAATTACACTAAACTCTCAGAGATTATTCAGGATATGAAGGAAAATCCTTCCGCATTTTTGGAATGCCTCACAAAGGCTCTGTTACAGTATACCAACTTAGATCCAGAAACTATAGAAGGCAGGCAGACCTCATGACCCATTTTTTAAATCAGTGCTACTCTGACATTAGATCTAAGCTTAGATGTTTGGAGAAAGACCCCTTGAAGGCAGGCAGAAGTCCTAGAGGTTGCTTTTAAGGTGTACGATGCGAGAAATGACAAAGCCTGCAATCACTGTCACGTGGTAGCCATGGCCTCCCGACCGGCCAAGGTGAAAGACCACCTGATCTGTGCTGTCCGTGCTGCTCCCTCACTCCCCTGGGGCGCGAGAACTGCCAGGTCCATGTTTCAAATGTGATAAAACCGGTCACTGGGCCTGAGCATGCCCTAATCCTCATCTTAGTCCTAGGAGACCTTGTCCAAGGTGTCACAGGGAAGGACATTGGGCAGTAGATTGTCCTCATGCACATAGTGGCATGGAGACATCGGACCCAGGAAATTCCCAAGTTGACCTTCTAGGTCTGGCCATGGATGAGTGAGGCTTCCTGGGCTCCTTTGACCCAACCACAACTGTCATCTGTAATAAGGAGCCATGGGTAATTATCACGGTATCGGGAAGGTCCATGTCCTTTCTCTTGGATACTGGAGCCACATACTCGATACTGAGGGAATTCTGGGGGCCTACCTCTCCTTCTAGTTTCCCTATTGTTGCAGTAGGGGGACAGCCTTATCTACCTCAACAGACTCCACCACTTACCTGTGTATTTAGAGACATTTATCTCACTCATTCATTTTTAGTTATGCCAACCTGTCCAGTGCCTCTCATGGGAAGGAATGTTTTAACAAAGGTAGGAGCCTCCATTTCTTTTGCTCCTCCCATTTACCTTACCCCAGACTCACCAGCAGTTCCACTCCTTTTTCTCCTAGCTCCCCAACCTTCCAAGCCTAATGCCTCTTTTCCTCTACCAGCCTCCCAGGTAGACCCCCATGTCTGGGACACCCACAACTCCTCTGTTGCTAAACACCATTCCCCTATTGTTATCCAATTACAGGACCCTACTAAGTACATTACACAAGCTCAGTACCCTCTCTCTCTCCAGAGCCTTAAGGGACTTAAGTCTATTATCTCTGACCTTTTAAGAAAAAGCTACTTCGCCCAACCTCTTCTCCCTTCAACACCCTATACTTGCTGTTAAAAAATCTAATGGAACTTATCATCTGGTTCAAGACCTCTGGCTCATTAACTCCGCAGTGGTCCCTCCCCACCCAGTGGTCCCTAACCCTTACACACTTCTTTCCACTATTCCTCCAGGAACCTCCCACTTCTCAGTTCTAGATCTCAAGGATGCTTTTTTCTCTATTCCTCTCAGCCCTCAATCTTAAAACATCTTTGCCTTCACCTAGACTGACCCTGACACTCACCTCTCCACACAGCTCACCTGGACTGTCCTTCCCCAGGGATTCCGGGACAGCCCACAACTGTTTGGCCAGGCTTTAGCTTCTGACCTGCTCTCACTGTCTCTCCCTAAATCTAAGCTCATACAGTATGTGGACGATATTTTACTTTGCAGCCCATCATTGGAGATCAGCAAAACTGATACCTCCACCCTTTTAAATTTCCTGTCCAAAAGGGGCTATAGAGTCTCACCTTCTAAGGCCCAACTGTCTACTACTCAGGTTGTTTATTTGGGATTAACTATAACCCCAACCAGGCTATCACTCTAGACAGAAAAAAAAACTAATTCAATCTCTTGCAGTTCCTTCCACCAAAGAAGAGGGTTTATCATTCCTAGGAGTGGCTGGCTTCCTGCATTCCTGGATCCCCTCTTTTTCTCCCCTTGCCCGCCCCTTATATGAAGCAGCTCTCGGCATGAGCCCCTTCTCCATCCTGTTACTAAACCCTTCCAGAGACTACAGCAGGCCCTTATCCAGGCCCCAGCTCTTCATCTTTCAAATTTAACTCGCCCCTTTTCTCTTTATGTAACAGAGAAGGAGGGATATGCCCTTGGGGTCCTAGGACATCAGCTGGGACCTTCTTTTGCACCTGTAACATACCTGTCAAAGAAGATGGACCTCACCACTCGGGGCTGGGCACCCTGCATACATGCCTTAGCGGATGCTGAGCTTCTTATTCGTGAGTCAAAAAAAGCTAACCTTTGGGTCACCCACCGATGTCTTCTTTCATCATACCCTGTCCCACCTCTTAACTTACAAAGGCTTTCAAACCCTACCCCCTTCCGGAGTTCTTTCCCTCCAGGTGGCACTGGTAGAAGATGTCACACTCACTTTCCAATGCTGCCCACCCCTTAATATCTCAAATCTCCTACCTCAACCTAATGTTAATGATTCCCCATCTCACTCCTACATAGAGATCCTAGAGGATCTACTGCCTCACCCCTCACATATACAGGAGGGTAAACTGTCCCAGGCCACGTATATACCTGGTACAACGATGGCAGCTCCTTTTTATGTGAAGGGACCTGTAGAGCAGGCTATGCCATAGTATCAAATACTGAGATAGTGGAGTCACAGGCACTCCCTGCCCTTACCACTAATCAGCAGGCTGAGTTGATAGCTCTTACCCATGCCTTCCAGTCAGCACAGGGACAATCTTTAAATGTTTACACAGACTCCATATATGCCTTTCATATTCTCCTGTCCCACATGGCTATCTGGAAGGAGTGCAGGCTTCTTACAACAAAAGGAGGATCCATAACTAACTCAGGCTACATTATAAACCTGTTAAAAAGCCTCCCATATCCCCAAAGCTATAGGAATTATTCACTGTTGGTCTCATCAGACCGACAGTTCCATTATTTCCAAGGGAAATAATCGGGCTGACTGAGAAGCTAAAACAGAAGCATTCCAAAGCCCAAACCTTCCTCAATCACCTCAGGGGTTTCATACAGTACAGCCCACATTGTGTACATACAGTGTACATACAGTACACATTCTCACAGACACCTCCTGATACCCAGCAAATCCTGTCCTACCTACATCAGCTCTATCATCCTAATAACAAAGCTCTGCTTCATTTTTTCAAGGCTCACCTCCAACACACCCCTGAGGACTTAATGTTTTTAAAAGCTATCACTGTCTCTTGTCAAATCTGTCAAAAGTCAGATCCCAAGACCAAATACTGTAGCTTCCCTATTCCCACCCACCACGCCAAGGGGCTCCCTTCCAGGAACTGACTGGCAGCTGGATTTTACTCATATGCCCACAGTCAGAAGAGTTAAATATCTCCTGGTCTTGGTGGATACAATGTCTGGGTGGGTTGAAGCGTTTCCCACCACTAACAAGAGGGCCCAGACAGTCTCTGATGTTCTTCTCCGAGAAATCATCCCCTGGTTTGGAATCCCAACTTCTCTTCAGTCAGATAAGGGCCCTGAGTTCACTTCCCAGATTTCCCAAAACTTGTCTAAGGCTCTTAACATCCCTTGGCATTTTCATATCCCATACCACCCTCAGTCTTCAGGGAAGGTAGAACGAACTAACCGTTCCTTAAAAAATGTTCTTGTTAAAAACAGGAACTTCACCTCAACTGGGTAAAACTCTTACCTCTGGCCCTACTAAGGCTTAGGGCCCTTCCCAAAGGCCCCCTTTTCATCTCACCCTTTGAATTCTTGTATGGGCGGCCAGTTTTAACCCCCAGCCTCTCACCTAAAACTTCTCCCCTTCCTGATCACCTGCTTACCCCCTGTTAACTCATCTGCGCTCCCTATTGTGGGATTTTACGGACCACTCATTCATTACCTCAACCATGTGCTAACCCATGCCCACCACTGATTAAAATAGGAGATCAGGTATTATTTTCTCCCCCAAGCCAACGTCCCTCACCCTTTTCCCTTAAATGGCAGGAACCTCTCAGAATAATTCTTTTGACTCCCACAGCTGCAAAGCTCAAGGGACTTCCTCATTGGTTTCACCTGTCACATCTTAAACCGTTTACTCCTCCAGCTCAAGATGACCTCTCATACAAAGTAACTCAGACAGGACCCTGTTCCCTTAGGTTCCAGAGGACACCAACTTCAGCCTCTCTTACTCCAGTTCAAAAAAAAAATAAATAAAGGTTCCATCCTTATTCAACTCTCTTGTGCCAATATACTTTCCTTTCTCCTCTTTTTCCTATATACAACTTCTCCATATACCTCCAATGTCATGCTTAAATTTCCAAATAACCACTCAGCTGTTATTACAGGGATCATCATCAAACATAGAGCTGGAGGTACAAGGACTGTCAAAAGCCCAGGTGGTAAGAAACAATAATAAATTTGTGGCCCCAAACTCCAAAAAAATCTTACAAAACAAACCTTAACAGGCTCATCACTGACTGCAACAGTGTCTCCTGGTAATGCCATGATCATAATCATACGCTGTTAATATATCTAAAATCTATTTCTTTTCAAGACATTTTATAAGCTCCAGGGAGCCAGTTTGACCCACCTAAACGAGACCAGACTCATCTGGAATAAGTATTATTTAATTATTTTTTTGTCATTCCTGGTCTCGGGAACCCCTAACCCCCCTCTATCTTCCATTTTAAAAATAAGTATCATTTAATTCTTTCTTCATCATTTCTGGTCTCAGGAACCCCTAACCCCCCATCTTCCATCTTAAACCTCCCCTCTATTAATCTCTAGCGTTGTAATAAGAGCAGTGGGGCTGCGTCCCCAGCACCCCGGCCGCCTGCTAGCTTATGCCTCGAAATAATTACACAGACACTGTATTCTTTTAAACACTGCTTGGCCCATTAACTCTAGCCCTTACAGGCTAATTCTCATATCCCGATCAACCCATCTCTAATAATCTGTGTAGCATCAGTCTTACCAGGAAAGATTCTAGCCTACATCCATCCTGGGTCTGAGCTTCACGCGTCTGCCCGGGAGAGGGGAGCATGGCCTCTTAGCTCACTTCCTCTTCCTCCCAGCATTCTGTTCTGTTTACTCCTCCCACCTATGTTTTAACCTATGAGATCAAGCAGTTTCTTTATTACTTAACCAATGACCTTCCTCCATCATTTCCCCTTTTTCTGTTTAAACCAAAAGGAAAGGCTTTAACTTTAACATAGCAAAATTACATATAACAAAACAGTTATAAAGCAAGAATGACAGTTACAATATTTACATCTACTTTATCTTTTATCATAACTAAGGAAAACTATAACTATCTATATATTCTTTAACTCCATCAAAGACTCCAGAAGGATATAATATTACCTAATTAAACAAGAAATAAGCAACTTTCAAAACTCTAGAAATGACAGAAACATCTCACTGCCTGGACAGTCACCCAAAGTTCCTCCGTACCATTGGGGCATCCATCTTCGGCCTACAGGCCCATAGTTTCCAGCAGACATTTCAATGAAGCAGGAAATTTCAAAGACAGTTCTGTCACTATCCGCTGTGTCCTGTAGAATGTCTCGCAGACTCCTTCATGAATCAGAAACCCCGAAAGATCATCTCACCTTTAGGCAAGTTCAGCAGTCGTCTCTCTGTGGGTTCTGTGTCCAGTTTATGCAACATTCCAGGCAAGAGCAGTTACTTGCCCAAATGGCTATCAAACTCCATAAGGATCCTCTTCGATGCCCATCTTCCACTCAAAGTAGATTGGTGCTGCCAGGAGCAGATGTGTCTCATTGTCATGAAAAGCCTTAAGTTATTAAAACATTTATAATTCCATATTCTATAATTTTTGAAAGATATGAAGAATGCCTATCTAAAATATATCTATGTACATCTGGAAAATCTTAACTAACATAACTACAAACTTGACTATTATGATTATCTATTAACAACCTATATACATTACATTTTTAAATAAACTACACAATCACAATACCTTAATCAATATCAGAAATACATATACATATAATAAAATTTACCTTAAATTAATATCAGTAAACCAAGATTCATATCAATGCAAATTATTCCCATCTATATCATCTCCCCCTTTAAATGTAAAAGAACATTTATAAACAAAATATGGGAACATGGGCGCAGTTATTTCTCTCCAAACTGCTTCTTGCTGAATGGGGGCATCATTAATTAGGTCTTTCATGGTATAACCTGTGTGCTAGTTTCATCTCAGTTAGCAGGTGAGCGAAGCAATTTTCTGAAGGTGTTCACAGCAACCCTTCAGGAGGGCGTGGTCCATTATACCATATTGGGATAGAAGCAATCCACAGACTCTCACCCTCTGTGAAAACAAAATAAGAAACTTTCCAAACCATCATGTCCTTAGATCCAAATTGCAAAGTCAAGGCATTTTCAAAATATCTATGTTGGATTAGTTCAGCAGCATTTATAAACAAATATCTTTTAGCTGCTGTTGCTCCTTCCTCAGCATTCAAACAATTCAAAGAGAGCATAATAGCATACAATATCAAAATTTTCTGTGTATTCTCCATCTTTGTGTGGCTTTATTTTAACCTTTATTTCGTTTATTTTTACTCTTAACTTTTTGCTTTTTGAGACAGGTTCTCTGTATCTTTGACCTGGAATAACTCTGTAGACCAGGCTGTCCTTCAACTCACAGAGATCTGTTTGTCTCTGCCTTCTAGGCACTGGTATTAAAGGCGTGTGCTACCACAACTTGAAGTCACAGAGGTCAATCTCCCTCTGCCTCCCAAGTGTTGGGATTAAAGGTGTGTACTACCACACCCAACAACTCTCTTTCTTCCTTTTTTTTGTTTTTTACTTTAAGAACTTTAACTTTTAGCCTGCATGTATTTTCAACATGCTGTAAATCATTTAAACATTTTCTTTGTTTTTGAATCTCTCTTTACTCTTTCTTTTTCTGACCACATGAGCCTTTAAATTATTGAGCAATATGGGTAGGATTAAAGCCGTGGCTTTGGCAGATAGATCCAGCCCATTCCTTAGCTTTCTGCCATTCTAACCTTGTGGCTGAAGTACCGGCCAGAGCCACGTTCAGTGCCACAAGTCTACAGTGTTTCAAGGTCCTTGCCAGCAAACAAGCTACAACACTCAAATGCTCTCTCTGTAGCTGGCCTCCTGCCTCAAAGAGTCAGAGTTTGCCCTGGCAGGACAGCCCAGAAAGCCAGCATTTTTAAACAGTGCAGCTTTTTTCATGCTATGGCTGAAAACCGAAAAGCATGCGTTCAGCTTTTCGACAACACCATTTAAGTGTTTCGTGGCAGGACCTCTTAATGAGTTGCAGGGTTTTGCAGCTAAAGCTGAGTCAGGAAGCCTCTCTTAGATGAAAGCACTTGCTTGCCTCTTTCAAGCAGAGTAGACCCGAAAAATTGTTGCTACCAAGAAAACATGCTTTACTCTTTCCCAAGCTTTCTCAGGCTTTCAGTGGATTCAGTTGTCCACACATCTGGGCGCCATTCTGTTGTAATAAGAGCGGCAGGGCTGGGTCTCCAGCACCCCGGCCGCCTGCTAGCTTATGCCTCGAAATAATTACACAGACACTGTATTCTTTTAAACAGTGCTTGGCCCATTAACTCTAGCCCTTACAGGCTAATTCTCATATCCCGATCAACCCATCTCTAATAATCTGTGTAGCATCAGTCTTACCGAGAAAGATTCTAGCCTACATCCATCCTGGGTCTAAGCTTCACGCGTCTGCCCGGGAGAGGGGAGCATGGCCTCTTAGCTCACTTCCTCTTCCTCCCAGCATTCTGTTCTGTTTACTCCTCCCACCTATGTTTTAACCTATGAGACCAAGCAGTTTCTTTATTACTTAACCAATGACCTTCCTCCATCACACTAGAATCTAAATTTTTTTCTCCCAAATGTAATTTTTGTTTTTCCAGCATCTTGCGAGGTCCAAGCTGCCAGATGACCCAGTTCCTCAGAGTCTGGAAAATAGTCTTAATCAGCCACCCCAGGATGCGATCAGACATCCCAAACTCCTTGACGCCCACAAAGTCAGCATGAAGCAGTTATGAAAGACCTTGCTGAGTCCCATTCCCACCCATTAAGATCCTCAACCCCCCCCAAATTGTTATAATAAACGAAAGAGTGAAATGTAATTCTTTTAGCCATCCGTAAGGCTGCACTTCTGGGTTCTAAAGTTGGCGCATGTACCCCCTGCATGGGTCACCCACCATCTGCGTCATCAGCGTCTGATGTGCTCACACAAAAGCCCCTGAATGCATGTGCAAGGCATAGCATCGCCCGTCATCAGCGTCTGACGTAGGCACGTCTTTCCCCTCGTGCACATGTGCTAGGAAGCCTTTAAAAGCTGGGCATGCCATTTTTACTCCCCCCCCTTCTTTCCACACCATTTCCCTCGGCCCGTGAGCACAAACCCTCTTAATAAATTCCTATGTCAGTTTGTTTGCATCTCATGTCCTCTTTTCATTTCTGCCTGACATTTTTAATAACACTGCCCTTCTCTGCCCTCTCCGGGAGGTAGAGGGAGCCATTGGCATTATTAAAGTCCATGTTCCCTTCTCTCTTCCAGATCTCAATCAAATAGAAAAGTAGTTGGGTTCCTTCTCTGCTAATCCTTCTGTTTATATTAAGGAGTTTCACTATCTGTCCCAGGCCTATGATCTAACCTGGTATGGCTTCTATGTCATCCAGGCTTCTATTCTGACTCCTGAAAAGGGAAGTAGAATTCAGGCAGCAGCTAGACAGTATGCAGACCAGACTCATCTAGTAGACAGTGCAGTCCCTGTGGGACTGCCACCCACAAAACCCTATTGGGATTATCAACCTGACCAAAGCAGTCAACAAAGGTGGGACATCATGGTTTGTTGCCTCCTTCAGGGTATGGAGATTGTCTCAGAAAAAGTAGTTAATTTTGATAACTTTGAGAGATCACACAGCTAGCTGACAAAAACCCAACCATTTTTTAAACTGATTATAAGAGACCATGGTCCAATATACTAGACCGAACCCAGCCTCCCCAGCGGGAGCCACGGTCCTGGCTACCCATTCCATTTCTCAGTCAGCACCAGATATTAGAAAAAAGTTTTAAAAGGTTGAGGAGGGTCCCCAAACCCCTATACAGGAATTGGTGAGAATGGCCTTTAAAGTTTTTAATGCCCGAGAAGAAATAGCTGAGTCCTCCTGACAGACAAGACTGCAACAGATGGCAACACTCCAAGCTCAAGCCCTAGCAGCTGCCCTGAGGCTACCGGGACCCCCAGAAGGTGAACAAGGGAAGTCAACCATGAGACTTCATCCTGGAAGAGCTCAGCCTAAGTCAACCTCACCAGCAAGCTGCTTCAAATGTGGTCTAAATGGGCCTCCTATGAGGCCATGCCCCATCTGCCAGCAACCTGAACACTGAAAATCACAATGCCTCCATGCAGGCTCGTCTTCTATGCCATTCCACGGAGGTCTAGCCTCACCAACATCAGCGAGTGAGACTATGCCGGCCTTTGAACTTCTCAGCCTCAAGGAGGATTGATGCATCCCAGACTTGATGACTCCCATAGCCCTCTCCAAGCCTAGGGTAACACTGCAGGTAGCAGGTAAGTCTGTTGCTTTTCTTTTGGACACAGGAGCTACCTACTCTGTTTTAACATCTCACTTGGGCCTTACGTTCCCCTCACCAATTTCAGTCATGGAGGTAGACAGATCCTGCTATTCCCCACTTACAACTTTGCCACTGGCCCGCATTCTTGCAGGGCAATTCTTCTCTCATTCGTTCTTAGTTATACCTGCTTGCCCTGCACCTTTACTGGGTTGAGATATCCTTAGCCCCTTCAGGGCCACACTCACTTTGGCCCCCCACACACTCTCCTAAGTCACACTTTTTTCTCACTTTAACAGCCTCACATGTTTCTACCCCAGACTGTTCTGTCCCTACCCTCCCTGATCCAGTAGATCCCCAAGTATGGGGCACTTCCACTCCTGTGGTTGCTACTCACCACCAGCCAGTGCTAGTTCACCTTAAAGATCCTTTGTCCTTCCCTTCCAGACCCCAGTTTCCTATTTCTGAAACCCACTGCCAAGGCCTTAAGCCTATTATCACCTGTCTCCTGTCTCAAGGACTTCTGATTCCTATTGACTCACCCTGCAACACTCCAATCCTTCCCATGGGTAAGCCCTCTGGTGCTTACCACTTGGTTCAAGACCTCCGCCACATAAATGAGGCAATCATTCCAGTTCACCCACTAGTTAACAACCCATATAATCTCCTGTCTAACATTCCTCCTACCACCTCCTACTTTACTGTTCTGGACCTAAAATGCCTTCTTTATTGTCCCTTTACACCCTGACTCATACTTCCTCTCTGCCTTCACCTGGGAGGACCCTGACACCCAATCCTCCAGACAGCTTACATGGACTGTTCTCCCTCAGGGTTTTCTGGACAGCCCCCATTTCTTTGGCCAAGCTCTGGCTTGAGATCTCTCAAACGTGGACCCAGGTCCTAGACACTCCTCCAGTATGTTGATGATCTCCTTCTCTGCAGTCCTACATTGTCTTTGTCCCAACAGTCCACCTCTGCACTCCTGAATTTCCTCAGATCACTGAGATATTGAGTCTCACCAAGGTTCAGCTGTGCTCTCCTACAGTGGTATATTTGGGTGTTCAACTTAGCCCGGGGTCTAAGACTCTCATCTCTGACAGGGTCCAGGCCCTGTAGGATTTACAGCCCCCAACCACAGGGGCTCAAATTCTCTCATTTTTGGGCCTCCTAGGGTTCTTCCTCCATTGGATCCCTAACTTTGCCATTACAGCCAAGCCTCTGTACCAGGCAGCCAAAGAGACCTCCATGGGTCCTCTCACCCACCCGGACATTGTCTGCCGCCACTTCTCTCTACTGCAAGATGCCCTTATAAAAGACCCTGGATCTTGCCACGAAGCCTTACCATCTCTATACAGATGAGAGGTTAGGAGTGGCCTCAGGAGTTCTAACCCAACAGGCTGGGCCTTTTTATCCAATCAGCTGGACCTCACCATATATAGATAGCAACTGTGCCTGAGAGCCCTGGCAGCAGCCGCTGAACTCACTCAGGAGGCTCTCAAGATCACCTTGTCCAAGCCAATTACAGTATATTCCACCCACCACCTCTCAGACCTTCTGAGACACTCCTCTCTCTCTCTTCTTGGGCTTTCATGAGTCCAGGTATTTTACTTACTGTTTCTAGAAAACCCCCAAGTTACTTTGGCCTCCAGTCCTGCCCTAAACTCCAGCAACTTTTCTTCTTGCTCCCTCCCACTCTGGCACCTCCTCTACTCTTGCCCAGAGGCTGTAATTAAAGGCTTTAACCTCACCTTGGCCAGGTCTTCTAGACCAGCCAATCACAGATCCCCAACTCACCCTGTTTGCTGATGGAAGTTCCCTTATAGATAAATCAGGAAACTGCCAGTGTAATGAACATGGAAACAGATCCTTCTGAATAAGTAAAAAACAGGTATCTGTAGTGTAGGCAATGTAGGAAAGCTATAAGGATGAGTATAATATAGAAAATAGGAAATTAAGAAAACTGTGCGAAGTAGAAAATTATTAAGGAGAAATATTAAGAGATCATTTTGCCCACTTGGAGGCTGCCACACCCATGTGGCTCTGCCGGAGGGGAAGGGTGCATCCAGTAAGTATCACCTCAGCTTCCTGTTACCCCTTATACAAAGAATCTGGAATGCAATCCCAGCCTCCAGCCTCCGTCTTTGGATGGCCCCTCCCCTGAGCCCCGACAAACCTTGACCCCTCCCCAGGAAAGGTCAAGACCACTTCCACAGTCTATTTAAAATAAACATGGGGTCTTCCCTCTTCCTCTTCGGTTTATGTACCAGCTTTCTGTTCCCCCCTTGAGCCCCCCGAGAACGCAGGCATCCAATTAAACTGAGATATCTTTTAATTTGGTCTGATTCAGTATGATTGGGATAATTTATGTCGGCAGAGAGGCTCGTTTTTAGGACTAATCCTAATAGTCTCTTCTTCTGTGATGTTTCCTGAGGGTCTTCAGGGTCTTTGATGTAGACTGGGCCTGGGAGCCTTAGGATCCATTGATCTGCGCATTGTGTCAGATTGTGGGTTTTTATGATGGTCTCCATTTGCTGTGTATTGTTTTGGGAATAACTTGGACTACTCTGACCAACCGGGTTTTTTCATGCCTGGTACTGGGGTTTTGGTTCATCTCCAGTTGTTTCAGGGAGCATTTTCAGCCCAAGTAGCATACCTTTATTTACATATGTGTATATACATGCACTTACATCTATCATATATAATTTTAAGTGAATATAAAATAATATGATTCCTTGAGGCTTTATCAAAAAACCTTGGTGTGATCTGTCCCTTTTCCCTCCTTTTTCTTTTACATTGGCAATCCTCCACCCTCCGCAGTTGAATACTTCACCTAAGTTTCCATTTCCCACTTCAAATCACCTGTATTCTGCCATTCTCTTCTAAAATCCCTATGGTTCCTTTGTAATTTGCTGATTTAGATAGTTATAACTCAAATCCGAAGATTTGGAGCTAGGAATCACAGAGAGATCACATACAGCATTTGTCTCTGTGTCTTGAGTATCTCATTTAATATAGTCTTTTCTAGTTCCATACATTTACCCTCAAATTTAATGATTTAATTTTTCTTCACAGATAAATAATATCCCACTGTGTATATGTACCACATTTTCATCAGTTGAAGGACATCAGGTTGCTTCCATTTCCATTGCATAGAGTAGCAATGAACAGGCTGAGCAAGTATCTGTGGAACAGTGTGTTGAGACCTTGGACATAGTCCAAGAAGTAATATAGCTGGATCATTTGGTAAATTTAGTTTAGTTTTTTGATACTTTTCATACTGAATTATGGAGTGGCTGTACAATTTTACAAACCTACTAATGGTAAGTAAGAGTTCCTCTTCTCCCCAAACCAGAATTTTCTGTCAGGTGTTTTGTTGGTCTTAGTTATTCTGACTAGGGTGAGATGAAATCTCAGAATTGTCTTAGCATTTCCCTAACTTCTAAGAATGATAAAAACTTTTTGAGCTATTTCTCAACCATTTTTATTTGTTCTATTAAGAATTCTGTTTAGATCCAGTACTGACTAGTTTTTTGACAACTTGATACAAACTAGAGTCCTTTTAGAAGAGGGAACCTCAATGGAGAAAATTCCTCCACCAAATTTGCATGTAGATTGATGATTGATATGGAAGGTCCCAATTCACTGTCATGGTGCTACTCATGTCAGTGGCCATGTCAGAGAAGCAGTAGGTGGCAATTGAAGTTCAAGGTGTCAGCCCACCAGGAAGAAACCTCCTGATGGATGAATCTCAATTAGGAAAGGCCCTGAGATCCCAGACCCCAGACCCCAGAATGTCTTTTGCTTCTGCTGTGCCTTTACACTGCTACTGGTATCTTTCTCTGGTATCTGACATGGTTGAACAGGTTTGGGGAGATTCCCATTGCCTGTACTGTAATACATTTATCTCCTGGAAACATCCCATTCTACTGGGCATTTTTACCTCTTTATTATTATAAGGATGATTCCTCCCTAAGCTGTACAAATTCATAATAAAAATGTTAGCTTCCACAGAGTTTTGAAGAATAAAAGTAGCCTTAAGATGAAAAACCCCAGAAAACAATCTAAAGTTCACAAGACCACATAGTTGAAGTAAAAAATACAAAGCGGCCCAACTCCTGCTTGTTGTGAACTATTATTTTTAAGGTGTGGTACATTTCTTCCTACTGCTTTTGTTCACAATGCAAAAACATGTTCATTTGCTTGATTAAATAAAATTAACCTGTGGTCAGGAGACTGAGTCAGAAACTAGCTGATAGGAGGTGGTGGGGAGGAACCAGGTATAGAGAGTGTTCTGAAGTGGGAGCTGAGCAGAAGGTCTGGGGGTGTTTTCTGGAGACCTGAACAAGGAGAGAAGGTTAGCTACTTGCGATTCAGCCTCTCCGAGCTAGCATAATCTCACCTCAACCTTTGAATCCTGAGTTCTAGAGAGGGATATAGATCTAGATAAAGTTTCACCTAGTGGTTTTGAGAGGTCTGGTGAATGAGGGAACAGAGTTCCCACCAGCTGCAGCCCTTGCTGTCAACCCCCTGCTGGTAGCATCAGAGTTAAAGTTGTCTATGAGGACAGCGGTGCTTCAGGGACAGTCACTGACTTGAGTGGGAAAAAAACCAACTACTATTTTCTTACTAGGGTTGGTTGATGATCACCTGTTAGGTAGCATGTATAGTCACTGGTCTCTGAGGGAAATATTCTGTACCTATCTACTAAGTCCATTTAATGGATATATCATTTAATTCTGATATCTTTCTGCTTATATTTTGTACAGGTGATTTTAAGGAGTTGGAACCCACTCCCACCGCTCAGAGTTAGTACAGGACACCCGCAGACGCCAAGCTCTCAGCACACAGGACATTTATTACCTGGAGTGGCAAGGTGGGCATGGACACTGCCTCTGGATTGACCAGACAGCATCAAGCAGTAGCAACAGGTGGCTATGGGTTTTTGTTTGTTTTCTTTTGTTTTTCGGTAGTGGGTTTTAAAGGAGACAAAAAGGGAGTCCTTCATTCCCACCTTTTTGTTTTATTATTGGGTTGTTAGGTGTTGAGTAATTGGGCATCTGTTAAGAGCTGGGGGACTTCAGCTCCAGGTTCTTTTTGAGTAATATCTATGAGGACTCTGTGCCCTTCTCCCCAGAGAGCAATGATTGACCAGACCAAGCAAGAGAATTGTTTTTATAATGATTCTTTACTAGGAACTTCAATATCCAATGCATCAATGGGGTTTACAATCTTAATAGGCATAGGGGATTGATAATGGTCAACACATAGGCAATTCAATATCACAATTATTAATCCTACTAAACCTAATACATAAAACCAATTCATAACCTTAATCTAACTTATCACTTATCCATAAGACACTTCTTAACCTTAATACAACTTATCCATTACTTTTTTTTATTGAGAAAAGGAGAAAAAAAAACAAGTTTCCACCTCCTCCCAGCCTCCCATTTCCCTCCCCCTCCTCCCACCCTTCTCCCGCTCCCCCCACTCCTTTCCCCCTCCCTCTCCAGTCCAAAGAGCAGTCCGGGTTCCCTGCCCTGTGGTAAGTCCTAGGTCCTCCCCCCTCCGTCCATATCTAGGAAGGTGAACATCCAAACTGGCTAGGCTCCCACAAAGCCAGCACATTAAGTAGGATCAAAACCATTGTCCTTGGCTTCTCATCAGCCCTCATTGTTCGCCATGTTCAGAGAGTCCGGTTTTATCCCATGCTTTTTCGGTCGCAGTCCAGCTGGCCTTGGTGAGCTCCCAGTAGATCAGCTCCACTGTCTCAGTGGGTGGGTGCACCCCTCGTGGTCCCGACATCTTTGCTCATGTTCTCCCTCCTTCTGCTCCTCCTTGGGACCTTGGGAGCTCAGCCCAGTGCTCCAGTGTGGGTCTCTGTCTCTATCTCCATCCATCACCAGATGAAGGTTCTATGATGATATGCAAGATATTCGTCAGTATTGCTCTAGGATAGGGTCATTTCAGGTTCCCTATCCTCAGCTGCCCAAGGAACTAACTGGGGACCTCAGCTAGGGCACCTGGGAGCCCCTCTAGGGTCAAGTCTCTTGCCCACCCTAAAGTGGCTCCCTTAACTAAGAATTGTGCTTCCGTGCTCCCCTGTCCAACCTTCCTTTATCCCAATCCTCCTGTTTCCCCAAGTCCCCCCTCCTTCCCTTCTACCTTTTCTCTCCCCATCTCCCCTTACCCCCATCCCACCCCACCCCCAAGATCCCATTTTCTCCCTGGCAATTTTGTCTACTTCCCTTAGCCAAGAGGATAACTATATGTTTTTCCTTGGGTTTACCTTCTTACTTAACTTCTTTAGGTTCACCTATTGTAGACTCCGTGACCCTTATTTATGGCTAGAAACCAATTATGAGTGAGTACATCCCATGTTCATCTTTTTGGGTCTGGGATGCCTCACTCAGGATAGTGTATTCTATTTCCATCCATTTGCATGCAAAATTCGAGAAGTCATTGTTTTTTACCACAGCGTAGTACTCTAATGTGTATATATTCCACACTCTCTTCATCCATTCTTCCATTGAAGGGCATCTAGGTTGTTTCAAGGTTCTGGCTATTACAAATAATACTGCTATGAACATAGTTGAACAAATGCTTTTGTCATTTGATAGGGCATCTCTTGGGTATATTCCCAAGAGTGGTATTGCTGGGTCCAGGGGTAGGTTGATCCCGAATTTCCTGAGAAACCGAAACACTGACTTCCACAGTGGTTGCACAAGATTGCATTCCCACCAGCAATGGATGAGGGTACCCCTTCCTCCACAGCCTCTCCAGCAAAGGCTATCCTTGGTGTTTTTGACTTTAGCCATTCTGACAGGTGTAAGATGATATCTCAAAGTTGTTTTGATTTGCATTTCCCTGATTGCTAAGGAAGTTGAGCACGACCTTAAGTGTCTTTTGGCCATTTGAACTTCCTCTGCTGAGAATTCTCTGTTCAGTTCAGTGCCCCATTTTTTAATTGGGTTAATTAGCATTTTAAAGTCTAGTTTCTTGAGTTCTCTATATATTTTGGAGATCAGACCTTTGTCTGTTGCGGGGTTGGTGAAGATCTTCTCCCAGTCAATAGGTTGCCTTTTTGTCATAGTGACAGTGTCCTTTGCTTTACAGAAGCTTCTCAGTTTTAGTAGGTCCCATTTATTCAATGTTGCCCTTAATGTCTGTGCTTCTGGGGTTATACCTAGGAAGCGTTCTCCTGTGCCCATCTGTTGTAGGGTATTTCCCACTTTCTCTTCTATCAGGTTCAGTGTGTTCTGACTGATATTGAGGTCTTTAATCCATTTGGACTTGAGTTTTGTGCACGGTGATAGATATGGGTCTATTTTCATTCTTCTACAGGTTTACATCCAGTTGTGCCAGCACCATTTGTTGACGATGCTTTCTTTCTTCCATTGTATACTTTTAGCTCCTTTATCAAAAATGAGGTGTTCAAAGGTTTGTGGGTTAAAATCTGGGTCTTCTATACGATTCCATTGGTCGACTTCTCTGTTTTTATGCCAGTACCACACTGTTTTCATTACTGTAGCTCTGTAATAGAGTTTGAAGTCAGGGATGGTAATGCCTCCAGAAGTTCCTTTATTGTATAGGATTGTTTTGGCTATCCTGGGTTTTTTGTTTTTCCATATAAAGTTGATTATTGTCCTCTCCAGATCTGTGAAGAATTTTTATGGGATCTTGATGGGGATTGCATTGAATCTATAAATTGCCTTTGGTAGAATTGCCATTTTTACTATGTTGATCCTCCCAATCCAAGAGCAAGGGAGGTCCATCCATTTTTTGGTATCCTCTTCAATTTCTTTCTTCAATGCCTTAAAGTTCTTGTCAAATAGGTCTTTCACTTCCTTGGTTAGATTTACCCCAAGATATTTTATGCTGTTTGTGGCTATCGTGAATGGTGAAGCTTCTCTGATTTCCCTCTCTGCTTCCATATCCTTTGTGTATAAGAGGGCGACTGATTTTTTGGAGTTGATCTTGTATCCTGCCATATTACTAAAGCTGTTTATCAGCTGTAAAAGTTCTTTGGTGCAGTTTTGGGGGTCGCTTATGTACACTATCATATCATCTGCAAATAACGAAAGTTTCACTTCTTCCTTTCTAATTCGAATCCCCTTGATCCCATTATGTTGTCTTATTGCTATTGCTAGAACTTCAAGCACTATATTGAAGAGGTATGGCAAGAGTGGACAGCCTTGTCGTGTTCCTGAGTTAAGCGGGATGGCTTTGAGTTTCTCTCCGTTTAATTTGATGTTAGCTGTCGGCTTGCTGTATATAGCTTTTATTATATTTAGGTATGACCCTTGTATCCCTAATCTCTCCAAGACTTTTAACATAAATGGATGTTGAATTTTGTCAAATGCTTTTTCAGCATCTAATGAAATGATCATATGGTTTTTTTCTTTCAGCTTATTTATATGCTGGATTACATTGATAAATTTTCGTATGTTGAACGAGCCCTGCATCTCAGGAATGAAGCCTACTTGATCATAATGGATAATTTTTCGGATTTGTTCTTGGATTCGGTTTGCCAGTATTTTGTTGAGGATTTTTGTGTCGATATTCATGAGTGAGATTGGCCTGTAATTCTCTTTCCTGGTTGAGTCTTTGTGTGGTTTTGGTATCAGAGTAACTGTAGCTTCATAAAAGGAATTTGGTAATGACCCTTCTGCTTCTATATTGTGGAATACATTAAGGAGTATAGGTATTAGGTCTTCTTGGAAGTTCTGGTAGAATTCCGCATTGAAACCATCTGGCCCTGGGCTTTTTTTTTGGTAGGGAGGTTTTTGATAACAGCTTCTAATTCTTCGCGACTAACAGGTCTGTTTAGATTGTTCACCTGGTCCTGGTTTAATTTTGGTAAATCGTACTTATCTAAAAAAAAGTGTCCATTTCTTTTACATTTTCCAGTTTTGTGGCCTACAGGCTTTTGTAGTAAGATCTAATGATTCTCTGAATTTCCTCTGTGTCTGTGGTTATGTCCCCCTTTTCATTTCTGATCTTATTAATTTGCGTGTTCTCTCTCTGCCGTTTGATTAGTTTGGATAGGGGTTTATCAATCTTGTTGATTTTCTCCAGGAACCAGCTTTTTGTTTCATTGATTCTTTGGATTGTTTTCTGTGTTTCTATTTTGTTGATTTCAGCCCTCAGTTTGATTATTTCCAGTCTTCTACTCCTCCTAGGTGAGTCTGCTTCTTTTTTTTCTAGAGCTTTCAGGTGGGCTGTTAAATCTCCAATATGTGCTTTTTCTGTTTTCTTTAAGTGGGCACTTAGTGCTACGAACTTTCCTCTTAGGACTGCTTTCATAGTGTCCCATAAGTTCGAGTATGTTGTTTCTTTATTTTCATTGAATTCAAGGAAGACTTTAATTTCTTTCTTTATTTCTTCCTTAATCCAGGTATGGTTCAGTAGTTGACTGTTCAGTTTCCATGAGTTTGTAGGCTTTCTGGGGGTAGGATTGTTGTTGAATTCTAACTTTAATCCATGGTGATCTGATAAGACACAGGTGGTTACTAATATTTTTTTGTAACTGTGGATGTTTGCTTTGTTACCGACTATGTGGTCGATTTTTTAGAAGGTTCCATGAGCTGCAGAGAAGAAGGTATATTCTCTCCTATTTGGGTGGAATGTTCTATAGATGTCTGTTAAGTCCATTTGATTCATTACCTCCATTAATTCTCTTATTTCTCTGTTAGGTTTCTGTCTGATTGACCTGTCCATTGGTGAGAGAGGAGTGTTGAAGTCTCCTACTATTAGTGTGTGCGGTTTGATGGCTGCCTTGAGTTTTAGTAATGTTTCTTTTACGTACGTGGGTGCTTTTATATTAGGGGCATAGATATTCAGGATTGAGACTTCATCCTGATGAATTGTTCCTGTTATGAGTATAAAATGTCCCTCTCCATGTCTTCTGATTGATTTAAGTTTGAAGTCAACTTTGTTAGAAATTAGTATGGCCACGCCTGCTTGTTTCTTAGGTCCATTTGCTTGATAAGCCTTTTCCCAGCCCTTTACTCTGAGTAGGTGCCTGTCTTTGTGGTTGAGGTGTGTTTCTTTTTGGCAGCAGAATGTTGGATCCTGTTTTCTTATCCAATCTCTTAGCCTGTGCCTTTTTATAGGTGAGTTGAGCCCATTGACATTAAGTGATATTAATGACCAGTGGTTGTTAACTCCAGTCACTTTTTTAGTAGTAGGGTTTGTGTGTTTCCCTTCTTTGAGTTGCGCTGGTGAAGGGTCTCTAGATGTCTGAGTTATTGTGGTCATTGTTGGACTCCTTGGTTAGTGATTTTCCTTCTATTATTTTCTGTAAGGCTGGATTTGTGGCTACGTATTGTTTAAATTTGTTATTATCCTGGAAAATTTTGTTTTCTCCATTTATAGTGAACGAAAGCTTGGCTGGATATAGTAGTCTGGGCTTGCATCCATGATCTCTTAGTTTTTGCAGTACATCTATCCAGGACCTTCTGGCTTTCATGGTTTCCATAGAGAAGTCAGGTGTAAGTCTGATAGGTTTACCTTTATAAGTAACTTGGCCTTTTTCCTTTGCGGCTCTTAATATTCTTTCTTTATTCTGTATATTTTGTGTTTTGATTATTATATGGCGAGTGGATGGTTTTTTTTTTTTTTGATCCAGCCTATTTGGTGTTCTGTATGCTTCTTGAACCTTCATAGGTACCTCTTTCTTCAGGTTGGGAAAGTTTTCTTCTATAATTTTATTAAGTATATTTTCTGGACCGTTGAGTTGCCCTTCTTCTCCTTCTTCTACTCCAATTATTCTTAGGTTTGGTCTTTTTATTGTGTCCCATATTTCCTGAATGTTTTGTGATGAGAGTTTGTTGGACTTGCTGTTTTCTTTGATCAGTGCGTTTATTTTCTATATGTTATCCTCAGAATCTGAGATTCTTTCTTCTATCTCTTGTATTCTGCTGGTTATGCTTGTTTCTGTAGTCTCTATTCGTTTACCTAGATTTTCCATGTCCAGCCGGCCCTCTGTTTGTGTTTTCTTCTTTGCCTCCATTTCATTTTTCAAGTCATGAACTGTTTCCATTATCTGCTTGATTGTTTTTCCTTGGTTTCCTAGGGTCTCATTCACTGATTTACTCAATTCCTCGAACTTTCTGTTATTCTTCTCATCCATTTCTATAAGGGCGTTTTTTATATGCTGTTTAAGGATGTCAATCACTTTCATGAAGTCAATTTTTTCTACTTCTTCTTGATTAAGGTGTTCATGTCCTCCTGTTGTGAGGTCGCTGGCTTCTGGTGGTTTCATGTTGTTTTTCAGATTGTTGGGTGAATTCTTACATTGGCGTCTGACCATCTCTTCCTCCCAATACTCCCCTATGGATCTTCTTTTACCGGATCAGGTCTTCTTGCCCACTGATGTACCTGCCCAGTGATGTCACTCCCCAGTGATGTTTCTCCTGGTGTCCAGATCGGATCTCCGTGCTGCTTGGTTAGCTCGCAAACAAAGGGCCCACCCTGCTTGCTGCAGGCAGGCTATGGAGACAAAGGAGCTACCGCCCTCCCCTTTGCCCTCCGCTTCGGGTTCGGTCCCAGCGCCCAAGCAGGCTGAGCTGGGAGGTGCTATGCCGCCAAAGAAGGGAGGGAGGGAGGGAGACAGGGGGTGGGGGGATCTGGATGTAAGCTGGATGGGATAGGAAGAGAGAAGAGGTGTGGGGCAGTATAGCCCCTGTAGGATGACCAGGAAGTGTAGGAGGGATGAGGAACATCTGAGTTCCCTGTTCCCGGCTGCCGCAGCACTCACTCACCACAATGATGTTTCTCCCAGTGCCCAGATCGATACTCCGTGCTGCTTGTGTAGCTCGCAAACAAAGGGCCCACCCTGCTTGCTGCAGGCAGGCTATGGAGACAAAGGAGCTACCGCCCTCCCCTTTGCCCTCCCGATTCGGGTTCGGTCCCAGCGCCCATGCAGGCTGAGCTGGGAGGTGCTATGCCGCCAAAGAAGAACTTATCCATTACTTATCTATGAAACATTTCTTAACCTTAATACAACTTATCCATTACTTATCTATAAAACACTTCTTAACCTTAACTTATCCATTAACATTTCCTAATATTATCAATTATCCATAAGATATCTCTCAACATTTCACACACTAAACATATGTATTAACACGTCTATGCTCTTCTCTTAACATCTCATACATGCATGAAATAGCATCATACGACCTGGTATTCTTCAGCTTAAAAAGGGCTTTTTTAATTTCTTCAGGCTGGACGCCTGACCACACTGGGGGCTCAATAGTGAGGCTCTACTCTTGACCCCGTAGTCTACTCTCAGGAGATAAGGTTCGGATGTCCTGTTCCGGACTGGTATCAGGTGCTGGATCAATCCTTTACCGCGTAGTCTGTGGTCTATCTCAGAATGTAGGGCCTTTGGACTCAGCTTTTCAAGTGACTGAGTATCGGGAGACAAGGCTTTTAGCTCTCTACTCTCGAAGATGAAGCTTTGCTCTTGGGATGGCAAAGCGTTCTGTCTGCTTAGAAGATGAAGCTTTGCTCTCAGGATGGGAAAGCATTCTGAAAGGCAGAGTATCTTGTCTGTTCTCCGGAGACAGACCTTCAATGTCCACTCTCAGGGAATAAGGCTTTGCATTCGGGATGCAAGGTGTTAAATGTCTGCTTTTGAGAGATGAAGCTCTGTACTCGGGAGACAGAGCATTAAATGTTTAGGCAAGGTGTTTACTATTGCTGCTTTTCAGGAGACAGGCTTGGAGAATCTCTCCACGGAGGTCGGATACCCAAGCCATTGTGAGAAATGAGATAACCATCCTGCTTCAGCCCTCTCTTTTATGCCACTTCAAACTTCCCCTCGTTTGATCCTTCCGATAACCAGGTGTCCTAGGTTATCAGTATCGACTGGCCACAGAAGGGTGGGGGTCCCTCTTTTGTGGCAAGATTACTTTGTTACCAAGTTTGCTGGGTGCAGCCTCCCCATCGGCCAGATGGGTGTGGCAGCCTTTAAGCAGGCAAATGTTCTCTTAATATTTCACCTTAGTAATTTTCCACACCACACACTGTAGTAATAGGAGTGGCGGGGCTGCGTCTCCAGCACCCGGCTGCCCACATGGCTAGCTTAAGCTTATGCCCCGAAATAATTACATGGACACTGTATTCTTTTAAACACTGCTTGGCCCTTTAGCTCTAGCCCTTACTGGCTAATTCTGATATCCCGATCAACCCATCTCTAATAATCTGTGAGCACCGGTCTTACCGGGAAGATTCTAGCCTACATCCATCCTGGGTCGGAGCTTCATCGCATGTGTCTGCCCGGGAGCAGGGCATGGCATCTCTTCTGAGGCGTCTGCTCCCGAGAGGAGAGCTGTCGAGTCTCTGAGCTCACTTCCTCTTCCTCCCAGCATTCTGTTCTGTTTACTCCACCCACCTATGTTCTAAGCTATGAGCCCAAGCAGTTTGTTTATTACTTAGCCAATGAAATCAACAGATTGATATATGACACTCCCCCATCAACACACAAGAAGAAATGCTTTTACATTACACCAAGTTACATTCATTCTTATTCTATAAATTTCCTGCTCTATCTACACTACAGATTCCCCTTTTTTTATTCATTCAGAGGACTCTGTTTCCATGCTTATTACAGCATCATTCTTTCTGGCTCCTTCCTGTTGATATTGAGGTATTGTTGTTAGAGATCCAAGGAAGCTGGAATGTAGGTTAAGGTCGGGAATAGCAGGCTGTGTCAATGTCTAGGCTCTTTGGGACCATCTGGGAATAGAGAAGTGCAAGCAGCATTAGAATAGTTTGTAAAGATGGACCACATAGGACTAGTTGTTTGGAACTGTCTAGGATGCAGATTCTGAGGGAAAATTTGGGGCTGTCAAGTTTCTGTAGCAGTCTGTAGTTGACTTGAAATATGTTGGGATCAATAGTGTTAGCATTCAGGCATTTCCATCAACCTGCCCACAGAGACCAAGTGACAACAGGGATCAACCATCCCTGTGACACTGTTGCTACTGTTGCCACAAGGCACACACTCTATGTGCATGTGTTATATCCTCTTATAAAAAGCAAGTGTCATATATCCCTGCTCTCTTTTCCTTCCACTCTCACTCAGAGGCAACCTCTGCACCAACTCCAATAAACCTCTCACATTGTGTGTGTGTGTGTGTGTGTGTGTGTGTGTGTGTGTATTAAAGCTGCACCTCAACGTTTTTATACTCAAAAATGTACCTGGCTATGACAGTTAGACTTTGTTAACATAAGAGTCGCCCAGATGATAATGATTATAACGACATAAAGGGATCATAGGAAACATCTGAGCATTACAAATGTATGGTAGGACTAGAGTCCCAAAGAGTGTGCAGTTGCAAGGATGGACCTTAATAGTTTTAGAAATGCCAGTGCCAGGTGATAGTCACCAGAAATACCAGCTACAGTGAAATGGAGCAGGCTGAGATATAAAAGACAGGCTATGTGTATGCTGTCATGTGAGACCAAAGAAGTACTTCATTTTTGATATTGCAGGAAGACATTTAAGAGATTTTCATGTTTTAGAAAAAAAATAAATAATTTTTAAGGCTTTGGAACATTTGTGCTTATAAAATGTTTTATATTGTTAACATTTAAACTTAAAATAAAAGGCTAAAAATTAGGGTCAGAGCCACAAGCACCAAAAGCTAACCAAAAATGGAAATGTTCATTTCTTGTGATGCAGAAGACAATGACCTAAGCAGTTTGATAGAGGGCTTGGAATAGCATCCAAGCCTATGGATCTCCATCTTTTGGGAGTTGTTGTACAGGAGTAGTCTAGGACCACCTGCATGTCAGATGTTTAAATTAAAATTCATAACATAGGCAAAGCTGCAGTCATAAAATAACAATGGACAAATTTTATAATGGGGGATCACTATAATATGAAAAACTATATTAAAAGAGCAAAGCATTAAAAATATTAACTAATGGTTTAAAAATGTATTTCCTTGTTCAAGGTCTACTCAGGCTTAAAAAATGCGTGTTTAGCTTCCTTGTCTTTGCTAACTTGGTTGGGTTTAAGCTATTTAGATAAACTGAGTCATAAATTTGTGTATTAATACTAAGAGGTTTGGTCTTCCTCTTCTGGTAAAAAAAAATGTTGTTTCTATGTCGGTCACTCTGGGGTAATTAGAGATTCAATGGTCTTGTTAAGAAATAAATTAACAATAAAAAAATAAAATGCTCACGCTGAAGCTGGATGGTATAAAACTTGTTCAACTGGTCTCCTTGGTTAACCACCTTACTTTCAGCTCTCATTCCCTGCCTTATCAACAGACTGATGGCTTTTGTTTGAGAATGGGTCAATACTATTTGACTGATGGTATTGAGGTTCCAGTATCACCCCCTTGAGCCCATGGACAGATAAGACCCATGATTGCGTCCTGTCACCAGTACTTGTGAAGGGGAAAAAATATAGAGCCCAGGGCAGCTTTCCTAGGGCAACTTGGTACAGCCTGCCAAGATGGGTTTTATAGATCAGCAGGAAGGTAGACCTGAGTCTCAATTTGCCCTGGGGCAATGCTAAATCTTAGACTCCCTCCTGTTACCATTTCACCCTGGGACCTGTTCCTTGCCTTCACAGAAGACAGAATTGACAGCTAGATATAAACTTGTTCTGTGTTTACCCTCGGAATGACTAATTCAGTTTCTTTATTAGCTTCAATTCAAAATCATTACAAAATATAAAGTTTTAGTCTTATAAGAGCTGCTAACTTATTATAGACTGCTAGGAAATGCAAGTTAGTCAGTCATCCTTAAATTACTGATATAATTAATTACAGGAGTAAGCCTTATTTAGATCCTTGTACATGTTTTCAAAGTCAAACCTAATACAAGTAACTAAAAACAAAGTCTGTCTAATCAGATATACCTAGGCAGCCCTCATACTTCAGAGATCTGCAGAATATGGCATTTAAAATAATGATTTAAAAGCTTATGATATTAAGCAGAGACTCAGATCCTAGCAGTAACCCAAGGTCTCCAAAAAGGATTATGGGACACCATGATGTCTCCACCTGGATTATAATTATGCTGACCACTGGGCGAGGAGCCCTAGTGCAACACCTGCTGCCAGGATCCAGTCCAGACTGTGGACAAACAGCAGGACATTAAAAAAAAAACTGATTACACCACTTTTGCATAGACAAAATAAGGTCAGTCTTTTCCATGTCCCTCTTCCACAGGAAAAAAATTTGCCTTATGGGCCTGGCTAAGACTGTAAGACTGCTGTTCTGGATACTTCTGCCTTCAGTGCTATGGAGACCTGGATATGACTAACTGTATATGGACTCTGGTCCCTGTCATTTTTAATAGATTCAGAAACTATTTGGTCTGTACTCAGATATACTTTATTTATCCTTCTGGGATCTCTGATAGTATTAATGACTAGAGCAGTTATAATGTCAGTTTAGTAGCAAAAGGTATCTAGATCCTTCCACAAAGCTACAGCCAGCTTGTTAGCTCATTCTAAAGCTACTAGGTCTCTTAAAAAATGTTTTAAGTCTGAAGATATAAAAGTTAATAAGCTTTGAGGGTCCAAAAAATGACTTAAGATGTAATACAGATTAATATATGGAAAATGTTTCTGATTTCTTCCCCCCCCCCCTCTATTGTATAGTTCTAATAAGCTTATAGAGTAATGACTACTTACTATTTGGGTCACAAGCTCAAGATTTTAGATTTATTCTCATTGCCATTTAAATATGAACTAAAAGGTATGTTGTAATATGAGTGGCGGGGCTGCATCCCCAGCACCCCGGCCGCCTGGCTAGCTTATGCCCCGAAATAACAACATACAAATTGTATTCTTTTAAATACTGCTTGGCCCATTTCTATCTAGCCTCTTCTGGCTAACTCTCATATCTTGCTTTAACCCATATCTAATAATATAAGTAGCACCAGTCTTACCAGGAAAGATTCTAGCCTACGTCCATCCTGGGTAGGAGCTTCATCGCATGTGTCTGCCCAGGAGCTGGGAGCATGGCGTCTCTCTCCAGAGAGCAGAGCTGTCGAGTCTGAGATCACTTCCTCTTCTTCCCAGCATTCTGTTCTGTTTACTCCTCCCATCTATGTTTTAACCTATGAGGCCAAGCAGTTTCTTTATTACTTAACCAATGACCTTCCTCCATCAAAGGTATTTCTCATCAGGCCAATGACATCTCTGTCCAAACCATACATGGTTCTCTGGACAGCAGAAAAATATACATGCTTCTAATCAAAATCTGTAGTTTTTGCTAGGACTCAAAGGTATGAGTCTATTCCTTCTGTTTACAGATACCCAGTATCTGCTTTTTTTCTACTATATGGATTTTTCTTTAAGTACGTAAATTCTGACTTCTGTTCCTAGTTTAAACTTATCTCAGTAGGCTTCCACTTGGCTGACAGATGCATCTAAGCATCCGTTGCTGACTACAAACTGCTCTGAATGGCAGAGAGCCCTCGACTTCCTAAAAGCTAATGTGGACCAGTCCAGCTGATATGAACGTTCTCTGTTCCTTCAACGGAGTCTGATGAGTGCCCCATTGCCTGAATTTCCTCCCTACCTTTGACTAGCCTTTCAACCTGCTTGGGCCCTGATGACAACACCCCAATATGAGCTTAAAGTAGCTGTGGAAAGGAACATGCCGTCCCATGCTCCCTGCCCAGAACTGGTTAAAGTTTGAGACAAGGGGGATCTCCCTGGCATGGGGGACAAGATAACTACTTATAGTGCCTGTTGATATATTAAAAATAGGTCCAGAGTTGTCAATTAATAAATTTATTAACTAAAGTAGATGTTAGGTCCCAATAATACCTCCTTAAAACCATGACCAAGCAGCAGGACCCTGGGTCCTGTCATTGGTGCTTGTGAAGGGGAAATATAGGAGCCAGCCATGATAAGCTAAATAGAAACAGTCCACCCAAAGGAACTTCTTTTTTTTGTAGCCACAAATTCTAAAATTTATTGAACACTTTTAAAAATAATAATATTCTCCTATGTATCATCACAACAATTAAACAAGTTTCATATCCAGGGATAGATTCAATTTAATTTGGGTCATTTCTATAAAAATATTTTTATAACAAAATATACCATAAATTTAAAATATCTTTGAGTAAATTGTTTTTTTTAATCAGGTAAATGGATAGAGCTAGAAAACATCATATTGAGTAAGGTAACCCAGACCCAGAAAGACATTATCATGTGTACTCACTCATAAGTGATTTTAAAACATAAAGCAAAGAAAACCAGCCTACAAATCACAATCCCAGAGAACCTAGACAACAAAAAAGGACCCTGAGAGACTTACATGGATCTAATCTACAAGAGAAATAGAAAAAGACAAGATCTCCTGAGTAAATTGGGAGCATGGGGACCATGGGAGAGGGTTGAAGGGGAGAGAAGAGGAAGTGAGGGGAGCAGAGAAAAATGTAGAGCCCAAAGGAATTTCTTAACTTCCAGCCATTATCACCTGCCAGTGTAGGACTCAGCCATCAACAAATTTAACTGAGGCCCGAGTCTCAGTAGTTTTCCCTGAAGCAATACCTGATTGCAGGAAGAACCACAAACTGAGATTACCTGAGCACCACCCAAGAACAGTCCATCCAAAGAAAATGCCCAAAGTTCCAACCGTTGTAGATCGGATCACCTGCCAGCACACACTCACCAGGACACCCCTAGACAAATGTCAGCCAATCAGGGGTCCTGAACCTTAAAAATCCCTCACCCCCACGTTTACTACTTTAAAAACCCAACTCTAACTGAGCTCGTGGCGCTCCGATTATTCCAATATGTTGGACACACAGATACCGAGTTTACAAATTGTATAAAAATAATAAAGGCTCTTTTCTTTCACATACGGGACTCTGTCTCCTTGTTGGTTTTGAGGGGACTTCGCAAGTCTGGGCATAACAATAACTTAGTGAGATAGGGAAAGGTGGAGTCATATAAAGGAGGTTGGGTTAGTTCACTGACATACATTGTAGATTTGGGGGTAGATTCTGTAAAAAGTCTTATCTGCTGTGGTGAGAGTCAGGTGTGTTTGGAGAGACAATAGAAGCGATTTAGTATTAGAGTAAATATTTGATGTGATTAGCAAATACTGTCCTGTGTTGAAGGAAAGCTAGATATTTTGTTATTTGAGTTATGTAGTAGGTTGAGTTATGTAGTAGGGTTGAGTTGTAAGGGATGGAAGGGCAGCTTGATGGCCTCCCATGTTGGTGCAATTATTGCCTTTATTGACAGTGGAGGGATCAGTCTGATGTGCTTTGTAATGAATCAAGCCCTTTTGAGAGGGTAAAGAAGAGGCTTTAAGGAGGTTATGGATATTTGAAGAGTTAATAATTGAATTATATTTTGTGTCTGTAAATCCTCATTCCTTCCAAATGGCTGAATGTGTTAGCAAGATATGGAAAGCATATTTGGAGTCCATATACACCATTAATGATATATTTTCAGTGATTTGGAAGACTCTGGTGAGGGCTAGTAATTCTGTCTGTTGATTGGTGTGGGGGTGGTAAGGAGGTCCCCTCGATGATGGCATTATCTAAGACTGTTGCATATCCTGCAACATGGTGATCATCTGACAGGAAAGAGCTGCCATCTGTACAAAAAGTGTAGGCAGAAGTAGCTAGAGGACCCTCTTATTTGTGAGAGGGATGGCCAGGTCTTCAAGAGTCTCTGAACAGGAGTGAAGAGGGTCTGGAGAATGTTGGGGTAAAGGGTTAAATGTGCAGGCATTGAGGGGAGGGCAGGTAAGACATGTGAGTGATGAGTTTTTGGTAAGAGAAATTCATAGAATCTAAGACAGTGTGAGGGATTGGGGTTGAGAGGAGGGGGGAAGAGATTGTGAGGGGATCCCAGAGTTAATGTTTTAGATTTAGAGATGAGCAGAGAAGCTGTAGCAAGAGTTTGTAGACACAACCATGGATACTGTCTAAAGTTTTGGAGAGGTAAGTGGGCAGGGTCAAAGGTCAAGATGGAGAGAGTGGATTCCTTTTGCTACTGGTGGCCGGGAACCAGAGTTGAGAGCTGAGGGTGTCCCCAGGGATCTCAAGTGGACAGGATATGGGTCTCTGGAAGGGAGAGATCATCACCCAACCCCCCACCAAGAGAGGAACAGGATTTTCAGAAGATTAAGAACAGGCGCCAGATTCCAGCAGAGAGGCCACCAAAAGCTAAAGGAAAACAAGCTGAACTGAATGGAAAGTACCTGACAGCTGTCTAAGGAAACTCACTATGGCCACTGAAGGCTGAGGCAGGGTGCATTCTCCCCTCCCCCAAGACAGAGGGAGATGGTGCCAGACACTCAGTGGTTATCACCCGGTGACTCGGGGAATGTTTAGGACAGGAAAAATCATCGATTAGACACTGCTGGGTGAAGTGAACAGGCACTGGCTAGTCGGGAAAGTGGAAGAACTGGCTCGGGGGTCCTATAGACAGATCTGAGTCATGGTCCAAGTCACAGCAGCAAGGTAGGGGGTTGGAACAGCCCTCCCTCCCCCTAACAGAACAGGATACACCCAGACACCAAGTCCCAATTGAGCACATTAACTGAATAATGAATTTTGATTGTTGGACCTTGGTGTTTAGTCTCAGGAATGAGTCAGTGGCCAGATAAGGGAATAGACCTTGGGGACTAGTTTTAGGAATGTAATCTAATGATTAGGAAGGGAGAGAACAGGGTAAAAGTCAAAATCTGTCAGTGAAATGTTTGCCATCTTTGAGCCTATTAGAGATCCCTTAGTGACCTGTATATTAGACTAAGTAGGTGTATTGAACTCACTTGCTATTAGTGGGTTGATGTTTATCTGTGTCTTTAATTCCAGTAATATACTTTTCAGATATAGTGTGCACTATAGTTTGGTACATAAATGTTTAGGATTGTAGTGTCTTCATGGCTAGTTGTTCCCTTGATTATAATGAAGTGTTATTCTTTATTTCTTCTGATTATTTCGATTCTGAGGTCTGTCTTATCAGATATTAGGATAACAATGGCTGCTTGCTTCCAAGTCCATTTTGACTGAAGTACTTTTTCAAACATCCTTTCACTCTAAGGAAGTGCCTATCTTTAAAGGTAAGAGGAGTTTCTTGTAGACAAGAGATAGATGGATTTTATTCTTGATCAATTAAACTATCATAGAGGCCATTGATCATTAAAGTTATTAAAAGTGTTTTTATTGTAAACATTCTGTTGTTTCGTGGTGGCCTCTTATCATTTGGCAATTTAGCTTTGTTTCTTTTTTCTCTAGAGTCCCTTGGCTAAGATTATTCCTCTCTTCATCCTCAAGTACTGCTCCCTGGATTTTGTTTAGCTTTGGTCTATTAGATATAATTTTTTAGGTTATTTGTGTTTGTGAGAATTATTCTCTTTCAATCATGGAAAATGTTTTTGCTTGGTTCAATAGTCTAGGTTGTTAGTCCTGGTTTTTAGAACTTGGAATGGAATACATAGACTTTTCTGGCTTTCCTTAAGTTTTCATTGAGAAATCAGCTGTTATTTTGATAGGATTTCCTTTTATGTGACTTGCATTTTTTTTCTCCTGAAGTTCTCAATAATATTTCTTTTTATGCATGATAGTTTAACTATAATATATCTTTTAGGTTCTTGTGTATTTGTTGTTTTAAATGCCTTTTTTAAGCTACATGCATAAGTCTTTCCTTAATTTGTGGAAGTGTTCTTCATGATTTTGTTGACTTGGGATTCTTTAATCTCTTCTATTCTTATGGTTTGAAAGTTTGGACTTTTCATGGTGTCCTACATTTCCTGCACAATTATTTTCTTGTGTTTCTATTTCTCTCATATTCTTTGCTTATTTAGTCTAGTTGTGTATTTTTGAGTTCTGATATTCTATCTTCTGTTTGATTTACTCTTTTTGTAAGCCTTTACCTTGAGTTTTTTAGTTGGATTATTGATTTTTTTTCAATTTCATCTCCATTTCAGCTTGAGTTCTTTTCAGTATTTCTATCTCTTTTTTGAATTCTGTTTTCAAACCCTGAATTGTCTCTATCATGTCATTTCCAATGAAATGAAATCAGGCAGAAATGGGGCTGGGTTTGGAGTGCACCATGTGCATCTTAATTCAAACATGGAGTTTAGGGGTATATCTGGCATTTTGAGATGGTGTATGGAAGGGAGAGTCAGGTAGAGTCATCTGCCTAGGGATCTATCTAGGCAGAAAGGTTGGATGGGTATACAAAGAGCCTTTTAGACTATGGGCAGACAGCATGGGTAATGGCCAAAACCTGTAGGTTGCAGGCAGTGCAAGAAGAGGTGGTCAATCTAACATGGGCTATTAGGTGTGGGACCCAGGTTAGATCTTTGGATTGGGAGTGGATTTATGAAGGAAAGATTAAGCAGACTCTTCCAGAAAGGTTATGGGACAAGAGTTACAGGATCTGGCTGGGCAGAGAGATTTAATGTGGCATGCAAGGGGCTTATTGATTGTGGGTGGGAAGCATAGGTCATGTCTGGAGCCTGGAAGTTAGGGATAACATAAAACAGCAGTGGCCAGACTAGGCTTTGACACTGGTTGTTGGGTCCAAGCTAGATATGGGATCTGGACAGAGTGGAGGGGAGGACCAGACAGACTCACCTAGACAGATGTTGAAGCAAGATATGAAGAATCTGGCTGGGTAAATAGGTGGGATATGGTACACAAGGACCCTGTAGATGAACAGGTTGTGTGGGTACTGCCTGAAGCCTGAAAGTTGAAAGTTGCATCAGCAGGGGTGAACATAATAGGCTGGAGCCTCAACTATCTTTCTTTTACACCTCAGGCATAACTAACTGACTGCCCAGGGAGGCCCTCTCCTACATCAATCCATCAATCATTAATTAGAAGACCACCCACAGACACACCCACAGGCCAATATAATGAAGGCAATTCCTCAGCTGAGGTTCCCTCTTCCCAGGTGACTCTATACAAGGACTACCTAGGTAGCTCAGAAGTTAGGAGCCCTTACTGAGCAATCATGAAGACTGGAGTCTGGATCTCAGCACTCATCTAACAAGTCAATCATGCAGTGTGTGCCTATAATGCCAGAATTAAAACAGACAGACTAATTAGCTTTTAGACTAGCTGAGAAAATATGAGCTGTGGGTTTGGGAGGGACTCATCCTCCAAATAATAGGTGGTGAGTGATAGAAGAGGATATTCTGACTTCCACATAAACATTTGCACACAAATGCACATGCACACACATGCACACACACACACACACATGAATACAAATAAATGGAAAAAAATTAAAATCATGTATCATAAACTAATGAGATTCATTCCTATAAAGGTGATTCAATATGTAATGATTAAGCAACATAAGATATCAGATGAACAGTGAAAGACAAAAGTCACATCATCTCAGTAGAAGCAGAAAGAGTCCTTCACAAAACTCAACCCATTTTCATAATGAAAATACCCAATAAAGTAGGATAGAAACTAATATGAGTATGTTAAGTATATTGTGAAAGCATACAGCTAACATGCTCAATAGTGAGAGATGACAAGGTTTTCCTCTAATACCAGGAAGTATAGTTATGTTAGTTACTTTTACCACTTTAAGTCAACATGTTATTAGGATTTTAGTTAAAATAGTTAGGGAGATCATTAGAGAAGCTTCCTCCTACAGCAGATGGGAACAAATACAGAGACCCATAGCCAGATATAATGCAGAGAGAGACAGAGAGATAGAGATTCCTAAATGGGATGTTTCCATCAAACCCCACCCCTCAGGGCTCAGGAAACCCCAGAGAAGAGGAGGCAGAAAGAATATAAGAGCCAGAGGAGGTGGAGGGTATCAAGAAAACAAGGCCCTCTAAAACAACTAAGCAAAGCCCATATGAACTCACTGAGGCTGAAGCAGCAAACACAGGGCTTTCATGGGTTTGCACGAAGTCCTCTGTGCAAATATTATATCTCCCAATTGAGTGTTTTTATGGGATTCCTGAATGTGCAAAGGAGTGTGTGTCTGATTATTGTGCCTTCTCTTGAGTTCTTTTTCTTCCGTTGGTTTGTCCTGTTCCTATATAACTTCAATATAATGATAGTTTTTCTCTCGTTATATTTTATTTTGTTATAATATTTTAATATTATGCCTTAGAGCCCTGTTCTTTTCTCATGGGAGACAGAAAGGAGGTGAATCTGGATAAGAGGAGAGGTGGGGCGAATCTTGGGTGAGTAGAAGGAGGAGAAACTGTAATCAGGATATATTTTGTGAGAGAAGAATCTATTTTCAATAAAAGGGGGAAAATAAAATAACAAAAAAATGAGAAAAATAATTATAAAAAAACTGAAACTGATGGTGTCCATATTGAAAAGGAAAATGTAAGGGCTGCTGAGAAGCCAAGGACAATGGCACTGGGTTTTGATCCTACTTCATGTTCTGGCTTTGTGGGAGCCTAGCCAGTTTGGATGTTCATCTTCCTAGACCAGGATGGAGGGGGGAGGACTTTGGACTTTCCACAGGGCAGGGAACCCTGACTGCTCTTCAGACTGGAGAGGGAGGGGGAGAGGAGTGGGGGGAGGAGGAGAGGAGGGAGAGGAGGGGGAGGGAAATGGGAGGCTGGGAGGAGGCAGAAATTTTTTTTTCAATAAAAAAAAGAAAAAAAGGAAAAAAACTTTTAAAATGAAAAGGAAAATGTAAATGTATAAATGACATAATATATAGGGAAACTCCTAAATATTACATAAAATATTACAGAATTAATAATAGAATTCAGTAAAGTTCTAATGTATAACCAAATGGCTGCATTTCTGTGCACTAACAATGAAAGATCAAAAAAGGAAATTAACAAAAGCAATTCCACAGCTCAATTTATATTGGCATTAGAAAGAACAAAATATTTGAGAGTTAATTTAACTAACAAAGCAATGCTGTGGGAACTCCTTCAGTCAATAGCCTTTAAGACACCAGCCCACTTTGGACGTGGTCTCATGTATTATAAATGCAGATGAAAAGACTGTGTGGTTCTCTTGGTGGCTGAATTCGGTTCTAGATCCCAGCACATGCAGAGGACTTCAGATTGCTACTCTTTCTGTGAGTTTATCCCCACCCAAAATAAACCTTTGTTATAATGCATTTTGGGCTGTTGTGGAACTCTTTTGTACACCAACAAAGTTAAACACTGTGAACTGGAAAACAGTACTGAAGGAAATTCAGTGAGACATAAATGGTGACATACCATGTTCATGACCTGGAAGATCCTGTATTGTAAAAAGACAGTGCTACCAAAATCAATCTAGTAAATAAATTCAATTGCTATAAAAAATTTCATGGATGATTATACAGAAATAGAAAAAGAACTTAAAAATTCACATGAAGTTTCAAAGGCCACCTAAATAGGGAAATAATCTTGAAAATTAAAGCAAAATTATATGACTTACACTTCCTAATGTCAGACTTATAGCCTAATGGAGTCTAATATAGGGACCAGAAAAAAATGCACATGTGTAGTCAAAGCTTTCATAACCACTCAAGGTATGAAAGATAATCTTCTTAATAATGATGCCAGAAAAAATTAAATACAAATGAGAAAGGCCAAAAGTGGGCCAAATCTATATATACCCATTCTAACACTGAAATGTTCTATAAACACCATATTAATTTATAGTAAGAATATGGAAGTTTAATGCTTGAACATGAAATGTAAATATTTTGGATTGGCTAATATGGGTCTTAGTAATGAAAAACGATTCAGTTCCTCTAATATGTGCAGTAAAAGGCACTTTGTCCTAGTAAGAAATGCATCATTCTTCCCTTAGCTACAGGATTCTTGGTAAAGGTTAGGCAATATTTGCAATAACAAAATTTATCTCATTATTCCCATGTGTTACTGGTGTATTCACCAATGAAATAATCACATTCACACAGATGCAAACATGTACGCATATGCAAAACACATTTTGTTGCTTCTGTATACCTTAAGAGCTGAGGGAGAAATATTAAATGTCAATACACTCATTGATATTGGCTTCTGAGAATCTATGAGCTTCTCATTCTGGATCATCCAGATGTGTATGTGTGGAGTGGGTAGCAGAGAAAGAATGTGATTATGTGAAAGCATGTTAAATTTGAAATATGAAATTTAATGAATACATAGTTACTTGTCCTGATTAATTCCAACTATCAACTAGATACAACCTAGCATCAGATTGGCCTATGGCCATTTCTGTGAGAGATTGTCTTGATTGATGATTAATATGGGAAGGCCCAGCTCACTGTGGGTGGGTGGCACCAGGCCTAGTCAAGTGGTCCTGGGATATATAAGAAGGCTACCTAAATGTGAGTCAAGGAGTAAGACAAAATGCAGTTCAGAGAGCAAGTCAGTGATCAGATTCCTTCATAGTTTCTGCCTCAGTTTTTGTTTGAGTTGCTGCCCTGACTTCCCTCAGTGATGGACTTGTACATGTAAGTCAAATAAACCCTTTCTTTCTATAAGTTGCTTTTTTAAAAAATAAGTGGTTTATCCCAGCAACAAAATGAAACTAGAACAGAAATTGTTATTGGGAGCGTAGTGTTGTTGTAATAGACCTGCCCATATGTTTAAGGGGAAAGATTGTGGAAACTTTCAGAACTTTAAACTAGTTTAAAGTGAGTACTCAGAGCTTACTAGACTTCTATGTGAACTTGTAGGAGTAGGGTGGAGGGAAATGCAGTAATGGAGGCCTGGATTAGTGCATTTCCCTCCACTCTACAGCTGATTCTGTGATTAATAAGAGGTCAGCATCATTAGGATGAAACCTAGGCAGTATTTTCTCAGGTCAGCATATAGAAGCTGTGATCTAAGGGAGGTAAGGTTATACATTAAGGCAGCAGAAAGAACTTGTCTCCATTGTAGTACTAGTAGGTTTTGCTTGCTTGTTTCTTTGTTTGTTTGTTTTACATCCTGACCGCAGTTTCCATTCCCTCCTCTTCTCCCAGTTCCTCCTCACCACCTCCCCTTTGCCTCATCCCCCATCCAGTCCTCCTATTCAGAAAAGGGAAGGCCTCCCATGAATATTGACAAATCACGGTATATCAAGTTGTACTAAGATTAAGCACCTCCCCTCATATTAAGACTGAACAGACAACCCAGCAAAAGAGTCAGAGACAGCCCCTGCTTCCACTATTACGAGTCCCACAAGAAGAGTAAGCCACACAACTATCATATATATGCAGAGGGCCTAGGTTGGTTTCATATAGGCTCCCTGGTTGTCAGTTTAGTCTCTATGAGCCCATGTTGGTTAATTCTGTGGGTCTTCTTGTGATGCCCTTGACCCTCTGGCTCCTACAATCTTTCCTCCTCCCTCTTCTGTAGGATTTCCTGAGTTCAAACTAATGCTTGACTGTGGGTCTTTGCTTCTGTTGCCACTAGTTGCTGGATGAATCCTCTCTGATGACTATTAGGCTAGGCACAAATCTCTGAGTATAGCTGAATATCATTAAGCATCATTACATTGAGGTTTTTTGCCACTCATGTTTGGTTCTATCCTAGGTCTCTGGGCCATCCAACCTTTCAGTCCTGGTGCTCCAGGCAATGTCAGGCTCACTTTCGTGGTATGGGTCTCAGGTTGGACCAGTTGTTGGTTGGCCACTCCCATAGTCTCTGTGCCACCCTTACCCCAGTACTTCCCATAGGCAGGACAGACTGTAGGTCAAAGGTTATGTGACTGGGTTGGTGTTCCACTCCGTCCACTGGAAGTCTTGCCTGGTCACAAGAGATGAGCAGTTCAGGCTAAATATCCACAATAGCTAGGAGTCTTAGCTTGGGTTATCCTTATAGATTTCTGGGAGTTTCCCTTGCGCCAGGTTTCTACCTGACCCTGAAATGCCGCCCCTCTTTCCAGTCGGCTCTTTCAGTACTCCCCTGCCTGCATACCCCCACACACTTGATCTCTCCTGTTCTCAACCCCACCTGCCCCCTGTCCACCCACAAAATCAATTCCATTTCCCCCTCCCAGGGAGATCCAAGTGCCCTCACTACTTGGGCCTTCCTTGTTACCTAGCCTCTCTGCTGTGGATTGTAATAGCGTTACCCTTTACTTTACAGCTAATATACAGTTTTAAGTGAGTACATACCATGTGTATCTTTCTGGGTCTGGGTTACCTCACTCAGGATGATTTTTTTCTAGTTTTATCCATACGCTTGTAAATTTCATGATTTCATTGTTTTTTAATGACTGAGTAGTACTTCATTGTGTAAATATACCACATTTTCTTTATCAATTCTTCTGTTGAGGGATGTATAGGTTGTTTCCAGGTTCTCACTATTATGAACAAAGCGGCTATGAGCATAGTTGAGCAAGTGTCCTTGTGATATGATTGAGTGGTTCTAGTTTTGAAGGCATGAAGGAGTCATAAAGAGCAGCTGAGGCTTGGCATTTTTTTGGCAGAGCTGGAATCCATGCAGAGAAGCCTCATTCACATTGAAGAGCCCCTAGTTGTTCGCCAAGGACAGTGGCAGATATGGGGTTGTGCCAACATGAGCTTGTGTTTAAAACAAGCTATATATGCTACAGATGGCAGAGCATGCTTAATGCTTTAGAACCCAGATGGCCATGAATGATTTCCAGATATAAGATACTGCACTGAAGGATTTTATTTACACTGCAGGATTTTGGGGGCTGCTTTGATCTGATTGTAACTACAAGCTGTTTTTCCCTTTGGGGATAATAAAATATTTAACATTTTTATTTTACAGTATTACACACTTAACAGACTTTGATATCTAAACAGACCTTGGACTTTTAAAATGTTGAAATTCTTAGACTGTGAGACTTATAAAATTTGGACTGTTGGGGACTAGAGAGATGGCTTGGGGATTAAGAGAACTTGTTGTTCTTGCAGATGACCTGAGATCATTTCCCAGCATCCACATAGTGGTGCACAACCATCATACCCAGGCATGCATGTGATACACACACAAGTAAAAAAGATCAAACATATCTAAAAGTTGAACTGTGGTTTATATTGTGGTATTAACATGAAATCTTGGAGACAAGAATTGGAAGATTGTGGCTGTAACTGATGTATTTGTATGTTAAGCTCACAAGTGATAGGAAATCCTAGGTAGTAGCTTCAGTTATCAGCCTGAAACAGCCCAGAGTCCTCTGAGTGAGTCTCAGTTGTGAGGTTGCCTGGATAAGATTGGGCTATGGGCATGTCTATGAGAAATTAGGAATTATCATGATTAATGACTGATTGATGTGACGGGGTCCAGCTCACTGTTGGCAGCACTTTGCCTATGGACCTGGATTGGATCCCAAAGCTGGCGATAATGAGCCAGATAATGAGCCAGAGTGCAATCCAGAGGGTGAACCGGTTATTCAGTTCCTGATTGAGTTCCTATGCTGAATTCCGTCAATGATGGACTTTTGTCAGAACATGGTCCAAGAATGAAGTCATGGGAGAATTCTGAGTCCTTGTGAGGAAACTTCAGGAAAACAAGACAAGAGTCTTGTAACCACAGTTTCTTCAAAACCACGGATTTGTCTTTAGAATGTGCTCTCATGCCCGTCCCAGGTATAGTGGACAGGAGTGAGTTTACTTCAGATTATTCATCACAACTAGCTATTTTTATTTGTTTATATGCCTCTATGGAAAACATGGATTTGCTATGTGCAGCTTGTCTGCCACATGAGGCTTGTCCTTGTGATTCTATACTGTACTCACATGAAACCCTCATAGTATAAATTGCCTGATACTCTGAATAAAGTTGATTATTGCATGAGACTTCAGTCTGTCTCATTTATTGGCTCTGTTCTCCCATATCTTACCACCTTTAGAGTGATAGACTGTGACTTGGATATGTAAGTGAAGCAAACTTTGTAGTTAACATTTCTCTTTCACCTGCCTGTTCCCAAATACCTGGCAGTCGCTTCCCAAATAATTGGCTGAGAGGCTTAATATAAATTAGAAATGTGCAGCCAACATCTCAGGCTTATTACTGTCACTTACATTTTAAGCTAATCCATATTCATATTTATACTCTGCCATGTGGTAGTACCTTTATTAGCATGGTATGTTTATCTCCTGCTCTCTCTTGTATAAAAGAAAGACTGCACTTTCATTCCTTGGCCACCCAGACCTGAATAATCACACAGAAACTATATTAATTGCAACACTGTTTGACCAATGACTGAGGCATATTCCTAGCTCTCACACCTTAAATCAACCCATTTCTATTATTTTATATTTTGCCATGAGGTTCATGGTTTGTTACCTCATATCTTGCTTCTTGGGCAGCTACTTTAATGTCTGCCTGACTCTGCCTTCTTACTCCCTGCATTCAGTTTAGTTTTCCCACCTAGCTATATTCTTCTACCCTACCATAGGCCAAAGTAGCTTCTTTATTAACCAATGGTAATAAAATATATTCAGAGTATACAGACGGGAATACCACATCATCTCTCCTTTTCTGTCTAAATAAAAAGGAAGGTTTTAACTTTAACATAGTAAAATTGCATACAATAATACAGGTATCAAGCAAGAATTACAGTTATAATATTTAGTCTATTTATCATTGTGAATCTAAAGTTTTATATCTAATTTATCTTTTATCATAACTAAGGAAATTATAACTATCTGTCTTCAACTCCAGCAAAGAACCCAGAAGGATATAATATTACCTAAGTAAACAGGAAGTGCATTGTAAGCAACTTCCACAACTCTAGAACTGACAGATATATCTTCTGCCTGGACAGTCACCCAAAGTTCTTCCATATCATTGGAGCATCCATCTTTAGCCTACAGGCCCATAGTATCTGGCAAACACTTCAGTGAAGCAGAAAATTTGAAGATCTGTTCTGCCTTGTTATTACAAAGTTTATCAGTTGCTTTCTTCTGTGTCCTGCAAAATGACTAGCACTTTCTTTTGTGAAGCAGGCACCCTGGAGGACCATCCTATATTTTGGAAAGTTCAGCAGTCACTTTTCTGTATGTCTTGCATGTCCATTTTATACAGCATACTATCAAGCAGTCCAGACAAGAGCAGTTTCTTGTCCAAATAACTATTTTTGTCATGTTGAAGACAAATTCCACAATGAATTTCAATACCTCTCTGAAGTAATTGGTGCTGCCAGAAACAGACATGTCTCACCAATGAGAAAAGTCTAAGTTCTTAAAACCTTTTAAATGCCATATTTTGTAGGTCTTTGAAGTGTTGAAGATTAACTATCTAATTGAAATGTATTTCTAGAAACCTAACAAGTTTGACTATCATAAATGACTATTAATCTGTGTTTTTAAATTATACATATTTTTAAATGAACCATATAAACATAATATCTTTAAAAAGAGTAGAAATATACATGTAACAATATTGACCTTAAATTTGTATCAATAAACCAAAGCCCATAGCAACATATTCATTTCTATATCAGATACCCCCTTTTTAGAATGAGATTGGCTTTAACTATTAACCATTTATAATTAACCCCCTTTAAATGAAAACAAGCATTTATAAACAATCATTTTGGGGAATTTTGGCATTGTTTTCTCTAAACAGCTTCCAGATGTTTTTGGGTGAAGTATTTTTAGAGTTCATGGAGACCTTTTGAGGGGTCTTTTCCCATCAAACCACAGCAGCCTGGAAGGAATCCTCAGATTCTTATCTTCTGTGGAAACAAAAACAGAACCTCTTTTCCAAAGTAACATATCCTTAGACTCAAGTTTTGAAGTCAAGTTACCATATATATATATATATATATATATATATGTGTGTGTGTGTGTGTGTGTGTGTGTGTGTGTGTGTATGTTTAGTTTAGCAGACCCCAGAATCAAATGTCTCTCTGCAGTCAAAAAATTAAAAGAATACACAATAATTCAGACTCTCTGTATATTTTCCATCATTATGTGGCTTAATATGCATATATTGTATTACTCTATTTTTTTAAGAATTTTTAAATCATTATTTTAATCTGTAACTGTTTCTACTCTTTTTTCTTTCCCAAGACTATGCACATTTATCAGTCATACTGTGGTCCATTCAGAGGTCTTTTTTGTCTGAATCTATGTTTACTGGGTATCTGTATTTCTTTTCTAACCAGGAGTACTTTTTAAATGCCAAGAGGCTTGGCTAAACTTAATGCTATGGCTTTGCCTTTTTACTCCACCTTGTTCAACATGGCAGGGGTATGTTAACCACCAGTTCTGCGAGCCACACTCACCACCCCAGATCCAGGGATGCAGAGGTCTATTTCACCATTAAGCAACTTGTAGCACTCTTCTCACAAACCCCATTTAAATGCTTTGTAGCAGGACCTCCCAAAAGAGCCAGAGCCATTTGTGCTACCAGTATGAACCAGGAAGCCATCTCTCAAAGAAGCTGCACCTCTACTTGTGGCCAGCAAACAGAATCTATCTGAAAAGATGCAGCTATTAAGAAGCTCCAATTGACTCCCATTTTGTGAGTCTAGAAGCCCTTTTTTGAAGCTTTCTTAGGCTTTTTGTGGATTGTGTTGCCAACTGTTGGGCACCATTATATAGAAGGAGACTGTGCTTTTGTTTCCCGGCCACCCAGACCTGAATTATCACACAGAAACTATATATTAATTGCAACACTGTTTGGCCAACAGTTCAGGTGTATTCGAAGCTAGCTCTTACATTTTAAATTAACCAATTTCTATTATTTTATATTTTACCATGAGGCTCATGGTTTGTTATCTCACATCTTGCTTCTAGGGCAGCTACATGATGTCTGCATGATTCCACCTTCTTTATCCCTGCATTCAGTTTAGTTTTCCCACCTAGCTATATTGTGCCCAACCATAGGCTAAGTAGCTTCTTTATTAACCAATGGTAATAAAGCATATTAATAGCATACAGAGAGGAATACCACATCACCTCTGAATCTGGTGACTCCAGATTCCACCCTTCTCTTTCCCATCATCCTTAGTTTGGACACCCTGCCTGGCTACAGGTCAATCAGTGTTTTATTAAACCAATTCAAGTGACAAATCTTTACAGTGTAAAAGAAGATTATTCCACAGTGGAACTTCCTTCTCCAATTTGCTTTTGGTAAACATGGTTTAACACAACAGTAAATTAATAATAAAGTATGACTTTTATCATTTTCATGAAGTTGACTTATGAAATTATTTTGACACTAATTTTTCCAAACACAAATGCCTTAACAGCTTCTTTTTAGGCCAAGTAATACACTACATAGAGGTATAGAACATTTGGTACAAGGTTTAAATTAATAGATACATAGCTCTATTTTACTGTGCTAGTGAAATATAACTAGATAATTACATATTACCTATCTTTTCTTCTAAATGCACCTTCAGGAGGAATGACATTGAATGAAGTGCTCAGCAGGCATCACAAACAGTAATTCTTTTTATGTACCATTTCTTGTGTATGTGTACATACTTGCTGTACATCCGAGCTCCCATTCTGTCCTAGGACCAAAACACAATTATATTACATTAATCAAAAGAATAGTTATTTTGTGGGTACTTGAGATCTGAGTCACATCAAAACTTAAGTAATCCAAAACTTCTTACATTACCCATTGCTAAGACATTCCACTTAAATTTTTATTTCCTTCTAGGTTGTCACCTTTAGTTCTCCACTTAAATTTAGTCAAAAGCCAAGAAATGATTGTCGATACTTCTTTTCACTACCTAAAGAGAAGATTTTAGATTTCAAAGTGAAAAAAAAACATGTACACATTTCCCAATTTCTGCAAAACCCTTTAAGGCACCTGCTTATACAGTACTATCTTTTTTTCTCACCCACCATAGACCACATTGTATCCTTACACATAAAACATAATTTTATAAGGCACCTGGGTCTGAACAGTAATGCTTCACTTATTCTTTTTGGCTAGTATGTATGTGCTTCCAAATACTCAATGGCATACTCACAGATATGCCTCCATGACTTCACAGTCATAGACCAAAAGTCAGGCTAAACTAGTCTTCCTCTCCCCTCATTCTCTCTGTCCATGCAAACACTCACTCCTGAAAGAGTAAAACCACAAAAGGGCTGGGATCCTTTATGAGGAGTGGTCATGAGCCTCCTCACACCCTCCTATCATATTTAATGTTCCATCTCAAATTCATCTGTGCACACACAGAAAAATGGGCAGACACACAAAAATCCATGAATGCAGAGTCAGTGGGAGGTGTGACAGTGTATGTATGAGCAAGCAGATTATGGAAGAAGTAGGTTACGTATTGTCTGTTTGAACTCCTGTTTTATTGTCTTAGAACACATAGACCAATAGATAACTAATAGTGTTTATTTTAAAATGGCAGACAGAAACTACTTCAATTTGAACATTTGTTTCTCTTTTTAAAATGTGTTATTTTACAAATAATTTGAAGAAAATATATCTCACAGATGTGTTATGTTTCTTTTTAGAAGATATTCTGCTTTATAAATAACAGAGTTCATATTGCATATATTTGTATGCTAACTGAAAGCTCAAATGTTATATACCTATGATTTCCATACAGTTTCACATAATTTTATTTTCTATATTTTGTTTATCTCTGAGTACCACATATTTAAAATGAGATTCATGATATATTTATTGGCTACTGTCTTTGTCAGTGTTCTGCCATGACCATGGAAACTATTATAAAAGAAAGCATTTAATCAAGGCTTGCTTACAGTTTCAGAGGTTTAGTCCACTATCATCATGGTTGGGAGTATGGCAGCATGCAGGCAGACATGGTGCTGGAGAAGTAGCTAAGAGTTCCACATCTGTATCTGCAGGGCAGGCAGAGGAAGAAAGGGACACTGGGCCTGGCTTGTATCTTTGAAACCTCAAAACCTATCCCCCATGAGACACTTCTTTAAACAAGTCCACACCTCCTAATCCTTCTCAAGTAATGCTACTCCCTAATGACTAAGCATTCAAATATATGAGCCTATGCAAGGATTCTTATTCAAACTACCACAACCACTGAGCAAATGACCTGAAATGAATATTGAGCTAAATTAACACAAATTAAAAGCTATAAATATACTTGGCAATGTAGAAATACATCAATAGTAATTTATCTTAATTTTTATGAGCCAAGTATGATTATTTGAATGAGAAGTGTCTTCCATAGACTCAGGTATTTGAAAACTTGCTCACCAGTTGGTGTCAGTATTTTGGAATAGTTATAGGAAGGTGCAGTCTTGCTGAAGGAAGTAAATCGTTGGAGTGGGCTTTAAAAGTTTATAGCATAGCTTCCCTTCCAGTTATCTCTCTCTACTTCCTGCTTGCAGTTAAGTATGTAAACTCTCAGTATCATGCTTCTGCCATCATGCCTGTTGCTTGCTTCCAGGCTACCCTGCCACGATGGACTCTTATCCCTCTGGAATCATAAGCCAAAATAAAGTCTTTCATCAATTGTTTTGGGTTATGGTGTACTGTCTCAACAACAGAAAGTAACTAATAAACCAGTCTTGTGAATAATTTAAGACTTGCTGCTCAACTTGCCACTTAGTCTGTCTTAGTATTTGCAGATATCTTGGAGGTTGTTATTAAAATGCAAAGTATATACTTTTACTTTGTTTACATTGGAAAGCAATTAGGAGAATAATTATTAATAATTAATAACTTAATAATGTGTGGTTTTGAATTTTTCACAAATGCAAACATTAATTAATAACAAAGATAAATACATATAGTATTTATGCACCTGGTTATTCTGCTAATAAATCACAGAGCTGGGATTGGAATTCAGATAGCCTGACCTTAAAGACCCAGTACCTTAATGTATTTATTATCATGTATTAAAAATGAAATTGTATTTTTTATTTTTCAGACTATTCCCTAAAAAGACAAAAACTCTCAGAAGTCGTTCCTAACTAACATTTTCTACAAATAACCTTCTGGAGTCCAGAATCACATGAATAATTCACTTTTTTTTTTTTTGGTTTTTTGAGACAGGGTTTCTCTGTGGTTTTGGAGCCTGTCCTGGAACTAGCTCTTGTAGACCAGGCTGATCTCGAACTCACAGAGATCCGCCTACCTCTGCCTCCCAAGTGCTGGGATTAAAGGCTTTTTAAAAAATATTTATTTATTATGTATACAATATTCTGTCTGTGTGTATCCCTGCAGACCAGAAGAGGGCACCAGAGCCCATTACAGATGGTTGTGAGCCACCATGTGGTTGCTGGGAATTGAACTCAGGACCTTTGGAAGAGCAGGCAATGCTCTTAACCTCTGAGCCATCTCTCCAGCCCAATAATTCACTTTTAAATGCAAGCATAATCGAGCATGGTGGTGCCCACCTTTAATCCTAACACTCGGGAGACACAAGCAGGCACATCTCTGTGAGTTTGGGGCCAGCCTGGTCTAGAAAGCAAGTTCCAGGACTGCTAGGGCTATTGCACATAGAAACTCTGCCTCAAAAAAACAAACAAACAAAAAATAACAAAAAAGCAAGTATAAAGATAATCAAGGTGAAATCATAATTTTAGGTTGTTTTTATGTTTTAATTATTTGTCTATTTTTATTTTATATGTGTGGGTGTTTTGCATGCATGTATGTCTATGTGCTGTATGTGCAATACCCATGGAGACCAGAAGAGGGTGATGGATTCCCCCTGGAACTGGAGTTACAGGCAGTAGTAAGCCACTTGATGTGGGTGCTGGGAACTGAATCTAGGTCCTCTGCAAGAGC